>NC_051090.1:2147091-2818966 GCF_901709675.1 Syngnathus acus | reverse complement strand
CCTCATTTTTACATCAGACGATTGATAAAAAAAAATAAATGCGAGGGATTAATGTGCTCATAAAGACGTCTTATCTTTTTGACAAGTGTCTGCAGACGCTTACACATGCTGTCACTTTTCATAATAGTGTCTATGTGCTAAGAGTGATCTGTGAGATACATTGATCAACTCTAAAAACACTGTATTTACTGGTATTAAAAAAAACAATTATGTAAATTAAAGAGCAGATATTTGATCACTTTCCGGCTCACAAGACAGACAAAATGTTCTGAGTGGCGAGAATCAGCTGCCGCCTTTTTTATTTTTTTTATTTTTGAAGCGCAAATCATCATACTTATAGGATCTGTTTTAGTCCAGAGAAGACAAAAGTTAAAAAAAAAGAGAGAGAGAAAACAAAAGTGAAGCTCTTAATTAGCGAGATATCTCCGGAAGAAAACGCCGACTGATTTTATGACATTTTAGTCCTCTCAAGTGCAGACAAGGCAGGAGGATTTGGGGGTACTTTGGAGATGTGAAACAGCAGCAAAGCCCTGGAAAAAAAAAAAAAAGAAAAGAGAATTCCCTCCGGATGAGAAATTGAGATGGAGAACAATAGGAGGATTATTTTATTGTAGCAGAGGGGGAAAAAAAAAACAAACGTTGGCAGAAAAGGTGAATGCCTTTCAAAGAGCAGCCAGTCTCTTTAGCGGAACATTTCAGACGGGTTGAAACAAATGACGGCTGTGAAATGTGCGCTATGCGTGTCGACTGTGTTGTGTGTGTGTGTGTGGAGAGAGAGAATGTGTCACAACATGAAGCAGACCGCCATCATGCTGGGAAGGTGCAATGAAATTAGACAATTGAAGTGTTACCTAAATGTGTAGCAATGAAAGTCTTTAACAGGGGACTTATTAGAGCTTCCTGTTTTATGGCGAGCCTTCAAAGTTTACCGAAATGTTTTATAATTTTGGGTCGCCGGCCCGAGTAGAATACATATTTTAAAATCGTTAGGCTATCAGATTAGTTTGTGATGGATGGACTTTTGGAAACGAGGAAAATGACTTTAAAATGGCCACGGCAAAGCAAAATGGCTGACTTCCTGTCCATATTTGGGTATGGCCTATTGAGACATTTTTATAGGTCTACTCAAGATAGTCATGTCTCACCCAAATTTATGTTGCCAGGTCAAACTAGCTTTGGAGACCAAATTTGGAGAAATTATGAGTGACTCTTGGGAACGACTACCTCAAAAACAAAAATGGCAGACATCTTGTGTTTTTTCAGGCATGGCTTTTGTGAGTCTTCAGTGAAGGTACAGCAATGAAAGCTTCAACCCAAAATGGCAGTCTTCTTGTGTCTTACATAGCACACTTAGTTTTGTTTTTTTCTGGAACCACTTAAGACTTTTTTGTGTGGTTGATTCATGATAGACTTGCCAAATCTCATGTTGTGAAGTGAAACTGGCTTCAGGGTCTAAATTGTCACCATTTCTTTTCCTTCTGGCACGTGGTCACTCAGCAATATTAAAATCAGATGAGTCCTCATTTTTGTTTAGTTTTGAACTCCACTTTTCAATTGAAACACTTTTATTGCTCTTGTGTAACTGATTGTCATCAAACGGGGCGAACAAAAATGCAGTCACAAGGCAAAGAAACATCAAGGGCTTGCGCTAATACACACAAAATGAAACACATCTTGATGTGAAAGCCGCCAGGCGCGAAAGGAGCAGTCTCAACGGGACGGCCGAGACTGCTCGCCGGTGGACTTCCTGTCAATCCTCCCGGCGAGGTGCGCCAGGGACGGCGACTAAACACTCGCTCGCCTCAGAGCAGGAACGAAAAAGCGCTTATGCAATCGCTAAGCGACACTAAGCCCACAATTAGTAAGTTGACTCACAAGTTTTTTGCAAGTTTTAGAGGAAAAAAAAAAAAGAGCTTGTCAGATGTTTTATTTTTCAAACTTTTTTTTTTAGTATTGCTGCTGATAATCACCGCGATATCATGTGGGGCCACTTCCTATCAACAAATCCGTTTAGCTTGGGGAGGTTGTGAGGGGGGGGTGCTAATTGTTTTGAAAAAGACGACCTTGTGATAGCTCTTTCTTTGTCACATGGACCTTGTGAACAATAAAAGTCTTTTATGGGTTTTGATAAATGTTTTTTGTGAAGCTTATCTTGTAAGAAAAAATATTGAAAATTATTTTTCTACTGTTGACTAACAGCAGCGGTTTTAAAATGACCAAACAAAGTAAGTAACAAATAAACCAAGTAATGGGCCAATCAACAAACAAAGTAAGAAATGAAATAAATTACAGGAAAAAAAACTTGCTAACATAAAGCTAACTGCCAATGCTACTAACTACAAACCAAGTGCTAAAAACGCAGTAAAATGATGAACCAAAAGGTTTTGGGATTGAAAGCTTCACACATCTCGTGTTTATTGCGTAAAAAAAAAAAAAAAAAAAAAGCCGCCGACGCGACTCACTCAAAATGAATTCCCACATGGTCACGAGTGCTCAGGACACGAGCAATTAGAACCACGGGGCATTATCTGTCTACTAAATTAATTTGCCAGTCTGCCTTGGATAAGCGACACCGACGACATCAATTAAGACGTAATGAAATTCGTCAAAGTCTCGGAATTGGCACCAGTTCCCGTTCATGTCCGCCTCATGTACCATGATCCCGCCGTCTTAAATCTTACTTTAATTTGGCCACGCAACTCCTCATCCCGTCTGAAACATGTGGCCCCCGCCGCAATCCTTTTGGATTAGCGCCGATTTAAGGAGTGCAAATTTGGCTCATTTCCCTCGCCCCTCAAAAACACATTTGACATTTCTAATCTAAAAAAAACAAAACAACCACCTTAGATCCAGATTATCAGACTACTACTACTTCGTTAGGCAAATTGCGACAACTCTTTCAATCAATTTATGCGACTGCAGACAATCTGCCACAATTTATGGTCTTCTGTTTTTTCGGGTGAGACCTCCAGCGTCTTTGTCTCCCGTCTACGCTGTATAAATCTCAATGTAGCAGGACGCAGGTGCTGATCCATTTTTGCAGGGCAATATTTACTAAAGCGAGTAATCGACCTTCAATTGGGCCAGTCTGGGGGCTCATGTGGACGTTGGCTATTTTTGATAGAAATTCAAATTAATAATGTCGGCATTTTCTCACTGCTTTTGATATTATTCACTCATTTGTCAGAATGTTTTGTTCCTTTGTGTAACTGCGGTTTGGGGCTCTGTTAGTTTCGTAAGCCTTTTTGTGGCTTCTCGCATTCCGTCTTAACATCAAGCGAGCGGACTTTCGAAGACCAAGTAATGTGCTTTAGTGAAATGGCTCTGTTGAGTTTGACAGTAAACTTTGCACAAAAGCGCTTGAAGCGAGGACACTTGACCTCGCTTTTCCAAGAACTCTTTGCCAAAATGCACGTGGGAGAATCTTTTCAGCAAGTTTTTCCCTGCAACATTAGGTCAAATTATAAATTTTTACAATGTCGAATCAATCCTTTGCTGAAATGAATCTTAGATTTTGTTTTCTTTCCCTCCCTAGCTGACTACCCTCCTCCGCCGCCTGCCGCTGATTCAATCCGCTCTCCGCCGTCGTCGGCCGCTTCCTACCCGCCTCCTCCGCCCGCCAACTCGTACGAATATCAGGTGAGAACCGCCCACCCTCCTCATTTCTGTCCGAAGTGTCAGCGAGGTATAGCGGTGCGCCGCGAGCGTGGCGCGCTCCCAAGCTCACGCGGCGGGGTCCGGCCCAGCACGCGGCCGATCGTCCGCGCTGACCTGCAGCCTAGCGTGGATACTTTGCAGCTCAGCTCCACGCCCGCAGCCATGAGCTTGAACTCCAGCACCCCCATGCACACACACAACACACTCACAAGCAAAGTTTCTCAGACTGAAGGCTGACACCTGTTGGTGAAGCTTAGTCATTCCTGCCTCGTTGGAGGAATTTACAGAGCACAAAAGCAGCCAAAACAAAAGACGACAATATCTCTGGGGACCTGAGGGTAAACAAGAGGAAAAAATGAGCACAAAAGGAAATAAAATTTAAAGAAAAGTTGCACCAATGAATGAAAAAACGCTTTACTCTGCTGAAAAGAGTGTACGAATGAATAAGGATACAAAAAAAGGATGACAACAGCTAGATTGAGCCAAAAAGGAAGCACAAAAGGCAGCGAAAGAAACACAAAGGCAACTTTTCCACGTCTTGAATAGCGCAGAAAGCAAGAAACGGCAAGACGTGTGAAAACTGGGGATCAACAAGGTCAACAAATAAAAACTCTTTGGTGGGAAACAAAACAAAGAGAAGTGGAAAAAAAAAACAATAAAAAAAAAAGACAACAGTCAGAACTAGCTGAGGAAAATAAGGAGAAAAAGAGTCACGAGGACGACGAGAACATCGCTTTTTGGAACTTGTCGATAAGCGGGGAGAAGAGAAAACCG
The DNA here is from genome assembly GCF_901709675.1 of Syngnathus acus. Taxonomy (NCBI): domain Eukaryota; kingdom Metazoa; phylum Chordata; class Actinopteri; order Syngnathiformes; family Syngnathidae; genus Syngnathus; species Syngnathus acus. The sequence goes on along the minus strand of NC_051090.1, from coordinate 2,814,535 downwards.
CCAAATGCACTTTCAGAGGACAAAAACAGCGTCATGGGATGGACAAGGACCAAATGGCAAACAAACAGCAAAAACAAAAAAGCTGGCCATGCGACTTGAAGAACGTGAGGATCAAAAGGAGAAAAATGGCACGAAAAAGCAAAAGACAGCATTTGTCCAAGCACGGTGATGAATTTGATTGCAATTCGCTGGGAAAAACAAAAGGCAAAGAGTGCAAAAGCAACAAAAACACGATAATGAACACTGACCGGAAAAAAAATAAGCACAAAAAGCAACAACAAATGACGGCCGAGCACTTGTTGGAACCTGGACGCAATAACAAAGGACGTCAAGGTCTCGTCGTACGTGCATGGCATTCCATTGTGATGCGTAACCATGACTGCGAAATAATCCATAATCATCTTTTGATAATTTGATGTGCTGCTTCACAATGATTCGCTTGTGACCGGTGTTGCGCAATCTCCAGTCCATTTACGTAAGCTTCATGTTATTTTTGTCCATCACCACGTGTATGATAATTGACAGTGACTCACATTTATTCACATCGGCGTGTCACTGTTTGGCTTCATCTAATTATTTTTTAATTCAACTTTTTTTCTAAAATAAGAAAAATATATTTTTTTTTTAGCAAGCCCATTACTATATATTTTTTATTTTTTTATTTTTTATTTTTTTTGGGAGGTATCCTCAACAATAAAAAAAAAAAAAAATCATCCAGAACTGCAATTCTTTTTTTGTCACAGACGAGAGGACCCGAGAAAACGCTGGAGGAGCGACGCTCCAGCTTGGATGCCGAGATCGACTCTCTCACCAGCATCTTGGCCGACCTGGAGAGCAGTTCGCCGTACAAGCCGCGAAACACTCAGGTAACCCAAACACCTCCCTATTCCGTGCCCCCCCCCCTCTGAAAATGTGCCCCAAGATTTGAAGTGAAATCCGGCTGCAATTCAGCAAAGTAGAATAATTGTCGGAAAAAACCCAACTTATATTTCTCCTTTAAAAATCCGAAGCCCAAACGAGTCCTGGTTTTGTTTGGCAATAACGACTAAATGTGCCTCGACCTACATAAACGAGTTGACTTTTTAAGGATATTAAAAGAAAGTCAAAGCCTAGGGCACAAAACGAAATTGTTTCAATCAATGTAGGACAGATGCGTGATTTAGATGTATTAGAAAAAAAAAAGGTCACGGGTAACTGTGGCGCGTTAAGAGTTGTGTGCATAGTGTATCAAAGGAGGCATAATAGCGTACATAGTGTATATTTATACATGCGTACAAAGTAACATGGTTGACGTAGGCGGACATAAATAATTGATAGCTTTTCATTTAGCTCCCATTGAACTCTGTGGCCTCAGACAGTGGAGGAACTTCATGCACGAACAAAAACACGAACGGTTTAGTCGCAGCCAACATTTCAGGAATTCAGACTTATCTGTTCGTGTGCAGTATTTACATTTTAATTCATCGACAAAAAAAGAATGATGTTTTTTTTACAGAAATGAAAAATAGCATGTGCAGTTATATTTAAAGTTTCATTTAAAAAGATGATTACAAAAAAAAAACTTTCAATACATTTTAATAGTCAAATTAATAAAAATATAACACGTTTTTTTAAATGTCATTAATATAATTAAAAAAAAAAAAAAGTATCATTGGAATTAATAAAATCACATAAAAGCAAACCAATGAATGAAACAAGTGTATCAGGTGAAATTAAATATGTGTCATTGTTAGGTACATGAAAATCTTGAAAGTTGTACCCAAAGTGCTTGAAAAGCACTTGAACGTGACTTTATGAAAAGTTTATGGAGTGAAAGCTTAATGGCGGAACCTGACAAGCACGCTTCTTTCTTGCTTACATATAGCTTATCTTTTTTTTGTTTTGTAAATAAAATAGTGCATAGCTTAGTCGGGAGAAAACACGTGCTATACCGTATTAGCCAAGGAGACCTGAAAGCTTTTGTCAACATGCCGTAAAACATTGATAGGCACCTGTCCAGGATCTCGCGCGCAGGTTAGCGTCTGTGCTAACTAATGTATGGCCGACCTGCTGCTTTTTACCTGTAGTGGTTAAAATGTTTTTTTATTTATTTTATTTTATTTATAGCGACTTCCAAGCTGCCGCCAACATGCCTGCGCATGTTTTAATCATGAAACGTGGAGAAAATGTAGCTTTTTTTTTTTTTATTGTACAGTACAGAATAGAGAGACTAGTAAAAGTTTCTAGAAGTGTGCCGTGAGGTGTTTTAACCAGTCAAAATTCCTTTCATTGACTTCGCAGATGGTCATTTTCTATTTATATGGGGGGGACTGTGGGCTCTGTAATACTCCCTAGCTCCGCCCCTGGTCATGGTAACTCAATAATGTAACTACTCCATTTTACTTTTGGTCACTTTGCTCTTAAAACAAAAAAAAAAGACATGTTAGGGACAATTTAAAGTCAAGGTTCCTTTGTATTAGGAACTTAGCGGTATACGCAAGGATTGTAATTGTAGCAGATGAACTCACCTTGAAGCATCTTGGCCTCGCCGCGACTCCGGCTGGGTGATTTACGGGCAATTACGAAGCGGCCCGGTCAAAATCAATCGGTCGACCAGCGCACTCCGGCGGGAACGATCTTGCCCTGACCAGCAAAAAGGTGCTTGGTGTAGCCGTGTGGTAGACAGACAGAAACAATCGTTTCGGACAGCTAGAGTATGATGCCATGAGATCTACCTACTCTGGTGTTTAGTGTACACGAGGACAATCCCAATAGCGCGGCTTTTCCCCTTCCCTCTAAATGTTTCCCTCCGAGAGTTTCGCTGCTCGGTTGTCCGAACTCATCATCTCTGTTTTGGTGAGTTAACAAGGAGGCGAGCGCCGGTGTCAAAATAGACTACTTGTCAACCCGCTGCGTTAACGCCGCCGCGGCTACGCGACGCTACCCGACACTACGCTGACCTCCTGCTCGCATCCTCGCTGACCACTTGTGATTTTTTTTTTTTTCTCCTCGAAATCAAAGACGCACTTGATGTCTGGTTGGTTACTCAAGGTCAGTGTTAACCTCACATGGGGGTTTTGTTCCAATTGCGTGTTCCATTTTTTTTTTTTTTTAGCTTTTTGTGGATTGGGACGAAAACAAAATAGAAACAGTTGTTGTTGAGCTGCTGTCGGCCACTACTCGCGCCCAAACGCTCTCAGACTACAAACTGATTCAAAAGTGTGATACGATTTAATTTTCAGAAACAATAAAACTTGAATAGTAAAGAAAAAAAACCTACTTAATACATTTTTGTATTTGTTTGCCCAAATAGCAAAGGTAAAAAATAAAAAGACAAATGAAAAACATTGAAATTTAGTTCAATATAAATAGAATTTCTTTATTAATGAGGTATTTGTGTGGTTACATTTTTCAAGTGCTGGATTCAGTCTGGAAAACAGCCGTTGTTTGTCCTTAAATTGCGCAACCCAATCAGCCAACATCATCATTAGCAACCTTCACCGCTATGAAATCAAAGCCGTGTTCTTTGTTCCTCACGTACAAAACTATCTCATAAAGTGGCCTGAATCTTTCATTAATGCGCCATTCAGCCAGCCGCGTGTTTCTTCCGCCTGTTTAGCAGCATACAACCTTGTAATAGTTTTGTTTTGGACTAAGTGCTCTCCCGTGTTCGTTCATATTTAAGTTTGAAAGTGAAGTCGAGCCGTTTGACATAACTTCTGCACCCAAAGCTCGCGTTTGAGGCTTCAAACTTGGCTTAGGCTTTCAAAAGGACCCAACATGACGATTCCTCGCCCATCGTTTTGTACGCACTCGGAGAGATGCGAGCATCCAGACGGCGGATCACATCCCGCCACGGAAGACGCTTTGACGGACGCGCCGTGACGCCGTCTCCCCCGGGACATCTCGCCGAAGCCATCCAACATCTCTCCGCCATTTCCAGTACTCTGTTTCTGTCGGCCTGTCACGCTCCCGACATGACATTAGCTCCGCATCGGGCCTTTTGACCCCCGAGTATAAATATAGCGTGTAAGGTAGCCGAGCGGACTGTGATGCACAAAGACAACTGGACTTCTTCTTTGTGTGCTCACTTACACATCAGTGCGCTTGACCGATTCGCCGTTTTCAAATGGTGATACTCACCGTCGGCCAATCGGAGGATGGCGGCCGTGTTTAGGTCCACACTAAAAATCGCAGGGGACGAGTACTGATGCTAATTCCGGTTGTTCTCTCTTGCTTTTTTTTTGTTCTCAATTGAATAAGTCTACATCATTACGAGTTAAAAATAGAGCGGGAATCTGCAATCCCCGCCACTAACGGAGTCGTACCAACAGTTTGCCCGCGAGTCCAAATGGGTGTACCACATAGTTTACAGCTGTTGATGTTGTGACATTTCATATGAAGCAACAAAGTCAAAAATCTCTGACTCACAGTGTCAATGTCATCAAAGTGCGTAGGTGCGTCATAATTTACAGTGACAGCAGTTGACGTCAAGCCTGTTAGCATTGTTTCGAGGACTTTTTTTTTTTTTTGGATGTAAAGAGTGAGGTTAGCGGCTGCGACCCTTGTTTGTCATTGGCCCGGCCTGTTTATCAAAGACAAAAAGACGGTGACTAACAAACGTTGACGGAACAATGCGAAGTGCTTCCCCATCGCCCCCTCTGTCACCTCGAGGCTAAGCTACGCTAGCCCGCAGTGCGCCGCCCCTGTCAAAACTCTGAACCTGCTGCCGGATTGACCTTCCAGTCAACGGCCGCCGCTGGCCAACGTGGCGTCGTGCAAACAATCAAAGGCAAAATACAAAACGTGAGGACATTACTGGCATGCTGCAACCTTTATTCCAGCGACTTAAAATGGAGTGGAACCCGCAACACAAGATGTGAAGCATTTCACAGCTGGAAAATGCTTCACATCTTGTGTGATGCCTTTTCGCTTAACACAGTGCGCCAACCCTCAGCCCCGGCGCTCTGAATTCACAGTGACTTTTCTGACAAGTTGAGTGTGAAATTTGTCAGAGAGTCTCCTGAAAGCCTTTTCGACACGTGAGGGGAAGATTAGGAGCCACTCCAGCAGCCTTTGGGGTCTGTTCGCTTAAAACTGTTAACTTTGCATTTCAAATCACCAGGGTGGAGAATTCATCTTTTTCTTTTTTAAGCTTTAGGAAAAAGCCTCAGAGAAAGGAAGCCCTGCATCTTTTTTTTTTTTAAGGCACATCACAAAAATTTGCTTCTTTACACACACAATGCTTTTGCACTGTTGGCTTCAGATTAGCTTTTGGAGCCTTGTCCAAACTGTGCGGCCGGTCTCGTCGCGTCAAGGCCGAACGCATTTCAAAATGAAATTTCGGGCCGACAAAATAAAAGCTCAGGAAGAAGCAAAATTCCAACAGTTTGTTGGATTCTAGCAGTTTTAGAGGCTCATTTGTTCAAAAAGAAAACTCTTTGTGTTCAAATATCCGCTCGGGCAGACATGCTATCTGCGCGGGCGGATCCTAAAAATGTATCCCGCTCGGCAGAGTGACTGATAGTGCGCATTTGATTAGTTTCATCACATTCCGCCGGCGTAATTGGTAGAAAATCTACCGTCGCGCCATAATTATTTTGGAGGGGGCCCCCTCAATTTGCATTAGCCGCGGACGCGCTAACTTAAATGCTAGCTCTGGAGGCCTGAAGAGATTAATGAATAATTGCCACTGTTTAAAAGCCATGAAAGATTTAAATGAAGTAATGTCTCTTCCTAAAGGGCACAGTGGAGATTTCACCCCATATATATGCAGGAAAAACCCTCCAATTTTTTTTTGCCTTTTAATGAACATCAGCGCTAATCAGCCAGACAAAAATCAGACTGGAAGTACGTCTTTTTTTATATATTTTTTTATTTTATTATTTTAGCTTTTACTGCTTCCTTAGGGGATCCGATATGGGATTTGGACAAACATGCTAACTCAGATGCTAACAAACTGATATATGCTAATCTCATCGCTAGCAGTCAGTGTGGAATGTGTGTGTGTGTGTGTGTGTGTGTGTGTGTCCTATTTTTTTTTTTTAGAAGAGGGAACTACGCATTTTATTTGTTCCGCCCAGTCAACTTTTTTTCTTGAGGTCATGTTGGAGGCCTTGTCTTTGAGCATTAGTGTTTTGGTTCCACCACAATGATGTCTTTCCAGAAAGCTACAGGATTTATTAGTTCCACACAATCTGTTTTAGTTTTCACTCTTTATTTGGATTTCTCCATAAGAGTAAATTATTGACTTATAGACTATGACCCTGTGATTAGCAGTAGCAGACTGGGTGGAAATATGTCACGTTCATAACAATGCGGAGCGACTCATTTGGACCTCAGTGAGTCAACAGAGTAAATTCCTAAGCATCTTGACAACAGCCACACAATGTACAGCTAACGGGCGGAGAGAAGGACGGAGGACGGGATAAATGGTTGCGCAGGATGGAAACGCCACAAAACACTTGTGCTGACTCGGATGGAAAAAGACGCTAAATCACCGAGATTTGCGACGCCCTCTGCGTTTCCTGGGAAGAGTTGCGACGAGCGAGCCGCTCGACCGAACGACGGCCGGCTCTCAAGGCCTAGACAATAATAACGTCTCAATCACGTGGCGGCGGGGCTAAAGTACGTATCTGTGGTGTCAGTCTTAATTGTTTTCCGCCCAACGCCAAGTATCGGTGTCAGACACGCAGCCAGTCTAAAAAGGGTCTGTCATTAACCTTGAGCGGCCTTATTAGGTTAGCGCCTAAAGACAGAAAAAAGTCAATTACTAAAACTTAGAGCACAAGGAGGAAAAAAAAAAGAGACAAGCTAGACCTTTGCTACTCCTCCAGACGTCTGCTGAACCAGGGCAATCTCTTCAACTCTTGACGGCTGCTGCATTTCTTTATTATTCTTTCACAGTCGGCCAAAATTGTGTGTATATGTGTCATGAATTCTCTGTCTGTTCCTAGACCCTCGGTCCATCTTCAGTGTCCACCCCCAGTGCCCCGGTGACAGGCTACAAGCGAATGGTCATCCCCAATCAGCCACCTCTGACCGCCACCAAGAAGTCCACGCCCAAAGCCCAGCACCCGGGCAGTGGCTTCTCCACGTTGCCGGCGAAGCTCCAGCCCGTGGCGGCCTCCTACGCCACCGCCTCCACGCCCAGCCAGCCCACCTTCAACGTCCAGGTGCGGGCAGCCCAGCCCAGCCCTCAGCACCCTACCAGCGGCGGGCAGCACTTTGGCGGGGGCCAGCAGCCAGCGCGCAGCCCCACCCAGGTGCAATACACGCCGGCCCAGGCCAAAGGGCCCGACTTTGCCTACGGGCCGCCCCAGCCGGGCTTCTCCCCGGGCGGTTATCAGGATCAGCAGGCCTACAGGAGAACCGATCCTCAGCCCTACCAGGCGGCGGGCCCCAAGAAGACCTACATCACTGACGTGCCTCAGAGCCTGGACCTGTACACTTCTGGGCCAGCCGTTCCACCCAAGGTAAGAACAGTCCCAGAGTTGATTCTTCGTTTTGTTCCGTCATGTGGTCGCTCTACCATGTCGTATGTGTGTCGGTACGCATTTTCTGTGTTCACGCGTATACAATATTTACTTGAGCGGTAATGCGACAGGGGAGGTGCTTGATTGTGATGCACAGAATAAACTGTTGTCTTAACCTTTATGAATTTTTCAAAGACGGCGTCCGTTGGGGCGATGCGCTTCTGAATCCATTTGTTACCAGCCGCGGAGTTTTTTTTTTTTTTTTTTCTTTCTTTTTTTTTCATCTCCGCCTCCCTCACTGCGATTGGATATAGCGTTCGTGCAGAGATTAAAAGGTTTGTTTACACTTTATTTAGTGTTAGGTAGAGATCTGTTTGTCTTTGGAGTAACAACACGTCCAAATGGAAAAGCTCTATTGAGCTTTTCAATTCAATTTGTTTGTAATAGACTCCGAATTATGCTGCAATGTGGCATTTATAAAGTCAAAAATTGATTAAAACTCAAAATACGTAATAGAAAATAATGGTGAAAAAATGAGTCAGGACGTTTTATTTTGTAAATCAAAAAAAGGCCATTTTGCTTGACTCGCAATTTATGATTAAAATGATGGAATACTATAGAATAAAAATGATTTGTCGTATTTTTAGAAAAGAAGAAAAAAAATCAATCCCTTTTCAGTTTAAAAATAAATTATTTATGAAAAAGGCGACTTCTTTTGCCGCATGCTGCCGGGTGCCAACAGAGCTTCTAATAGTGCCGTGCGTCTGTGTGCGGAGAATTTGCAAGTATAGCCGAATACCGTCGAGACAAACTTGTTGTAATGTGAACAACATCTCTGGAAAGTAAAAGGCCCTGGAGTTCTCCTTCGATTCAAGGATTTTTGTTCACGTACAAAGCGCCTCCGCCCGCCATCCTGCGGGAGGCGTTCATCAAGGACCGTACGTGTTTTACTAAACACAAATTAGACGTGCCAGCCTAATTATATTTGTTCAACAACAGGAAAATCTACATTTTTTACTTGAAAGCTCGCTCGCCCGACGTCCCAGCCAAAACCCAAAAGGTGATGTTGAGTAAGTTTGTTTGCCTTTGATGCCACATAAAAGGAAAGAAAAGAATTCATTAAATGCAATGAAAGCAAAATGAGCGCCTTGTATGTATATATTTAGAAATGACTCTCTAAGGTCTTACGGCTTTGCGATATTAGCTTACTTCGTTGTAGGAAGAATGATTGTAATATAATTGCTGCCATGAAGTCTTCCCGTTAATGGCCGGCCGCCATTTTCAATGGCCCTCATCTTTTTCATCTTCCCCTTGAATTTCACTCCTTTCTTTGACTCGTTGACAACTTGTCTCAGATCCGATAATTAAAAATTGCAGCGTTATGAAAACATTTGCTCCCTAAGCATGTCGTGACTTGCGGGTAACCTTGGCGGTATGAATTGAACGCCATTTTAAATTTTAAGCCACATCCATTAGCTTGATTGATTGACGGGATAGCGAGATGCTTTTGATGGATGCCTTCATTACAGGATCACGCCGCGATTATTCATGAAAGGTTATGATGAGTTCACTACCAACTCATGTGACCTAAGTCATTTTATTTTCTTCATCACCGCGTGACAAATAGATGACCAATTTCCACGAATCTCCCCTACCGCCACTCGCCAAAATGGGAACGCTAAGCGGGTTGACAACTCGTGTTCTTGCCGGCTGAGCTTGAGTGACGGCAGAGTTTTTACAGCAGCGGATTATTATTTCAAAATCCCAACCGGCGGCTAATGTCCGCCGCAAGGTCGCCCATGTTAGAACTACACTGTGTGGAAAATTTCATGAAGATTTTTGGGTGATTTTTCAAAATCACTATTCTCTTTTACCATCATGCAGATGCAGTGGCCTACACGGGAAGTAAAGAGTTGAGTCGCTCAGTGGTCAGCCGGCGTAGATCAGTTTGTCACACACTTGTAAATAAGCGAGCGCGCTCCGAGACAAACGGCGGCGCCGCTAAATAACGACCTCAATCGATAGCTGTTGTCGGGAAAGCAGCTTGGTGGAAAATGCCTATTGCTCTCTTCTTCAAACCTGCACGGTTGATACAATGGCACCAACGCATGCTGCTATCTTTTTGTGTATGTTACTTTTCTCAAGTACTGTAGAAACAGCGCCCCCTGCTGGCTCGGTTTGAATCACATGCTTGTGCTTTTAAAGGGATAGTTAACTCATTTAGCAATTTCAACAGTAAAACGTGCATATTTTGTCTGAAATTAATTTGATAGTTATTGCATTTTTTTTTTTAAACAATTATTCAATCACAACGTTTGGTCATGTGACGTTCAAAAGCGACTCTACAATACTAGAAAGGTGCAGGAATCTCCCAAATGCCCACTTAAAATCCTAAAAAAAAATCCCAAATTATATTAATTGTATACGTTAGTACAAAATTTTAATCTCATTAACGCTGCACGCTAAAGACACGTCAACTGAGTTCACCTCTGTCCCAACCGTCAGTTGTGGTTATGTTCTTTGCCTTTTTAATTCTCTTTTTCCCCCTCCCCTCCAGATTGCTGGTGGCGGCCCCTCTCTGCACTCAACAGATTTTCAAATATCTGTTTGCAGGCGCATGTGTCACTTCCAAACACATGACCTACTTTTGTACTCACGCACAATCTTACAAACGTAAAAAGAAAAGGAAAGCCGTTCCCGCCCGCCCGCTCGCTCGCTGGCTCGCATACATTACACGTTGTCTCTTTGCGGGAATCCCGTCTGCACGGCAACATGAGTCCGTTATGGCTCGACTCTTAATTTTTAATTACGGTACACAGCTGCTCTACAGTTATATTTCTCTATTTTCTCCTCCCCCCTTCACCCTCCGCCCTCTCTGCACCCCTCAGCATTTAATTGGAGCTGAAAGAGAATGACCTATTTTGTTTGGAGAACATTTAGACTTATGTGCTCCTCCTCACGAGGCGGAAGGTGGCCTTGGGCTGCAAGGCTTCCTCTGGAACAATTTAAAGAAAAAAAAAAATCGTAATGCATCCTATTGGCAATCAGCAAAGAGTCAAACAGGATTATGAAAAGATGTGCGCATCCAAAAAGATTAACCAAGCAGCTGGCAGGAGAACATGACAAAGCAAATTTCCCTCGAAACAAACATGGATGAGCAACCGCATGTCGGCATCTACTGGACACAATCGTCATTCGAGATACCGTCGGCGCATAACCTCGAGAAACCAGATGCTCCGAGTAACTATGCTAGAACCGGCAAGAACCGAGGCGGAACAAATTAATCACTTAACTCCTCAGAATGTAAATATTGTCACACACGACATGCGGGAAAAAAAACCATGCAGGAATTTGTCAATAAATCATCAATTGCGCAATGGCAAGCAGGACACTGCTACGGTCGGTTGTCTCACGCTCCCCATCAAAGGCGTTTCGTGCAACTTGACAGATGTCGTCAGTCGCCAACTGACATTTGAGAGCCGTCGTCTCCGATGTCAGTCAAGCGGCGGCTTGCAAAAGGCACGACTTTGTCGCCCTGAAGAAAAACAAAACAAAAATGGCTTCATGTTGAAGAGCACACACAAACGGGGCCACGTTTCTTTCATTTGCTTTTGTTAGCAACCTGCTAAGCTAATGAAGCATTTTAGGCGATTTGCAAGTCGGCACATCATTTCATTTTTTTCACTGTCAGTGTAACAAGAAAAACAGAATTTTGACTTGTGTTAAATGAGACACATTTGACTTTATAATGTAATATATTACAGTAAGCTATTTGTGTAGAATCTCTCGTAAGAAGTCGATTTAGTGTCCTGCAGCTTCAACAACCTTTTCAGACTGACAATGGAATTATCGGAAGACGGAAGCAGAGAAGCTTACAGTATTATTAGCGGAGCGGCGATAAGAGGACAAAAAAATATAAGAGCAGGGCAAATGAGCGTCAGCGTTTGTTCGTTAGGATTCACAAGGGACGATAATGTTTTATTGGAGTGACTGTAAAAAAAAAAAAAAAAAATTCATTTGTTGTCGTGCGGTACCGCTAAACGGGTGATTACAATGGCTTAGGCGACTCGCTTTCACCCAAACAATGCGAGGATTGCTGGGATCAGTCGCGCGCACACACACACACTCGCACACTCGCACACATCCTTTCACTCACTTGTTGTGTTTGCGTGTGTGTGTATGTGTGTTTGACTAGAATTAAACAGTTGTGTTATGTACTTTGTATTATATGTGACAAGTTGACAAGCTATTTATTCTCACCACTAGGTGGCAGTACACTGTATATACCGTATAACAAAATATGAAATGCAAAAATGGTTTGATTTCACGAACAAATTGGTTGTTAGAAAGCTAAATCGCTAAATTGACATTTTGTTTCATTGTAATTCAAATAGTTCGAACCATGTATACCAGACAGATTGTTGATGCTAAACTGCAAATAGTTGAGTTTTCTTGATTGCGAATCTGTGAATCACGGCAACAGAGTTCCGATGATCTGGCATGCACGGAGTCTCATTGCGCACACAGGAGGAAAGAACGTCTGCTGCTTTTAAAGCGCAAACCTAAATGAAAGTTAGAGTCCCGAGGGGCCGAGGCAAACAAATGATTGCATAGAGACAGATGGAAGTTTAAAAAAAAAAAAGTCGATGATTTCTATTGTCGCCGGTGGAGGGGGAAAAAAAAAAATCTCGGCAGGAAGCGCGGCGGCATCACAAAAGCGTGCGGCAGCAAAGCAATTTCTTTTATATTCAAGTGAAAAAGTCTGGGGTGCCATCACAAAAGAGAAGCCTAACAAGGCGCTTTAAACTCTGCCACCGCATCGCTGCGGGCTGTCAAACGAGCAGATCAGGTATATAAAGCCAGCTTCTAGTCAAAAAGTCTGTTTGGGGTAATCGCTGCCTTTTTTCCACCGCACGTTTGATGCGCAGCTCAGATTAACTGCATCAAATTTGACTGCGACTTTAAAAACCCAAAAACTAAAGGCATTAATGGCTCTTGACATCTACTTCCTTTGAGGTTGTCGACGTACTCTGTTTAACCTTCGGATTTGTGTATCCTTTAGAAAATGCTGCCTTTCGCCTCTTACGAATGCTGATCTTGACCTATGATACCGCTGCGGCGATTAATCGAATAAATCAATTCCATCACCCCAAAAAAATAAAATGGCCGAAGCAAAATGACATTTTTCTAGTTACTTAAGTCACCCCACTCCATGTTGTGGAAAAATAGAAACAAAAAAATAGAAATAATTTGTAAAATTTCAAGTATATGATTACAAACAAAGCTATCGTCAACGTTGTTAGCGCTAAAACGCTAACAGCACTCTCCGAGGCGCTTGGCCGAATATCCACTAATCAAGAGGCCGAGCGTCTTTACACGTCGTCGTCGTTAGAAGAGCTAAAGACCTTCCGCTCGATCCGCATCGACTGGTCTCATCCGAGTTTGAAAGGCGTCAGAACCTTCCCGCCGCTCCCAAATGTCTCAATTAGGAGGAACAACTGAAAGGTCACGGCAGACGTCAGTCCGAAGTGCGTTATTGATAATCAAAGCCGGCGTAACGATCTGCGTGGCGAAGGTCAGAAATGCAAACGCCTCACAAAGGATGCCAAAATAAGCATGAGCTGGAATGTCAAACACCATTTTTTAATACTGTGTATGTATCTATGCGTTCTATTTCTAGGCTACATTCTATCGTGCAAGGTGGCGGTTGCCAAGATTCAGTGACAAGCAATGAATTTTCAAATTGAAGTTCAATTTGATTCTTTCTTGTCATTGCATTTATTGCTATCGTGCAAGGCGACAGCACGAGTTCAAGCAACGTGCAAGTACGTCCTTACGCAAATGAACAGCTCAAGAGAATTTTCCGTCTTTTGCGTGGTTTTATTATTATTTTTTTAGCTTTATGCAAGGTTGAATCAGGGTCGTCCTTTGTACGGCGCGCGGCAAGACGTGAGCGACCTCCTCGTAGCGCCCTGTCGGGGCCTGATCCAGGGTCAGCTCTCTCTCTCGCGGGGGGAAGACGCACTAACACCGGCATGAATGTAAATCGTACTCGCTGACTTTGACCTTCAGGCGGCGCTTCGTTAACGTGTTTGTACGTGAGTGCCGGAATTCAAACCTTTCGATCACGCTCGTTTACTCTCCCGCAAACAGCAGTCAGGTGGAAACGTCTTGACTCAGCACTTATGGTTTCAACTTCCTGTGTGTGTTTCTTTCAGAGCGGCGGCGGACCCCCTGCTGCCCACCCCGAGGACGAACTGGAGCGCCTGACCAAAAAGATGCTCTTTGACATGGACCACCCTCCGTCCGAGGAATACTTTGGTAAGTGTTTAGTCTCTTTTTGACATTGTGGATTATAAAGAGTCGTTTTTCTTTTGCTCTGTTGCGCGAGATTTATTTATTTTTTCCCTTCTGAGGTGTTTGATAATTAATTTAGCTCTCGCTTTCATAAATAAAAATATAACTGCCAGGATTAAACGTTAATACTCTTTCGGGGATTGAACGAGGATTCTCGGCATTTATACGTGGCTGATATTTTCCCGCCCTCTCTCCCCTCCGGAGCCTTTAATCCCCCTCGGGGGTGGTGGCGGGGCGGGTAGGCTGCTGTCGCCTCACGTGCCCATTAGATGGCTGGCGGTGGCGTGTAGGTGTATTATAATATTAGCGCTGCCGGAGACTTTGATTTAAACTGCCTCTGCTTAGACAGCCCATGTTGATGAAGACCTTAATTGCCTGCTTGGCTTAAGCACAGCAGAGAAATGACCCTCAAAGCCTCGTTGGCCTCAAATTTTATTTTTTTTTGGTGGCGTGCGGACATGCCAGTTGACGGACGGATGGGCCGCGTGTCAGCTGAGGTGGCCGGTGAAATGGTTTCCTTTGACAACATAAAAATGAATTATTATATCGCGAGAAGCTTTGCCCAAAACCTCAGGGGTTTTACATTTTGGTTAGAAGTCAAAAAGTACCAAAAACTGCATATTGATAACTGGTCATGATAGCCACTTCCACGCCGTTTCAAGCTTAATGAACCCCTGCAAACCGGGATCATGAAAAGATTAAGAAGGTGAGCGGGGCAACTCATTAGCAGAGTCGGTCGGCCGTCCGCTGAGAGACCCCCGCTAACAATCCCCCCCCTCCTTCAGACACGGTCACTACGGCAACCTTAAGATCCATCACTTAAGTCTGCTATGTTTTCCGGAGCCAGTCCCAGAGCGTGAGACTTTTGTAATTACAAAGAATGTAATAGCGCATAAGCCTGTGCGCACTTTGTTTTAAGAGTATGAAGGGGGAGGGGGCTGACAGGGGGGCTAGCGGTCGCCGAGACCCTGGGGTGAGTAATTAACGAGATTAATCAAAGTAGGCCCGTCATTTGGACCGAATGGTCGTCTTTGCCCAGCAAAGTTCCATCGCTCTTGAGTTCCGGGGTCTTTGATGAAGTTGAAACGGCGGCGTCTCATTGGTCCGCTGGGGCTTTGTTGAATTGAATTAATGTTAAAGGCTGTCGATGGAAAAAGTCCTGCTCACTATTCTGTATAACTGTACTCGAATCAACTCTGTAACAACTCTAAATTTGAGATGAATGCTTTTGGAAAATAATCTGTTTTGATCGTTATGACCCCCCCCCCCCCCCCCCCCTTCCTCGATAATGTGATTCCCATTTAAAATGCATTAATTTTCCAAGATCTTCTTCTCATTCAAAATAAATAAATATATCTCTTACAATAAACAATTTGTTTCGGTTTAGGCTAAAATTAAGGCAAACGAACAGTGAATTAACATAACCTAGCCTTGTAAAATTAGTTTAGCTGGTTAGCAACAAGGCCTCACGGTGTTTGCATTTTGGCTAACGGGTTAACAACATACTTAGCCCATAACTACTGGGAAATTGGCAAGTCGGTGTTTCACGAGCGTGATCAAGTACTCATCTTGATCAGGAAAAACCTAAAAATGAAAGCGCGTAGCAAAAAAAGTGAATATGCTAGCATCTTTGATTTAGAGTCTCAGATTAGATCGGCGTAATCTGAAGGAGCCTCTTGTACAAATGTCATCATTCGTCATGTCTAATCCACTTAGCCGCTGCGTAGGTGTACGTGCGTGTGCGCGTGTGTGTTGAAGTGTGTGTGTGTTTGTGCGCGCCATGCAGGCAAATCTAATTGGAAGCAGCAGCGGCTGTACAAATTCCCCGGCATTTGTACTTATGTTGTTGTCGCTACAATGCTGTCAAGCAAAAACCAGGACAAAAAACTGAATAATTGAAAAAGGATGAGCGGCTCTGCATTATTTACAATTAGCGATGGTGGTGTTTTATTTCCTTTGCTTTGTGTTTGCTTTTAATGCGGGAATTTCTCTTTCTTTTATCTGACTGTGCGAGATTTTTTTAATCATGTTGAGTTAGTTGGTTGGCAGTTTTTGTTTTTCCATGGACCAGGTGAGGTGAGCTTTTTTTTTAAAAAAAATTAGTATCGTGGAATACAAGCGTGGGAAAAAGCGGGAAACCTATTGCCGTTTTTCCGGGATATGTCAGGCGTCATAATTCATGAGACACATCGCATGAAATGTTGATGAGGAATCTTGGAAGACTTCGGACGCGGGATCAGCAGAGGTAATTGGGTCAGGCGCAAGTTTTGCTTTTTATTTTTTTGGCGCCGGTATTAATAGAGGCCTTCTTTAGACAGCGGCTCATCTGACGCCCTCAGCAGCCTGTCGGGAGTTTGCTTTTAGGTGCTGCCTGGCTTGTCACAACGACGAGACATTTCACTAAAATCAAATATCACAAACCCGAAATGCAGACGAATATAGACACAAGTTGCTGTCAAATGCTTTTTTTTTTTTTTTTTTTTTTTTTTTTTTCCCCAACCCCCCCACCTTTAATCTGCTTACAGGCCCTCTAGTTGTTTCCTCTTTTTATTCCTATTTAAGGATTTCCTCAATCACAGCATTGCCTCTTTGTCATGCTGTGCGAACATGCGTGTGTGTGTGCGCACATTATTATGATGCGGCTGGAAGGAGGTCACCCAGCAGCCGGGGGCACCGGGGGCCATCAGTCTGGTGACATGGCAGCTCTCCTCTTAAACCTGGCATCAGTGTCCGACCACCTACACTGGATTAGCATGCAGTGAGAGTATGTGTGTGTGTGCTTGTGTGTGCGTGTGGCTGCCAAAAGGCCAAACGAAAGCACACAATGGCCCCGCATGGTCTATTGGTATGCTGTTCAAACCAGGAAGTAGTCCCCTCCCAAATTTCAAAAGCCCGATTGACAACTCCAAATCGCCCACTGTGATGATATATTTTGCTTTGTCCTGGGACAGAAATGTCTCCGCCCACTTTTCCATCCGCCGCATCAGCTCTGCTTTCTAGTTTCTGCGTCGCCGTGTGCCAGCGCTTCTTGTCCTCTCTTGCCTTCCCTTTTCTCGGCGACCCGAGCCTGCGCTTCTTCCTTTCCTTCTGCCCCCCACTCGCTCTCTCACTGTCTTTCTTGCAGCGGTTCATGCGAGGTGACCGCCCCCACTCCCCCCTCCCTGTCGTTTTCCCCCCGCCCCCCCCCCGGGCCGAGGCGCTCGCCGGCGCTCCTGCCTCGTTGAGACAGCTTCAGTCAGGCTTGCAAGATCAGCTGGCGTGCGAGCGCACGCCAGGCTGCCGGGCGCTCACGTTGTTGCTAGATTTCATTTGTGAGCGAGTGTTTGACCTCGGGAGTGTGCCGACATCTGCATGCTCACGCACGCAAGCACACACAGGGAGAACCAAACAGCTGCTAAACACACACACACACACATGCTACACACACAGACACACACAAAATCACCTGTTCCCTGCCTCGACTCCACGCCGACCTGCTCCTCAAACGTGTAAGCTACACTCGGCTCCCGACCGCTAATGTCGAGTGGCACGGGTCGGGGCTGCTGTTTGCTGACACTGGCAATGAGATTAAAGGCGGGCTTACGGAGAGCGCAGAGAGGCGGCCGGCCATGATGGGCTGTGACAGGCTGCGCCGCTTTGGGGCGAGCCGAGGCTAAAAGCTAAAGCCGCCTTGCACGTGAATGTGATGCGTTGTTTTAATGATGGACCAAAAGTTAATTCATATCTTAGTCAAAATTGTTCGTTTCGGTAGCCCTGATGTCGTAATTGCTCCATTTGTAGTCATATTCCGCTTTTGTTAGTTTGGCTGCAGACGTCGGCGCGGCCTCGCAACGGTTGCGCCAGCGAGAACGTCGTTCTTCATTTTCACACAAGTGGCGGGAAATAAAGTTTTCCCTCTCCCACAAGAAAAAGTTGCGTGCGTGCGAACGCTCTCGCCTTTTTTTTTTTTTTCTCCCTTTACACGCCGCGTCTTTGATTTGCGAGGATGTAAGATCAAATTGAGGCGCGAGTGTGCGCTCCCTCACTGCCTTGATATCACCGTGTGCATTTGTGTGTGTGTGGTGGGGGGGAAACACACATACCAAAAAACAAAAGAAGACTTTCCTGCCACTCAACAGCCGTCCCCCCCCCAAAAAAAAGCGCCATCTCCTTGTCACTGCCGATACATTAGAAATCAATTATTAATGGCCCAGAATCAGGGTCTCTTTAATCTTTGCCTTTTATCCAATTAAATTGTCTTAGCATCGCCAGGCGGCTCGCGGGATACGTGCGGCAAAAAAAAAAGAAAAAAAAAAAGGATTTTCTCTTCTTCTTTTTCTTCTTTTTTGACTTTGGCACAGAAGAGACACTTCTGAGGCGGCAAGAATGAAAGCAAAGAGAGCGAGTCAAGTGTAAATGAAGCTCCCGCCCTCCCCGTCACACTTGCGTTGCTTGTACAGGAAACATTTGAAGTGGAGACATTAAGGCTTCCATTCTCTTCCGCTCGGGACAGCTCGGGCTTTCTTTCATGATTCCTTGATGCGCCCGCCGCCGATGGTTGGAAAGTGTTGGGGTCGGTCGCCGTCCGTCCGTCGGGGTAAATAATCACGGCACGTCTTGCGGTTTGCGAATTATTCATGTGAGACATATCTTTACGCGAAAGCCATTTGTTTCGCGATCATACAAAAAGTTCCCGCAAAAGTCTTACTCTGCCGGGAAGAAAAATGGGATTGTTCACTTTTGAAGGGAATTTTGTTTCTGAAGAATACTTCAATTTTCAGCAGAAAAAACAATGTCGCATTGACAAATGGAAAATCTCAATTTTGTGATTTATGCAGACAAAAACAGTAACAAGCAAAAAAAAATTCTTTTGTTGATCATTTTAAAGAATAAATCTTTGCCATTTATTAGCATGAGGATTTCCGCGAGGTTTCTGCTCGCTGTTTAAAAGCGAGAGCCCCGCGGGACACGTTTGGCATTCCCATCAGCTCACCGGAGATGGCCTGTGATCCCCAGCCGCTAACACACGCACACACACGCACACAATTCCGTCGACACCCACGTGCTCCCACGAGACGAGCCTTCTCTCCTTTGTTGAATTTGCCTCCCTTTCCACACAATCTGTACCGCTGGCACACTTGAGGCGCCGAGGCAACTCATGATTGCCGTGATCATTTGACCAAAATGCATGAAAACATGCCAGTCAATTTAAAACATCATGAACGTTTTTTTTCTTTCAATCAATGAAATGTAATTTTTGGCTTCTTTCATGAGCAATTTTCCACAGAAATTGTCAGTGTGGTGTGAAATGGTTTCAAAACAAAAAATAATTAACAAAATAATCCCATTTTTTTGTCGCAGCCGACGTTCCCAAAACTTTAGCATTAGCTCACTTTGGTAATCCCATCAGTGACTTCATTGAAATGAGAAGTTGCAACACATCGCTACCTGCCAAATATCAACATCAGATGGCGGCACAAACACTTGCGTGGCTTGCCAATCATCAGCCAAATCGTCCCAAAATGAAGAAGCGGAATTAATGTCGGAGATGGCATCGTTCGTCAGATGTGTCAAAAAAGAAACCATTCTCTGATATCTCTTTCAAGGCTATTATTGTCAGATAGCGCTAATGAAATTGACAGTGGCCTTAATTGGGCGCACAGATAAGTGCCATTGAGTGGAGGACATCTTAAAGCCAATTAAAGATATCGCCCACGCAATTAAAGATATCCAAATGCCACACCAGCGCGCAATCGGGCTATTTTGCCCGCAATCGTATCTCGTAACTCGTGACCCCTTTAAAAAGTTTGTTTTATCGCGCCCACACTTTTATTCTCTTTTGTCGCTTGGCTTTGTGGGATTATGTCGAAGCCGCGCACACGCCCAAAGTCGACTTTGTTCCAAGACTGGAAGTCGAGTCAAATGATGTGATGGCTTGGGCAATCGGAGCTGATCGGCAGTCCGTTTGTGTATGACTTTTTTTATTTATTTATTTATCTATTTGAAATTTGTATACACTTTTATTTCTCAAAATATATCTTTCTCTTCCTGTCAGACTTTTTCTCAAAATGTTTTTCAAAAACTCTTCCACAAAAAAAATCCCTTTTTTTTTAAATGCTCTGTAATTATTCTTAAAAAAAATGTAACAATAAAATGCTTCTAAAAAAGTTGAATGGAAAAAAGTGAAAGCCAATCATTATTCTCGATTTTTTTTTTTTTTACGACGACACTCCCCAACTCTGTAAACTGTGCGAGCGTGATGTTTACTGCCAATTTGCTTGTGACCTTGAATTCATCCCCTTTCCCCCAGGGCGCTGCGCCAGCTGTGGGGAGAACGTGGTGGGTGAGGGCACCGGCTGCACGGCCATGGATCAGGTCTTCCACGTGGACTGCTTCGTGTGCATGACCTGCAGCGGCAAGCTGCGCGGCAAACCCTTCTACGCCGTCGACAAGAAGGCCTACTGCGAGCCCTGCTATGTGGTGAGTTGATGTTTTAAATAGCCACACTGACCGCTGGCCCTTTAAAAAAAACATATATTATTTTATATTTTTTTATTTATTATTATGACATTATATGTATTACATTATTTTATATTTTTTTTATATATTATTATATTCTCTTATTATATGTCTTATTTCATTAAGAGCAGTTTTGGGTTATACCATTTTGAAACAATGTCCACGTGTTCAAATGAGTGGGGGGGAAGACAAAGTTGCAACAACTTGCCTAAATAATGATCTCAGTTTCTTTTGGACTCGATTTTTCTTTTTTTTCTTCTTCATGTTTTGATCAAGCCGATGCTATCTGCAAGTCGATGGCGGCGGCGCGCCGCTAAGCTTGCCGTTCCACCGCGCTTTGTGTATTTAATAAATGTCAAAAGCATTTTAATTAGCTTTGGTGAACTGATAAGGAGGAGAAGAAAGAAGAGTTTGAATTCTTCTGATGGCTTCCGGGGTGGAAATGTTTGATTTGGATTGTGCTGTCTCCTGCATCGACACTGATGCAATGTACAAGCGGCGGTGTGACGCGCCACTAATTACCGGAAGAAGTCGTCAGTCACTTTTAGTTCAAAGCACTTAGTTGCCGTAATACTTCAGGTGTTAGGGGTCTGAGGTTTGGGTGGGGGTTCAATACAAAACCAACGTGCCAAAGAAAATGCCAAACACTTGACCGTCTTATTTGCTTTTCATTGAAATGGGCGTGGCCGTTGAAGGTGTTTGACGCCCGGCCGCCTCTCTTAAATCTTCCCCCTTTTTGCGAGGCACTCACGCCGATTGTGCCCGTCTCGCCTGGAACTTCTCCAAGCGGGATAATTGAGCAACTTTTATTTATGCATTTCATCAGCATAAATGTTCTTCTGGCGCCGGATCAAAAAAAGCGCGGCGCGGAAAATCGGGAAATTCCTTAATGGACGTTGTTCCTCCTCCTTTTCTTCCCATCCCGCCGGCATCTCCCATGCGATTACGACAACGGTCGCTCCAAAAGTCCACCTTCCATTCATTTCTGATGTCGGCTTTTCCCGTCTGGGTTCACTTTGCATTGCTTCAGTTACAGAAACAAAAGTGTCGCGTCTCTAACGGTTCGGCGTATGAAAGAAACTTGATAAAAGCCACTGTATGAGGATATTATGCGGTGTCTCTGTGACAAATGACCTTGCCGTACTCGCACGCACACGCACGGTGTAGTAGTGTGTGTTTTGTGTAATGCTAATCCTGTCATCTTGTTGTAGTGCACTTCATCAACTTGTGACAACACATTGAGCTGCTTAAAGGCCTTGTCGCGCTCCTCAAATGGAGGCGCAATCCGCATTAGCCCCAATCCCGCAGATTAACACCGTTTAAACTCGATGCCGCCATTATTCAACGGTGAGACCTTTTATCCGCACTGTCGCACTTTTATCCATCCTAAAAAAAAGAAAATCCTCTTTCCCCCCCCCCCCCTCCCCGTTTTAAATATTATCGCAGTGGAATGTCCGTACTTTCTTTTAATCCCCTTTAAATACCTTCACAGACTGTCTGTGTCCTGCCGAGAAACTGCACAGTCAACTTCTCCCTCAAGCCATGTTGGTGATGTTCGTATTTATAGACCGAAAGGTGTTGACAAAATGAATAATTAAAAAAAAAAAAAGTCGCTCACTGTCAATAAACCCTTTCAAACAGAATCGGGACAGCCGTGCAGCCTAATTGTCTTTGGCAAGTGTGTTAACACGCCGCCATTTGCGATCCCATTCAAGCCGGCGCTGTCTAATTGCTGGGCTCCGTTGAGGAATTAACAGATTTAATTACGTGTGAAAGTACACAAGTCAATTTCGCCACAAACAGGACATGAATATTTGATGACTCGGCCCCACGGGAGCGTCTCGAGGCTCTCCGTTGCAGTCTCCGAACGCGCCGCCGAGTCCGCATGTGACGACCCGCATATCCGTCACGGGGGGCGGCGGTGACAGGTGTGTGTGTGGGCGGGAAAATTCAAGTCAAATTAAAATCACGCCACCGACGTCAAAGACGCGGCTATGATCCTCATATGCTGTCATGTCGGATTGCTTAAATGCTAATGTGCTAATACGTAGCAGTGATGCTAAGGAAGAGTGGGTGGGTGTAAGATATGTTACAGGACATAAAAATCATGGCGTACTGTCCAGTCACGTCATCTTTTGCCCGGAACCTTTCCGTAGAGGTACGCTAGCAATTATCTCAACACAATCCCAAACTGACAATTTTTGACGCCCGCCCCGGGCAACCTTCGGGCGCCGCGCAAACAAACTGCGACGACGACTTGAGGTGTGCGTAGGTGCGTCACACGGATGAAGGGTGATCCGCGTAATGGGAAGCTCGCTCTTGGTCTCAGCCATCTTGAAATGCGTTTCCCAAAAGATTGTGAAATTCTCAGTCTGAATGTTTGTGACGCTCCTTGACGGAATGTTCATCCGGGGTGTGAGCTGAGCTGAAGTTTCGACTTAGTTGACCCGGCCTGGCCTCTTGCTTGTTGGTAAGGTGCAGAATGACTGGCGGGTCCAAGAACGGCGTGGCACCGGGCCAGAGCCTCCCACCATTTTTTTTTGCGCTTCGACCTCCACTGGATTGCTTTATGTAGAGTTTAGTTTCTCTTAAAGGCGTATGCATCCGAGCCGGGTCACTCTCTGGCACTTTTGACAAACCTGTCCGGAGTGGTTTATCATGACAGCAGGCCTTCCGGTGTTAAAAGGTGTCAGGAGTGCAGCGATCTCACTCCACCTCAGATACCGCGGCCCGGTACTGCCTCTCCGCCTTAGCTCCCGCTCGGCAGCTGAAAGTGAAACCCGCGTCGCCGGCTCGGACTTTCCTTCGACGTGACGGGTCGTATGTCAGCCCCCCCCTCCCATCCTTCGCAGAACAAAAGGTGGCAGGAGCGGCGCCGTCCCGCTCCGGCCCGGCGCTGCCTCTCCGCCTTAAATCCCGCCGTGTGGCTAAAAGTGACCCCTCTGGACTTTAGGCAACGTCTCCTGCCGCGGTTGCCGAGAGAAAGTGACAAAGAGCCCGGCGGTAGTTGGCCGATGTCATGAGTGGGAGTGACATTGCGGCGGGTCAGCAGTGGGTCGCCGATATTTTCCTTGCCCCCGGGCAAGGAAATATGCTTAGACAAAAAACATGAGGGAGCTTCCGCGACTCTTGTCCAAACAATGGACCCTAATAGCAACACTTTGGAGCTAGAGGCGGGACAGAATATCGGTGTATATCGTATCATTATCTCTGATACGTACAGGCTTGTGAGTGTGTTAAATTTCCCACCAGTCATATAATTAGTTGTTTTGGTCTGGATCTGTTACGTCCTTCTCTACTCTCATCATCGTAAGAGCTAAATAAGTCATAGTGATTGCCGTGTGGCAACATGAGCTAATAATGCTAACTTAAGCATGTCCGATTCCTCGCCGCCGTATTTGCCAAAACCTTTGATGTTATTTCCGCCGAACCACCTTTCCTTTTTCGTCTCGCTCCTCTCTTTGTGAGTCATCATCATCTGCTCTTCATTTCATCTCCTCAAACTTCCTTCTCATAAACAACACGAGGCTTGTTTGTCAAGCTTCGTTAAGTCACCTACACCCTGCCCCCCCCCCCCCTCTTTTTTCTTTTTTTTCTTTGCCGAGGTGACTCATCCATCCGGCATTTTGTCCCGACTTTCCTCCGGTCGCTCGCTCATTCGCTGGTCCCATAGCAGTAAAGCCAGGCACCGAGCAGACGCGGCACTGAATCAGCTCAGCAGTAAATTTAGCGGCAGCGAGTTCATCCTGCCAGGTCATAAATCGCGTGCAAAGCGCAGCCTGCCTCCCGTCAGCCCCGATCGGCCTCGCGGAAAACACGGCTGGCAAAGAAAAAAACAGAAATGCTAGGTGTAAAATGTGTGTCAAAGGAGGAGAGATGAAGTTATTCCCCCCGCTTTGGAACACCGCTGTGTTATCATATGCGGGAAATTGGTGATGCAATCCGGAGCGGTTTTCACATCACGGCGAAGGGAAAAAAAAGTCTGATGCAGATGTCGGGATGTTTAAATCACGGCGAATAAGCAGATGGAGGCAGCAGGGGTTCCTTCAATCATTGTTAGCATTTCAGGCACTCTGTTTGGACGCCGTCACGTGTCAATCATTCCAGTCGCTCCGCTTGTCAAAGCAGGAGAATTAAAGGAAAAGTTTGCAGATGTGAGGGATTTTATTAGGGTTTAATTGCACAAATTATTTGTAATAAAATTAAATAATTAAAATAATTTTTGATCCACCTTTTACGTTTATATTTTAGGAAATTATATTCTAATAATAAATGATGAAATACATTTAATAATTCAATTGTACAATGCTTAATTCAAATCAAACATTTGTGTACATTCTGTTTGGGGGAATTTGTCATAAAATAAAACAGTGGCCAAAAGGCACTTCTCATTGGAGCCTCTCCCCCGTCAATCATTTCAGCATCACCACAGATCTCAGCCTCATCATCAAGTGTGTCAAGAAGCAAACGCGGAGTTCTTCTTCTCGTGTTTTTTTTTTACGCGAGTATTTTACTGCGGGAAATTGGTGATGCAAGTTTTCACGTTATGCAATCGCCAGCGGTTTTAACATCACAGCGGCAGCAAGGGGAGAAGGAAAAAAAGGAAGAGAGCGAGCTTGAATGTCGGGACGTATGAATCACGGAGGAGTCGAGCAATAATTCCAAACATTTGGCGGGCGGGTGCAGCAGCATTTCGCACGGAACAACATTGAATTAGTTTTATTTTGGTAACCATGTTAGACAGCCTCATTAAGAAGCCATCATTATGTCCGACCACATTTATTTTTACTTTGCTTCTAATGTAGTTAAGAAGTACAACATGAAGCAGGACAGAAATGACCTCAATGACCTTGAAATGGCTCCAATTTAGGCCTTCCTTCAGTTCCAATATAATTTTTGAAATTATTATTATTAGGCCCTTTGAATCCAGTTGCTAACCAAAACAGCAGCACCTCCAGAAGTCCCCACCCACATTATCCTGGAGCAGTTCCAAGTCGACGCGACGCACGCATGGCCTCGTCGGGCCTGAGTGTCACCAAAACACATGCTTGCTCCATTTTAATTTCCCCGCTACACGCTGTGTTTTGCCAACACGGCTCCTCGTGTCCGCCAAAAGCTGTCAGACGTCGTTTAGCGTCCGGGCCAAGTCTCTGCAGACACTGTGGGCTTTGCAGGAAGTGGGGGGGGGGGGTCTCCATACAATTGACTTAAAGTGTGCGTTTGTGTGTGTGTGTGTGTGTGTGTGACCTACATTCACTTTACTGCCGAGACGTTTGTTTAGCCTTGTGGGCAAACACGCATGTGAGAGAGAGGAGGCGCATCGAGTCAGTCAGTATGCTTCAATACATCGTTGCAGCAGTGCTTGTATGTTGCCCTCTAGTGGCGGTGGGCATATGAAGCCCCCGCAACGGAGGCCATCCCGGGACTCAACAGCAAAGGGTTGGCAACAAGTGGCACCGGTTCAAACGTGAACCCTGATGTGAGTGGGCTGAGGACATCAGGGAAAAATATCTTGGGAACTTTACTGTGAAATTGGTTTTAAGGTACCGAGTTGTACACCAAGCTTGAAATACATTAGCGACTCAATTGTTTCATGGTGTTTTAAAAGTTCAGGCTCCGCCCCGTCAACCGACGTGTCAACTGTCAAGTATCGCATCCATTTTTATTTGGGGGAGGGGGGTCTTGCGAGTACTGTAGTCAGGCAGCAGGAAGTGAAATCACATGCTCCAGTTAAGCTAAACAAGGCTAAGGTATTCCCACAAGTAGAGGCAGGGAAGGATGCGGATCAAGTACCGTTCCTCACGTTGCTTTGGCGCCTGCGAGGTAAATAAAGCCGGCAGGCTCGCGGCATCCGGCTCATTAAAAAGCTTTTTTATCCTTTTCCAGCCTGCACGCGGCGAGACTGCAGCATGGACATTGTTTACACACAAACGCCGCCCCGGGAGTCGTGTTGATTTCTACGAGCGTCTCGCTTTTCATGAACTCTTCCAGCCTTTCCAGGAGCGCTCGCGAGCCACGCGGCCGCGCCGCCGCCGGTCCAAAACATGAAAGTCTGGCATCTCTCAGATTGCGGGGCCTCAAGATGCCGTGACCGCACGACCCAATTCTGCGCTAACTATAACATTCGGCCGGCCGGCAGGTATATGTGAAAACGATTCAAGTCAAAACTGTTCAAATAATTTTCGTAGCCCATTAGCAATTTTTCTCTTCAATTTTTTGTACATAAGTTCAATATGCAAATATGTTTTAGACATCACAAAAATATAATTGAATTAGATTTTTTCAAATTTTCTTTGTTTTTTTGGCTACACCATGGAAGTATTTTTAATTGACTAAAAATTAGATTTTTTTTTAGTAGATCAAATTAAATAATTTAACAATTTCAATTGAATGTCGTTTGACAAATAAATTGTATTTTTGCATCAAGATCTTCGATACATTCAGTTTCAAATAGATGCTGTGTCCTCGGTGACCCCAGTAAGGTGTGACACCATGTGACCTGACAAGCTAGCCTCCGTCCCCCATGCAGGCTATGCTAGGTCGCTCATTAGCATGCAGATGCAGAATGTCAGCGCACACGCCGGCGACCGCTCCTCGTCCCGGCGCTCGGGGCCCGGCGGCGCGTGACTCTGCGCCGTGTTGGCCACACACTCACAACCGTGTTTGGAAACACTGAGGCGGCAGGATGGGCTTTGGCGGAATTCGGAGGCAGCTCAAGCGTGTGCGCTTTAGCCCGGTCGAGCACGCAAAACGGCCACGGCGGAGAACAGATCCAGGAAATGCGCAAAAGGCAATGCAGGCATACCTGTGTGTCGTCTTTCCACGTTGAAATGATGGAAATGAATACATTTTGAGCCTCTTGACAATACTGCATACACACACAGACACACACACCCCGCTACCTCCACCACGGGCTGCTTGCCCGAGAGTTCTGGCGGTAGAAAGCCTGCAGTCATCACAAAGTGGAAATATTTACCACCCCTCTCGCGCTCCACTGTGGCTCCGAGGGCATCGGCAGCATTGCCAGGCAATGTGAGGACACCCCACGCAAAAAGAACTTCACCAGACTTGACATGACCAGGAGCAGTTTTGGAGGAGCAACTTTCTAATTTTGAGAAGCACATTTTTTTTTCCAGGGTTCACAATCTAATGGTTGTTTTTTGTGAGAATCGTTTTGGGGTCATCATTCCTCGGAGGTTCCTTGTTTATGCATTTTATTTATTTTAAAAACCAGGCCTGGTCTTACGTGTATGCGTGTGTGTTTGCAGAATACGCTGGAGACATGCAGCATGTGCAGCAAGCCCATCATGGAGCGCATCTTGAGGGCCACGGGAAAGGCCTACCACCCTCACTGCTTCACCTGCGTGGTCTGCAAGCGCAGTTTGGACGGCGTGCCCTTCACCGTCGACGCCTCCAATCACATCCACTGCATACACGACTTCCACAGGTGACTTATCACTAAACTTGAAATACTAGTGGCAGTCCAAAAGTTGTAGTACGACTAATAATGTCTCTGTCGTGTGTGGTGTTGTGGCTGAGCAGGAAGTTTGCACCCCGCTGCTGTGTGTGTTCTGAACCAATCATGCCCGCTCCCGGTCAGGAGGAGACGGTTCGTATCGTGGCTCTGGACAGAGACTTCCACGTCCACTGTTACCGCTGTGAGGTACGTACAAACGTCAAAACACTACATTAAAACCACACGACGCGGTAACTTAGCATAAGGCTAAGCTAACATGTGTTAGCATGCTAACGTATGTGTTATGGGTACAGGACTGCGGCTCTCTGCTTTCCGAGGGTGACAACCAGGGCTGTTACCCTCTGGATGGACACGTCCTGTGCAAGAACTGTAACACGGGACGCATCCAGGCGCTCTCCGCCAAGGCCACCACTGACCTCTGAGCAGCCGAACTATTTTTTCCCGCTCTTTTCGTGCTCGCTTAACTCCGCTTCCTTCTTTGACTCAATAGCACACACGTTTTTTCTTGCGCGCTTGGATAAGTATTATAGTTATTACTACATTGTTTTACGATGAGCATCACGGTATATAATACGGTTAGTCCATCTCAGCATAAATTTGGCTAACTGGTAAATGAATTAAGTTTGACTCACCAGGCTAGACTAATCAGTGACTAGCTGCGAACACGGCTTAGTAGAAACTCAAATTACAAAATTACCTAAAATATTCTGAAGCGCATGTTAGCCTAGTAGCCATTAGCCAAACATTTACGCCGGGAATAGAATCGATTTCGATTCCCAACAATTTTTAACATTTATCGCTTTGATGCTAAGCTACTTTACTCAGTGACAAGTGTGGACATTTTGTGATTGACGCTATCATTAGCCTAGCGTAACATAAAAACAACTAACTGTGAGACAAACTCAACTAGGTCAATCGGCTGATAGACATGAACATTTGCCATTTGTGACCATTCCAGCATTTTCTTTATCTTGTTTACAGATCCAAATCATGCTAACACTCACAGCGTGGCATTGTAGCCTTTATGAGCAATTATCCCTCCTATGCAGAAAGAATATGAAGTTTTCGCTTGTGTTATCGAAAATTTGCCACTTACATGGCTAATGTCAGTCGCATTGACACTTTATCAGAAATTTTCTGAGTTGAATATTTTTTTTAACGAGTACAGAGCAGCGCATTCTCATCGTTATCTTTCTAACACTGTCGGTACGCCGCCGCCTAACGCTACCAACCGTGTGTGCAGTTGTCAGTATTTTGTCCGACTTTTCGTTTCCAGCGTTTATACTAAGCAAGGTGGCCATTTATTTTTTACATCATAATAGAAGCTACACGTAACCTAACTTGATCATCAAGATAGCTTACAGACAGCGTTCTCGTTCGATTCCCAAGTATATGACACTCTTGCGGATTCCTTTATGCTGAGCTTGGCTATTTTCGCAACAAGATGCAGACATTTCACGTGTACAACAAGCCAGCAGAATTTTTTTGGGAGCAAGTTTGAAGCTGCCGTTAGTATAGATTAGCATGAAGACAGCTAATTGGGGGAGCGTTGTAGTTTAACTACCAAGTGTACGACACTCTCGTCCAGTCTTACCGTTGCTCGCTATCGTGCTCATCTTAATTAGCATAGAAATAGCTAAGAGAGAATTGTAATTTTCAGAAATATTTTTTGGGGGGCATTCCCAAGTGTATGACACGCTTGCAGATCGTTATCATTTCCTGTTATTATGCTAAGGTAGTCTAAATTTATGACGCTAGCGCTAAATGGTTGGCACAGAATAAACAACGTAAAGCGATTATATTTTTTAAAATTTAACGTAAATGATCATTTTATTTGCTGTTGTGTTGTTAGCTTGCTGTCTTTTTGTTTCAATAAAAGTGCCTTTGCCCCTTTGTGACCAAAGTAAACAAACAAGATAGCCACCTGACACACAACCATACTGTATGTTCGATTTTTTTTCAGTAATAATAAAATAATGCAACAGCACCCACTCTGTCGTCGTCGTTGTTGGCGTTTGCTTGCCTTATCATTTTTTCAGTAAGCTAGCTTTTTCACTGTTGTCAAACTTAGCATTTAACTTTTCTTGTGTTGTGTCTCTATGTGTTTTAGTAGGTGTTGCCGTGCCGGAATAACGGGAGATTTCCTGGTCATTTTTCCTTTCTTTTTTTTTTTTTTCTGTATTCCTTGGCTTGACGGGCTGCAGGCCAAAAAGCGCTGAGCTCGTTGTTCATGCATTTGCGTGCAGTGCTTCAGTCGCCGGCGGCTCTCCGCTCGCTTTACTGCGCATAAATCTGTTGTTTACAAACAAATTGATGAGTGATGCGCCCCCTGGCCAACACAGTGCACGCCTCCCCCCCCACTTCCGTACAGTCCCTTCCTCTGCATAAATATCCCTCCGTGACTTCATCTCCCTTTCTCTGCCCCCCCCCCCTTTGCTTAAACGTCTTCTCGTATGCTGAATGATTCTATAGGAAATATTGTTCAGATGCACTGGGCTTAAAAGGGGGATGAAAAAGGGCAAAATAAAGGTAGATGGGTGGCTGCATGGGAAAAAAAATCGAGAAGTGAAGTGTGAGAGGCTAACTTGGTGGCTGCAAGGGGCCAGCTAGATGTTAAAAAGGAGCCTGTAAGGGGACAAAATGAGACCGCAAGTGTGGGTCGCAACAGAAGGGGCCGCAAGGTGGTCAACCCAAGGCCATAAATGGCGTCAAAAGTGACTCGCAAGAGGTTGAAAGAATGAGTCATTGTTCAGTGCTGCTGTAGAATAGCAGCAACCTGCTTAGTCGCCAAGGACTTAAATGGCTAATCAAAGACACTCAATGTCACACTAACACATTTCCCGACAAGTCATCCACTTATGTTTGCACAGTCACACACTCTAAACTTGCAAAAAAAAAATTTTTCACTTTAATCACTGTAAGAATGTTAACGCGTTAACTAGCTATTATTGCAGTCAAGGAGAAGCTGTGACTCGCTGTCAAGGAAATCAGCTGTTCCATTCAATCTGGTGTGTTCTTTGTTCTTAAAAATTCCGTGCCAAAGTGAAAAGGTTGAAAAGTGACTTTTTCTTTTCTTAGCCTCGAGGTTGCAAGGTGCCGCCTCAAAAGAGCTTTCTTAAATCATGAGAACCGCGTTACCTTTCCGTAGCGCTCCCGTCCGTAAGTCGCTAAAGTCGGAGGACTTATCCCAGATCCTCACGACGCTTCCGCCATGAATATCAAGCAGACGCTAGCGCTACCCAAGTGCTACGAGGATCGCACTCAATGAGAGCAGGCCAGACAAAGGTCAGGTCGATAAATGATTCTTGAATCCAAAATAGATCATTTGATTTATATTATAGTCATGATTTAGCTATGTTTTACCCCGTATTTTATTTGACGCTAGCCACTATGCATTAGCGACCATTTTACTCAACATTTTTGTCATTTTACTTGATACTCGTCTCACCTCCATATTAGCTTATATCTAAGTGCTAATTTAGCTATTATTCCAACCGTTAGCTGAGTATTAGCATGAAGAAAATTTCCTGAGCGTGTCGGTGATTCATATCATTTCAAATGTGTTTTGAAAAGTTCCTTGATTTTCATTCAGATTCACTGTGCTAATGATAATTGGTCTGAACTCTGAACTGCAGCTGCACTGTCAGAGATGTGTTGAATGTAAATATGTGCACACTCAAGTCAATGAGTCTATTAGTGGTGTGTATATATTAATACAAGTCCCAGAATGAATAGCAATTTTCTCCACACGACGTTGAATTGACTCTTTTCATCCATAATGTGTCTGTGATTTTTATGAGCGCAAGGATATTGGAATAGATGTATTTGTGTTTCTTGATATTAACCACCATCCTTCAGCCAAAAGTTTTCATTTTTGTTTTAATTCCCTTTGCAGACAATTATTTGATTGCGAGCGGATCTACAATTATTATTATTATTATTTTTTTAAACGATTCCTTTGGACACACAACAAAGACCAGAGCGATGCATTATTCACAGCTTCCCTCGTCGCGCTTTTGCTAGTTGTCCAAGCCGAAATCTACCGGATTAAGTTTTTTACTGTATACTGCTGTGTTTATTAATTACACAAATTGTCTTTTGACATTCTTAGGTGATAAACGCCCAAATGTCATTCGACGTGTTCCTTCAAAACAGTGTTCCCTCGTCTCACCCTGGCTGAGGTCTTGTCTTATCCCGGCTGATTTATGCGGGCTGTTTTTTGTCGGGGATCAAGCGGCTGTGATTAAGGGGATTTGGGAGGAGAGGAAGTTTG
The DNA here is from genome assembly GCF_901709675.1 of Syngnathus acus. NCBI lineage: Eukaryota > Metazoa > Chordata > Actinopteri > Syngnathiformes > Syngnathidae > Syngnathus > Syngnathus acus. The sequence continues at coordinate 2,782,476 of NC_051090.1, read as the reverse complement.
TGTGTGTGTGTACGTACGTGTGTGTATGCGTGCGTATACGTGTGTGTGTGTGCACGCACGTTAGGGGGGGATTTGCTGGATTAGCAGTGCAAGGTTCGTGTGTGTGCGTGCGTGTGTGCGTGTGTGTGTGTGTGTGTGTGTGTGTGTGTGTGTGTGTGTGTGTGTGTGTGTGTGTGTGTGTGTGTGTGTGTGTGTGTGTGTGTGTGTGTGTGTGTGTGTGTGTGTGTGTGTGTGTGTGTGTGTGTGTGTGTGTGTGTGTGTGTGTGTGTGTGTGTGTGTGTGTGTGTGTGTGTGTAAACAGCTGTATGTCACAGGTTGTGTGTACTATCATTGACTTTAGACTGTGCACTGGATTAACGCAACATCAGATACGGCCACATTGTGAACAAATGTTTTATCATCAACATGCTGCGCCAGGGGAGGAAAATTGATTTTTTAAAAAACGCACTTAATAATAATGATTCAATTTGCACCTATTGTTCAAATATGGCCGACAACGTGAGTTGCCGTTCCAATTGAAAGTACGCATGAACCAAAAACGTCAACAGTCGTTGTGAAGACGCTGACTGGAAGATGTCTCACGATACTCTGCGTGAAAGTCGTTACCCTCGATTAAATGCCTTCCCTCTCCATAACTCATCATCTTTTAAAGTTTAATCCCCCTTTCTGAGATGAACCGCACTCTCCGTGTTCTTAGCAATAGCCTCTTCGGTGCTCGCCGTCCACGCGTGTTTTCCTTCCGCGCCTCTCGTCAATGATTCACGACGTACACGCTGGAAGTCGTTTTGCAGATGTTGTCTGCGGTTGGGCTTTTTACGCGGCACGCCGGTACTGGTACCACGCGCACACATTTGCACGCATATCCAGACGCGGAACGCCTGCGGGAGCTTAAATTGCGGGTTAGCCTCGGATTTACACCTCGGGATGTTGCACCTAGGGCGGGAAATGTGAGTGATACCCGCTTGCATTTGAAGAAACCATTAAGAATTAAGAACGTCAAGGACGATGGCGAGCCGGCACGGAAAGAAGCAAAGCGGTGGAAATAGTCACGTGCCGTAGCGTGTAGTTGTCAACTCTTTTATGCGGAAGCTTTTGACTTGACACGGGAGGACGACAACGCCAGAAATCTTCCGCCCTAGGAAGCAGGTGTATGCAAATGAGGTGACACGGACAGGAAGTACTAAAAAGGAAGTGCCTGGAAACAAGGATTGTTTCTCAATATGAAGAAATGCTGAATAGGCAAACGTTTCCCGAAGTACTTGGTAAAAGCGCAAGTGGGTGTCAATCAAATCCACCGCAATTGTGCGTTATTTGATTTTGGCGACCTATGTATGATGAGTTTTCGGCCTCCCCCGGGCGGCCATCCCGAAGGAGATAAAGGATGACGAGTTGATGGATGAAAAGGATGATGAGCACATGGATAAATAGGATGACGGGGAGATGGCATTCAGGAGCTCTCAAGCCGCACGCACAGGCTTTTTATTTTTACCTCGCCGCGTCTTGCCAGCCATCTGCGCCGACGTTTTAAAGGAAAGGAAAAAAAAAAAAACCCGAAGCTGCACCAGACAATGAAGATTATTGCTTTACATTACTTTGTTATAATTGCCTGGCTACAGTTACCTAGTTACAAACCTGTGACTGACTTGAAGGCAAGAACCAACAGCGATTTTACAAATGATCTGACTCGTAGGTTCATTTTAAAAGTCAAATGTCAATCAAAGCACAGATATGAAGAGGAGGGTCCAAGTTCCTGCACGTGCGCCAGCAGCCCGCCCGCCGATTGACTTGCTGTCTTTTACCGCTCGCTTCCTTTCATTCCCTTTAATCAGCCACTCGTCACAAAAGGTCATTGACGTGCGTTAAGTGGAGTGTCCTGTGCTTATCTGCCTCATTCACAAGGGTTCATTTAGCTAACAATGTTATCACGCCCTCGTCTGTCTGCTCATAATTGGCTTTTTTGACGCTTTTCATAATAAAAAAGACGAATAAAAGAATAATGACACTTCCCCGGAGACTTTTCCTCTTTATCTTTTTTGTTGCACGGCACTCCAACCCTAACCCAAAGATGCCGACGCGCCGTTATTGTTCTGCTGTTTATTTCTATTTACGGCGCTTAATACAATGATTCCCAGGCGCGACCTATTTAAGTGCAGCCTTTGGCAATCAGCTACAAAGTTAGCGTGCACGCGCGCAAGTGTGTGCGTGAGCGTAGGTGGAGGTTCAGAGGCCGCTTGTTTTCATTTAAGCAATGTTCCGTTGCCATAGGAGCGATGCCTCCGTTCTTCTCCCCACCCTCAAAACCGCACAGCTTGTCTTTGATGGAAGGTGTCAAGAAGGTTGTCCAGGTTTTTACACAGCTCTTCTGTTGCTGCTAGCATGATTGTTATCTGGTGTGTTACATTCTAGCATGAAAATTGGCAGAAGTTAAAACTCGCAGAAGCTAAACACTATGTCTGTCTACATGTGTTGCTTCACCATTTTTTTGTCCAAATATTAATTGCTAAATGGGTTGTCGTTGCGACCTGTTAGCGCATCAACAGCATGTCAACATTGAGCTGGCAGTTGTATTAATGCTAATAACCTCAACTTTGCATTAAGGGACCGACTAGAAATTAAACACAAGAGTGAAAAAAAACAACAACAACACAGCACTCCACTTGGTCATGCTCACAATGGAGATTTGTCGTATCGTTACGGTAATGCTAAGGTTCCTCGGCAGTTATTCATGATCTCCGCCACCTCGCACAACAAAAATAAACAGAAGGTCTAGAAATAATCCACAGAGTCAACAAAGTCGACTTGCACAGTCTGCTGTGATCTCTCTTTTTGCACAATAACACTCAGCCCAATTGAAAAAGTGGGTCAGCCAAGCTATTCTTAGTAGCCGCCGAACGTGCTTTTTCCCCCGCCAAACAAGCTACGCTAACGCTAGCAAGGCAAATAAAGGTGGAAATAAACTTTTTTTCCCATTTTAAAATCCGAATCCTCGCATCAGGTTAGGGAAAGCGGGATTTTTTTTTACGTTTGGTCATTTTCAAGTGAGCCTTAACTAATTTCCTTCCTTTTCAAATAGTTGTGTGTGCTGATTATTTTCAAAAAATATTTTTTAAATGTTTTTGTGTCAAGTTATAAAACACAATCTTCTGTGAGCCTTGAAGGATTTGTCAGAATGCTCTAAATTGGCGGGCACTCAAGAGGTTCTCTTTTTTTGAAAATGGCTGGCATTGAAAGAAATGTTTTTTTTTTTTTTTAAGGTCTAAAAAATGTTTCTTTTCAATACAGCCATAATGGTACCATATTTCACATGGACTTTGGTCATTCATGACACACAGACACACACAGGTGGAAGGCCGTTTTTTTGTCTTTTATTTTTTTTCCCCCTAAATCACTGTTAATGATGACGTGGGAGCAATCAGGCTGGATACATCACACACGAGGCTGTGCGCTGGCTCGGCAGAGCAGAAAGTGATTTGGAGGCCGAGCAGAAAATGCACTGTCTCCCTGCAGGCATTGCATGACAAATCTTTGAACTGGCACATTCCTCCTCCACCCCGTCCACGTTGCTGTTTGTTTGTTTGTTTGTTTGTTTGTTTGTTTGCTTGTTTGGATGACTACCTGAATGCTCGCTTCACCCCTGGCACCGGCATCCTAAATTTACAGTTTTTTTTTTTTTTTCTTTCAGTCGCCTCAGCTCAACCTCGACACTCTTTTGAAGGTGAATTGCAGCAGTGGCTCTTCTGGCAGGTGCCGAGGAGGATTTCCAGGAAAATTCTCTTAGTATTTATCATCTGCAGTTAGTGAATGGGCGAGCGAGGTCTCAAGAAATGGCAGCTTGCAGGTTGAATAAAAGGTAGAGAAAAAAAAAAAAAAGCAATTATACTAAGTCATATTGACAATGTCATAATACAAATTTGGTTTATGGCCGTTTTTTAGAAACAAAATTGAAATTTAAGACACTGTTGAAAGTAATCGACTTCATTGTACGATTCCCAGATTAATTGATAACCGATTGGATATTCGATTCTCCAGCGATTCATTTGTGTCAGTCCTAGTTTATTGATTTTCTTATCAAATTGATAAATTATCTACAAAGAACTTAGGTAAGATGTTTATGACCCCGCAATGAGTCAAATTAGATGAGCTTTTGTAATTATGTTATGATGTTGACAACACAGATCGACGGCATTGTTACATCTTTGTCTGGAAATTGCTCATTACCTTGAATTTGAGGTTAGACTCTTAGCACTTGGTTGTAAATGGATTTAGGATCCTTTTAGCAGGGAAATTATGCTTCGCATTTATGTGAGGGGATAATAATGTTCTTTGTGACGTTACCTAATTATTTGATTGTGCAATGCACTCAAGTGTGAATGGCGCAGCAGTATCCCGCCTTCAATAGGTTTTGGAGAAACGTGGACGCACACCACGGCTTCTCATGTCAGCGATGTGACATTTTTGCGTAATCTGTCTTTGTGAAGTCTCTCGATTGCTATATGGCCTCTTGTGTCGCTGTGGATACCCAGCAGGAAGCACCCTCGCCACACACACAGTATTCACCATAAAGTGAAATGTTTTGCACTGCAGCCTTGAGTGCAGAGTGACTGGCAAGGAAAAGTGGCCTAGAAATTGCTGCTTTTGATTTGTGAGTCCTAAAAGCCTGAGCAGAGACGATGAATTGAAGGTGCCAAGTGACGAAATTGTATTTATCAACCATTTTTTCCCCCCCCAAAGTTTTTGATGAGGGCTTTTCAGATCTTTAATCCAGCCGTCTTATTACGATTTAGTAACCCCCCAAAAAATGCACCTCTAGGGCTAACTTTAACAAGTTCTGGGAGTCATAAGTTAATTTAATAGGTACCACATGGAGTCACGCCTTAAATTAAAGATCTTTCCAGATATGTTATTAATACGAAAACATGGACTCATTGGTGAAATCTATGGTCTCTATGAAAGATTTTTCAGATATGTTTTGTCAATAAGACTCATGCCCCAGGTCAAATTAAAATGTTAAAAATCAAGGGTCATAAATCAGTTTGCAAGGCCTCACATGGAGTCAAATTAACAAGGTCAAATTTGAGTCATAGATTCATTTGCACAAAAGTAGTCACGTTTGAAACGAAAGGTCCTCGTGATGCTTTTCCAGATAGTATTTGGTCAATATGCCCTCATTTGACACTTCAGCCCACATTACACAATAAGCATGTTGAAACATTACACGTGAGGTGCAGCCTGCCTTCACCATGACTGGAATTACACTGCCACTTAGTGGTTGCATCATCGCCTCCATGTGGAAAGCAGCAGGGAGGATCTTTTTTTTCTTTTCTTTAACGCCACAGGGGGAACAAAGTTTGGGGCAAAGGCTGGTCTTGAACTGCACATCACATCCCCCTGCAACGCCATCTATTATTACGCAAGTGCTTACTTTTTAAAAAGCAGCCTTTTTCCGCCTGGGGGACGCCATCAACATTTAAATAAAGACTTTAGCGGTCTGATTTGTTGTTGTTGTTGTTACTGTCTGTGATGCGACAAAGTTGGGATGTGTACAAGGGCCTGGAAACCATGCAGTGAACTTGCTTTAATTACCAGGTCAGCCTCCACTTCAAAATGGACGCCGCAGATAGTCAAACCACGTGAGGCCTCCCAGCCAGCCAAGACTGATAAATATTACAATCCTAAAATAAGCCCGTAACATAAGATCATCTTCTTGAATGCGTTGAGAATGTTGGACTGTTTACCTGCTTTAGTAGGTGCTGCTGTTTTGGTTAGCAACAGAATTCAAGTGGGCTCAGCCATGGGTAAAAAGTTAGTCCTTTCTACATCGCGTGAGTCATCTGCAGAGAAGCTTTTATGTTTTTTTGTTGTTGTTGTTGTTGAATGTTTTGGGTTTTATTTCCAGCTCAACAAGCTTCTGCAAAGCTAATGAAGCCTCACCGCCGCCCCCACGCAACCGCCACTCATGTCTCTGCATTATTTCCACAACTAAAAAAGCTACCGTGTCTGCCTACGCCCCAGCGAGCTGCAAACACACACGCAGACGATGGGAAGTTTGGAAGGGTCAAAGGGGTCTACGCAAAACATCTGCTAAACCGGCCCGCCCCCGCACCGTGTCACTAACTCGCCACCGAGCCTCCATGCGGGTAAACAAACATGGCGGGAACCTAATTGAATTACTTCCGTCCGTCAACAACCATGTGGCTCACGACTCGGACATGTTTGCTACCACAGAGGAGGCAAAAGTCGGCGTGCCGTGTCGAGATTTCAGTTCACAGAGCATCTTTGGATGAACTCTACAAGTGTTGTATTTTTTTTTTGGCTACACGGTGACATTTAGTTGAATGTAAACAGTGCATAACATACTTTTTTTACACTCGGTGCCCCATAACAATGTTGAGAAAGAATGAAGTTAACTTATATTTTCAGTTAAACATAGTTAAGAATGTTATTAAGAGTGCTTAACTTATTTTTACGCTTGTGTGACCATTCAGTATGTAATTAAAAGTGAATACCTTACTTTTTAGATTGCCCAATACGTGTTACTAACGTTTTTACAAGAATGTTACAATTTATTTAAACTTGCATGATATTTAGTTGTTTAAACGTGACTGAAAAATCTATTATTTCTCGCAAAAAACAAAAGTGATGCATGATAAGTTACACGCACGCATTAAGCACACAACAATGGCAAACACGCTCGCAATCCATTAAAAGGAAGCTCGTGTATTATTCACTTTGTTATTAATTCATGACAGAGCCCATCAGCGATAAACATGTATGTCGAAGGCGTAAAGGTGAGAAGATAGAGGAGCATCTCCGCATTTTACGCCGTCTTGATTGCTTGGCCTAGATACTACGTTATGGATTATTCTTATCCTTGCTGCTTGGCCTGCAGCGATGCATCATGGGGGCAAAGGCTTTCTAAGTTCACTCGCTTACGTAAAGAAAATAAAGTCGTGTATTGTGTAGCAGCAGGAATCCACGAGTCACGCTTAGCTCTTTTTTTTTTTTTTTACTCCGCTATAATCCCAATGCAGGAAGATCTTAGGGGGAAAACACAACACAAAATGATGGGAGGAAAAAAATATTGGACATTTTTAGTTTGTTTGACAGACTTTATCAAGGATTTGTATTTTGAGCTAAGCTTTTTGCTGCTTCTGAAATTGTGGTTTATGAGCACCTTCAAGTGGCATGCAAAAGAATCACCGCCTAAGTTCAGCTCAGTTGTATTTCATTTTAAAAGGTGGACTCAAAACTAAAATGTTCTTTGCAATAACAGATAAAACCGAAAAACACTTACACCGCCAAAAAAAAACCAAGTCAAATGTATACACGATTTAGAACCTATTTGCATATGCTTTATGTGTTATTTCTGTCTAGAAAGTGTTTACGCAGAGAAAGGAGTTCAATTTTAAGATATTTTCCTGCTAGATGTGCAGAAAGATTGTCTTCCAAACAACAGAGGACTTATCCAAAACGCTTTTTTTTTTTATATCACAACGGAATTATTTATGACAGCTTTATTGGAACACGGGGATGACTTGACATCTCTCAGATGTGTTCGGTAAACAACGCTGACAGTGTTGATGAAGGATTTTCACCGCGCGTCTTCCTAAAAATATCACTCAATGGCATTTCAAGATGCCGCTGGACAATGAAACCGACAGGCGATTTGTTGCACAATGAGATCTTTACACCCACAAAATCCTGGAAAAATAGCAGCGGCCATTGAGATGTCAATCAAAGCCCAAGCTAAGGTTTTGTGACGTGAGGCCACACTCTCACTCAATCTCGATTGTTCCGGATCTCAAAACGCCCTGTTGGACCTGGGAACTCCGTGGAGCTGTCTGAGAAATGTTTGTGACGGTTCACATTCCGCACGGATGCTTAGCGACTCCCACAGGCTTTCTTCTCGGCCTTTTTAGCATCAATGTCGTCGTGGCATGAATGGCATTCAAGGCATGAAAGCTGTCAAAGGAAAATGTATTTTTGCTACAAAGATCTGTTAAATCTCCATTAGACTTGGAAAGAGTCAGAAAACAAAGTGTCTTGGATTTCACTTTTAATGGGTCATTATCAAATTGACATTTATTTTTACCCTCGTCATGAAATTTCAAATAGCCCTTGCGAAAAATACAGAAAAATGCACTTGTTATAAAAGTTTTAGTTGTGCCAAGACAAAATATTGTAGTAGATTTAGTGAAAATGATTTCTAAATATTATTCAGTGATATTTGGATGAGCTGGGAAATAGTTTGGGTCACGTGACACGCGCCACACCCGGAAGCAGGAAGTTCTCGCCGCACCTGTCGCGAAGATTCATTTCTCGAAAATTCCACTCAAGCTTTTCTCTAGTTTATTCAACCTGCGGTTCTTTCATGTCGTTACTTGAGGTGAGGAAATGCGCGTTTGTTGTTTTTAATTACTCTTCTGAACACTTTTCCTTCATCCAAAAAAAGGCTTCCACGGAGGAGGGAGCGGCGTCGTTCGCGGCGGTGGCATTGGTGACCGAGGAGACGTCGCAGCCGCCGCCGACCCCCCCAAAGAAGCCGCCCGCGACGTCGCCGCCGCCGCCGACCCCCCCAAAGAAGCCGCCCGGCGCGAAAGTTGAGGAACCGGCGACTATCCGCGTAGTGAGCCATTGCCACTTCGGAGACCCATCCGGAGAGCCACCGCTGTCTCTGAATCAATTTAAATGCAAGAAGTTCTTCGTCCTCAGGGTAAATTGTGATTTAATTTCAATACGTCACATGTATTATTAAGTAGAGGCCTCGCGTTTTAACCAAGCAGAACGTGTGGAAAGAAAAACTTTTTAAAATGGAACACACTAAAACTAACTTGTGACCTTCCGCCGTATCTTCACACAAAGAATTTTAATCACATTTTGCTTGTTAGACCATGATTTATTTTTTAAATTATGTCGTGAGAAGGTGAATTAACAGTATCACCCAAGTAATAAAGCATTTTTCCATACTGAATTGGGTGAATTCTAGTGCCAAAATTAAAGCAACTTTAAAAAAAAAACACAAATCACTGTTGGCAGTAAAAGCTAGTCATAACTGTGCTTTAATCTAGTATTCTATGATCACCTCTTGTGGCATTGAACCTTCTTTTTAGTTTAGGTCCAGCCAAAGTGTCAAAAAACAAACAAACACCAAAGCTAACCTGTCTCTTAGTGAAAGTCCAATTGATACTCATAATGTGAAGCATTTTGTTGTTATTCAGTTCTTCCTCCACCACCTGTTGCTTTCACTGCTGTTTAGCGGCAGAAATGACATATTTTGTCCCCCCTTGCAGCCTGGCACGCTGCACCAAGCCGTCAAAGAGGTTAAAGTTCTGGTGGACCCACAAGTTGACGGCAACATTCTCGGCGTCTGGCTTATGGCAGAGTGAGTTCATTTCGCATGCACACTTCTTATTGACGTTCAGGCTCACTCCTGCATCATATCAATTACATCGTTTAGTAAGTGGGAAAATAACACAACAAGACGCCGGAAAGAAGATAAGAGCCACACGGACTGATTCAAAATTTCTGTGACCGCTAATAGACACCTCTCCTTTACTTCATTTGCGGGCATACCATGAATAGTTTCAGATAAGTGGGACGCCTGACAAAATGGAGGCCAAGCAGAGATTCCAAACAGTCACTTTCAGATCCACCAAACCAGTTGGATGCTGGAATTTTCTTGCGTCATTCAGCACCTATGAAATACGTAACACACAATTACTGCAGGCTGTCAACAAAAGGTGTACGCGTGTGTTTGTGTAGGTTTTAATCACACAGATCACCATAACATTGATAACCCAAAGCCCCATGACTCAAAAGTAGCATTGTCCTTTGTATTAAAATGTTCCCCGGCAAGAAAAGAGAACATACTTTTTCATTTTGAATGGTCAGATACTTAATTTCTTTCTTTCCTTTTTTTTTTTTTTTTTTGAAATAGTTTTTTTGCTTGGGTCAAAAGAGAACGGAAATTGATGAAATGGGCTTTTGTTGTACAAAATTGAATAGCCTCCTGATAGATGTTTTACTTTTGTTAACCTGAAACCACTTTGACGTTTGCGGTAGAGTTTTCTTTCAGCCTTTCTCGCAAAACAACGGCAAGGTCTGAGAGTTTCAACTATCAATTATCCTGTCAGTGCTCTTTCAGACATTAATGGACTAGCCAGAATGAGGACAAAAAACATTTTCCCATTTACCGAATGATTGCTGCCGATAATAGCTGTATTTTCTGCTTGTTTTCTCCAATTTTCAATTAATGTACTAAAAAGGAAGTCGAAAATTTGAGTTCTCCTTAGTCATATGGTACCTGGGTTGCTGCAGCCATAAGTAAAAGCAAACACGGTGTTTGACTTCAGGGTGGATCACTGGAACAACGAAAAGGAGCGCCTGACCGTCATCACCGACAACTTCCTGCTGATCTGCAAGTACGACTTTATCATGTTCCAGTGCGAGCAGGTCCAGAAGATCCCGCTCAACATGATTGATCGCATCTGCTACGGGAGCTTCACTTTCCCGCCCAATTCCGTACTTCAGTAAGTGCATCAAACCACACTTCAGGCTCATTCGCTTAGTTTAGTGCGCCAAAGCTCTTTGTTGGATTTAAAGAGCTAATTAAAAGCATTGCAAAAGAGACTCTGCCTCGAGAGTTTCCGAAATTCTTTATAATTAAGACGGCTTGTGCTCCGCTTTACTTTACACAAAGAAACAAAATTCCCTTTGCTTCTGCAGCCGAGGGTTTCTTCTTTACCTCAAATGTTCCCCATCCATTTGCGCTCAACTAAAAGTTTTTACTTTTCTATCGTCCTCCAACTCAGAAAGTACGTCAAGACGGTTGAGTGGTATCGTCGTCTTAGTATCGAAGCACTTTCATGACAAAAACTTCATTCTGGTCTTCTTTTTTCCCCCCCATTTCGGTGTGACCCTAATACTTCGTTGTCGATAGGTTAGCATCGCTCAAACAAGGCGTCGCAAGAGCATGCAATTTCTTTTTTTCCCCCTTTTCTGCAATGTTTAAGAAGTGCAGAGCTGTCATTTGGACCTGTCACTCGGCTGATTAGCGGCTAAAACGAAGGCGGTCCTTTTGATGTGAACCTTTTTAAAGGCGGCTCAGGGGATAGCCCTGCGACGGCGGCTAATTTGATGAATAAAATGTAATGCGCTGTGAAGAGCTTAGAGAGCGTCGTCTTTATTCCGGGCTTTATCTCGCGCGCATTCCTTTAAATTATACATAAAAGAGTCGGCGGCGGAAGACACGCGGGACAGTCGAGGGAGAAAGACGGATCCAAGCCAAGGCGACGTTCTTGCGTTTCTCTTCTCCGCCTCCCACAGGAAGTGTCTTCATTTTGCGACGAGGTCACTCTGTCACCTCCTGGCGGGAAAGTGATCCGTGAGAAAAATGCCAAGTTAGGCCAAAAAGTTTCAGACGGTTTACTTTTTTTATTTAATTAAATTCAACTGTTTTGTTAAGAAAACAATTTGAAGCCTGATTAAGGTTTCAAACCATGGTTAGGTTTTCATATTTGAGTTTTGATGAAGGGTTTGAAATTAGTGTTGCAAAGTTTCAAACTTGATTTATGATTTCATGGCAGTGTTTGGATTTCAAAGTAGGGCTTCAAACTGAGCTTATTGTTTCACGTTGTGGTTTCAAGACAGCGTTAGGGTTTTAAAGTTTGGGCCAAGCCACGATTAGGGTTTTCAAGTTTGGTAAGGTTGTCACTAACCTCTCCTGCCAGCAGAGGCTGCTGCTGCGTTGCAAATCTTCACCACTGTTTGTCTTTGCAATAAGCGCACCACTCAAGAACACGATTGGTGCTGCACAGGAACAGGGACGCTCCCATCTTACCCATGAAATCCTTTTTAGGCCTTTCATGCTACAAGATGACAATCCTCGCATAATACCTGCTTTGACCTCATTTTGATCAACGCAACATTGAATAAAATATGATGACATATTAGAACAACAATTCAACTCCAAAAGCAAGCAACATAAAATATTCACATTCCTAAAAATACAAAGTGCACAGGGCTTTTCCTCTTAAATATTCCATGTATAAATGAATGAAGAGCCATAAATATGTGATGTTCCTGGCGTACCAATGATCTGAATGTATTCACCTCGAGAGCAATGCGCATAGCCTCCAAACCGAGCGGTGGACTTAATTCTAACACCTAAAGCCTCGACCTTCCCAAATCTTGGCACCTCACCCCTTGCTCATTTGCCCGTGTTGTTTCTGGGCGGCCGCTCCGCACCCTCCGTTGGACGCACGCACCTATGGGCGGGCGAAGCTTCGGGCGCTGTTGAGCAATCAGTGCACATTTGTTTGTTCGCCCCCAGACAATGTGGGACACTTGCCATGACAGCTGGAGCTGCACTCTATTTATCTTGCGTGTTGACTTACGCGTCCCAAGCGCCCACAGGAGGATTTTTTTTTTTTTCCCCCCAATCACTCGCCCTCCAGCTCAGAATACAGTCGTTCTCTCGGTGTAGATGCACACCGTGGAGAGCGCTCAAGGGGGAGGTCAGTCAAGGGTGGATTTCCTTACCTTCCTCACCTTCAGGTGCAGGATGAAGGATGACATCATGAGTTCATGGAAGTGGACGAAGGGAAGGAAAGTTCAGCCCCCAAAGCAAGTTGAACTTAGACACGTGATTCGATAGTCTTGTCCGAAAAGACAATGGAATTGTGGCCTTTTGGTTTGAGCAGACATTTGAGGTTCAATTTGGCAAATTTTTAACATGACTTTTCATACTCCTCGCATTCAACCCCAGCTTCTTAGTTGTATTTTATTTATTTATTTATTTATTTATTTTTTTAAACCAATCGTCCAAGAAATTTTATTCGATTGACAATTTTAGGGTCATTAAAATTTTTTGATTGCATATGTAGGAAGACCACTTCTCCAGCATTTGATCAATTCCCATTTTCTATCCATCTTCACATGGTCACTAATTTGCGCATCTCTCATAGTGCCAGAGGCCAAGGTTGTGTCAGTCGGAGTGAAAGTCCAAAACCCGCAAGATGTCCAAGGCCTCTGGCTAAAAAAAAAAAAAAAAGCCCCGCCCTACTCTCTACCTGTTTGGGCTGGTCTGCCCTGGCTCACCGGTGATTGCTTACCTGAGGAATTCACAAAGCTCTTTTTTTTATTTTTTTTATAAATATATATTCATATACGTCGACATTTACACGAAGGCCATAGCTCAGTGCACTCACAAAGGCCAATGTGTACCCACCTAACCCGCCTCTGAGGAAACATAATCAGTCTTTTGAGTCTGGGCTTTGCTTTTGTGCCACCCTTTATACTTTCCTCCCACTTGCGCAAAATGTTCCTGTGCGGCATTGTCATTGCTCAAAGCTCTTCTGTAAACACATCTGGATGTTTGTGGCCGTGACATGGCTCCTCCTTCGCACGCCGTGGCTTACGCTCGCGAGTCTTCGTCGCTTTTGTTTTGCCTCGGGGGCTGTTTGAATTGAATCTTATGCAAGGTTGCTAATAAAATGAACACAGCGCGATGACTGGTTGTTAAAGATATCTGGGCTCGTCCCGTTTTGTTCATCCCCATCTTCTGCAACTATTCAATAATTTGTAGTCCTACGTCGCTCGACCAGAAATGTTCTTAGGTGTCAAGGCTGTTTGAGATGTCATTCCGAAACTGTTCCTTTAACTTGCAGGCTTGCGTGACTAACACAATGCCATATTCGCTAAAAATGCTTTTGTTATGACATTTTGTTCTCTTTTTGAGGGGTGCGCCAACGCTGATCTAACCGATTAATCAAACGATATTTATATGAGTGTTGCTTAATTTCCAGTCAACGACACGAGCTAGCTTCAGGCATTTAGTCATCTTTGAAGTTTTTTTTTTTTTCCACACAATCATCAAGCCGTCGTAAATATTGTAGCATCACCCTTTATTTTTGAACTTCCTGTGAACCCCAAACAAAGGTGTCGTATTCCTCTGATAGCACGCTTTTAGAATCATTGGGCCTCGAATGCATTTGATGGACAAACATCACGCAGAGTTGTGAGGAACGTTTTCAAAGACCTGCGACTCGGTTCACTCATTGAAAGCCGCTTCATCTAGCCTAGAAAAGACGGAGCCCCGGGGCTTTTTCATTAAAACCTTTGGTATGTTCCCCTTAAAAACGAGCACGCAGGCAGAAGACAGAATATGACGAAGACGCTGTTGATTAGCCTGAAGTTGGAGATCACGCTCACATAATGAGCGAGCCCCCGCAGGGCGCTAATGTCATTGAGTACCCACAGATCTGCTTGTCCCCTGCAGGGAAGTCATGATTTAGGGGGGGGGGGGGGAAAGACATCAGAGGGCTGCTACTGTATATATTCCATGTATGATATATATTTTTGACTCAAACACAAAGGATCTGCTTTGCAAAGTCATCATGGAACTAAATATATAATGTAAAAATGCTAAAAAATTAACAAAAACATTCAAAAGTAATAAAATGGAAAAATATACAGATTTAAAAAAAAGAGTACATAAATACTAGAAAGCAGTAGGCTACATTACACACTAAAAAAAACAATTAGATACACAAATATTGCATGAAACTGCAAAATATTTGGGGCAAATTTTTTTTTTTTTAAAAATAAGAGTATGAGAAAAATGTCTCCATGTGATCAGCCGCGAAGGCGAAGGCTTGCGGGTCTTCTGGGACCGCTTAAGAGAGCCGACCCTCTTGTCCTGGTGGAACCCCTTCGCCACCGATCTGCCATACATGACCTTCACGTCTCATCCCGTGAGAATGTTCGACGATGCTTTCGCCACCATTTGCCACGTAAGCTCCCATCAGTTTATACTTTGTTCGTTTTTGCCCTTCTCTGACTTTGGCCATGTCGTCCGCAGATGGAGAACTTCCGTGAGCAGCTCAAAGAAGCGGCACAGAAGGCCCACAAAGCCAAGCCGGTACCCGGGAAGGCCAATGGTGTCCTGCTGCTGAACCAGGACATCTCCATCAAGGCCTACTTTGGCTTCATGTCCTTCCTGGGCAACACCAACAAAATGGGCTACTGCATAGCGCGGGGAAACCTCGGCTTTTAAAGCTAGCTTCCTTTGGTACTTTCATTCATTTCCTCCCTTTTCTGCGGTTATTTTCCTCCTTTGCCGACTCGGAAATTGAATTTTGAACAACCGGTCAATCCAAACCATCTGGCACGATTTAGTTTTAGAATTATTAAAGCAAAAACGAGCTGGAGATGGCCAACTTTAACGCACCTTGTTTTGCCGTCTTTGGTTTAAAATCGACTTCTGTTTACCTCAAACCGATATGCAAATTTGTCACTGTCACGCAATGGGACTCCTTTCTTCTTCTTGCTGTCTCTCCCATAAAAAGTCACTCAGCACGCCGTTCAGCCTCCTCCGAGAGAGCGCTGAGGGGAATACGGTTGTCATTTTATCTTTAGAAACACAAAATTGTTTGTCTATTTTTCAAAAGCTAGACTTGTGTGTTTTCAGTAGTTGACGCTGCCTTTATGTCCGCTGAGAATCACGGCAGCTGATGTCCCAATTACACCAAACGTTACACTCGTCTTGTGATCACAAACGTACAATTGTTTCTGTATTTTTAAACAGTACTTGTGTGTTTAGAACCCCGGAAGAGCTGGAAGAAATAGCGGCCGGGGAAAAGGAAGTTTGCTGAAGCTGATGCCTCCACGACCCAAGCCCGACTAAACGGTAGATAATGGATGGATGAATGTTTGGAGTCTTGTCATTTGCATTCCAGTTAAAAAGGGGCCTCATAGAAAATTATTGGGCAGATTATAACAAACTTTATAGTCTTATTTATATTACGGTTACATTTGATTGTGTTGTGACGGTAAAGCGGGTATTTTGTTACAGCAAAGCAGGTATTGGTTTTTATTGACTATTTGTATTTATAGCATCAACAAATCACTTGTAAAAAAAATAAATAAAAAACCCCCAATAAAGATTTCTGTTTTTTATGCAATTTAACTGTGTCACTTGAATGGAGTTGAACAGTATGAAAGAAAAAAAAAAAAGATTTACAAACATACTTTTTTGTGTACATTTCACGTGGAATTTTGTTTCTACTGCTTTGCTTTGGCTTCTAACACAATAACCGCTTTCCCTCTAATATTTATGGCTTGGTGATTACAAACAATTGTTTCTTGTGCTTTTTCCCCCTGCAAATTCTGTGATTTTATTAGGCCATGCTCTGTTTGTGTCTTCTAACACAGTAGCCTCTGTTCTTCTGATACTTAACATTAAGCTGGCTTGAGTTCTGCACATGCAGTTCTTCTCTGACTAACAAATTCACTTGTATTTGGACAAAGTCAAGCCTTGGCGTTCTCGCTCTCTCTGGGCAGGAAGCAAGGTTAAGTATCTTAACGAGCATGTCGTCCAGATGTAGCTCCACGAGGTAAAGTGGCACATAGAGTTCTTCACCCGGGTATTGAGTATCAGCACCCGAGGGGGCCGCAAAGAGGGTTTAACCTGTTTCCTCCCAGAGTGAGGTCGTGTCTCTTGTGGGATCAAGCTCTTTGCTTCTTTGCTCTGGCCTCGAGCTTAACACCTTGTCCATACGTCTTGTTACGAGCCTCCTCTTCAGGTAGTAAAAGATGTTCACCACGCTGACCTTGACTGCACCCAAAAAAAGCCCTCGAGAGATGTGGTAATTCCTATGAAAGTAGAGTCCCTCATGCTCTGGTAGCAAGTCTTTGGCTTTTGGCCTACGCTCTGCCAGCAAGTCTTCTACTTTTGTATTATAGATGGACGTTGTTTATATTTGAGTTAACTAGCCATCACTTTTCCTTGATGTGACTTGACTGAAACCCATATGCAGTATTTCAGTAAATCTGCACGCGTGTGTGGGTGGGTGGGTGTGTTGTGTGTCCTCAGTTGCTCCTTATGTAGGAATTACACATCATTATTTGCTTCTGCCCTCAGGCTATGTAAGCACAATTAAAGGAATCCACATTTTCTTCTGATAGGTGTCGTTGATACTTTAATGAAGTAGTGTGGACAGAGCTAATTATAACACAAATCAAAACGGAGCTAATATAACTTCTTTTTTTCATGTACAACTTAAAAGTGAATGTCATTATCCCCCCCCCCAGTTGTCATTTTCTGTAAGCTAAGGATACGCCCTCTTAGTGTTTGCTACGCGCTGAAACCTGCCTGTCTTATCCTAATCACTTGGGACTTGAACTCGGAACTTGTTGCTAGCGGAGCTGGTAAGGCAAAGGAGTTGCTAGGAGATCGGACAACATGCAGACATAATAGTTGCTAGTGATGCGGAAAACACGGAGGCAGACGACTTGATAGTGGGCTGGGAAACTTGCAGAGTGTAAAACATGGAACATGGATTGCAGGAAAGGAAAACCTAAAGGCAGGAGAGTAGAAAGCATGGAGGTGCATCACGAATAATATTGCAAAAATAATTGGCTGCCGTCACTGTGGTGAACTTGATGTGTTCTTGTGCTTTGTCCAAGTGACTTTCCCAACCAATCATCGCATTCCAGGCTACCCAGGTAATCTGTTACCTGCGGCTACATACTCCTCATTAATGTGTTCCTCACGCCTCCCTCCGATTATTTTCCATCAGTTGAGAATCCCAACAAATTAAACATTTTTAATCATCATCCCAAATTGTGCACTGCTAGCCAATTTCAAAGCAGAGTTCATTTTCCAAGAATTTTCGTGATGGGGGGAAAAAAAGCTGCGAGCTTCTCTTCTTTAGATTTTTCTACCCTCTAGCAATTCTACCTCTGTTATCCTGCTAGGAGGTTTCCACCATGTAGTAATTTTTTATTGCTTTAACTAACGTTTGGATTGAAAGGTTTAAGTTTGGCGTTGTGAAATAACTGCTGACTGAGCGCAACAGCTAAGGTGGGGCCGCGGTGAAGCAAAACGCTACTCGGTGTTTATTGGACGGCTTTTGTGTCCGAGGCCAGCCACTGAGAATTCAGGGTGTGTAGCGGCCTACATAGTCGGGAGGCTCCGCGGATTTGACACTTCTCCAAGTGGCCGCGTTCACCTAAAACGCCTCCAGACACAACACTGACAGCTGGCTGTGTGTGTGTGTGCGTGTGTACCTGTGTGTGCAAGTGTGTGTTACCGATAAATAAAACCAGCATGTATCACATACTGGGTCCCCCGCACACGTCGCCTCGTTCACACTTAGTGCATCGACAACACATGCGACCACAATGGTGGCGCCGTTAGCAACCAGCGCTAACTCCCTCGACAGCTGGAAGATGTTTACCAAACAAGCAAGCAAAATGGCCTTCTCCCGCGAAAAGGGCTTTGCAGGTATTAGCGGGCGCTAGAATTTGTCTTGTGCGACGCGCCTCCAGCATCCCGACGCGGACGTCTGAGCCAGGCCGTTCCAGGTCTCCTCTCGCTTTCCCCGTCGCATTCCCATGTCTGGCATTCCCGATAGATTCCGCTACCGGGCGAACCTTGGCCTCCCGTGGAACCCTAGCAACCGCATCCCAGATGAACGGACATTTCTTCGAGAAACAGAACAGGAAAACAAATCCCAAACTTGCTGGTAGTGAAGGAAAATAGATTAGCCTGAGTGGTACCATAGTATGATTATTTTTATTTATTTTTTTAATATTGGCTTGATTGTATTTCTTGAATTTGACAACAAAATGAAGCATCTGTCAACGGCTTATGGGGATGCAGTGGATGTACAGTCCAGCGCATGCGAGAGGACAGGGACATCTGGTGAAACCGGAGCGGCACAGCTGTCGCCTGTCTCGCTCTCAAATGTTCCCTCTGCCGGTGTACAACATGCCAGCCGTATCTACGTTGCATATTTGGCAACTCGCGGGAGGGATGGGGAGGGGGTGCTGCTGCTGGGTAGGGAGAGGAGGAGAGAGTCAAAGGTCACAATACTTGATCGGGATGCAGTGTAAAAAGTTAGCCACAGGTCATCATTATGTTGAAACTATTTGATACTTAATTTTCTTCATTTAATGTGATTTTTAATAATTCTATAACATTTCTATTCATTTTTAATCAAGTAATGTTACTTCTATTTTTTATTTATTTAAATTTTATATAAATCAGTCATATTCTTGTTGGTGTAATTGTTAGAAATGGTAGTTTTGAATTATTTAAGGACTTCTATGATGACAATTTATTGAAATGAATTTGCAGTTATTGCATGGATTTTTTTAAAAAACAATCAATCCGTTTTTTCTAAATCTCATTTTATTCTATCGCAACATAACGCATTTATCGCATTTTATTTAATGGCAACAAAACTCCCATTTTTACACTGGACGGTGTCTATTGGTCAGGCGGCATGGACATTCCGGTGGCTCTGATGTTCCACTTGTTCATGTGCAACATGATTTAAAGCAGGCCGTTGGACTCATGTTACATTTTGGATGGCTGCAATCTATTCAGCAGCTTCTTCTCACGTTGTTTTGATAACTCTGGCGACGTGTTGTTTTGAAAAGGCCTCACTCGATGAAAGATTTCTTTCTTTTTTTTTTTTTTCTTTACTGATGACTGAGTGAGAGCAGGAGAGAGAGAAAGAAAGAGGTGTTCCTTACCTAAGATGTCAAATATGGCATAGTGAGAACAAATGACAAGAAAAATCAATTCAGCTCACGTGTCGGACGCAGCACGTTTATTTTTTTTCAAGCCGGCGTTTTAGGACGAAGCTGCATTTCAGTGATGCGTTTATGATTGTGTTGGCACGTTGCCACCTCACATGCAAGCTTAAGCCGACTTTGAATGGTTGGCGTGGTCCTTGAAAAAAAAAAAAGTTTACAAATGCATTCCAGACCTGGCGATTAGCTGGAGGGGAGGTGTTTAGGGGTTAAGGCGAAAGGGTAGGGCTAAGGTTAAGGGGAAGAACGTTTAGGATTTCGGTTTAGGGGTAAGCTTAAAGGGGTGATTGGGAATTTATAGTTTGGATATAGAAGTATGTTTAAGGCCTTGGAGTGTGTTTTAGAGGTAAGGATCAGCAGTAAAAGAAAGGTTTGGCCATAAAGGATAGTGAAGAAGGTGTTAAAGAGGAAGTCAACCCAGAACGTTTTTTACAATATGTGTCCAAACACTATATTCTGATTAATACTACGTTTGTAGAATATGAGTTAAGTAGCCAAACAAACCCGTTTTTATCCAAATCAGTTTTGGAACTTCCTGTCGACTGAAAATGACATCACGGTTTCCAGAGCCCAGGTCATAGCCAATCACGGCTCAGGTTCAGAAAGGTTATTTGTGATTGGTTGACACTGAGGCAACTGTGATGTCATTTTCAGTCAACAGAAGGTTCCAAAATGGCCGTCCCTGATTTGGATAAAAAGGGGTGGATTTTGCCTGTTTAATTCATATTCCACCAACGGAACTTTAATCAGAAAACTCATGGGCTGCACAGAATATATTATTACAAAGAAATCTTAAGGGTTATAAATTGGGTTTAGGGACAAAGAGAAGAGATAGAGGAAGTTCACGAAGGGATCGAGATAAAAGAAAATTGGCATGGCTGCTTTTTCCTTTTGTCTGGCATGTGTTGCAACACTTTCAGGATGACTGGGAAGCGACTGCCTGGAGCAATTTTGCGTGTCTGCAAATTACACGGAAAAACTGACTGATGACACATTCATCACATTTTCCGCCCTTCACACACACATACAAAACAAAAGATAGGCGGGAATAATGAACTACCCTAAGTGTTCATTATTTGCCACCGGATCCTTTTCGTTGGTGCCCCCCCCACCACCCCCTCCCCGTCATGAGTGAAAGTTCAGGGCTTTTGTCATCGCGTCCCTCCCGAGATCATTTGGAATGACTTGATATATGTGAACGCCTGTCAGGAGGACGCATAGTTGACATGATTGGTGACTTTGTGCTATGGAGAGCAAGCTCCGCGGGGTGCCCCCGGGGGCTCCACAAACCAGTCCTGCAAGGTTCTTAGTTCGTCTGCAGATTTGAAACACACACACACACACCCTACTTGTTTAATAACCATGTCTTGTGTTACAAAAACAACAACAACAACACAGCATTTTCAAGCGTCTTTGGGTTTTTGAAAAGCGCTATACAAATTTAATGAATTATTATTAATTATTATTATTATTTTTTAACCTTAATTACACTTTAAAATGTGAATTGGTCATGCTTATTAAGTTTGGGTATACAATACACGTGCGTCTCCTCCTCATTGGTTGGACGCAAGCTGTTTGCATCCTGAATACTTTGTGTTTTTCCACATACTGTACAGTATTGCGTTGTAATTGAAGTGAATGTTTCTATAATGAATCATTTTATTGAAGTGAATCTTATTATACTCCAATTGAAGTGAATTGTATTTTATTTAGATCAAATCGTATTGTAATTGGAGTGACTCACAATTTGAGGGAATCGTGTTTTAATTGGATTGAATCGTTTTACAATTGGCATGAATTGGAATGAATTTGCTTACTGCTATTTTGTTTTATGCTGTTATGAAGCTTTTGCCACAGCCATGGAATTAATTCGTAAATTTAAATAGTCTAAGCATGAAATGTATTAGTCCACTGAAAGAGCAGCAGACATTCCTCAGCATCCTTGCCCGGCGGTTCACCGCGACACGTTTGTGTGGCTTTAGTAAGACGAGATGAGCGGAAACGTCCCGGCAGAAACGAACAGTTGCGCCGGTCCAGTCCCTGAAGCTTGTCGCCGACGGATTGACATGTGACGTTACGCCGCAGGAAGCTGGCTCTCTACCTGACAGGGCTAACATTCCGCCGCGGGATCGGCTTTCGCATGCGCTCATAGCAATGTCGATTCTCTAAAGCCTTCCAATTAGCGGCCTGACGTCACTCAGCGGGCATGAATAGGCCTGGCCAAAGTGTAACGAAACGCCCGGCAAATAGAAACAAAAGTCAAGGTCGTTACAAAATGGTGATTGTGTGTGAACGCAGACCGGCCAATCACAGCACAATGCAGACAAACAGTCTGACATTTTACGATTCTTTCATTTTCCATATTCATTCGTCTCTTAAATGGTAAATGGCGTGTAATTTTGTTGTTCCGCATTTTGCCATCGAATCAAATTGCATTTTATCAAATCGTAAATCGGAAGTGTATCACTGGAGTGATTGCTTTCTTAATTGGAGTGAATTGTAAACTATCGTAATTTGATCGAATCGTATCGGAATCTGCGTGATTCTTGGTTTGGGATTATCATTTTTTTTAATCCTTGAGGTCACCATCCAATCCGTTTTTAGTGATGTCTCTGTTTGTTGTATTTGCGTCTTTCCAGCGTGCCTTTTTTATACCCGCGCATCCATCTTCTCACCAGCGACCCTGCGGAATGTTTCTCTTTCGTCCCCAGTGTCCCGCAACGTGGACAGCATGTTTTATTTTTAAAACATGTATCCGGTGAAAAAAGACACTTGAACTTGACGCTTGGATTACCCAGTGTAAATTCATGCTAACGTGTCGGCATTGCGTCGTCGCACCCTCGGCGAGAAATGCTTTTTAATTGGTGCGGAGGCGCTCCAATGGCACCCCGTCGCCCGTGGGGCTGTTGCCGGGATACTGCGGGCCGTGGTCGCGCCAAACACCGCTCCGCAACTTTTGCGTCATGCGCTATCTTTCGGACAGTTTCGAGCGCGGGACGATCGTGTTACCGCGCAGAAGTGCTGAAGCAGGTCGCGGCGGCCAGCTGCTCGCTCCGTGTAAAGTATCGTCACCCTTGTCCGAATTCTTAGTCGTTTCCCCCGCCAAGCGACGTCAGATTAGGGATTAGCACCAGGGAAGGATTTGAAATGAGTTAGTGTCAGTTGCAAACTGACAAAAGAGAAACTGTTGACCGTGTTTGTGTCATTAACACCACGTAAAGTGACTGCAGTGGGAAAAAAACAAAAAAAAAAGCGGGATAAAACTGGTTCAGTGGTGGATTTTAACCGTTTGACTTTTGTTCCGTCACAATTGGCAGCGGCTGGAGGAAAACGTGGATCGTGATCAGCCGGAGAAAAACATCAGTGTGTTTGAAAAGTGAAACGATAAAAAAAAACAAATCACACACACAAATCCAGTTCAACTTGTTTGTCGAGGAGCAAGTTTTAAGTTTACAGTTTGATGTTTTGCTTTGTTTTGCACGACCTGGTGCCTTGCTACACGGTGGGTGGGCTAGTGGTTAGCAAATCCGCCTCACGCGGAAATAAAAATTGGAGATTGTAGTTTAGAAAAGAAGATTGATGGATGGCTCTTAGCAATGGTAGCATTTTCCATTAGCTGTAATTCAAACGTGCCAGTTCATAGTAGTAAACGTCTTACTTTTAATTCTATGTTTTTTCTTGAGGCCGTGACAGATAGTTAGTCAGGAACATTCTGATACATAAAAAAAAATGTTCCCAATGAAGCAAACAACTCCTCCTTTGGATTATTGCACTCTGACTCATCATCTTTTCCCGCTTGCCGCAGGCAACGTTCATTTTCTCAAACGCAAGGACAACATAAGATCACAATGACGAGTCGCAGTGACAAAATAAAAATCCATGACACCGTGGGAAGGTTGCATGTGGGCGAAAAAAATAAAAAAATAAACGTATTACAATTGTCTAGCAGTTTGAAAACGTGTGTCATACATAACTTGAAATTCAAACAGGATTTGAAGTCCTGAAAAAAAAAAAACTTTTGGTTATTCTTATTGATATTTAAGACCCTTGGATTTCTTATTTCTTGCTTCTTATTTATCCACTCATTGTTTTCATTGTAACTGGCATAAATTGTTTGGTAATTGGAGTGAATCGTATCATGCTGAGGAAATCGTATAATCTCAATGAATCAGGTTTTTATTGAAATTGATCACATCTGTATTAGAGTGAATCAAACAGCGTAATTATTAGAAAGAACAGTTCAAAGAATTGACATAATTGGAATGAATCGTATCTTTCCTTGTTTGAAGTGAATCATATCGCAACGATTTTCTCATATGAATAACAACGCTGAGGTTTTAACAGAACTTCATTTTGAGTGCAGACCTCATTAGCAGGCCAAATAGTTGCCATTGTTGCACTTAGCTTTGCTTTTAGCGTATTCCCAGTGAGAATATCGCGTGTGGCGCGGTTCGGCGGAACAATGCCCCGGTTGCCAGGCAGTTTTAGCGTATAGGCCATAAATTATCAGCGTTGCATCGGACACTGGTCCTTTTGACTCATGTGGATTTCCCCTGCATTAGTCACCCGGTGGAATATACACACGCTCGCGCACTCAAGTATGTCCATATACCCCCCGACACACACGCACACACTTTCAAGAGTGATGTTCCGCAATGACTGACAGCCGTCTTCGCTTCCGTCAGCTGCCGGGCCAACTGTAATGTAAACACGTGAAGGGGATATATCGTAGCGTTGGCGGGACGATGAGCAGCACGGATTAAGACATTTACGGCCCATTTAAAGTCTATTTTGTCATTTTTGTACGGGGTGGTTGATACCCAGCCGCCATGCTTGATGACAGCATGACGTAGCCGCCAAGTCATAAACGCACGCGCATGCATGTCAAGTGAAGTAATCGAGGCTCAGTGACGCGCTCCCGCTGTCCAGGCCTTAGTGTAATTAATGATGTAAGGGTGTCGAGTGTCGGCCCTCGTAAAAATATCTCATTTAATGGGCCACCGCGGAGGTCGCTTTGTCCTCGCGCGGTTAAAAAGGCGCATTAAGGGGATTTTGTTGTGTAAATTTCCTAAGACTGAGATATTACCGGGATTTTAATAGGATTTTGTCATATCAACAATAATACTGACATTTTAGCAGCATTTTTTTGTTGTGCAGATAACATAATGGCACCATTGTAACAACTATAAATTATTTTAATAGGATTTTATTGGATGTTTTTACAACACAATGCTGGAATTTTTAGCGAGATGTTCTTTTGAATAATGGTGACATTTTAACCGAATTGTAACATTTTTAACAAGACATTTTTAATGGGATTTTGACAAAGCAGAGAACAAAGAAGCATCTTGTAGGCTGTGGTTCCCCAGATACACCGCATCTATTTATTTGCTTTTCCCCCACCGTGACCCTGCCCGCCTTTTTATTTTAGCACACTGATTCACCTGCTGTCCATCTCGGCAGCACCTCTAGGTTTACACTCTCATGCCGAGACGTCGGGAGAGGCCTCTTGATAACGGCTCGGAAAAAAAGCGTGCATAGCTTCCACTCGTACCTTTCCTTCTCGAGCCAGACACAATGGAGGTTCACTAAGGTGGAGGCTCGTAACCAGGTGGAGATGTCGTGATGTTGCAAACTAGCTCGACGTGTCTAGCTTGTGATAAAAGTTGATCATGAACTTATTTTTAAAGGTTTGTACTGGCTGGAAGACCATCTGTCTCGTATATCCGACATAAACACAAGATAATGTTTGTTTTGTCTCAAACATTACGGCTTACAATATGACAAACATGCCCTGGCGGGGGGCAATGTGTATGTGGAGATGTGTGTTAGGGCAACGGGGTCAACTTGGCATGACATGTATATCCCAGCAACTGAATTTGCGAGTAATATGCAGCACTCACCAGCGTAGCCAGCGATTGGTCGCGCCGTCCAATCAAGCCCCTCCTTCTTATGAAGCCAAAATATCTAAATTCAAAACACATCTCACAGCACTCCCCACTCTGCACTGTACCCTCAGGCACTTTAACGTTGATGATTTCTATTTATAGGGAAATTTTTCTTGAGGTTGTTGACGCGTATTGGTCATTCTAGATGTGGTGCTAGTATCTTTTTGTACCTTTGTCCATCTGGCATGACAACATGAATTCACCCTATGCGGCTGTGCAGTACTACCCCGACTTTCCCTTTCACCGGTAAGTAGGGCTTGTGAGTGATGCTAACCCCGCTAACGTAGCATACGCGACACGAAAAGGGATTTTGATTGTGAGTCAATAACAGAAGCGGGGAATCCCCCTTCAAAAGATGCCCGGCAACAGTTGCGTCCGCCTGCTTCCTCAGCTGCCGCCACGGCGGCGTGTATTTTTAAGTGAGGAGCGCGACGGCTGGACAAACGGAAGCTCATGTGTTCAGTGCCATCAAACGGCTGTCGTGGCCATTTTTTAATGTTATAGAAACTTACCTAGTACAAATTGAAAAAGTGAAAAAATAAAACCAACGCTTTTAAGGAGTTTTATGAGAGTGTCGTGGCCAAATTTTGACAGTGTCTTAGCGGTAGCTAACTGGAATTAACTGTTAAAATTGTGTTCGATTTGGGGAAAAAATGAAGGAAAAAAAATTATAATCGCATTTTATAAACGATCTTTATATCAATGTGTAAATTAAATGAAAAATGGAAGAAAAAAAAGGAATTTCGTACTTTTTGTGTTTCTGATCAGCCCACGTGGCGCACTTTTAACCAGCGCTAGCTGTACAAATTCTACCACAAATTAAAAAAGATAAATTATGAATATAAAAACGTTAAACAAAAAATTTGTTGATTTTAGATTATTGAAATTAATGGTTTATTTTCACCACAAGAGATAATTGATCTTTTTGGGACAATTGGTGAAGTCGGTGACAGCTAGCTTATTTAATAGTTCATCAGCTAGCTTTTTTAGTTGAATGTTCATTGCATGTGCTTTTGTAACACAATATTTGGTCCCATTCTTACTAAAAAGAAATTGCTGCCTGTTGATTTGAGCCGGTTCAACCTCATCATGTATCAAAGTGTCTTATTGCTTCTCAGAGTCTTTGCATTCCAAACCTAAAGAGAATTTGA
Source organism: Syngnathus acus (assembly GCF_901709675.1). Classification (NCBI taxonomy): domain Eukaryota; kingdom Metazoa; phylum Chordata; class Actinopteri; order Syngnathiformes; family Syngnathidae; genus Syngnathus; species Syngnathus acus. The sequence continues at coordinate 2,755,775 of NC_051090.1, read as the reverse complement.
CTTTTGACTGTTTCACTCGTGCGGCAGGAGTCAGAGGATAAGTGCAGGAGAAACTTGGGGCTTTCTTTTGTTTGGCAGTCATGTCGCCCTTTTTGAGAGTGGCTTGGGGGGGGCTGACAGAGCATCTTTGAACAAGTGATTAATAAGGACACTGGAGAAGCCTGTTTGTTTTGATTGCATTTTCATCGGCAGACAATGGGCCGGCCCTGTTTTTAGAGTTGACCTCTGAACCGGCTCCCTGTCTGGAGGTCTTTAAGTGGAGGCCGGACAGCCTTCGCCTCGGGCCGACTGAGGAAATCGGACACCCGCATCCAGACAAACAAAAGACATCCGTCAATTGACTCTCTCTACCTGTTTCGAATCACGCCAATTGTCTTCATTAAGTTCAGTGTGATCGCCCAAAAATGGCTTTTGAATTTTTGAAATGTCAGCCCTCAGTCTCAAGAAGCCATACCCAAAAAGACCAAAAGTTTTACCGTTTTGCTTTCAAGCCACCATTTTACGGTCCTGTTGGCAATCATATTTTTAACAGAGTAATTCAAAGCCAAAAGAGAGGCGTTAAGTGTTTTCTCGATATCCTTGGGGCAAATTGGATTTGATGTACTTTGACCTGGCAAAGGTCAGCAGGTTGAACCCCACCTTAAACACCCCCCACCCTCCATCATTCTTACATATATATATACAGTATATTACTGTATAACAATTTCTTTCCATACACAGGATATAATATTGCGTGTAATATGTGTGTATTTGTTGACACCGTCGGGGGGAATTCCAGCGGCCCTTAAAATAGTTTGCGCTCCGCATTGCCCGTCCAGCTGCACTCATAGCACAAGTCGCGATGGTATTCAGTGTCTGGTGCTTGTCGGCGGCGGCGGTGGAGGGAAATTCCGAGCGTCTCCGGGGAGGGATGCGAGCGTGCGCCACTTGAGCTTCAACAATGGCGGCGTGAGTTGTGAAGCAGGTGTCACCTTTCAGCTCATTACGCACACAGCCAATATTCACAAAGGCCAAGCGGGTGGCATCCAGGAAGTGCGCTGGCTGACGCGGTGGATTATTACTCTTTTATTTGGAAATCCCACACGTCTGACCCAAGGTGATTGGTGTTCCCGCAGACTCCGAGAGAGGAGGGACAGCCCCTTCCTCGCCGCATCGTCCCACGGTCAGGTGGCGCCCACCGCTGAGATCTTCAACCAGGACGTCTTCAACCAACTCTTTGACATGCTGGACCAGTAAGTGCACCCAGAATCATGACAGTGAAATCTGTGAAGTGGAACACATTTACAGCCAAACGTATTTTCACTAATTCATATATTTTAGTTGTCAGGTATGCTAAAAAACTTAGAGGCACAAGATGGCACCAATGTCCTGTCTAAATAGGAAAGTAGTACAATATTTGGTGTTGAAGTATTTTGAAGTGCTCTATCTGGACTGTGTGTTTAATTTTTTGATTGATTTTATTTTGTTTTATTTATTCTTTTTTTTGGTTTCAGTTCATTCTATTATTTTGTTTTTTTGTCACTCGAATTTCTTTTGTGCATTAGCTCCTCCATACATTCAGTGTTCGGTGAGAGTCCACCTCACGTTTCGGGGGGGAACACCATCCAGATCAGCATGGACTGCATCACCATGCACAAGCCTGACGACACGCTAACTGTGAGTAATATTGCTTTCCTTTCATACGTCTATTTTATTTATTTTTTGCATCTGATCATTTCTGGAATGGTTAGTTAGCATTTGGCATTCGGTCAACGTTGACGATCGACGCCCACAAAATCTGCAGGTGACTTTCGCTTTAAGTGTTCGGGACTTCCAGGGGTTGCGGTCATCAAGTCGTACAATGTTCTCCTCGCAACAATGGAATTTCCCCGGGACGGGCTTTGATGCAGAGCGGCTTCACGAGTCGCGTTATCAACAGATGTTGTCTGCGAGGGTTGGCAGATATGATCTCCCAGTGCACTCTGACCCCTGTGAACCCCCTCGGGGTGGTGGTGGTGGGTTTGGAGCTTCATACATGGAGCTGACGATGTGCTTAGAAAAGTTTCTTTTCTCTTTTCAAACAGTCGAGATGGCCAAATTGACTCAAAAATGGCTCTTTTGTGTCTGTACTGACGTGGCTTATTGAAAATTTGATAGACACGCCTACCAAAATCATGTTGCTATGTTAAATTGACTCCAGGGGCTGAATTTTGTTATGGCGAGTCATCAAATTTGAAAAAATGAATTTCCCCACCCCTGGGGACCAATAAATATTCAATCAATCAATCAATCAAAATGTAAGTATACTTCATATTTGCTAATGTTCTGAGGAAAAAAAAAAAAGTCTTCTGTGGAGTAGGTGTCATTTTGACCCATGCAGCTTTTCATGACACTCAGGAAATACAAAAAGAGAGCCTCCATTTTGGGAAGGCTGCAGGCTGGGAAATGTCGCAAATATAAATTTGCTTTGTGGAGCTGAGTGATGTTGCCTCCCCCAAGGAGAGGCTGTGTGCTCCTGATGAGTGATGGGCCTGACCTATGAACCCCTAACCCCCCCCCAACACCATTTCCAAAAAGTACCGTATACTTACTGTCATTTGAAAGCAATGCATTATATTGCAGTTTTACAATCAAAATAAGTGGTGCCTCTGGATATAAGTTTAAATGCACTCCAAAAAATAGAAAAACATTTAATGAAAAGTAGCACTCTAATATTTTACTGTAATAAACAGTAGTGGAAAATAAATAGAATATATTTTTTCTTACAAATTATTTGCTTCATGTCAGTGGTGTGCTTTGGCCGCCTGGGGGCAGTATAATACGGACAGACAAATATACAGGGTGTTGGTTTCTCCTCTGTAAGCTGCGGTAATGTAGTCATTCTACACAGAGGATGAAGAATCTATGAGTATTAATATATTATTTGTCTACGCGTGCTGCTCCTCTGCTTGTGTTCAATGTTGCACCCACCACCACTAGCCCCCCCCTCCCCATCCAGCCTCCTTGAGGTGTGCCTCTGTTAAGTCATTAAATGTCAGCCTGGTGTTTAGTGCCCTGAAGGAGCTTATTTGTATGGTGGAGGGTTTTATGTTTAATCTTAAATTCCTCTTTCCCCCCCCACTTGTAGCTGCAGGGCGACAATTTAACGCAACTCCCATCTCTCATCGATCAGAGTGGATGTCCCTTGCCCCCCCCCCTCCCTCATCCTCCCATCCATGAGTGTAGTGGTGGAGGTTAGAGGGATGCAAACAGAGGGTCGGATAACACTGAGGAATGTAGCGGCAGAAGAAACGTTATATCCTGCCTCTCAAACAGCTGATTTTACACATTGATAACATGGGAGGGGGGGGGATCAGCTGTGTGTTGAGTCAGGGGGCTATCAGGGTGCGTGGAAAGGGGGGGGGTTAGGTGGCGACGGCGCACCTTTTCAGAGGTGCGGAGTGGCTCGAGCGTCACTCGGGAGGGGGGATCACGTTACGTGTTTGCGCTTCCTGTCTCTGAGTGCTCGTTGGGTAAAGTCAGTCAATATTTTTGCCTTTGTTTCCTTGCTAGGGATGGCGGACATTTTTGTTCTTATGCGGCATTAATTGAATAGGATCCGTTGGTCTGTGTCTCCAATCAGCAGCCCCACCTTGTGTTACATGGCTTGGGGGAAGGGAACGCCTATGGGGGCGGGGGTCAACACATCAACACTTTAAAGTGTCCTGCAGCTTTGTGAGGGGCATCATTAGCCCACCTAAACAAACTTCTAATTATGTGGAGAGAGAGAAAAAAATGCTCAGTGGCGACTACGCAGTAGCGAGGAGCCTCAAGTTAGTTTGGGTGATGCAAATTTTTTTTGGGCTCTTGTACTTTTTTTTTTTTTTGCATTTTTAGATGACGTATAAAGAAAAAAAACGTTTGCAGTTTGTATTACGAATGTATCGTTTGATCGTCTGCATTTGTAGTAAACAAAGTAAGCAACCCTCTTAAGTTGGGGCACTCTTAAGTCAAGGTTTCACTTCAATCCAATGCATTAGAATTAGCAGTTTTGTGTTTCAAAACTACTTGAGTCAGTTCTTGAAGTAGCCGCTGCCTCTTCTTCCCAGGATGGGCGTGAACTCAGGTAGCTCACAGGTAGATCTTACACCCCCCACCTTCATGGTATAAAAGAGCCCTCCCATGGATTCTGTAAGAGCCGCTTATTCATCTTCTCCTCCTCGCCCGTCCACGTCGCTAACTAAGCATCTCGTCTAGTCCCCCCCGCCCGCCCCCCAACGAACCACCACGCTATCGATTCAGCATCGTTTGCGCTCCGTGTCGGGTAAAGATTTTTCAGGGGGGAATCCTGGAGCCGGTGGAGCAAACAGCAGCCGCCCTGCTCAATCTCAGCGCCAACATGTTGTACCTGGAGACGGGCACCAGTACGCCCTACAGCGAGGTAAGCAAATTGGCAGCCCCCCCCCCCAAAAAAAATAGGCCAAATCTTGGATTCTTTGGATTTTTATTTGAAGTGAAAACCTTTGTCGTTGGATTTGCTAGACAAAACAAATCGGAATGTTAGCATGTGTAGAATGTAAACAGTTGAATGTGCGGGTAAAACGCGCGCGTTTAAATTTTTAAGCGTCAAATGTCTTAACGAGAATGTTTTTTCGTTTTTATATTGCTGGATGAAGGATATTCTTTTCGAGAAAAATCAACAGAAAATTAATTTGCGGTAATTGCTAAGTGGCTGGCACTTTTGTGTTTAGATTTTTTTTTGGCAAAGGCAAACATAGCTTGAGAAAGAAAAAAAAAAAAACAATGACAATATTTGGAGGGGGATTGTATAAAAAAATCCCCTTGCTGTTTTTTTTTTTTTTCCCCCTCATTAGTAACTTTTCCTGGACCGTGACTGTCATTTTGATTTTTTTTTTGTGGTTGGAGGGGCAAAATCTTTTAAATTGATTGCTCTTATGTTCACTTTATTGCCTTGATAGCTGTTTTGAATTCTATGCAACTTAAGCTGTTGTGCATAAACTAGCCTGAAATGCCATTTCTATCTTTGATTACATCATCTTGAAGAACAAACAAACAAAAACTTTTTTTGTTCTCCTAACATGAGCAGTTAATTTCCGCTTCTGAATTCGTATTTGTCATCTGCAAGTGTACGTCTTTCTGATTTCTTTGTGTAACCACACCTTGAAAAACACAGACTGTGTCAACATGTAATTGAGGCTTTTTTGATGTTCTTCGATGTTTCCCCGAGCATGTGAATAGTGATGATTTATTTGGTGCGCTTAGGCGAAGCACACCTGGTTGCGCCCTTTCATTGCACAAAAGTGAAAATGCATTGAAAAAAAATGAGTTGCTGACTGTGAAAACGCAATCAAGGTTGCTTTGCTCTGAATGTCAGGTGCCGTGATTGATGTCAACACGAGCCGCTGTTGTGATTTTGACAGTCACTTGAGTTGCTTTTGAAAACGTTTCCTGCTCTGGGGTTGTCTTCCTTGAGCCGCTTTTTTTTTTTTTTTTGGGTCTCGGGTGCAAGCGTGAGGCCCGGGTCACAGGGGTCACGATGACAACACAGGCATTTTTTTTTTTTTTTGGTGCTGAGTGACTTGCGTTCCATTGCACTTTTGCTGAAAGCGGAAGTGGGGAATGTCCACCGCCATAGTTTGCGTCCAGCAGCGGGCTAATTGTGGATAGTACAATTCCATTTCCCTTTATTTAAATAATTTACTTTAAATTTGGATGGTGTCATTGCCTTTTTTTAATTTACTTAATTTTTTAATTTTTAGTTTACTATCATGCTATTAGGCTAACAGGTGTACTGTATGTGCTGTCTGGTTTTTTGTTTTTAAGATTTGTTTTCGTCATGTGTGCAGGTAGCATTTAACAGGTGTGTGGGGTCACTGTCTTTCAACCTGTTAAGCAAAGCACAGGGCGGGGGTCTTTAAGTGGTGTCCGACTCAATCCCACCGCAGAGCCGAGGGGGATCGTGTTGCAAAGCCTCCTCACGCACACCCATGCACCCCCCACGAACCCCCTTAGAAGCGGACAATGCGGCCGTCCGGGGCTGGTAATTGCTGTAATGGTGTGTTGATGTTGATACAATCACCTGCTGCCAAAGGTGCCGAGAGAGCGACTTTAGCCAACACCCGCCTCCACCCAGACTTTAATGACCCCTCCAGCCACTGTGGTCACTCGGGCTAACCACTCCCTCGGTTCAGAAATTCCTGACGTATTTCAAAAATGTGATAAATCCGGCATTCAGTGGTAATTGGCAATGGCCAGCCTAACATGTTGGTACTTTTGTATTATCAATGGCGGCAAATCACTTTTTTTCTATTCGACAAGGTAATGGCTTGTCTAAATGAAGCTCCTCCCTTCATTTCGTCTTAGCACCAAGATGTTACAAAATGATGCCAAATGAATATTTTCATCTTAGACACTAGATTATTACGATCTAGTTCACATAACAGTAAACAAAAGTGAGTGTTAGCAGTTGTATGCTTGTGGCCAAGTTCTGATTTATTTCCCCTGCCTCAAAAGCAGCTTTTGAGCGGACTTGGTAACCTTTCTGGGGGAAAAAAAAAAGGGTGCTGAGCTTGTCAAGGATGTTGATTTACATTCCCAAAGTCCTCGGAATGCTCCGGAGGCGCTTATTAAATGGCCATTATGGTGGAGTCACTTCAAGGAGATTTTTTTTTTTCTTTAATAAAAGGCGTTATCCTGACTTCCAGTCAATTAAACAGCAAATCCTTGGCGTTTATTCTGCTGCCTTTTCTTTCTTCCCGCTGTTATTTGATCATTATTGCCTGTCGCTTCCGCGTCATAGCATCACCCCCCGCCACCCCCGCTACCCGATGAGGCAGTGATGTCACTCATTCCGGGAAAAGACACAATTGTGTAAGATTCATTCCTGGCTTTGGTGTGTTTGCTGATGATGATCCCAACGTCTCACTAGCCCTATTTATTTTTTCTTTCTTTTTCCGCAAATGCCATTCTCCCAGGTGCACTAACATAAAATGGTGGTAGTATCAGAAGTTTATGCTACCTGTGCAAGTTTTGTGTCACATTTCCCCAAGTCGCTGATCTGTATGAACGACACAAATTTGGTGCAGGGGGATAAAGTCACACAAATTTGGTGCAGGGGGATAGTCAACACCTGCATGGTCTGCACTATTGTGTCCCCCAGACCCTTTTAAGCGGCACTCTTTCCGGAGCTTAGCGGGGCCTTGACGGGCTTTTGACCCGCATCCCGCCCGCACTCAGATGACCCGGCGGTGGCGGCGTTTCCTCATGTGTGTTTATGTGTCAAAGCGGAGTTTCATAAGGGTCCGGTAACACCTGGCCAGCCGGCCGAGGGGGGGTGCAAGAGGCAGCTGTGGTCATTCCGGGAGGGGATGGAAATATATCCGCGACAGATTGATGGCCGTCCCGGAATGCGGCGCTTATAAAAGGAACGGAATGACTGTGTTTGAAGACGGATATGTTTTGGATCTTTTATGTCCTGGAAAGCGAGGACAGTTATTTAGTAGCATTAGCCATTAGCACCTAACTGTTTAGCTTTGATCTTTGACCATTTTTTTTCAAGCGTCAAGACCAAACTCTTGAGTTATTTTTACTGTCACATAATCCCTCATTGCTCTGTATTAAATAGAACCTACAGTATATAAAGATCAAGGTTGATCGAGTAGGTTGATCGGGCTGACTTGACTCGTCAGGAGCCCAGTTTAAATGGCCATCACTGCCTTAAACTGCCTTTGTAGCTAATGGCTAGCAGCTAGCTGCTAAGCGAGTGCCGATATAAGAAAGTTTTCATTATCGAGTGAAGTGTGTCATTCTGTATTCGTAATTGTTCTTTAACCAAGCAAAAATATATTTTCTGTTTTAGCGGAACAGCTCTACTTAATGAAATGAATAATGAATTTCTGTACTATATCACTAAACGATTGTTTTGTTCCTCCCGCAGTCTCAGTACACCAACCTGGGCCTGTTGAACATGGAGCAGAACATCCAGAACGGAGGCTCCACGTCCACCAGCCCGTACAACACTGATCACGCCCAGAACGGCGTCCCGGCGCCGTCGCCTTACGCTCAGCCCAGCTCCACCTTTGACGCCTTGTCGCCCTCGCCCGCCATCCCATCCAACACCGACTACGCCGGCCCGCATACCTTTGACGTGTCTTTCCAGCAGTCCAGCACGGCCAAGTCGGCAACCTGGACGGTAAGGCATCTGTCTTTCAAAGTCAAGTGCTATCTCACGGAATAACCACATCAGAACACTTTCACACGGCAACACTGCATTCCAAAATCTGATAACTTCATGACATCAGAACATCCCTGGTTGACTTTTTATGGGAAAAGAACCGGTGGTCATGTAGCAGATGTGGCTGGTAATGACAGAGCCTTTCAACCTCAACATACCTCTCAAGGTTTTGTTTTCACCACTCTCATAGAGTTGTTCTCTAGTCCTGTTGTGCATTTGTCAAGATCCTGCCATAGTTGTGTTTTGTGTAAAAAGGTTACGTTGGATGAATCTATTATGTCCTTGATCCTGCTGCATCTTTGTTACCGTCGTCCATTTTGTCAAGCAAATGAGTTGGCGGGTAGTGACGTCAAACAGCGAGAAGTCACATTCTGACTCAAAACACACCAATGTCGAGACGGTCGAGTGTTGTGCAATGCGGGCCGAGGAGTGCTGGGAACGCCGTGGTGGTGACACCCTCCACCCTATTCCCGCACCAACGCCACGCCCTGCAAACTCAACTTTAACACAAACAGCAAAGCATTTAAATGACACCGCTAAGGTCAGCCTCTTTTGAACTTCATCTGCCAAACGCTCTGAGGGAGACGACGCAGGTAATCCTCAGCCCATCGCTGGCTTCACCTCTTCCTGTCTGGGAAGACCAGGGTGACACACAACACCTCCAGTCCACCTCTTCCCCGAAAGCCTTCCCCACCCTTCTTCCTTTTCCTCCATCACTGATCTGGCAGCTCGGAATGAATGGCGCTTATCCTCGGCTCCCATTGTGCCTTGGGAAGATTGGCGCTGTTTGCCCAGTGTCTTAGGGGGTCGCCGGGATTACAGTAATGGATGGAGGGAAGACTTGTGTCAATACTGCCTTTTCGAGTCAATTGCGCCGCAGGAGAGGAAGGAGGAGGAGGAGGTTAGGGTTTGTCTGAAAGAGAAGAGTGTTCAGCGAAAGGCGGCAAGACGCAGCTTGTCCCGGGAACATCTGCGGGCCCGTCCCACGCTTCACGAGATGGGGCCGAGACTTGTTTGTGTCAGGGAACGTGTTGACACTCGCCCCTGGAAGCTACTGAAGGTGCTGCAGGAGGAGGAGGTGACGAAGGAAGGGGAGTTTTTTTTTTTTGGTTTTATGATTTGGGCTTATGTTGTGGAAAAGTTTAAGAAGACTAGAATTCAGGGAGCAGTGATTGGCGTTGTTCTAATGTCACCTTTTTTTGCGTACTGTTTAAGAACTCATAGTCAGATTAATTTCATTTTTAAAGAAAGTTATACCTTTGATAACACCTTTTTTGGGGCTTAACAGAAATAGAATCTCTCAACCACTGTGTATGCCACCAAATCACAACCTTGAACCACATGCTGCTTCACCACCACCAGCAATTTTCTCCCTGACAAATTCCAATGATTCTCACTAGAGTTCAATGTCAGTGAAGAATGGAAAACGAAAAAGCCCGAATCCTTCACGTTATTGACGCTGCAGGCAAGACGCGACTTGTCAGGTATGAAGCAGACAAGACCAGAGGCGCCACGTCGTCCTTGTTTTGTCAGGACTTGACTGGGGTGCATGCGCCCGCAGCGCCTGTCAGCGCCACTGGAACACCGCAGCTGGCGGGCCTGCCGGGACCTGCAGCTGTACGGGAACGCACTCGCTCGCTCGCGTGGCCCGCCCTAGTGACGGAATAGACCCAACACATAGCTACAACATACGAGTTGTGATGTCATGTATGCAAAACTTCCCTTTTCCTTCCTTTCTTCTCTCTTCCCGTTATGATTTAAAAATGAAATAATATTGGGCCGTTGAGTTGGAAAAAGTGTCTGGAGTGCGTGTCAGCATGAGCAACAAAATGACACGCCTCACTCCCCCCACCACTGAATGCCATCATTCAACCCTTAGCGTTAGCTGTTAGCGCTGAGCAAACCAGCGCATATTTGGGCTGAAAAGTTTGTAGCTGGAGGGCAGGGATGGTTGGTGTGGTGTGTTGTGTTGTGTTCTCCTCGCGCTCCTCCCGGGTGGGTGCGAGCGAGCCTGGGATAGTTTGATATCATCTAAACAAACTTTTAGAAAGATTAGATCTTTTCTCCTCTGTGTGTTTTGCGGCTTTTGTTTTTAGCCTACAGCTACACAAAAAGCCGCAGCTTGTAATTATTGTAAACAGCATCCAGAAAACCATCTCTGCCAAACATTTTTTCAAAATGACATTCTTATTGTCTAAGTTAGGAGCTGTGCAGTTTAGATGTTTTTTTAATCGTTCAAAATCAATCACCCAACAGAACTACGATAATAAACACACATGCTAGGAAGGCGGACAATTGGCCCCCAATTGGACACCCTTGACCAGTCCCTCCCTCCCTCTGTCCCATCACATTCAGCTCCATTCCCACCTCGAATCAGAAAAGCTTTTCCGCCTCATTTAGCAGAGCGACGGCGGCGTGCAGGGGAGTGTCGGGTTCGAGTGCAGCTATCCGTCTTTGCCACCGCCTCTTGTTTTTGTTACACTTTCAGCCGGATCGCTCGCCGGCCAATGTAAAGGAAGAAAGAGTGAAAGGAAGGAAGGATGAGGGAATACATATATTTGGAGGTTTATGTTTTTTTTAAATTTCATGAAGAAAGGGAGCACACAAGGTTAGAAGCCTTAACCCTAAGCCTCGTGTGCCCCCCCCCCCCCCCCAAAAAAAGATAAAAGCCAGGCCCGGTTTAATTGCGGCTGCAGGCTTGGTTTTTATGGAGCCGCTCGGAAGTAGCGCAGGCTTTCCATCAGACGTCTTCAAGGGTGCCCAAAATGTGCGTGCGCGTATTCAAGTGGGTGGTAATCACAGTCTTGACTCCAACCTCCTTTTTGCCTGAGGGCGAAACAAGGCAGGGTTGGTTGGGTTGGTCCAGCCAACAGGTGTTCCCTTCCAGCCTTGTTGTTTTTGTGCGCATGATGCTAATGCTAAACCAACAGTTGAAAAATGCCGGCTGAGATCATTTTCTTGCCGTGTTCTCTTTCAGTACTCCACAGAACTGAAGAAGCTGTATTGCCAGATCGCCAAGACATGTCCCATCCAGATCAAGGTTCTTACCACCCCACCGCAGGGCGCCGTCATCCGCGCCATGCCCGTCTACAAGAAGGCGGAACACGTCACCGAGGTGGTCAAGCGCTGCCCCAACCACGAACTTAGCCGCGAGTTCAACGACGGTCAGTTGATTGATAGACAAGTCGGTTTCTCATCGCGTGTGTTGACCGCCGGCGTGTTCCGCACCAGGTCAGATCGCACCTCCGAGTCACCTGATCCGCGTGGAGGGTAACAGCCACGCCCAGTACGTGGAGGATTCCATCACTGGGAGGCAGAGCGTGCTGGTTCCCTACGAGCCGCCTCAGGTGGGAAACTCTCCGCCCATCTCAGGGATATTTTTTGAGAAAAAGAAATGAGCTCACTTCCCATCGGCCAACAGGTCGGCACGGAGTTCACCACCATCTTGTACAACTTCATGTGCAACTCCAGCTGCGTTGGCGGTATGAACCGGCGACCCATCCTCATCATCGTCACCCTGGAGACCAGAGAGTAAGTGGCACACTGCAAAGGAAACTGGCAGGGGGGGAAAAAAAAATTAAAAGCCTTACTTTGTGTGTGCGTAGCGGTCAGGTTTTGGGCCGCCGCTGTTTCGAGGCCCGTATCTGCGCATGTCCGGGTCGCGACCGCAAGGCCGACGAGGACAGCATTCGTAAGCAGCACAACACGGACGGCACAAAGAGCAGTGACGGTACGAAGCGCCGTAAGTAGAGCTTGGGGGGGCTTGGTGACGGGTTCTGCTGCTGCTTTGTTTCTCTTCCTTAAAAAGTTAAGAATCCTCCTTGTGGTGACGACCTGTCCAACTTTCGGCTCCCTCGCTCGTCGCTCTGCCATAGTAGACCTGAAACGTCACCGCTTCTCACACTTACGTCTTCCCATCTTTCGGCTCTTCCAGCCTTCCGACAGGTGTCTCACGGCATCCAAATGTCGGCCATCAAGAAGAGAAGATCCACGGACGAGGAGGTGTTTTGTTTGCCCGTGAGTATTTCCTCCTCTTCCTCGGTTCTGAGCGTTTTTTCCGCCCCGCCGCCTCTTGACGGCCTTGTCCTTGCAGATAAAAGGACGGGAAATCTACGAGATTCTGGTGAAGATCAAAGAGTCTCTGGAGCTGATGCAGTTTTTGCCGCAGCACACGATTGAGTCATACCGGCAGCAGCAGCAGAACCTTCTGCAGAAACAGTGAGTAGAACCAAGCAGCGCTCACTGGATATTCTTTTGTGTTGCAAGTCAAAGTTTGAGAAACAGGCAATTTCTATTTTCAATTCTTGCCTCTCCCGCTTTCCTTGTGACTCTTTTTGTGTTGGCGTTGTGCCCTCTAGTGGCCAATTTCAGTAGTGCGACTTTACTTCTTCAGGTCTTTGGGGTCAACTACTTGACAGGTTGCTTTTGTGTGTTTGGTCCCTTGTTGCAGTGTGATCAAAACGCGTCTCGGCAGTCAGTTACTGGATCCCGCCGGGGACGCCAGGTGGCGCTGCACCTCCTCCTGAGCCTTCCTCATTCCTTCTCCTCCTCTTTTCACTCCTTTTTCTGGACTCTTTGGATGAGTTTGCATGTGTTTCGTGTGTATGTGTTGCTTTATCGCCAGAGCTGGACTCATTTGTGTTATGGTGTGGGTGGGTCATGGGTCTTAATATTATTATTTGTTATAACAAAATGCTGGTCATATTTTGTAAAGTCACTGCAGGACAGTTTGGGGAAACAAGAAAATGTTTTTTCTTCTGTTTGAAACAGATTCTCTTTTCTTGTGGCTAATGCTAATAAATTTGCTTTTTTTGTTTGGGTTATCATGTGGTTCTTTTTTGGTTGTTGGTTTTATTTCAATATTCACAATTCTGTTTAATGTCAAAAGACATGCTGTGTACCTTGAAAAACTTGGTCTTGAGGCTTGAAGTATTTTTAAATATATTTTTTAAAATCAGGAAAATGTCAAACTATTATTCTAAAATTTAATAGTTAATGTAAGGCAATTTTTTTTTTTTACTGTATTGCAAAACAGAGCCACGATGCCTGTCTTTACTGACTTGTATACATACATTTTAAAGTTCTTATTGACACATTAAAAAATATAATCTATAAATATATTTTTTAAAAGCTGTCTTGTGAAAAAAAAAAAAAATCTATTAAATACAAAAATGTCAAAACTCAATCTTTTTTCAAGTTATACTTCTGCAAGTACTTTCTACTCTAATGTCTCTTCTCCTTTGCCCCCAGAACGTCAATGGCGCCTCAGCCGACTTACGGCTCCAACTCCCCACCTCACGGCAAAGTCAACAAGCTTCCTTCAGTCAGTCAGCTCATCAACCCGCAGCAGCGCAACACGCTCACCCCCTCCGGCATGTCCGCCGGCCTCACCGACAGTAAGTGCCGCTTGCTTGATCCACTTCCTGTCCCACCTCGCACCCGCATTCATTTTTAGGGCAGGGCGATCTATCCATTTTCTATAGTGCTTTTTGGGGTGGAGCCTATCCCAGCAGCCAATCACAGGGCACACAGAGACAGACAACCATCGGCACTCGCACTCACCACTGCAATGTAAAAAAGAAAAAGTTTCCTCTGGGACGAAATTCTGTGTAATTGTGAAAATTTGAACCCATGGCAAAGCAGTTAGAGAATTCTTGTACAGGGAGAAAAAACATTTCTAAAAGCGAGCTCAGGTCGAACTTTTTCCGGCTGACCGACCGCCACTGCTTTTGTCTCTGCAGTGACTCCTATGATGGGCTCTCACATCCCCATGAGCGCTGACATGAGTTCACTGAGTCCCACTCACGCCCTGCAGCCCCAGCTGCCCCTGGTGCCCTCCTCGCACTGTACCCCCCCTCCTCCGTACCCTATGGACAGCAGCATCTCCAGGTACCCCGCTAAAAAGAAAATAGTCGAAATTCATCCCGGAGGAAATAAACACAGCTCGAGTGGAAGCGCAAAGATTCAAACTTTTCTTCTACTAAAACCAAATGACTGTTAATAATAAAAAAAAAAAACTCATTGTTATATAATACCTAATATCATAGAAGTGAATTACTCTAAAATAAACTGGCATTAAAAACACATTGATTCGAATATGGAAGAGTTCAGGGTAGCTAACAAAAAACTGATTCCTTGTAGTATTTTGACTTCTCTGAAAATTTGTGTATGTTTACGAGGACATTTTCCCAACACTTGCTTAAAATTTGACTAATGAAGATTTGTTTTTTTTTCTTTTTTGGTCCCCTTCCCTTCCCCCTCACCTGGCAGCTTCCTCATTCGTCTGGGCTGCGCAGGCTGCTTGGATTACTTCACAGCACAGGGTTTAAGCAACATCTACCAGATTGAGAACTATAACATGGAGGTGAGCCCTCAACCGTCGTCAATCGCAAGCGAGTGGAGCCCCGCCACGCCTAATGCTGCTCCCCTGTGTCATGACCGCTAGGACCTGTTGCGGCTCAAGATCCCCGCCGAATACCAGCATGCCATCTGGAAGGGCATCCTGGAGCACCGGCAGGCCATGGACTTCTCCCCCCCGCCCCACATCGTGCGCACCACCAGCGGGGCCTCCGCCGTCAGCTCATCCGAGGCGCGCGGCGAGCGCGTTATCGACGCTGTACGCTTCACGCTGCGCCAGACCATCTCCTTCCCGCAACGCGACGACTGGTCCGACTTCTCCTTTGACCTGGATTCGCGCCGCAACAAGCAGCAGCGCATCAAGGAGGAGGGAGAGTAGTACTGGACCCAAACAAAAACGCCCAGAACATTCCCAATTTTTTTTTTTTTTTTAAATAGACGTGCACTTATTCTTCTTCTTCTGCACGGTTTTGATTTCTTGAGAGCACTTAAGAAATGTTAAAAGTGTTTTTAAAATGCATTTCCAAGTCCTGATTGTACATTTCAAGTACCTCTATCTCAATATTTAGCTGGTGTGTCGCCACCTATAGGCCAAAGTGTTGTACAGGATTCAGGAGCATCATTTCAATTTAAGTGTTAGCCACTCCTATGTTGTATTTGGTTGAGGATTCTTACATTGGATTAATGTGTGTACATGTTGTATAGTTTTTTTTTGTCATCAGAGAATAAAACATTAAGTTAGAACTAGAGACAGATTTGTTAAATTTTCCTCTTTTTTTTGTACAATTTTTACTGTAAATACATTGAGGCTATTTTGATAAAAATCCAAAATAAATATTTACCTTTCTTGACTGCTGTCTTATTTGATTTTTATAAATACCTCAAATATTTTAAGCACATATAAGAATGTGCTCACCTCTGAAATTGAACCAGGGCAGAAACCTTTGTCACTAACCATTCGGCTATTTCGACCTGGTAGCGCCAGGCATTCACTTTTTTCAGTGAACGAGAGTGAACGAATCACTTCCTAAAATGATACTTTTCACTTTCAGTTCAGCTTTGGCCATGATTTTTCCCTAATGAAGTGGCCTGTTATTAGGTACACTTGAAAATGGCAGCGTACCTAAAGGAGTGTCCGTGTGACGTCACAGATCAAACATATAACCATACACCTCCCTAAAGGTTAGGGTTAGGGGCTAGGCTTAGGGTTAGCGCTAGGGTTAGGGTTAGTGCTAGGGTTAGGGTTAGAGGTAGGGTTAGGGTTAGAACTAGGGTTGGGGTTGGAGCTAGGGTTAGAGCTAGAGCTAGGGTTAGAGCTAGGGTTAGAGTTAGAGCTAGGGTTAGGGTTAGAGTTAGAGCTAGGCTTAGGTTTAGGTTTAGGGTTAGAGCTAGGGTTAGGGTTAGAGCTAGGGTTAGAGCTAGGGTTAGGGTTAGGGTTAGAGCTAGAGTTAGGGTTAGGGTTAGAGCTAGGGTTAGAGCTAGGGTTAGAGCTAGGGTTAGGGTTAGAGCTAGGGTTAGGGTTAGACTAGGGATAGGGTTAGAGCTCGGGTTAGGGTTAGGTTTAGAGCTGGAGCTAGGGTTAGGGTTAGAGCTAGGGTTAAGTTTAGGGTTAGGGTTAGACCTAAGGTTAGGGTTAGAGCTGGAGCTAGGGTTAGGGTTAGAGCTAGGGTTAGGGTTAGAGCTAGAGCTAGGTTTAGGGTTAGGGTTAGGGTTAGGTTTAGGATTAGAGCTAGGGTTAGGTTTAGGGTTTGGGTTCGGGTTAGGGTTAGGGTTAGGGTTAGAGCTAGGGTTAGGGTTAGAGCTAGAGCTAGAGCTAGGGTTAGGGTTAGGGTTAGGGTTAGGGTTAGGGTTAGGATTAGAGCTAGAGCTAGGTTTAGGGTTAGGGTTAGGATTAGAGCTAGGGTTAGGTTTAGGGTTCGGGTTCGGGTTAGGGTTAGGGTTAGGGTTAGGGTTAGGGTTAGGGTTAGAGCTAGGGTTAGGGTTAGAGCTAGAGCTAGGGTTAGGGTTAGGATTAGAGCTAGGGTTAGGTTTAGGGTTAGGGTTAGGGTTAGAGCTAGGGTTAGGGTTAGACCTAAGGTTAGGGTTGGAGCAAGGGTTAGGGCTCTAACCCAAACCCTAACTCTAGCTCTAACCCTAACCCAAACCCTAGCTCTAACCCTAACTCTAGCTCTAACCCTAACCACTACACAATGGAAGCCTCGCGCACATTGCATGGAATATGTATGGTTTTATGGAGTAGCTGACAAGCGAATAGTAAAGATCAGTGGTCCCCAACCTTTTTTGCGCCACGTACCGGTTACGTGTCAGAAATATTTTCGCGGACCGGCTTTTATATGAATAAATAATACATGTACTAGGTTCATCTTGTTTTTTCTTTTTCAATTACTTCACTGGTTCTTCTATATCAAACAATTTGGGTTAGGGTTAGGGTTAGGGTTAGGGTTAGGGTTAGGGTCATCTTTGGTGACATTATGTACTGTAAATCCCTGCCGTTTACAAGCTTCTACCCAGCTAAAGCATTTCTCTCCGTTCTTCCACGGCTTTGGGAAAGATATGAAGAAAACTGCCCTCATATGATCCCGGTCAGCATATCGCGAGTCGCTCCGGGAGGCTTTTGTGTTTGTCCCCATCGCCGGGGGCGAGGCGCATGCGCAGTTCACTGTGCTAAAACGTTCATAACCAGTAAAAAGTTAAAGTTAAAGTTAAAGTCCCAATGATCGTCACACACGCACCTGGGTGTGGTGAAATTTGTCCTCTGCATTTAACCCATCCCCGTGTGATTTTAATCCATCCCCTGGGGGAGAGGGGAGCAGTGAGCAGCAGCGGTGCCGCGCTCGGGAATCAGTTGGTGATCTAACCCCCCAATTCCAACCCTTAATGCTGAGTGCCAAGCAGGGAGGCAATGGGTCCCATTTTTATAGTCTTTGGTATGACCCGGCCGGGGTTTGAACCCACAACCTTCCAGTCTCAGGGCGGACACTCTACCACTAGGCCACTGAGCTGGTCAGTGTAGGTGTCAGTAATGCCCATTGAAGCTGGTGCCACCTCGCCGTAAAACAAAACGAAGAAGAAAATGACGTCACTGAATTATATTTCCCACTCACCAACGAACGAATCTGTGAGAGTGATTCGCATTTCCAGTTCATCGCGAGAACGGATCAGTGAGGGAATGAATCCTGACTTTCCCGTTCGCGAACGAGTCAATGGGTCAACTGCCTTCCTTCCCGTGCATCAACGGATCAGTCAGTGAACGTGTTGCGTCTCCCTCCTGGCGTGAACTATGTAAGCCAGATTGTAGATTTACGATTTGCCAAGGAAAGAAAGAACCACTTCTTTTATGCGCGTTTTCTCCAAGCTAATGGCTAACTTTATTGCACGAAGGGATGCGCCGTTATGAAACAACGGGGAGATTATGCTTCTCTTTGGGTAATCTTGATTTTATAACACTTGTAGTAGTTTTTAAATAACGTGTATGCATATATACGCCTAAATATTGTTTCCAATATATCTACTGCAATTTCACATTGGATTGCTGGTTTGAAATTTACTTTTAATATTATTATTTTTAAATAAACATTTATGTTAAAACTTGTCTGGTGTTTTATTCCTTGTTTTTATATTCGCCAATTAAAACATAAAAAACAGACATTTGGTTAACTGCTTTATATGACAATATGTGTATGTACGTATATCTACTGCAATTTCACATTAGATTGTTGGTTTGAAATTTACTTTTATTATTATTTTAATAAACATTAAAAACCTGTTAAAACTTGCCTGGTGTTTTATTCCTTGTTTTTATTTTTTTGGGCATGAAAACAAAAATTTGACATTTGGTTAACTGCTTTATATGATAATATGTATATGTGTTTTACGTTGTGTAACGTGTTGGTGTCCCCCAAAATAAAGAGCAACATTCTTGACACGTACAAAAAATACATAAGGTTATTAGGTACACCTGAAAATGGTGGTGTACCTAATGTAGTGTCTGTGTGACGTCACAGACCAGCCAGCCAATCAGGAGGTGGGGGTGAGGGCGGGTGTGGCACCTTTCACTTTCAGTTCAGCTTTGGCCATGATTTTTCCCTAATAAAGTGGCCTGTTATTAGGTACACCTGAAAATGGCGCCGTACCTAAAGGAGTGTCCGTGTGACGTCACAGATCAAACAGCCAATCAGAAAGTGGGGGTGAGGGCGGGTGTGGCACTTTTCACTTTCAGTTAAGCTTTGGCCATGATTTTTCCCTAATGAAGTGGCCTGTTATTAGGTACACCTGAAAATGGCGGCGTACCTAAAGGAGTGTCCGTGTGATGTCACAGATCAAACAGCCAATCAGAAAGTGGGGGTGAGGGCGGGTGTGGCACTTTTCACTTTCAGTTAAGCTTTGGCCATGATTTTTCCCTAATGAAGTGGCCTGTTATTAGGTACACTTGAAAATGGCGGTGTACCTAATGGAGTGTCTGAGTGATGTCACAGATCAACCAACCAGTCAGAAGGTGGGGGTGAGGGCGGGTGTGGCACTTTTCACTTCAACCAGGGGTGTTACCCTCCAGTCCTCGAGGGGCCGCGTTCCAATATGTTTTCCAAGTTACCCTCGTTAAGCGCACCTGCGTGAAAAGTTTTAGCTCCTTTCACGTTCCGCAGGAGCTAAAACTTTTCACGCAGGTGCACTTAACGAGGGAATCACACGGACACTCCATTAGGTACACCGCCATTTTCTAGTGTACCTAATAACAGGCCACTTTATTAGGGAAATATCATGGTCAAAGGTCACAGGTGTCAAGCTCTAGTCCTCGAGGCCGCGTTCCAACATGTTTTCCAAGTGACCCTCGTTAAGCGCACCTGCGTGAAAAGTTTTTGATCACTTTCACGTTCCGCAGGAGCTAAAACTTTTCACGCAGGTGCACTTAACGAGGGAATCACACGGACACTCCATTAGGTACACCGCCATTTTCAAGTGTACCTAATAACAGGCCACTTTATTAGGGAAATATCATGGTCAAAGGTCACAGGTGTCAAGCTCTAGTCCTCGAGGCCGCGTTCCAACATGTTTTCCAAGTGACCCTCGTTAAGCGCACCTGCGTGAAAAGTTTTAGCTCCTTTCACGTTCCGCAGGAGCTAAAACTTTTCACGCAGGTGCACTTAACGAGGGAATCACACGGACACTCCATTAGGTACACCGCCATTTTCAAGTGTACCTAATAACAGGCCACTTTATTAGGGAAATATCATGGTCAAAGGTCACAGGTGTCAAGCTCTAGTCCTCGAGGCCGCGTTCCAACATGTTTTCCAAGTGACCCTCGTTAAGCGCACCTGCGTGAAAAGTTTTAGCTCCTTTCACGTTCCGCAGGAGCTAAAACTTTTCACGCAGGTGCACTTAACGAGGGAATCACACGGACACTTCATTAGGTACACCGCCATTTTCAAGTGTACCTAATAACAGGCCACTTTATTAGGGAAATATCATGGTCAAAGGTCACAGGTGTCAAGCGCTAGTCCTCGAGGCCACGTTCCAACATGTTTTCCAAGTGACCCTCGTTAAGCGCACCTGCGTGAAAAGTTTTAGCTCCTTTCACGTTCCACAGGAGCTAAAACTTTTCACGCAGGTGCACTTAACGAGGGAATCACACGGACACTCCATTAGGTACACCGCCATTTTCAAGTGTACCTAATAACAGGCCACTTTATTAGGGAAATATCATGGTCAAAGGTCACAGGTGTCAAGCTCTAGTCCTCGAGGCCACGTTCCAACATGTTTTCCAAGGGACCCTCGTTAAGCGCACCTGCGTGAAAAGTTTTAGCTCCTTTCACGTTCCACAGGAGCTAAAACTTTTCACGCAGGTGCACTTAACGAGGGAATCACACGGACACTCCATTAGGTACACCGCCATTTTCAAGTGTACCTAATAACAGGCCACTTTATTAGGGAAATATCATGGTCAAAGGTCACAGGTGTCAAGCTCTAGTCCTCGAGGCCACGTTCCAACATGTTTTCCAAGTGACCCTCGTTAAGCGCACCTGCGTGAAAAGTTTTAGCTCCTTTCACGTTCCACAGGAGCTAAAACTTTTCACGCAGGTGCACTTAACGAGGGAATCACACGGACACTCCATTAGGTACACCGCCATTTTCAAGTGTACCTAATAACAGGCCACTTTATTAGGGAAATACCATGGTCAAAGGTCACAGGTGTCAAGCGCTAGTCCTCGAGGCCACGTTCCAACATGTTTTCCAAGTGACCCTCGTTAAGCGCACCTGCGTGAAAAGTTTTAGCTCCTTTCACGTTCCACAGGAGCTAAAACTTTTCACGCAGGTGCACTTAACGAGGGAATCACACGGACACTCCATTAGGTACACCGCCATTTTCAAGTGTACCTAATAACAGGCCACTTTATTAGGGAAATATCATGGTCAAAGGTCACAGGTGTCAAGCTCTAGTCCTCGAGGCCGCGTTCCAACATGTTTTCCAAGTGACCGTCGTTAAGCGCACCTGCGTGAAAAGTTTTAGCTCCTTTCACGTTCCGCAGGAGCTAAAACTTTTCACGCAGGTGCACTTAACGAGGGAATCACACGGACACTTCATTAGGTACACCGCCATTTTCAAGTGTACCTAATAACAGGCCACTTTATTAGGGAAATACCATGGTCAAAGGTCACAGGTGTCAAGCGCTAGTCCTCGAGGCCACGTTCCAACATGTTTTCCAAGTGACCCTCGTTAAGCGCACCTGCGTGAAAAGTTTTAGCTCCTTTCACGTTCCACAGGAGCTAAAACTTTTCACGCAGGTGCACTTAACGAGGGAATCACACGGACACTCCATTAGGTACACCGCCATTTTCAAGTGCACCTAATAACAGGCCACTTTATTAGGGAAATATCATGGTCAAAGGGCACAGGTGTCAAGCTCTAGTCCTCGAGGCCACGTTCCAACATGTTTTCCAAGTGACCCTCGTTAAGCGCACCTGCGTGAAAAGTTTTAGCTCCTTTCACGTTCCACAGGAGCTAAAACTTTTCACGCAGGTGCACTTAACGAGGGAATCACACGGACACTCCATTAGGTACACCGCCATTTTCAAGTGTACCTAATAACAGGCCACTTTATTAGGGAAATATCATGGTCAAAGGACTGGAGGTCGGCACACCTGGTTTAAGTGAAAAGTGCCACACCCGCCCTCACCCCCATTTTCTGATTGGCTGTTTGATCCGTGACGTCACTTGGACACTCCATTAGGTACACCGCCATTTTCACGTGTACCTAATAACAGGCCAGTTCATTAGGGGAAAATCATGGCCAAAGCTTAACTAAAAGTGAAAAGTGCCACACCCGCCCTCACCCCCACTTTCTGATTGGCTGTTTGATCTGTGACGTCACACGGACACTCCTTTAGGTACGCCCCCATTTTCAAGCGTACCTAAAAACAGGCCAGTTCATTAGGGAAAAATCATGGCCAAAGCTGAACTGTTCGTTGGTGAACAGGAAGTGACGTCATTTTCTTCTTCGTTTTGTTTTATGGCGAGGTGGCACCAGCTTCAATGCGCATTACCGACACCTACCGGTTGAAGTCATATGAACTGAAAAAAGAACCAATCACATTAGGAAGTGATTCGTTCACTGAAAGAAATTCGTTCTTTTGAACGAATCGTTCACTCACGAGCCAACACTATTCGCCAGGCTCGTGATCCTTATGAAGCTGAGTGCTTGACATGCAAGGCAGGCAGGTAAAGGTGCCAGCCAACACAGACCGCAAGAGGAGGACTGAAGAGGAGCCCTTTTTTCTTCTTCAGATGCTGCACCGATGGTCGTATTTCTTTGGTCTTTTTTTACTTAGTGTTCCACTTTAAAACTAGTTAAATATGCTTTTGTTATTATATATATATGTTATATATAAATCTGGTCACCCGACTTAATGAAGAGTCCATTAACACACACACAAGCAAACAAAATTGGCTTAAAAAAACAAGGGATAATGCAGTGGCATTTGTTTTTTATTATCTTATGTAGGCCCAAAAAGCCTCAATTCCTCCAATTTGTCCAAAGCTATTTACACAGTTGAAAGGGTGGCTCAAGCTAAATAAAAACAAAGGTCCAGGATAACAAATATTTCTACTCTATCTCGGCCACCTCGACCTCCATGGTCTGAATGGCGTCGGGCGCCTCGTCCAGCCGGATGCCCGTCATGGCCTGCTGCGCCAGCACGTAGTTGACCACCTGCATGATGCCCCGGTCGGACAGCGTGGCCAGTGAGCCGTCGGCCGCCGCCTCCACCGCCTCCACCGCCTCCACCGCCTGCACCGCCTGCACCGCCTCTACCGCCTCTACCGCCTCTACCGCCTCTACCGCCTCCACCGTCTCTTCGGTAATCAGCACCGTCTCGATTTCCTCAGAGGAGGAGGCGCCGGCGGGCGGGGCGGGCGTCTGCGCCAGCCGCAGCTCGGGCGGCAGGTCGGCCGCCAGGATGCTGACGGCGTGCTCTACCTGCGTGCCCTGGTTGTGAAACTGCAGTGTGTCCTTCTCCAGCATGATCTTGCAGGGTAGGCTGTCGGCGTGGTACTTGGACATGTGCTTGCGGAGGGTGCGGGCGTCGATGTGCGCCTCGTTGCAGTTGGGGCAGACGTAGGGACGCTCCCCCGTGTGCGTGCGTACGTGGCGCTTCAGTGAGCGGGCGTCGGCCCACGCCACGCCGCACGTCACGCACTCAAACGGCTTCACGCCTGGAGGAGAAGAAAGCAGAAAAGACACAAACGTTGCGTGTCGTTCAGCTGTTGTGTTCTTACTTATTGTGCTTCTGTAAAAATGAGCCCGGGCATCACCTTGGTGATTGTTGATGTGTCTTCTGTACTCTCTGAGCTGCGTGAATTTCCTGCCGCAGTGCTCGCATTCTCGCTCCAGGTTCTGCTTGACGCGACCCTTCTTGCCGTGCGTGGCTTTCTTCACGTGACGCCGGAACAGCGCCTTCTCGAAGAACTCCTTGCCGCACACCTGGCACCTGAGCGGGAGTGAGCAAGGTTTTCAACATTTGGCTTCTATACAAGGCCGGAGGTCTTGGTCCGAGACTCACTTGAACGGCTCGGCCACGCTGTGCGACTTGACGTGCGAGTACCAGTCCTTCTTCCAGCTGTAGCACTTGCCGCATATCTGACACTGGAAGGGCTTGAGGCCCATGTGCTTGTTCATGTGCTGCTGCAGGTCTTTGGCTTCGTAGAAGCGCTTCTCGCAGCTGCCGAAAAGCGCATGAGCGGTCGTCAGTGCCCAAACAGCGTTTGCATGGAAAAGATGAGGGGGGGTTGCACTCACTGGGAACAGGCGAAGGCACGAACGTCCGGCTTGGGTCTGTGCTTCTTCAGGTGCTTGCTCAAGGCCGAGGCTCGGTGGAACGTGGCCCCACACGTGTTGCACAGGTACTTGGATTCGCCTGCCACGCCGAAGGACATCGAGCGCAATGCAAACAAGAAAAACTTTCAGGTTAGGGTTTCAAACGAAAATTAAGTGTTCAAATGTTCGTTTGGGAAAAGGTTGGGCTGAGGGTCAAATTACAGTAAAAGCCTCAGCTAGCGTTTTAAGCAAATGTTAAGTAAAGATTAAAGTTCAAAATGATGGTTTCAAATAAAGGCGAGGGTTTCAAATCAGGGAATGTTGCTTTTTCAAATGAACGATTCTGAGAAACATTTTCAGTGAAGTGGTGTTCTGACCGGTGTGTAGGCTGGTGTGCTCCTCCATGCTGCGCTTGCTGACAAAGGACTTGTGACAGTACTGACACTGGAACTGCTTGGTGACGTCGTGGAGGACACGGTGCATCTTGAGGCTGTGCTTGTGGGCAAAGCTCTTGCCGCACACCTTGCATGTGTGCGGCCGCACGCCCGTGTGGTGCAGCATGTGGATGCGCAACGAGTACAGCTTGGGCAGCGTCTTGCCGCAAATGTCGCACACAAACTCGCGCTTGGTGTGCGACCAGGTCGCCGCTTTGGAGTCCTGGCCGCCCTCGGCGACATGCGAAGAGGACGCCGATTTGGAGGCGGGTGCCCTCTGGGCGCTCTGCTGCTTGTGGCGGGCCAGGTGGGCGCGCAAAGAGGCGGCGTACTGGAAGTCTTTGCTGCACAGCTGGAACACACAGCACGTTTACTTTTAACTTTGCGAATGGTAGGAATTAGCGTGTCAAGGCAAAGTAGGGCAGAGTTCAAATTGAAGTAGGCCTCTGCTTACGCTGCACTTGTATCCGCGACTTTTGTCATGCTTCCTGGCGTGCATGATGAGGGCGTAGCGGCGTGGGAAAGATAAGCCGCACTCTAAGCACGTATGCTCTCCCTCCACGGCGCCCTGGGCCGGGACCTCGCCATCCACACCCGGGTCAGATGCCGCCGGGGTGGGGACGTCGGCGGCCCCTGTCGAGCGAGCGTCTTCGGTCGCGACGGCTTCTGCGTGGTCTGGCTCCTTGTCCTCCGTAGACCCGGGTTCTTCTTTCACCAGGTTCTCTTCCAGCTGCTTGGGAGGCCGCCCCCTCTTTCCTGGCCTCGGACCCACCTACAACAATGTTTGTGGTGAGTGCAGTAAATAAGGGAACCTGTGGGGGTTCATGACAGCATGACTGCAATCAACTGGACTAACCTGCACTCTGTTGCTAACCAAAAGAGCAGTGCCAACCAAGACAACAACCGTGTCTCAGATGAAGTCAAGTGTGAACACATGAGTAATTGGGCGATAGAAGAGCATACCTTTGGGCTGAGGGTGGGGGTGGCACAAGGGGCCACGGCGGCGCTCTTCCCCTCGTCGTCGTCATCCAGGCCCATATGGAGGCGAGCGTAGCCACCCTCGCCAATGGAGCGCTGCCGCAGTCGCCGTTGGTTGGAGTCGCTCGCCGTGTCTAGCTTGTCGTCCTCGGCAGACGGCTCTGCCTCCTCCTCCTCTGGCGGCGGGGCAATCTCCTCCATCGCCACATCTTTCTTCACCTTGGGCGGGCGCCCACGTTTCCGTTTCGGGGGCGCCGGAACGAGGGCTTCGGGGGCTGACTCTGGGGCTTCGGTGGCCAATTTGGGTGTGTCGTTGTCCACCTGGTTCTGAAGTTCTGTGTTCATTTCTGCAGACTTCTCCTCTGCCGCCTCCATGTTTAAAAGGAAGGCCTCCGCCCCGTTTGGCTGCTCGATAGCCAGGCAGGCGGACACCACTGCCAGGGACTCGGTGGCTCCCGCCTGACCGCTGTGGGTGACCACCGTCATGGTTTCCCCCTCGGCGCCCATAAGGGCGGCCTGGTGCGCGATCAGCGTCAGGGTCTCGCTGGTCTCCACCCCCTCTGCCGTGACCGGCTGCTCCGTGCCCGCGGGCGCCACAATGGCAAAAGACTCCCCCTCCACAGCAAGCCCGGCCTGGGTGACTACCGCGCTGCCGTCGCTCTGTATGGTGACCGTGTAAGAGCCCGCCTCGTCGGGGGTGGACTCCGCTGTCTGTTCTGGTAAAACGGCACGGCTGTCCTCGCGCTGGTACAGGACCAGCCTCTGCTCCTCCACCTGCTTGTGCACCGACTCACAGATCTGCAGCACCTCAGGCATCAGCAGGTGGCGCGCCAGATTGGCAATCTCCGCCATAACATTGAAGTTGAACGTCAGCATGGACGTGTAGGAGAAATCCAGCAGGGGAAGGAAGCTGTCTTTGGTGAACCCTGGATAGAGAGAAGGGCAAGAGTTGAGGCACTGGATTGAGGCCAAGCCAGCAAAATCGTACGGACACACCAAATCAGCGGGTACTCGAATCAAAAAGAAATCCCCAAGCATTTTCTCAAATCAAGGAACTCTATTCTGGTTTAACGCCTAACAAGCATAGATGCCAACTCACCGGCAAGGTCGACCACAGCCTCGTGCGTGGCCGCGGCGCCCTTTTCGAAGAAGAGCTCATTGAAGTACTCGCTGCACGCCGCCAACACAGCCTTGTGCGCCCGGTACTCCTCACCCTCAATCAGCAGCGTGATGTCACAGAAATGATTGTTGAGTCGCTGTTGGTTGAGTTTGTCCAGCACCGTCTGGCCATGATTGGACAAGAACTGGTTCACCTCGCCTTTGCTGTTCACCTGGGGGTTAAAAAAAACACACGCAGCTCAGGATGAACTCCACCATTCCCGGTGTATGTGCTAATATAGCAGGCTAACAATACTTACATAAACCAGCTCCTGCTTATCTGAAGTCTTTGCCACCTTGGATCTTGACTTTGTGTGGAAGAGATCATCAATTTCTTCTCCCACCTCCATCTCTTCCTCTTCTTCATCATCGTCGTCATCTCTATCGGCTGTCTTGCGCTTCCTCGCCCGGCCGCCTCCCCCAAAACTGTCATCCGCCCCACGGCGAGCGGTGCAGGTTGTGCACTCGCGGATGTGATCCTTCACGTGCTTCAGGATACCTACGGTGGACGACAAAAACCACCATCAATGATGGAAACACTGGAAACCTCCAAGTTAATGACCACAGGATGGTGCCAAAACTCATGTGTACGTCACAGTGACCACCGGGGATGTGTTTGATACGAAACGCTGACATTTTCTCGCTCATATTACTGTTTTATCCCAAAAAGAAAATTATTTTCCGGGGCTGCCGCACAACTCGTCTTCCGCTCTTACCTCTCCACCAGTACTTCCGCGAGATGCCCTCCCAAGTGAGCTGCTGGTTGAGGTGCTCTCCTCCTTCGAGGACGTGCGTTTGCTCGATCAGTTCCTTCCTCCGCTCATCCCGCAGCACGACCTCCAGCTCGGTGAACTCGTCTTGGCCCTTGAGTCGCCGCTGGTAGTACAGGGTGCCGTCGCGGACCACGTAGCAGGCTGCTGCTTTGCGGATCTTGCGCTTGGTGTTGCCCGGCGTGCCAGGCGCGTACGGCTCCCGCTCGTCCGTCAAATAGCGAAAGATAGCCAAGTAGCTTTCGCTGCACGACATAGTGCTCTCTCGGCCCTCTCGCCCGCTTCAACGCGGGGCGTTTATCACGAAAAGTCTGTCCTTGCCTTGGACGTGCGTTTTTAGATGTTAATATATTTTTACATACAAGTTTAAAGTCGAAATAAAGCCATGGTATGTATATTCGAGTGTTTTTGTTGAGGTGGAACGGCAGTTGTTCTAGCGTCAGAGTAGACGTGCCCGAACAGAGAAAATGGCTGCTGCACAACCGGATGTTACGTACGTTACGCCGGAAATGCACCCCCGAAGAAAATAAAAGAAACACGACACTCCACCAGAGAGCGCTGTCGTCAAACTATTCATCAAATAGATACTTTCCATGTTTAGTAAATAGAAAGAATTATGTGTTATGTATATTAAACGTACCATCAGAGCAAATGTATCATACCAAGTCGGCGTGTTGATACACATGACAAGTTGTCTTGTGTGTCCAAAGTAAACAAGAGCTCATATTTGCAGAAACAAAGAAATAAAGACAAGGAAATTCTGTAAAAGGTGCAGATAAGTCACTTAACCTTGCACTTGACCCTTCAACAGACAACGAGGCCCTGTGTCAGAAGGTCTCGGCTATCCGAAACCACAAAAGTACGTGTAATTGCTGCTTACAAAGCTGGTTTATTCTAGGCATTTGTTTTGTTGTACTTTCCCCCATCCAGCCATCAACAGCATGTTTTTTATTATCTATTTTTTCCACCACTGTTTCACGTTCTCCTTGAAGTCATTTCCTCTTCATTGTTCAGTTCTCTCACTTGATTTTATTTTGATACAACTAAAAGATTTTCCTCTTTGAAAAGAGGAACATCTTGTCTGCCTCTCACGCAATCTGACAGTTTGAGTCAATCAGGACTATGTCACAATTGGAAACAGATTTTAGAATCAGCATTTTTCAAAGAATTTCTGAATATTGTAATTTAATAGATAGAAACTTTTCCTCTTAGCAACCCTGTCTTTGCACAGGGTAATATTATACAACCCAATGTCTCAGTGACAGGTGTCCTACAGTGATCCATTTTAGGCCGGGTGCTATTTACTTGATTTAAGCAGCGAGGCTCAGTCAAGGTTAGAGCAAGGTCCTTGTGGCAAAGCAGCAGTAAGTCTGGAGGTGCACACAAGGAATGGGGATCCGGGTTCGAAATTAATGAAAGCTTGATGGCCCACTAAACGTTTGCGTTGGGCCACGACCTATAAAAAAAAAAAAAAATCGTATTGCTTCAACGTGTGCAACTATCCATTTGCAATACGCGTTGGCTATCCTTGAGCTGCCTCATCAATCTCTACCGGTAATGGGTTTCGCCTCCAGCTGGAGGGTACAAACAAATCAGTTCGACGACCCCGCCTCAGATAACGATGTCTGCCTTCGGAAAAGCAGAAGCTGGCGGGGTTATCTTTTTAGTGTCTGGATGACTGTGCGTGCGTCCAAGGCCGTCTGATATGCGACTGACGACGGCCGTCCCTGGTGCTTCTTCTGCTGCTGCTGCTGCAGTACTTTTCCATGACACACTGCTGGTGGCACCATGAGAGAGAGACTGTGTGGACGTGAGAAAGAGCCTCTGTAGTGTTGTTCTTGTCTCATGTGCTGGGATTGCACGCAGCCAGGGTAGCGAGGAGGGAAACTGAGCAACACGACATTTTCGCCACGAGTGTTTTAATAACTGTGTACAGTACAAAGGCGGTAATGGGGGCAGCCATTATGCGTTGGGTGGCAGTACGAAGGCGGTAATGCTGTCGGAGGCGCCCATTTGGAGTTGAGTGGGTGGCCTAATTACACCGAGGGGGCGTTTGGTCAATTCCCATCAAATTCTGTGGTGTAGGCCCCAAAAGACATGGTGAAGTTCCGGAATGTTTGTCATTTTGGGGGGAAAAATTGCAGAGTGCCTTTTTTTTTACCTGGCTGTCATTTTAGGAGGAAAAACACAAGCAAGATGGGAATATCCGCTCTTCTGGGAAATCTCAGGAGGGAGCTCGGTGCAGATGTTTACACACTGCCCTCGTGATGTACAGCTTGGGGTGTCGGGTAATATCACGGTGGAGATTAAGGGTTAAGGATAATAATAATAAAGCATCCTCAGGGCAGTGTGGGAACCAGGGCGGCGTAAGGTGAGCCGGGTTGCTCCTCTGGTTCCCAGCCTCCACGTTTGGGCCACAAAAGCCTCATTCTTGCATTGGCTGAGGCGGAGTCTGAAGTTCACTGCAGGCCGCAACATATGAGCCGTCCATGGATATATGACAATCACAGAAATCTGATGGATCACCTCGCTACCACATAAACAGCTTTCCTTCGGACACTCGGGAAAAGCGGAATGAAGCGGTGGTGAAGGGGTGAAAGGTGAAGGCAGCCAGCATGAAAGCGCTGCTGAGAGCTGAGCCGGGCTCTGACAGTATTGTGTGCATACAAAACAAAAGCTCTTCTCGCACCGTCAAGCATGTGCTCCTATCTGGAGCCCAACCGCTGATGGGCCGCTCGCGCTAAAATCGACACCGAACAGAGAGAGCCTCACTTTTAAGGTTTTGGACCAAGAGCACAAAGCTCAAGCTAGATTGTAAGGAAATCGAAAAATGTGAGGCAATAAAAAAACAAAACATTTTGAATATGAAATCAAGACCGCCACATGCATAGACACGTTGCGCAGGATCACGTTGAGGATGATGATGGAGTGCGTGGGAAGCACGGGTGGGACGGAACACCAACGTGTGCCAGCCTGTGAGTGTTCCTTTTGCTTGCGTACCAGTGGGCGTCGAGAAGGTTCGTAAAGGTGAAGTGTGTCTAACATCATTTGAGTGCTGATGTCATTTGGAGGAATACAAGAGTCCTCTTGACTCCTCAAGAGTCACTTTGGGATTCCAGCTGTGAACACAGATGTTGCATTTAACCCCAAAATGTGTTTTGGCCGCTTATCCTCAGTCATGAATCCCACAACTAGCTAATTTATAGCAACTGAAACTGGTGGTTAGTCCTAAAACGTCTTCTAGATTTCCTTTGGCGACACGTTGTTTATTGTTATCGTGTTATTTTTATAAGCTAACTCAACCGGGCTACCCCGCTGCTGTTGTTGTCATACGTGGAGGAAAAGAAAAAAGAAAAAACAAGGCATCTGTTTTGGTTGTGGCTGGAGGAGAACTTAAATAAACAAGGCAGGCTTCAGGGGCAGGCGGCGGGGATGTCAAGCCGCATGGCGCTGACCCACTTGGGCTCGTCCAAACAACCCTCCCCTCGCACCATGAGAACCGAATACTTGCTGTCTACGGAGTAGAAAGTCCAAAGATTGACGGCCCGAAAGAACAAGAAAAGTTCTCACTGGGCCAGGCCACTTTGGCTTTTTTAGGAGGTGTCAGGACAAGGGAGGGCCTCAACGGGCGTGTGGCTCGCCGTGAGTCTGCGGCTCAGTGGCACAAGCGCGGCCGTGCTTGGCCTTCAGCCCCGAGACGGCAGCTGCCGTAAACAAACAGTGCTGAAAAGCAGCTGGCTCGGGCCCCGGCGTGCTCCTCAAAGAGGGCCCACTCACTTCATTGTGTCCTCCGAATGACTTTGCTAACTGGACTTTGGAGCCGGACCAGGTTGGAGACAAGCGAGATAAACGATAAAGCCAACAAAGTGACTTCTTAACTTCTTCTACCCCTGATTGGCTTTTTATGAAATTCCTTCTTCCTCTTGAGGTTTACCAGCTCAGATTATTAGTACCATATGGTGAAAGAATATAAATCCAAATGGAAAGGAAATGAGACTTTTAATTGTGTGGTTATAGAACATTAGTTTCTACAGCTTCTTGAAACTGAGCACAACTTTTGTTGTTTAAATGTTTTGACGTGGATTTTGCATGCTAGTAAATTATACGAGGCCCGCGGAACGTAACCACATGGTTGTAATTACGACACCTTCCTTGGATGAGTCTATAAATTCTCAAATTCGCAGTCGAAGTCGGTCATCCTGCACAAGATGTACTTCCACTGGCGATCCCTGCAGGGAAACATCGCTGTGAGTCCGGCAGCACAAGGAGAAGTTGAGAGAAACAGACCTTAGCACTCCGCTGAAGGTGGTTTGAGCTCCTCGGATGAAGAAGCCGTAGCTAGGAATCACCAGCTCGCCCTCCTCATGGTGGTATTCGGGAATGTCATTGGTCTTCCTGTCATAAAAAGCCACACACAATTCAATCCTGGAGATGATTCAATATGCATTTTTTCCCGTTTCAACCAAATGAAAGGAAAACTCGAAACACTAACTTACTCAAACTTGAGAAATATTGAACTAAATATCCGAAAACATACATGCAGTCGTATGGACATCGGCGTTTGTAGTAGCAGCAGTAGAATTGCCATTCTCGGTCCAAGACGCTGGGAAAGTATTTACTCTGCACGCCTGCCACCAAGCCGTTACGGGTGCACTTTGAAGTCCTGAAAAGAGAAAAAAAAAAAACATTATTATTATTCCACACACATGGAAGGCATATGTATAAATATATCGTGTTTGTCTACATGTGTTGCTGCACCATTTGTGTTCAAATCTCTTTTTTTACTAGTTCGGTGTTAGCAAGTCATGTAATTCTCGTATGATTCTTTTCATATGGGTGCAACCCGTTTAGGGAATGTTAAGGTCCAAGGGGAGTGGTGGTGTTGGGCATGTGTAGACAATTGTCATGGCAACATTAATCCCCCCGGCGTTCATTCAAATAGACTTGAAGTATGTTAGCGTATGGAGTGTTTGCCTTTGAATCAAGTCACCTGGGAGGCAGTAAATCTCAAGTTAAACTTTACGACGCTTCTTTGTGGCCCATTGGAGCGGTTTGGCTGGATGCTCAATCACGGTTGTTGCGCAACCGCTGAAGTTTCACATGACAAGTCCGGAGATGACTCTTTTAACTTTTATTCTGACTTCCATCACTTTCTTTTTTTTTGTCTCTGGGACATATTTGATTTCATATATATAAAATATTTGTTTTGTTGTGTGTTCTTACGTCGAGATATTTTGCTAATATATGTGTCTTGGCTCAAAAAAAGCTTTGGGAAATTGCTGAAGACTGTTGCAGGACAGCTGCTAGTATGTGGCTAATAAAATATTTCCAAAAAATGCAGCCTCCAAAAATCCAGCAAAATGCTTCCCCGCAAATAAAAGACACATGACTATGAGAATGACAATTTTGCGAGACGAAAAAGTACATAAAGTTGTGATGTACGACAAAAAGTCATTTTAATTTTCCTAGGAAAAAGTCGTAATATTAAAAACAGACGAAAATACTTTATCGGACAATTTTTTTTAGCTTATCTACAATGAAGGTCACCTACCATTCCAGGCCGGCACGGTTGATGTCGTCCCACCAGCAGTCGGTGGGGTGTCCCAACCCCTCGGGCGTGGGCTGGCACTCAAAGGACCAGAGGCGGTCGGAACCGTCGGCGGCGCTGAAGTAACTCCTGATAGCCACCAAGGCTTCGCCGTGGGGGCACTGGAAGTTGAAACCTTGACGGTAGCCGTTGATCCACCCCATGTCCTGGTGATCATGCAACTGAGACTCAGACTGAGCCTGGACCGAGACCACCAGGGACCAGGCCAGCACCACCAGAACTGGATTCATGTCGACGGGT
Source organism: Syngnathus acus (assembly GCF_901709675.1). Classification (NCBI taxonomy): domain Eukaryota; kingdom Metazoa; phylum Chordata; class Actinopteri; order Syngnathiformes; family Syngnathidae; genus Syngnathus; species Syngnathus acus. Next base: position 2,722,710 of record NC_051090.1, on the reverse strand, counting down.
GAAGACTTGTGGCGCTCTCCCTGGCAAAGTCCCGCTTATAAAGGCTTCAGATGTTTGGCATCCTGCGTGGATACAAATGAGTCGCCGAGGGCCAGAAGTCGTTGGACCTCCACGGACATTTTAAGGTGGACTCTGAGAAAAGAGAGCAGAATTTTCCATTCAGTTTCTAAGGGTGTGCCTTAAAAGGTGGGATTTGTCATTTAGTACATGCAATTCAAATATTGACGTCATGTTTTGTTAGCCTCGCTAACACGTGCAGTCGCGCATGTGTTAGCGATCGTAGCCATGTGTTCCACGTCAATATAAACACCAAGAAAGGATGTTTTGTGAAAGATGCAGGACAACTGGACCACACAAGCATTTACAAAACGATTTGTTTCGAATAGGATATGATTTATCTTATTATCATACGATTCAAACCGATTATGATACAATGCAATTAGCTTCAATTACAAGGATTACAATACGATTCATTCCATTTAGAACGTCATCGCGTTCACTCTGAATATAATCTGATACGCTTCACTTCATTTACAATGTCATGATTTGCTTTCCATGCACCGTGATACGATTCCCAGTAATGACGATAAGACTCGATCCACTTACGATATGCGTCACTCCATCACCTGTTTGTAATTGTAGCCATGTGGACCTCTTCAAATAAACACCAAGAAAGCGTGTTTTTGAAAAGGACCACACGTGGAAATGAATGTTTAGGAACAGGAGCCAAAAACTGGATATTGTAACAAACAACTATCGGAAAAAAAAAATGAAATACTTCAAAAGCTGATCGAACAGGAAATGGAATAATACCATACCAGACTCGGAAAGCCATTAGTGTATCAATACTGTGTCTCACGCTGCAAAAAGCTACTTACCTAAAATGGGAAAAAAGGGCATTTGCTGAAAACACACACACACACACCACTAAGTGCTCTATCACTGAGCATTGGCTGTTCCCTTAAGGGGTGGGGGGTGACAAATTAGCAAAGGAGCTCATTTTATGTACTTGGTGTCACATTTCCAATCATTCTCCTGCCACATGCTGCTTACATAATCTTCACATGAAAGATTTCACACATCGTATTAGACTCCATGTCTGTTCTTTGCAGGATTAAATTGCAGGATATTTAAAGCAATGTACCAGGCCTTAACAAAATAGACACAAAAAGTCTGTCTTCTGACCGTCTTTCCCTTTAGGACATGAGTGTCAACCAATGACGCATTGTTTCCAAGCGTCCCTCGGTCTCCGCGGCAACCTGTCGAGCATCTCTTGTCACCCTGATTAGCCGAGGGAAAGCATCCATTTGTTCTTCGAGGGCCTCGCGAATTCCGCACCACCCCCTTATGATTATCTTCAAAGCATCCCGAAATAAAACGCTGGCCCGTGTTCCAAAATAAGAGCCCTGAACGGGAGCACAACCGGCGAGTATTTTTAGACGCTGTTGTCTATTTTTGGGGCGTCCATTGGGAGCGGGGCTTGTTGAATGTAGGGCTACAATCAATGGTGGCCTGACTTCTGAGTTACACCAACCTCACAACTGCAAATTTATCACATCCAATATTTTGTCTTTTTAAAAGTACTATAAAATCGTATTCATATCGATTTTGGCTCGTACCTTTTTGTAAATACCAGACATCGTTAGGTGTTATGTTTACTTATTGTAATTCTTTATTGGCCCGTAAAACTGCGACGATTACTGTGATAAGCGTGATAACAAAACACAGCCATAAATGTAATCGTATTTTACAACCCGAGCAGCCCTGGTGCATGCTGGCAATTGTTTTCTTTAACCTTTACATGCCGCTCGGTTTCCTTGCGCACAGTATGACCCGGGGTCAAGGAAATAAAAGCATAAATCAAATTACAAACTACATATCTTTTCGGAAATGTATAAAAAGCCCTTCGGACATGAATAAATAAATGATTGTTCCTTAATCAATGTTTCAGAGACACGGGTAAACTGCATGACTGGCTGGTAGCAGTATGATTCAATATGACAACTGTTTACGTGACAAAGATGTACGGCTTCCGTTGACAGATACAAACCGCTACGATTACGAACGGAGTCGAGGACAGAAAACGAAAACAATCTGTGGTATGTGGCGTTGTGCTAGCGTGTCAAAAGGTCTCCCAGTATGATTCTATTCCCCTTCTCATCAGACTTTTGCTGCTTAATTGAGTTTCACTAATGTAATTAAGAGCTCGACCAAAAGGCCAACATAATAACCTTGACAAATCACAGTGCTCCGGGCAAGCATTAGCGGAAAAAAAATAAACGCCGGTGTCTCAGATAAGATGAAAAGGCCTTGGAGGAAAAAGGAAAAAGAAGTGTCACTCTAATTGTTGTGGGCACGTTTATTAGCCCGCACTTGGCATGTTTCATTGTTAGCTTGTTAGCATTGGGGGGAACTGGCACGCTGACACGTTGGAATAGCTTCAAGCTAACCTCAAAGCTCAGGTTAATGCAAATTCAAATTTTGCAATTCAAATGAGTGCAGAGGTGTGCGGAGACAATTTGCAACCAGTTGGGCTTATGCCGCCTGAACAACTGTGTAATGTGCTTGCTGAAATAATTTGGCGCACAGCATGAGGTGTCTTGAGTTGAATTTTGATGTCTTTATTGGCATTGCCAAAGTTTGACTTTAATTTTGTTTATGTAAGGTTGTCTTCAAAGATATGAGTAGTTTTACTTAAATTTCATTTTCTCTGTCTACCTACCTCAAAGACTGAGTCGTTTTACTTCACACACTGCCTGTCCATTGAGTAAAGCTTTTTATAATGGCAACTTGCCTGTGAGGAAAAAAATTGTTTTGCAATTACAACTTTGTGGAGGAGTCCATCTTTGACCCCCGCCCACTCCCGGGGGCCGCCCGCACAGGCACACGATTGTTGACAGGTTAGAGTCGGGCTGGCTCCTCACATACCAGATTTCTTCCACAGGCCATCTCAGAATGCCGCACCTCGTGGTAATCTTGGCGAAGCTTTCATCTGTGCAAACACGGCGGGCCTGCTGTGCTATGGCCGCGTAAAAAAATCAATAGTGTCGTTGGCGGACTGCGTTACACTGTTTTCTTTTTGGATGGAGTCAAAATAGACCCCAGGGATCGCCATTAACGCAGACGTTATCCCCCCCCCTCATCTTAACTGTACTACAAATGTAATAACACATTTATGACCATAAACTGTCAGACAGAGGTGCTGTCGTTCGGCCATTTTGTAAAATATATCAAAATATGGTGTCAGTGAACTCGACTCACTTTACAAGAGAGAACAGTTCTTTAGAAAAATATAACTATATTGCAAAATATAACTATACCAATGCAGATACGTACAAAGCATGGCAGCTACATGTCAGAGCAGCTAAGGCTGTAAGCTAATCAGGTCATAAATCAGACCTCCCCCTGTTGCTCCCGTCTCTGTGCTCATTATAAATCTGATTTGAAGAGATTGGAGCGTAATTTTCAATTGTTCGGTAGCCAAATCCCGGCTCAATATTACACACACACATATGCGCGCGCACACACATTGGAGGTGGAAACTTACTGCCTAGCGGGCACAAAGGCTGTGAATGGAATTTGTAGCAAGCCTGAGGTTTAACTGTTAAAATGAAAAAGACTACACTAATTCCATCATAAAGACTCACTAGAGAGGTCAAACAAAAGTGAGAATTCCGCAACACGCACCTTCATCCAGAGCTGCAACAACATTCCCAATTGGTTCGTTGTTTAGGGCCCATGCCACGTCCAAGTTTTAATTTTATCTGGCACACAAACAGATGAAAACATTAGTCTGTTAGGAATAAAAAGGGAGCAGAAAAACAAGAGTGTACAAGAAAATGACAATTACCTGCTGTTTGTTCTGACTAGAGGATAATGCTTTTCTTTGCCAAACTTGCGGTTGGTAGTAATGAGCATGATAAGGTGTAATGGAACCAAATCATGATCAATGATTAATCTCCACAAATGAGTACTACATTGCACGTTTTCAGCAATTATCTTCAAACACATATTTCTTTAGAGAACAAATCTTTACCAGATTTTTATGGTATAAGCTGGTAAGAAGGTAAGGATCTGGTAAGAAGGCAAGGTGATTTTATTTTTCAGTGTACCTATGGGAATAGCTGTTGACAATTTTCAGAATGACTGCTGGCTTTCGTCTGGGCAATGGATGACAGGCTTCAACCTGATTGGAGTCTATAGTTCTTCCTTTTGTTTGCAGACATGCAATGTGGCAACAAAGTAACAACATAAACTGCATAGGACCGTACCGAGAGTTAGCTGCACTATTTTTTTCCTGGTTTCCTGGTTTTTAGACAAAATCAAGGGTCAGTATTAGGCCCTAAATTGTTTATTTTGTATTTAAATGATAAGTGCACTGTATCTAAAGAACTAAAACTCGTCAATTTTGCAGATGACACCAATATCTTTTGTTCAGGTAATAACATCCAACAAGTGGAATCAGTGTTAAATGAGGAAATGAAAAAAATATAAAATATGGCTTGACTGGAACAAATTATCATTAAATGTATGCAAGACCAAGTTTATGTTATTTGGCAAAGGCACAGCGAACATAAAGGTACGAATAGAAATAGATGGGACTGAAATTGAAAGGGTGCAGGAAACCAAATTTCTTGGGGTTATAATAGATGTCAGGCTGAGTTGGAAGCCACACATCAATAGTGTTATTTGTTTTATTTTAAATAAAATATGTATTATTGCAAAATAAATGTAAATATTAAATATGTTCGAAATAAAGATATCAATCAATCAATCAATCAAGAGTTTCATCGTCTTCGACTTCACGTCAATCAAGGGAGTGGCGTCACCAACTACGTTTGATAGGGAAGGCGGGACGTGTGGTGGGGGGTACGGTTGCTATGGCACCTGGCCCATTTTGTCTTTTACAGCTCTTGGCAACTGAACGACATTTTTTTCCCCTTCTTTGAATCCCCCCTCCTCTTCGACACTGCCTTTATCATGACGTCATAGAGCAGCACGCCACTCTGATTGGTTCGTTCGCTGCCCCTTTGTGACCCTCTCCTCCCTCTTGCTGTAACTTATTGCGGGAGTTTGCGGGCGGAGTCGCGCACCGTGAGAGAGAGAGAGAGAGAGAGAGTGAGAGAGAGAGAACGCAAAAGAGATAGAGAGAGGGGGCAAAGGAAGAGGGAGAGAGAGCGGGGTGAGGGAGAGATTCAAGCGGCGCTGCGGGCTTAAAAAGTGTCCTTTTCTTGCTTCCGGTGAGGCGCAGCAGTCGTTTCCTCCGCAATACACTCTCGAGTGGTCGTGGGTTGCCTATTATAGAAGACCAAAAGTTGGAGCTACCCGGTGCGTGCGTGGGGGGACTTCTATAACATGTCGGGGAATAAGGACACCGACGGCGGCTGGAGGAGCTTTCTGTGGAATTCCGAGAAGAAGGAGTTTCTAGGAAGGACCGGCGGCAGTTGGTGTAAGTGATCGGTTTTTTTTTTTTCTTCAACTGTTGAATGTCACGACGCAAGATCGTTTTTTTTCCTTTGCCACCTTCCTCCATTTTCTGGCGACAGAAAGGTTGCTTGCTTGGTAAAGCAGCACCTGTTCGAGCTCTCCGAAGCTGACAAGGCAGCGTCGTGACTTGTCGGGAGTTTTTTTTTCTCCCTTGCGCCGTCATTTTGATTTGGGGAAATCGACGGCGCCGCGAAAATTGACAGCTTGAATTCACGCGAAAAGAGAACAAAACAGGGGAGAGAACTTGAGGGTAAAACGACTCAAATGTATTCAATTAAACGAGCAGAATCGATCAGTTAACGGAATCGATCATTTGAGCTAAAAAACCTCTTCATGACGACAAACTAGTTTACTACAAAGGCCTGACGAAATGGAAATCTGACGCGTAATAAAGGCTTCGCCGGTCGTTCTTGTTGTGGGGGGGGTTCGTTTAAAAAAAGGTCACCCCTGAAGGACAGCCTGTGCCGGGCAACGACTTTCTCTCGTAGGGAAAGTTGTGATCAGCCTGTAGCCTACAATCACACTTCTCCAGCATCCACACGACAAGCTAGTTCAATATCGAATGATTATGAATATATATAAGGGGGATCTGATTGGATGGTTTACCCCCTCAAAAGAAGCTAAAAATGAGCACTTTTTCCATGGTGAATAGTTAGCATTCCGGTCAGTGTTTGCCTCATCAAGCTTGACGTGGTTAGTAATAAACACGTGATGTGGATCCACCCCCTCCCCGTTTACAAAAGCCCCCCTGAATTGCATGTTAATCACATTTGAATGCGTCGATTCCGGTACTGTCGAACTGATCACGACTCACATGTCTCAAGCCCCCCCCACACACAATTTTCCTCCTCCTCCCCTGCCGTCGAACACATACGGTTAAATTTTCCGAAAAGAGGAAATTGGACTTTTGTCGCGTATTCATCCGAAAAAACGAGTTCCCCCGACCAGCTAACGAATGAGGCAACCATTTCTGGCTGTCACCAAAATGTTCGAAAGCAACAGGTTAGACATTGAACGCACCGCGGAAAGGGCTCGACGAAACGAAAATGCCTCCGAATTTAATTGGTTGTATTAATCATACTTTTCGATGGTGATTTTGAAGATTGACGCGACTTCAAAGTGCTCAGAGTGTCCGTGAACGTACCACAGAGAGTGCAAGGCTATGAAAAGGGGAGGGGGGGGGGGGCGCAGCGTGAATGTGGTGATGGTTTGTTCACCACAAGCTCCTGCTGCAGTGTGTTGGGGGATGGGACTCTTTCCATTGACTTGTGTCAGGTTGTTGTGCCTGTTCCCGAACTGCTAGATCAACACTGACTATCCCCAGCCACATGCGTGCGTGGGTGTGTGTGTTCGTGTTCATCTGCCTTGGGGCGACGCCCATGTCAAAATCGATTATGGCATTGAAATTTTGACAAGTTCTGCATCCAAATGCTAATTATTTTTCAAGCCTCCACTTCCTCAGGGAAAGTGAATCACTGTAGAGACCATTATTTGTACGCAAATTTATCAAAGGCATATTTTCATAATGTGGGAGTTTGGTAACTTTAGTTGTGGGAGTGTCTACACAAGTCAGACTCATTATCTTGAGCTGCACACATGCAACCGTGTGCCGTTGATAATTTTGTAGCGTGTACGTCCTGAGTTTGAGAAAAAGTGCGGGGTTTTGGCGTTTGGCCGCTGTGCGAGGCCAAGCGTTGAGTTTGTCACATGACACGGGCTACGACGCATCAAGACTACTCAAAATTGGCCACGACGTTTGTCTGCAACATGTCTACCGAGTCAAAATGGAGCCAAATTCGTGTATGCGGTAGTTATTACACGTTTATTGTAACAGTAGTTTAAAAGCATAACGACGAGCCCAGCCATTTGCATGACAATAATAAACTTGACTGTCGCTGCTATTTCTGTCACACCTCATTCTTACCGCTCATTTGCTTCGCAGATGACTGGCACTCGCTCGTAAATCAAAAGTGAAACGTTGAGATTCCTGCTATTGCTTAAAAAAGAAAAGTCAAAAGTGAATCTGATAGGAAGTGTTGTGACAGCAAGAAAGTTAGCGACTAAGCTAGCTATGGTTTCCAATGCCGCACGTGGGCGCAACTCAAAATGGATGCTGCTCTCGGAAGGCTGGTAACACTACGATGAATTGAAACTTCCGTGGTTTAACGTTAGACCAGCCGAGGCAGCGTCTGACGTGGCCCCGGGGGGCTGTCGGCTGAAGCTACGCTCGACCCGTCAAGCGGGTTCCCAGGGGTCCCGCTTGTAACTGGCAACAGAGGTACGCCTTGGGAATGCCGCCGTGACTACGGGAAACCGACATGAGATAGATGGTGTTTTGAATGAATGAGGGCTAGCTAGCAATTAGCATCACTTGAACAGGATACTAGCAAAATGAACACGAATGGCTTGATTGGTAGTAATCAAGCAAAACTTTATATTGTGTAATTACACTTTTATGACAACATTTTCAATTGAATTCAACGTCTGTATCGGCTACTAATCACGGAAGTAGTGTCATTTACGCACAAATTGATTCGAAAAAGCGGATTCATTCATCATCCAAATGACCGCTAACACTGTACAGCCACATTACATTACACGGACACTCATTTTACTTTACAGGGAGGCCACAACTGAGCCAGTTCCGGAGTCAAATTTCAAACTCGCTTAAAACAGCTGCTTCAATCCCAACCGGACCACTTTTCAATCTCAGGCATGAGGCCAAGCTTGGCGTTATTTTGCGAGTCCCGCTAAGATGCGCTCAGTTTCTTGTCTATGTTCAAACTGCTGTTGTGGACAGTTGTTTCTCTGCCAAACCTGTTGTGGCGGCAGCAGGCTACACCACGGGGGAGGGGGGGAAAATGGCCGGTGACTTATCCTGTACTGTGCTTCCCTAAATGGCTCCCCTCTCTCGCAACCGGAGAGGAGTGGAAAATGAGGCGCTCTCACAATAGTTCTCTCACAAAGCTTCCGCCACGAGACGAGAAAGGGATCCTTTGTGGTTGTAGTTCATCATAAAGCCGTCAATTACATGCAAACGACTAGTCGCCCCCTCCCGAGAACGCTCATTGCTCTACTTTTTTTTTTTTTTTTTTTAAAGATCGGGCAAATTAATAATGACCTCGGATTATGAAGGTCACATCTCCACAGTTTATCCAATGGGTACATGACATTCTCTTTTGTTTTGACGAAGCGTATTACCATGACTTTGTTTTCATGAACCAGACCCGGCCCCCGAACCTCGAGTTTGACACCAACGCTGTAAAGGTTTTATGTGTAACACGACGAAGAAATAATTGAAGCTGACCGTCCTACTCTTCTCTTTTGTCCACAGTCAAAATCCTTTTGTTCTACGTTATCTTCTACGGATGCTTGGCGGCCATCTTTGTGGGGACCATTCAGGTGATGTTGCTCACCTTGAGCAGGTACAAGCCCACCTACCAGGATCGGGTGGCCCCCCCAGGTACGTACGCTGCATCTCTTAGATAGCTTCCTCCATTTTGTCTTACACTCACGTGGAAACCTGTCAATGGCGGCGCCCCCCTCAGGTGACAGCAAGTGTTGCAGCCCTGCACCACGGAGGGGCTCGTTGTTATGGTTGCCCAGTGCGGTGCGAGGCCTCTTTAAGCTTGTTGATTAGCGGGACAAAATGCTCTCTGTAATGCCTAAGCTTTCGGTTAGAAACGGCAGCAGCGGCAGCGCATGTTTGAGCGTTATTTTTAGAGGCCATTGTGAAGCCCCTCGCGGTTTTAGTTTACCGCCCGGCGTGACTGGCGAGCTGCCGACTTTGGTTTACAGCGGTGTGACTGATAAAGGAAGCAGCAGGGGGAGTTTTTTTTTTTTTTTCTTCTCCACGCTGCCACTAAAAAAAAAGTTTCCACTGTGAAGGAGTCATGGGTGAAGAAGGCGGGAGACGCTCACAAGGCACACGTGTGTAAAATCTGCACAGCACTACGACTAACGTGTTTCCGCCTGATAACAAAGATGGCAGGAAGCAAAAGTGCTGTCAGAGAGCACTTAAAGGAGACTCATCCAGCATTTTTTTCCCCCCTTCCAGTTTAAAACAGTGCCTGGATGTCTTCAAATGTTTCGGATATCCTTTGATAAAAATGATGGCACACTTGGGTATTTTTTTGCAAGTTTGGTCTGAAGGCAGATGTATATTTACACAAGCTTTCCTCGCTTCCTTGCAGGTTTGTCACACACGCCACGCTCTGAAAAGTCAGAGATCGCATTCAGCATCAGGGACCCAAAGTCGTATGAGAAGTACGTGGACAGCATTAACAAGTTCCTCGCGCTCTACAACGACGATCGCCAAACCGACTTGATGAAATACGAAGACTGCGGAGGCAGGTTTTCAGCATCGACTCGCACAAAATGAAAAGGAAGCATCGTTAATGTGTTAACCTTTTCGCCGCACAGACACTCCTCAGCCGTACCGCGAACGCGACAGCATTGAGAGCGACAAAGGGGAGCGCAAAGCTTGCGGCTACAAAAGGTCCTGGCTGCAAAGCTGCTCGGGCAAGACGGACAACATGTACGGCTTCCAGCAGGGATCGCCGTGCATCATCGTCAAACTCAACAGGATTGTCAATTTCAGGCCCAAGGTGGGTGAGAGGGGAAGAAAAAAACAAAATGGCCAGCCATGAAAGATCGACTCCATCAAAGGGTGGGCAACAATTTACGACTTTATGACACCGCATAGACGAGTGTCAAATTGTAACGATTAAAGACATAGCAAGCGTTCTTCAGAACCGACCATTTTGGAGCAGCGTGCGGCGAGCACACCTCCTGACTGTCGGCCATTTTGTATGTGCGATTTCAGGTCCCCACCGATGATGATGTGCCTGTGCCTTTTCAAGCCCGAGTCAAGCCCAACTCCGTGCCTATTTTCTGCAAGAACAAGGTAAGCGGACTATTCTCCAATTGCATGTCACTCTTAACACCGACTCATTAAACACAAGAGAACATTGTAAATGTCAACCAAGAGCATAGAACTGAATGTCAACTTAATGCTAGTTAGCATACAGTATCACACGAGATGCTAAAGAAAATTAGCTTCGCAACACATACAAACAAGACTTTTTGCTCTGAGGGAACAACGACTATTACCAGAGCTTAATGTATGCCTCGTCTACTTGCTCTTCATCAACACCCGGTACAGCTCAGTGCTACCCCCGCTGGCACAACACTTGTACTACACAGCCAGCACTCCAACGTAGGACTTGAGAATCATCCCGCTCTTTTGTGTTTTATCAGCGCGACGAGGACGCAGACAAGATCGGCGATATTAACTACTATGGCTTTGAAGGCAGCTTCCCGCTGCAGTATTACCCGTACTACGGCCGGCAGCTGCACCCCAACTACCTTCAGCCCCTGGTGGCCATCCAGTTCTCCAACATAACGCTGGACCAGGAGGTGCGCATCGAGTGCAAGGTGTACGGCGGCAACATCAAGTATAGCGATAAGGACCGCTATCAGGGACGATTCGACGTCAAGTTCAACATCAAATCGTGACCTCTTCCGGCGGTCGGTCAGTCGGCGCGCACTCTTTACCACCCCCACCCACCCTTATTTGTTTTGACAAGCAGGTCTCCCCCCACCCCAAAAGAAAACACGTAGAGCCAACTGAGATGATAAAAGTCACATCCGCAAGAAAAAATAAACACCACTATAGTAGTCTTTAAATAATGACACAATACAGCAGTGGTTCTCAACTCTTGCTACCCTACTCCAGTTTCTGCCCGGGTTTTAAGCCAAGGAAAATATTGTTAGCCTAACAGGATGATTGCCAAAGTCATTTTTGTTGTGATAACAAATTAATGAAAAGTCCTGTTGCCTCCATTGAAATTTTGCAGATTTACTACGACGTGATGACTGAGAATCTACAGATTAAAAAAAAGGAACAAAGTTAAAAATGACTCAGGCAATGATGTAATTATTAAGCTCACAATATTTAAAAATTTTAAAAGAAAATGTCTTGCACACCGCCACCCAAAAATGTTACAAAATGTTTTGAAAAGTATGTTTCTTGTTCTGCCTGTCACTTTACATCACTAGCATAGATAGATGAACAAATTTTATTTGCGATTGATAAATCCTAACTTTTGGACCAATGTCACTTTCCCAGTGGATGGGAATCACTGCCCTCGGACACAGGTGCCAAACTTCAGGCCTACATCTGGCCCGTCACAGCATTTTATGCACGGTATCTTCATTTCTTGCCCAAATCCGTGCCAAAATTGTCCTCACGTTAAAAATGTTGGAATATTTTGTTTGTTGTCAAACTCCTTTTTAAAAAAGAAATTGATACTACTTTTTTATTACTGATTTCAAACATTGTTTTCCTATTTGTTGTTAATATGTAATAAATACTGAGGCCATTACACGTTTAAATGGTTTCAGAGTTAGAGCCCTCTAAGGGTGACAAAATTCTCTTTTTTTGCCAAATATATGACTATGACCATGAAGATTCAAATTTCTTTAACGCAAAATCTGGACTTGTTTTTGAAAATAAAAAAAAACAAAAAATCAAGACCTTTTTCCTGAAAAGGTATTTGTACTTGATTTTTGTTTTGTTTTAAAATACATGTTTGAGGTTTTTTTTTTTTGCCAACAATTTTTGTTTTTAACTGTCCTTAAAATTCTAATTCTATCCTACACTGCCATACGTAAGCACCGTAAACTGAGGGCGCCTCTGCCATTTTCTACTCCCCGCCCGCCACCTCAACCCACTTTTAGGTGCTGTACCACCAGTTGAGAATCACTGCTCTACAGGACTGTATTCCATTTGAAAAAAAAAAGTGCGCGCTTCATTCCCACATGGGCTTTTCGTGTCTGTCCACGGTTTTAGGATGTGGCGTAGCAATAGCAAAGCAAATCAAATCATATTTATTCTGCTGTACATGATGAATTTCACTCCTTCAGAGCCGTATAGACGCATCCATACTGTCTGAGGTAAAAAAAAAAAAAAATGAAATGAAACTCCACTACTACTACTACTACTACTTATTACTACTGACGTGTTTGTGTCGTAAAATCTCGTCGCGTCCGCTTTTGCGTGAGTGTCTGCGCGTGTGCAACTAACTGAAATACTAGCGCGGTACTGGATACCATCAAGGAAGGATCCATCATTTGTACGCTTTTCATTCCCCTCCATCTGTTGTTTGTAGTTTTTTTTGTAGTTCCTAGCAGTCCTGTTGAATGTTTTAGCCATGTTCATGGTGCAAGAATTTTATATTTATGCAGTTGTACATTTTATTTCACTTTCAGAAATGTCATGTTTTGAATCTGATACCAAAGTAGTCGCTGGTTGAAAAAAATAATTTCAAAAGAGTATCAATGCAGTATCCCGTTATATGTTGAGAAAATTAAGGAAAAAAAAAAAGAAAAAAGAAAATGAAGAAACTCAAAACATTGTCAGAAGTCTTCACTTTATTTAATCTGGCTGAAACAATAAACAACAACAAATTCATGTTTGTCCGTTTTTTTTTTTCCACAACTACCTTTAAGCGATTAGAATGAGTAAAATAATGAAGAGAACAAGTTATGCACCAAAATTGATTCTTAAAATATTCTATGCAATTCACAGAGCTGATTTTAAAGGTGCTAACTATTGCCGCATTATTTGGTCAGGCCTCAAATGACGATAATAATCCACATACTAGTCAGGAGTCTTCTGGTCAGAAGTTCTTCAAGGATAAAGTCTTGATGTGTCGTGATTGTGATCAGCTATCCAAGATCTTGAAGAAGTACTGCACCTGAGGAGCACAAAATGGCCACCCCTTCAGGTTCAAGTGGCAAATGGTTAACAAAGAGGCATTATGTTGCCCCCCCACACACACAACCACCAGCACCTCACCCCTCCGCTGCTAACAAAAGCTTTTGTTTCAAATTGCATCGTCATTCTTGTTCCCGTCGCACAGTAAGAGATCTGAGGCGGGCAGGATCGCGGTTCACGCTGTGGTCATGAGACCAAAGTTGGGTGGGAGGGGGGAGAGTATAACAGCCCCTTTCACACTGTAAAGGCAGCATTTTTCAGGTTGTCGCTATAGATGGCACCGACAGGAATGGGTTAGCAACATCTTTTAAAATACTGTAGCATAATTTCTCTAGTATATCACATCCTTAAAAATCGCTGTTCAAAAACTGACTTTTTATAAGCATCTTTGGAAAAACTGAAGTATCAACCGCATTGATAGCTTCCTCTCTATTATCTATTTACGCTTCATTTTTTTGTATCAGAGAACTTGACTTACCTTGCTGGTTTTGGCTGTCACCGTTTCCAGGTGTGACAGAGGAAGTGATGTCACAAAACCGAAGCGCGGCAAAACGTCCTGGATTTGCGCCGACGTAGCTCGAAAGTTTTTCCTTTCTCGAATGTAGCTCGAACTTTTAAGTCTCAAATAATTGCTCTCAAAAATTGAAAATGACCTCTTTCAATACCCTTTCTTTTTTCCCCGTCCCTTTGCGTTGGAAAATACACCGAGACCTTTTAGTCAAAATATGAACTTCACATGGGCTCTCGCTTGCCCCTTGTGTTTCGGCCGGAGATGCATCACACCTACCTCCAGGATGGCGGTCTTCAGGAAGATCTGTGCAATGGACGACGTTCTTGACTTTGTCGATGCCGTAAATGGCTCGCAGGGTGGACGGACGGAGGTGGCGAGCAATGGCCTGTGGAAGGACCAAAGGGAGTAATAAGATTCACATCAGGAAGTACTCTCCAGCCACATCCTGAAACTGAAATAGTTGACTCTCACTGGACATTAGATTAGGGACACCTGGACATAAATAAGTGAGGACTGCTGTCTTTGTGTTCGACCCAAAATGGCAGCGCAGGCAGCATCCCGCCCGCCAGTGTCCTTCTTTGAAGGTCACCGCGGCTTGCCGCCAGGAAATTAAACCCGCCCATTGGGTTCCGACACACACACAAAGACGAGTGTTAACTCTATGGAGTGAATGGCGGAAAGAAAGCGGATCATAAGAAAAGTCGGTTCCTATTTGTAAATGGGAGGAAGTCGCCACATGAACACAATTCGCGACGGCATTCATTCTCAAATTCACACTTTGGTTTATGATAAAACTCAAAACCTTTGTAGCACACCAAGTGCAAAAATATGTCCCAGCTTATGTTCCAGGATATTTCTTTCCTGAGGGGGACAAATGAAGAGAAACCTTGAAACAGGTTGTTTGTTTTTACTATTAATCAAATTTACAAAGTATTACCGCGCGTAACGATGTGACAGAGCGTATGTGTGCGTTTGTGTAGTTAAGGAGCTGCTGGTGCGTGATATGAAAGCTAATGGTTAGAACGCTGAGCGCTGTTGCCATGGCGACGCGGGGCAATGAGCTTGTCAGTGGGAATGTGACTCAGCACTGTTTTTAATTTGAAAAAAAACCAAACAGTTCAGCAAATTAATTACACTTGTTCTTAACATGTTTTAAAACTTAAATAATTAGAAAAACCATTGGATATAATCGTAAAATATAATAAATTTTTTTTGTTCCTAATTACAATAACTAGATAATATTTTCATTGGAAATTAATTTCTAATGAAATCCGAATTAAATGGAACGAGTATTTTTTTTTAAAAACGTACTTTAAAAATGAAAAAATAATTTCTTTCATTACAACAATTGAAATAGCGAATACTTAGAAAAAATAAAAGCAATTAAATAATTCAGACATATTGTATTTTTTTTTTCATGTTCACCTTGTCGTTACTATGCAGAGCAGTGTGCAGCAAAAAAAAAAGGTTAATTAATTGGCTAATGATTCCTAGACAGGTCACAGGAGCAAACATCCAAACGCTTGCCAAACGAATGAGGCTGGCTCGATACCGAGCTAGACGCAGGACGCGATGTTCGGGGTAGGGGGGGACGAGACCCACCATGCCAACCAATTGGAGCGAGGCCCCGACTGTGGTGCGAAGGTCACCGTGTGTGGCTGATGGCCAGAATGGACTATTGACGAATAGATCCACATCGCATGAGTGGATGACTGTCAGTGCTAATAATAAAAGACGCCACTCCTCTTTATCAATCAGACGCTCTACTCATGGATGACGCATTTGGGATGTGCGTGTGCGAGTGTGTACGTGTTGTCAGATGCCTGGAAGTTACACAACAGCATGCAACGTTGGACTGCAATAGCGTTTCTATTTCAGAAAAAGGCAGAGAGCGTCATCAGTTATGTTGCTGAAAGTTTACCCGTAAAGCAAAAACATGTGTTGCCGCCTCGGAAACCCGCTAAGCAGATGGGCTGACGCTATCGCTACGTGTCATATTCAAATGATGATTCTGATTATAATCAATTAAATAAACAATAGTTATCAATTAAATAATAAGAAAAAAGGAGTTGTTAATATCGAGTACATACATTTAAGATAAATAAAAATAGAGCTATAGAGACAAAATAATAGACAACTCAATGCAATAAAAAATAAAACTATACATGAGCAACATAATTTAAAATAGATAAATCACTAATATAAAATAGACAATAAATCTAACTTGAGAAAATAAAAGAAATCATTATAGAAAATAAACAAATAGAACAAGAGGAATCAACAATCTAATCTACAAAAGCAAATCATCTTGTTGGGTGTGTCAGAAGTTCAAAAACGACTCGCACATGACCTCTGACAGCGTCAGTCATGTGATCGCACACTCACTTGGTCACATCATCATGGGAATGTGTCACTGATAAGCATTGGGGAGGCAATGGCAACTTAGCCATTTGTAATGGTGCAATTCGCTCCCCCGCAGATTGTTCAAATAACTTACGAGACACGACTTTGTGGCAAAATGCAGGTAGGTGCCGCTGTTTTGGTTAGCAACTCACCGGATCGGCAGGACCGCAGAAGTCACGAAAGGTCTTGGCTACGTCGGCGCCGTGGAGCTCCAGCACCAAGCATGGTCCCAGAGACAGCTCAGTCACCATGTCCTGCGGGGAATACGAGAATGAACGACACATTTATCCAATGTCACTGATTACTTCGGAATGCTTTCCTTCCCGGTTGATGGCGCCGCCCGTGTCGTACTCACCATGTATTCCATCACGACGCCTTTGTATACTTCGTAGAACTCCTCGGCGTTGGCTCGGTCCACCTTTGAAACTGTGTGAAGGGAGTGAACATTAAAAGAACTACGAGTAGTTGTCGTCAAAGAAAGTGTGCGGTGGTAGTCGTGGAAAAACACAACGGAGTGGGCCAGCGTGTTATTACCATTTGCAGAGCGAGATGTGGGAAGCCAGCCGCAGCGATGGCGTTGATGATCTTGCCGGCCAGCCCTGCCGAACAAAATTCAAATGGATTCATATCAGACGCATGAATGCAGCAGCGTGTTTCTTACGGGGCTGACTTTTGAGACGCTCTCATAAGAGTCAGGCAGAGGCAAAATCGAAAACGTGACAGATTGTGAGAGAAAGACGACGAAGGTCACACAGGAGGACGGTGATAAGACGTTTGCCAATCTGGCTCAGTCTGTTTGGCTCGTGTGCCCCCCCCCTCTTAAAAAAAAAACAGCTGCTCCTGTTGCTAGGCAACCCGCTACTACTTGTGGGTGCCTGGCAACAGAAGCTTCTTCTATTCCAGTCATGTCTGCACGGCGCGTATGCTAGCGCGTGACCGCCAACGGGGGCGGGGCGGGGGGGACTCGGCCGCCATGACGCTGCGGACTCGTCTGGAATGAGATTGTGCGGCTGGAATAGTGATTCTGACAAGATGGATGCCAGTCAGAGAACCGATTCGAGCAAATCATCCGCAGCATCGCTCCCCCCGAGTCGACGAAATCAACTCAATAAACCATTTTGTCATTTCGGGAGATGAACTTTGAAAGTATAACATGTGCAACATTGTGCTCAGCGTGACAGTTGAGCATTCACTGCCGGTTGCTCTATCGTGGCCCGCATCAGAGATTCATTCTTAGGCTTATCTTACATAAACCGATCGTTGACATGTCTCGACACGAGACGCAAACTGCCTCGACTTTCACGCTGGTGTGGCTCCAGGCTATTAAAAATCTTAAATCCAAAACATTTCATAAGCCACCGGTCCGCATGCAAGGATTTAGGTGTGCTGAGTGGGTCGCAGAAGTAAAACCCGACTATACGCAGCAATCCCACGCAAATAATTTATGACTTCATTGAGTCTTCATTGGTTCTATAGTGACGCTTACCTTGTGAGACGGCGTGTGGTTTGATAATGCAACACGTGCACTGGGAATATTGCGCCGTGTTGACGGGCCCGTGGCAGATGGTGGTCGGGAAGAAGAACTCCAGCTCCTGCGCCACGTGAACAGAACGCTACATTAGAACATGGCGCCTACTTGCCGGGCGCCAAGACTAATGAAGAGAGAATAGCGGGGCGACATAAAGACGAGTGGGAACATGAAGATTTATGAGGGATGGGATAGAGGGCATAAAACCTGCTTGGACATTTGAATTGATGTTGCTGTTATACTAATGGGGACATGCATGGTACAAAGACTGGAAAGGACATGGAAGCAGTTTACTCTGGCTGCAGCGGTGAGGGAGTCGGAGCTGTGAACCATATCGCTTCCAAGGTGCCCCCGGGCGCTCTGTGGCGTCTCCTTGTGCGGCGCCGCCACATCCGAGGCTCCCAGGAGGTTCTTCCAGACAGACACGGCCTCATCTCCAACCAGCTCCATGGCGATCACGGGACCAGACGAAAGCTGCTGCACTAAGGAACTAGAGGAGCCAGACACGTTTACAAATATTTACTGTATATAAATACATCATCTCTTTCTAATGTGTAGTTTATATTTAATGCATAGCAATGACGTTAATTGCAATACAATGTTTGACACCTTGGAATAATTTGAGCATATCTGCACCCTTTCGTGCGCCTATTGGTCCGTTGGGAGTCTGGCCTAGTAACAGCTGCATGATCTGTTTTGATTGGCCCTATTTTTTTCTGCCTAGTAACAACTGTATAATCTCCTCTCATAGCTGTGAAACAGACTTATTCTAATTGCCTACCAACAAATACATTGATTCATTTCGTTGGCAAATTATCGTTTTGTCGTCAGCTGTTACGTAATATCGCAAATTGCGTCACCCGCTCTCAACATTTACACTCACTTGAAGAAGGATTTTGTCTGATGCTCCACATAAAAGTCTGCAGCTTGGCTCCTGTAATGAAAATATACTGTGATTTGTGTGTGAAAAGCATAAAAGGCTATGGTGAGCGATTCTTAGAACAAGTTTGTTTGTGTAAGGAAACGAATGAGGCGAGCTGAACAAGTGAAATAAATAAAACATAGTGGGCCTCTCGGGGAATGAGAACTCCATCGATATTTCCTACTATAAAAGTGTGTCAACTGGCAACTGGCAATTCATTCAGTATGTTCCTGTTAATGTATGCAACTAGTCTCTTACCATGCCCAACATCTGGACCTTGGCCCGTTTTACAACTGGTTCTCCCTCTCTCCTCCCCCCCTCTGATGTCTACTGTTCTTTATTAAAACATGCAATATAGTTTTCTTTTTTTTTGCGGCGGCCAGCTGAATAGATTCATGGTATTTAAACTATTCCAATGGGGAGATCTTGGACACGGAATAAATGAAACTCCCAAGGTACTGTAGAAATGTTTCCTACATTAAATTACCATGTCAAGTGTGTCATCTTGGCGTTGGTGACCATCAGGTTGGTCTGGGCGACCATTTCCAGCACGTCTCCCGATCTTGCTGACGCCGTCCGGCCTTAAGCAACGCGAGGGTCCTGTATACGACATTGCGTCATTTTATTACAATTTTTATGAGCATAAAATACTCTCATGCGACTTTAAGATTAAGACATGGGCCGTAAATGTGAAACAGGATTAGATTTGCTTCCAAAGTAGCGCTTGAAAAATGACAAAAGTCATCATTTTGACTAGTTCAAGCACGATATTCTGATCTGACGCCCGCGCTCATATCTAAGGAGTCCTAAAATAAACGGAGGCAGCTTTTGTGACGAGGTTAGGTCGTTACCGTTCTTTTTTGCTTCCCAGCTGCTGGCGTGTATTGGTCTGCGTAGTCAATGATGTTTGAGCTGCCGCGCAAAGACGTTGACCCGGTTGCCCACAAACAAATCCCTTGGAGCAAGTCTTCATATTTGGTCCGCCTCAGAAAGATGCGCTGGTTCTTCACGTCCAAACTGTCATGAAAACACAAAAATCCATTATCGTGGATTAATGGAGATAACCAGCAACTTCATTTGTGTTGCTAATAAGGCACGGAAAGGCCTGTCTTAAATAAACAGCGCTACAAGCCGTCAGCATAGTAATAAACATCAACTATGTCTTCGTCTGTTCAGTTCTTCACCCCAGAATAAATTCATTATCTATATTTACATCCATCCTTCTCATTGAGGATTGTACAGTATTAAATAATGTATGTAAATGAATAAATAAATAAAACAACACTGTACCATCTCAACAGAGTGGTCATGGGGGTAGTAAAAGAGCTGGTAGCGCCGTAGGAGTGATGCCGCCGGGTCGTACCAATCGGTCAGGAAGGCAAAGCGCTCCTTCTCCTCCTAAACAAAAAGAGACAAAAACATTAAGTACACTAGCACTATTTAATTCAAATTAAAAAACTTTAGTCATCCCCATGACATCCGGGATCGTACTTAGCGTTTGAGAGCCCCCTGGGCAATTATGGCGAAATGGCACGCCATATGGGCGAATAATTATTACCAAACTTCTTTTTTTTTTTTTTATAAACAAAAAGTCATGAATTTTGATAGCTTGTACACGTGTAGCTAATAGTGCAACAATCTCCATAGGAACAGAAAATGGACACAAACTGAAACAAACAAATGACTGACACAAATCTCAAAAGTACTTTTAACTCGCTAAACCGAAACTAAACGAACATTCATAATACATTTGTTCACCACAATTTGCTATATTATGAGAAAAAAATACGGCAAACCGTCAATTCACGTTAACTGTAATGCTAGCGAGTAAGCGACCGTGGATACTATGAGGGGAACACAATTGACTGTTTTCGACTGTGTTTTTCACCCGGAGGCGACTCTAAAGCTAACAAATAGTGTGTTCGTGTTGTCTGTCATATATCAAAAATGAGTTTTACTCAACTTACCATTATTTAGGCTTGAACGACGTGCTCAAGTCCCAAATGTTACGCTCAGCAAGCGCGCTATCTAGCTAGCTAGTTGTTTGTGCTCGTGGTGCATTTCAGGTCTAGTGTAAAGTTGGAGTAGAAATGAATCCCTTGATATTTAATGGTTCGTCACAAAGTTTCCAAACACATTTGACCCCAGACGTCAGTGTCAACAATATTTAGCAATTTTAAATTACAATTATTTTTATAACGACTCAAGATGTTTTGTCCTAATACGTCCTCGTGGGTTGAAACTTGGAGATTAAAAAAACTGAAGTTACAATTTCCGAAGAATTTTGAATGCGTCATTAGTTTCCATAGTAACTGTACAACAAGTTAAAAATGCATTCTGGCAACAAAGATGAGTGCGTTTATTTATATTAAAACAATTTACAGCTAGCCAATCTAAGATTTGGATCAAGTGGATCACCAAATACAGTAGCTCACCATAACAACACCAGCTCAGTGGCCTAGTGTCCGCCCTTTAACTTTAAATATGATATTGATCAGTCGAATAGGTGAGTGAATGACTTTTACCGGGAAGTTTGTAAGGTTGGTAAGACGTTGGTAAGACGTTGGTAAAACGGGAAATTGCAAGTGGGATTGAATAAAAACAAGAGTGCTTTACGTATTTTCTATTTGGAAATGTTTTAAGACACAGACAATCTTAAAGCGACATCTAGTGGGGATTCTGTGGTCGTGCAAAAGTCATCATGCTCCGGGTTGTTAAATGTTCAAGTGACTTTAAACGCAACACTTGAACCTATTGAACCCGGAAGCACAACATTGACAGAAAACAGAAACTACTTTATACATTTTTTGATTCACGTAAACGTTGTTTTTAATGAATTTACGAGCTCGACTGAGAGATGACCATGAGAGAGTTTTGCTCTTGGACGGCGGATTAGCAACAGAATTGGAGGCACAAGGTGCACATTTACAGGTACAATATACCAAAGTACTACTTGGATGGTCATTTACAAGTTATGACTATACTACAATAACTGGGAAAATAATTAAATATCTTAATTAATTTCCTCTGTTTTAAATATTTGTTTTATCAAATTTATGGAAAAGATTAAAAATGACAAATTTAAATTGTGTATTAAGATTTTTTTTTGCCACTCATTGTGACAATGCAGATGTAAAGTAAATAACAAACATGAAAGCTGGACTTTTGCCGCATTGTCTAGGGAGATCCATTATGGAGTGCCAGGCTATTGCACACCAACCCCCAAGCCATCAAAGCTGCTCATCACAGGTATGTCTAAGCGTGAATACATCTGCATTACTCTGCTACTGGTTGACATCTACGTGATGCGTCATCAGCTTCCTCCTGAACGGTGCAGATGTAATCACCACTGCCACTTACCAAGCTAGCATCCAAGGCTTCGTCCAACACTTGGGAGTCAGCTTAGATACCGCCAGGGAATTGATGGCGTCCGGGCTTCATCTTGCTGTAGACGCAGCGATGACTTTTGGTTCTGGAAAGCGGGCAAGGGCGGTGGCGGCATCCGTGGGACCCTACGGCGCCTTTCTTTGTGACGGCTCTGAGTACAGTGGAAAATACGCTGATAAAATGAGCGTAGAGGTGAGATGCATAGCAAAAAAAAAAAAAAAAAAGCTGTGGTGTCCCTCAAGGCTTCATTCTTGGCCCCATGTTATTCTCCTATTAAAGATTACTCACATCCAAATGTAAAATGAAAATCATGACTTGTAAAAAGGTAATTTTATCAATTTTAGAACATTGTAGTCATGATTGTTCTATGCATATACAGACCGTATGAAAAACAAAATCAAATTCATTTGAATAGTTTCTAACAACCTATGTAAACTGCCATAAAAAATGGCTTACCTTACTTGACGACAGAAAGATCTTTAAACTTGATCCCCCGCATTCCAAGGAGTTGAAAGCTTGGCATCGGCCTCAGCTGGAATGTTTAGCAGCAGCGGGAGCAGACGTCCTCGCTTTGGAGACCATCCCAAGCATCAAAGAGGCGGCAGCATTGGCCGAGCTGCTTCGGGAATTCCCAAACTGCAACGCCTGGATTTCTTTCTCTTGCAAGGTAATGAGACCAATCACCGCGATTGGGTCAAGCAAATTAATCCACCTTCCTGTCAGGACGGGGCGCATCTGTCAGACGGCACCCCGCTGCTAGACGGCGTCCGTGTGGCGAGCAGGTCCACGCAGGTGCTTGCTGTCGGGGTCAACTGTTGTCCTCCGGAGTTGGTGGAACCTCTACTGGATTCCGTCGCGGCCTTGAGGGGCCCCGATCTGAAATGGGTGGTGTACCCCAACAGCGGCGAGGATGGGATGCTCAGCGGGGGGTGAGTTGACAACAGCCACTGGTTGACATTAAAAAGTAGACGCAGCCTTAATTTGTCAAGTCAATTTTGGATTTGTACGTTTTGGTTAAGATGGCACAGCTCAGGGAAAACATCAGCGACTTTACCGGCTCTAAGTGACACTTGGATCAAGCAAGGGGCTGCTTTGATCGGTAAGGTTACAATTTTTACTTCGGAAATTACACATCTGAATAAAACCATTTCACGTTGGAGGTCATGATATCTTATTTTTGTCGTCAATGTGAAGATGTAATAAAAATATGCAGCCTAACTGTAAAATGATTATATAGAATGTTTATTTACACACTGACTTCACTATCAAATCACTACATAAGAAAAAACTTTTTCACCACAGAACTGGATGAAATTTGACATTCACATCGTTAAAATGTTTCTGTCCGGTCAGGTGGTTGCTGCCGCATTCGTCCAGAAGAAATTGGCGAGCTGAGACGACACTTACACCCAATGGAGAAGGAAGCGGACTTGGAAATCTAACACTAAAAATATCATTTCAAATGTATCGTTTTTAATTAATCGGGGAAACGCAAACACAAACTGTTTTGGGCGGGACATCTATCTGGTTTGTACAAAGAATAAATTAAGCACTGCATCTAACTAGTATTTGTTATGTATGAATTCAATGTCATTCGCGTTCATGAACTTCCAAATATGTATTTTTTTGCCAGAGGAAATCGTTTTAGCCATCAGTTCGTCAGCCCTCACGTTTGTTGTCCTCATGTTCAGTCGCCATTGTCCCCGTCGCTGTCGGGCAAGCTCTTCTGTTTGTTATCTGCTGTGTTGGACATGCGCCACCAGGGGCGTCCTTCTGGCTGCCCGTGCTTTGCGAGCGTCCCAGCTGAGCAAGGCGCTTAGTTTCTTCAGCCTCACTGCCCGCATGCCGCAGGTTTTCCAGGTTGAGGGCCCAGGGGCCCAGTTTCTGCCAGTTGACCCGCTGGAAGGCCATGATGCAGTGCAGGTTGCCACCCACCTGTGAACCCACCATGTCGGGTCATCAATCTATTTGCAAGACACTGCACTCACTGATGTCAAAAGTCTCGTACTTTTTTTGGTGGCGCGCCTCTGGATGCCCTTCTCCATGTGGCGGATGTCCAAATATTCCGGATTCTGGGTGTTGAGGTCGGTGACTATATCCGCCCACCTGCGCGAGAAGCTGTCTCAGTGAAGAGCCAAATGGAAGTGGGAGGAGCATAGAGGCTTACTTTTTACAGTGGATGGCTGCGTGCTTCCTGCTGGGTTCTCCAATCAGAATCCAGTGTTCCGTCTCGTTGGTGGGCAGAGGACCCCTGGCAAGTGCAACACAACGACCATATTTTATTGGAATATTTAAAAAAATATGTGACCGGAATGTAGCTTACTATAATGGATGGTTATTTCCTTACCGATATGCCTTGGCTGCTTTGAGGGGCGTGGCCTCAAATCCGAGGGGGCAGCAGTAATGGTTCTGGCAGTGGTAGACGTAGGCCATGGTGTCGTCCCTCAGACCCAGCATTAGCTTGGCCAAGGCTCCCTCTGCAGTCTCTCCCGCAGTCTTGTGTTTCCCGTGCGGCTTGTACAGGATGTACGAGCAGCCTCGCACGTGGAAGTGGTCGTTGATTTGCCGGAACCACCTTGGGAGGGGGCGAAAGAGCCAAAAAACAAGTGTCGCCATCTTGTGACACTTAAAGCTTATTAGAAGTCTGTTATGCCCGCTTACCGCATGAGGGTGGCGTTGCCCGTGAAGGGCCCGAACTTGATGTCATCGAAGGGCGGCTGGTAGCCCAAGATGTGTAGCGCCTCCTCCTGGGAGATGGGCGGCAGACTGGCAAGGAAAGGCAAAGTCACCAGGCGACATTTTGTGTGTGACGACGCCGAGAGGTGGACGGCAGTGGGCTTCACCTTCCTGCGCCTAATGTGCTATACAGGAAGTTCCAGCAGGACACCAGCGACGAGATCCCGCACGACGTCTTGTACTGAGGCCGGCTAATGCAATACCTGGCAACAAAACAAAACACTTTTATAAAAGGCCTATTTTTAATAGCGTTTGTGGCCATTTGTTTTTAAAATCATAACTGAACACACAGCTATTGCTTTCAGTTGGCCAAAAATGTAATGAATAACAAAACGTAAAAATATCAATGCCGGGCCACTGTATATAAACCCGGTATACAATATGGATGAAGAGTTACCATCTTCGGAGGTCGAGAACTTTCCTCTGCTTGACATCTTCCAGCGTGGGGTCAGGCAGCATGTCCTGAAGGTTCCGGCTAGCTCGGTCTGACTTCATTTTCTTGCTGCTGCACTTCACCACGCCTTGAGAGGAATACAAAAAACAAACTGATAAAATAAATAAAATGTGATGTAAAACAGTCAAATGTAGCAATAATGACTTTTTTTCTGTCATCTTACCCTTCCTGATTTTGCGCGTGAGAACCGCCTTGAAGTCAGTGGTGTCGATCTCCCACGCCAGCGTAGTCTTGGCATCCACGCCGCCTGTCAGATCTTCCATGTCGCAATCGCTGTCGGAAACCACGCAGGCCTCCGCTGACTGGAAGTCTCGGGCGGCATTGTCCCCGTCGTCTTGCTTTCTCACCGCCCGGTTGAGCAGTGCGTAGTCGGAACAAACAGTGTAGAACTTCTCCCGGGAGTGCGTGACCGGGAAGGCGCGGGGCAGCTGGAGCTCGCCACTGGACGCCCGCCGGCTTATGCCAGCAGAGGCGTCCCAGGCCAGGGAGCCAAGCAGGCGGCGGTCCTCTTCTTCCCTGGCCACGGTCTGTCTTTGCATACTTGCCGCTTTTGACAGACCCACCGCAGCTTCTGATGTGTTTAACATGGATGACTCACTTCTCCTGAGAAAACATTGACAGTTATTTTTTCAGATTCCTCCTGAGAAAACATTGAGTTATTTTTTCATATTGCTTTTGGTAAAAATTTCCTTAACACTGTTTTGCCAAGAAAAAAAATCAACAATTATGGGCAATGCACTTCAATTGAATCGTTTACATCGTTTCCTTATATTCAACTGCAATGTTAACATATGTCGTACATTCCATTGAGCGAGACATACGCTGCGCAATAAATACAAAAAAAACAAAAACAATATTCATAGGAACACAACTACAAAGGACCCCATTTTACCTGAGGATTCGATGAAGGCAGCAGGCTATACATCAGTTTGGAAAGCAGGTGCAGGTGCAGGTGCAGCTTTGCTACGTCCACTATAAATAGTACTCTTATAAGGTTACTTTTTAGCGTTTAAATTAAAAAAAAAAAAAGAGCTGTGATAACATTAGCACCTTAGCATTAGCTTGCTTAGACGTCAAGTCAATTAACGCTCGATGCCGTTTACTTCCGGATTAGCCGAACCGGAAAGAACCATTATCGGAAATAGGGGTCTTCAAGATTTTAACCAAAGAAAGGACTGTATTACAAATACACCCACGCGGTGATTAAGGTTAACGGACTGTATTACAAATACACCCACGCGGTGATTAAGGTTAACGGACTAAGTTATTAATAGCACGTTTGTTTTTCAAGTAGTTAGCAACATTTTGACGATTTAATAGCTCTGCCATATTCCACTCATTGGGATGATTCTGCCACTACGAGCCAATCAAACGAGACTGCGGTCTCGCCTCCTGTGGAAAGTTCAAACTCCACTCGGAAAAGTGGGACTTGTCCGCTTGGAAAGTCATATTTAAGCAAAGATGTCCCAGAAACTTCTCGTCATCGACACGGACTGCGGAATCGACGACGCCCAGGCCATCCTAGTGGCATTGGCAGCGACGCACGTCCGCGTCCTGGCAGCCACCTGCGTATTTGGCAACGCATCCGTGGACGACGTGTGCCAGAATGTATTGAAGGTGTTTGAAGTGGCGCAGCGCGAGCAGGTAAAATCGGATTTATACTGGATTAATGGATGGATGCAGAAAAACATTTTAAAGAAAGCTTGCAAAGTGCTGAGTCATGCATGCATTTAACCATTTACAGTTTAGTTTTAACGGTGGTTATTTGGGAGGTGGTTGTCAAGAATAGACAATAGCTGGTTTGGGTGGTTGGCAGGGAAATGTCTTGGAACATCTCACAAGTTCTTGTCAGCCTCATGCAGTTTTTCACCCAGGAGATCCCGGTGTTCCGAGGCTCCGCCGGGCCCCTGCTCGGAACCACCGCCTCCGCACATGACCACTTTGGCACAGATGGCCTCGGGGACGTTTTGGAGAATAGAGCGCCCCGATGGGAGGAGAAAATTCAGAAGGAACACGCGGTGAACGCCATGCTTCGCCTGGTGGCCGAGAATCCCAAACAGGTGAGTATGCGCAGCCCCGTCTTTGACCTCAGTTATTGGCATCAAGTGTGGCTTGGCTGCCGCAGGTGACACTGGTGGCCCTGGGTCCCCTCACCAACCTGGCGCTGGCTGTTAAGATGGACCCAAGCTTCCCTGGAAAGCTGAAAGAACTTTATATCATGGGCGGCAACATGGAAGGTAATCCAATATTTAAGGGCCTTCTTCAACAAGACTCACCTAGTTGTCCCTACAGGTTGATCAACAATGGTGGTGAGGAAAAATAAAACCAGGCTGTCTCACCTATCTACCAAACAAACATGATAAAACATGTCTGGTGTCCTGAAAGCACCCTAAAACGTCAATACTGGACTTGTGGACCTGGGAGCCATAAATTCACTTTTTTTGTGTTTCTGTGTGAATGAATGCAGGCAAAGGAAACGTGTCCCTGTGTGCAGAGTTCAACTTCGCCATGGACCCAGAAGCTGCTTACTTGGTTCTAGAGGAGTACTTATGCCCTACCTACTTGGCGACGTATGAATACGCCTGCAAGAACGTTTTGTCGTGGGTAAGACGTGCTAGTCTTAAAAAACTCAATTTGTTGGCTCTTACAAAAATTAGTCTCTACGAAATATTTCGAGAAAAATACAAATTTTGCCTCACCCATTTATGACTTGCCCGAGTTATTTTCTTTCATGAAGGAATTCTTTGAGGAGCTGACGAGCCAGGACACAGCAGCGTCCCGCTTTATGAAGACCATCACATCCCGCTGCTGGGCCTTCTCCCCGGAGATCCGAAACAAGCAGCGTGGCGGTTACTTCGAGCCAGGCTTCGTCTCCTATGACTCGTACGCGGTGGCGGCCTGCGTGGACGCCGACGTGGTGGCCGAGAGCGTGCGCTGTCCGGTGCGAGTGGAGCTACAGGGCACCGTGTGTCGCGGCATGATGGTGCTGGACCGTGTGGGCAGGCTCAACAAGCAGCACAGCGTGACCGTATTCACCAAATGCCACAAGGACAAATTGGCGCAGATGCTGCTCAAGTCGGTCGGGCATCCCTCAGGGAGCCCGCACGCTGGAAAAGAAACACCCTGATTAATTCAACGAATAATCAATACATTAGAAGAAAATGTCAATACCGTACTGTATAAAACCAAGTAATTTTTGCTTTTTTGGTATGGACATTGTGGTGGTACTTTTGTGTACCTTTGCCACCAAGGGGCAGAATAATACAGAGAGTTTAAAAAACAGTAAATGTACCTTCAACTTGGACATCTAAGTTCATTCTAGACAAATGACAGCAAAAAAATAATGCACAATCACTGCAAATCAGTAAATCCTGAGACCCAAAAAGAAAATTGTGCTGAAATCCTTTATTGGAATTTGGTGACAAATAGAGGCCTGGTATAATTCAAACTGAAGTACTTTTTGGACTTTTAAAACGGGGGAAAACATTTCTTGAAATGTCCAATTGTAGTCAAGGTTGCTGTCAAATTAGTGCGCTTGACTGAAAGTCCGTTTAAACCAATTGTAATAAAACTCTGAAAAATGTTACTTTTTTTAATACTGAAATTCAGTACCAGCCCGTCACATCTCATTTTAGAGGGGCAGAGGAGCTGCGCCTCTGTTAAAAGAAATAAAAGTGTCAGCCCCCGTGAGTAAAAAGCAGTGGGAAATCCAACACAAAAAGGAAGGTGAATGATTTAAATCCTTCCCGTCACACGAGAAAAATTTCTGATCGGCTGGCCGCCTTTAAGTGCCATTTTTAATTGTTGTCCTCCGAGGAACTGGGCCAGGGCTCGGAGCTGCGCCGGCTGAGCGTGGGCCGCCACATGCTCCATGGGTTGTACGTGCGGCTTATGTCGGCCGGGGGCGGCGGCGGCGGCGAGGGCTCCAGGGGGTCCGTCATGGTGGGCGGATTGGCGGCGGGGGAGTAGGGGTGCAGCGACGACTCGGTGCTCGCCGACCAAATGGAGTTGCCGAAGGCGGAGCTGGCGGACCACGGGTTGTGGCTGCTCCCCAGGAGTGACTGAGATGCAAACGCCCCAAAAGAAAAAGAAAATTACTTACTGCGAGACAGCAGCGGATAAGAAGCGTCTTACTGAGGTGGGCACGGTGGGTGAGCTGGAGCTGCTGGGCCAGGAGTGCAGGGGGTCCGGGCTAGGTATGTCCCAGATGGACGATGGCACCGTGGTGAAGTCGGGCCAACTCAGTTGAGGCTCCGATGGTTTCTGGAGGCCCATTCCGCTGAAAACTAAGAAAAAGTTTTCTTGTAAAAAAAAATACTTTCCTGAAAACACTTATCTAAAAAATTGATTCTTATTACTCATTCATTTTCTCAGCAATATATTTACCTCCTGTCAGGTTGAAGGAGTTGTTAGGCCCAAAAGCAGAGAAGGAGTTGGTGGAATTGAAGTTCGGACTGCTGGCTGTGTCGATGGCACTCCACAACCCTGAGCTGCAACACAAAAAAAAAAACATACATTTTGGGATTTTTGCGTAACGTGATATTTGTTATTACTGTCTTGAGTACCTGTCTGAACTGTCACTCTCTCCTGACATCGTGTGTGCCAGACTCCTTGAATGGCCTTCGAGCCTGCCCGGTCCAGAACCACCTGAAGCCACAGAGGAACTTTCAACTCCCTGTGGTGCACGCACAAAGCCATCCCATACTCTTACCTGGACTCTTGTCGTAACCACCGGCAACAGCGGCAAAGGTGGGGGTTCCGTTTTTGCCGGGGAGCGGCGTGGTGCAGGAAGCTTTGCTTCCTGGAGCTTTATTGTGGTTCACGTCGCTGTTGCTGTTGCTGTTGAGGACGCTGCTGTAACTGCCACGCGTCAGCAGACTGGGGGAGATGGGCGGAGGTGAGCAAGGTCTCGCCGTGGACGATCGCTTGAGGAAGGGGTCCGCGTTTAACGTCTGCAGGGAGATCTGCTGCAGGCTGTCTGCTTCTACGCATTCAACGAGACGTAGAGCACCGCTCATTTAAACATCTCTAAGAACATGGACATCAATTACACAGAATCGCAAGCCCAAAAAAGTTGAAGGGGTACTTACGGACGCTGGGGTTGTCCCACTCGGGGGCTGCAAACTCCTTCTCGCCCTCGGAGCCGCTGCTGTGTCCGAGCTCCTGAACCGAGTTGGACAGCAGTTTGACCAGCTGAGATCGACCGTCCTCCTGCTTGGGTTCGACTGTGGAGGGGGGGGGGGCAAACGAGTTGAAGATGATGACATCATAAGACGAGATCATGCTCGGAGAGGACTCACGTTGAGGACTTTGTGGCGGTTTTGTCTTAGGGGGACTGCTGACGGGTTGGGGCGGTTTGGACGTGGAGGACTTGCGCTGTTTATTCTCCTGCGGCGGCACGTACGGCAACTCCAGGGAACTGCTGATACAAGTTGTTTTCATGACCTTTGATTCCCTCAAATGCGTTTCTCGGTCTCTTCCGAGCAGTTAACAGTCTAGCAACGTACATCCAGCGATACAACACCGACCTGGCTTTTTCAACTGGGACCTCCTTTTTCGAAGCTCCATGCTTCTTGGGTTTCTGTTTGACGAGGAAACTTGTACCTTCTTTTTCTTCTTTTGGCTGACTGCCTGTCCTTCCTTTCTTTTTCAGTGGTTCCTGGTGAGAAAGCAACTTGCGTTTCATTGATAACATTGTGCATGCTCAAAATGTGCCAAGGAGATTTTTTTTTTGTTACCTCTTTGCCACTGGTCTCCATGTCTGGGTTTGATGTTTCCGTGGTGGTGGAGGAGCTGTCGTCGTTGTCGGCCAAGTTGTCCTTTAGCTCATCGCCCGGCGTCTTGACTGTTGATTTCTTCACTTTCTCCTCTTTCTTCCGCTGCACTTTTGTTTTGCCCCGGAGTTTCCCTTTGGATTCCAATGCTGGAAAAACAAAAGCACCCGATTACTTTTTCGAAAATTGCAACCGGACTCTGATTTTAATGTCAGAATATTCCGACTAAGCCTACGTTGGGGACATTAAAAACACTACAAAACAAAGCACCTTTGTTGAGAAGTGACTGAGAACTCTGGTCCTGTAGCGTTTCAACGAGAGAGGCTGGGCGCTGGCGATCTGTGTCCATGGTGTTGACCAGGTTGGCATATTCCGTGTCAAAGGTGGCAGTGCTCCTTTGCGGCGGCGACGCGGACACAGCTAAACTTGGCTCCGGTTTGGGGCTGCGAGCTTTGCGGTTGGCCAGCTGGCAGTCGGAAGATGGGGAGGCTCCTTCCTGGACCGAAGTGCCGCTCCCCCCTTTGGGCAAATGCACGGAGGAAGAGGCTGGCGTCGACGTAGACTGGCGGCCCAAGCTGATCCTGGAACGCTTGTCTTGGACGTCAGAATCGGACGACGTCCGGCTGTTGCTGTGTCGGCCTCCGCGCGTCGCTCCGTTGGTGGACGCGTATAACCCCCTGGAGTTCTGAGATGTATGACTAAAACATGAAAGTGGTCACACATTAAGAGTTCTTAATCCACATTTTTCCTTTGTCACTCACTTTGAATCACTGTGCAGCTGCACTATGTCCCTGAGATTAAAGGGCCTCCCCGTCTCCAAGGTACAGTTGGGCTCGATGGCTACGTGCCTCTTGAAGGGCTCCCAGATGCTCTGCGCCTCCAGGTAGGCCGTGCCGATCACCAAGAGAAACATTGAACTGCAGGACGATTATGAAGAATGAATGTCGCGAGGAGATTTTTTCCACAGTGCGCGTGCCGACATCACCTCATGACGATAGCCACGACTACGCAGAGCTCCATCTCCCAGGAGGGCCTGGGTAGGGTCTCGGCGCACGTCGCCAACATGTGGTATGGCAGTGAGGCGTTCATCACAAAAATGAACTCCGAGCCGCTGCACGTGACCAGCTTGAGCTCGCGGATAACTCGCGACGCGGTGAAGTCTGGTGTAAATCTAGCAGGAGGAGGATATAACATCAGATGGGGATACATTTTGGATCTTTTTCAACTTGCGAGTGGTGCGCCGCTCACAATATGATGAGGTCTTCCCACGCGTTGGGTTGAAGTATTAACTCTTGACAGTTGACGATTTTGAATCCGAATCCTTGGCAGGCTTCCCCGTTGACCTCCATCGAGCGGATGGTGATGGGGAGCAGACCCGTGTTCTCCACGCGGAATGTTTTCTTAAGCGTGAAGCTTGGATCCCTGGTTCTTTTCTCTGAAATCAAACAAGAGTCCAGTTAGCGGTTTGGTACTTTTTGCACAACTTGCTAGTACTCACTGTCTGTGCAATCTCTCAGTATCGCTTCCGTCATCTTGAACCTCAACGAGCCGCCGTTGCCCGGAGGCTTCCCTGCGACTTTGAGGCTTTCGGTGGCGCCGTGGCCGTGCAGGACAATGGTGTCTATTACAGTCAGATTATTCCTGAAAAAACAGACAGGAGAGATTAGAAACACAATCAGGTAGAGAGATTCGTGTTTGCAAGCTGAGACCTTTACCTGACTATGAGCAAGGAGGAGACGCTGTGGTTGCGGACTGGCGTGAATCTTATGTTCAACGACTTCTCCTCCCCGGGCATCAGGACCAGGTTGTACACGAAAGGTCGACTGGAACCCTCCGCAAAGCCGTTGACGCTCTTTACTGCAGTCGTCTGGCAAGCGGACAGAAATGTCAGTTGAGACAAAACGGGGTCACTCTGTGAGCTTATCTTCACAGGCACTCACTTGGTTTCTTTGCACTTGGAACTCCATCGTGTTTGTGTCAATGTTGATGTTGGACAGATTTTCTCGCTGCCATCTGAAAACACGGACGAGGAGTAATGGACACAAAGCAAGCTGCAGTGAACACGTCAACCGGAATGAAAACGTTCAATCAAAAAGATGGAAAATGTGGATGAAAAATCTCCTGGGTATCAGATGAGTGCCACCCAGAGGTAGCGGCGGGAAACCGTAAAAGGTTGCGAGTGACTTCCCACCTGTCTGCCAACTTTCCGGAAAAGATGGAGGGGTTGGGCAGTAGCGCCAGCGGGAGAATCTGAACGTAAACGGGAACGTCGGCTGGATTCTGCAGCTTTACCTCTCTTTCCTGAAGACGCGCGAGCAGCGGAAGAGACATTTAAAACGACCTCAAGACATTTTCTGAAAGCGTTTGCAGGGCACGTACAGTTGAGCTGTTTGTGTTTGTCAGCGGAAAAGTTATGTGCCGTGACGAGTTGATCAGCGAGGGCCAGGTCAGCTGGGCTGTAATTTTAGCCTGGACATTTTTCTGGAGATCCGTGTTGACTTCAAACATGGCTTCAACTCTTCATTTGGTGAGAGAATGGAGGAAAAAAAGAAAAACATTCTGTAAGTGTTCTGTAAATAGTTCTGTCCACCCGCAGAGCCACTAATTTGCAAGACAAAAAGGTTAAATGGCTCACATGTGGCCCGAGCGCTCTTTCAACTCGTTCCATCGCCTGAGAAGTTTCTGGTGGAGATCCACATCGGCGTCCCAAATGTCCTCCTGCAGTGCCATCCCGTGAGGTTTTGACTCAGCTGTCAATCCAGAGGTTACGTCATTATTATTTTTTTAAGAGTCCCGCTGTGAGCGCTGCGATGACGTCACAACACTTACTTTTAAATACGAAAGGCAGCCCCACGTAGCAGTGATCGCCACACTCTAAACTGGCATCAAAATAAATATTTGCAACCTGCCAAGAGGCATGCGAGATCTGTTAGGTGGGACCATTTTTTGTCAGATGGAAGTAGCAATAAATGGGCAGAATAAAAACAAATACAGCGACTCAAAAAGCAATGACGCCTAACCTTGGATTTGCGCCTGGGCTCGAGCTCGTCCTTGTTGCTGCGCAGGCGCTTGTAATAAAAGCGAATGTCTTCGGTCAGCGAGCGAATCTGCTCTAGCTTCACTTTTTGTGAGAACGAGCTCCGGATACTGAAAATCTGGTGTACAATTTTGCCCTACAACAGAAAAATAAAAACATTCGAGTTATCCCAGAAAATAGATGAAAGCATCATCAAATCCAAAAGCCGTCTTACTTACTGGAAACGACTGAGGCAGGACAAGGTGACTGGGGAAGCTGCTTAATTCCCCCACGGCGATAAGAGCTTTCACAGGAATGGTTAATATCTGGGGGGACAAATGAACGGGTTAAGTGTGAGCAGGTGAGTTGAGGTGGCAAGATGGCGCGCTTTACCTCATAATCTGTGGTGATGTGGATGGCCCCGTCATACGCGCCTTCCAGTGACTTGGCCACCAGTGTCACGCGGAAGGCGGCGTAAAAGCCAGATGCTATTATGACCTAAAGAGCCAAAAACATTAGACATCAACAGGCAAATTTGTGTCCATGTATTTTAAATGAAATAAGTCTTTACCGTTTCGTAATGCGACGCCGTCATGTTCTGCAAGTCCTTCAGGCGACTGGACGCCAACGTTGCGTTTCCCTTCTCGGCCTTGAGCAGCTCCACCGAGAGGCTGTCGCCCGTCACCTGCCAGGACCGTATCTCCAACTGAGGGGGTTCAAAATCACTTTGTTTGTACTTGACTGAGCAACCCCACAAAAGTAGATGTTGGAAATATTCCATCAGTCGCACGGTGAATAAAATTGGTTAGAGCTTTCACCTCTATAGGGTTACTGTTGACCGCCACGAATATGATGCTGCTGGTGTCTGTGGCGCTGCGAACACCAAAGTCCAGTATGTTCTTCTTCAGGCTGGGCGGCAGCACATGAGGCTGGTGGGGGCAGAAAACAAATATCACTTTTGATTAGCACTTTATTGGCCACACGAGGCTCCATTTTTTAATAATCCAGGAATAATACAGAGTATGTGAGACGTGTACCTCCAGAAAGCCCGTGTAGGCCCTGATAGGTAGGTGAAACTTTGATGCGTTGGTGATGAGCAGCATGTTGCTGTCGATGTGAATGGACGGCCGAACCGGTTGGAACAGCAGCGAGAAGATGTAGCGCGACTCATGTGAGGGGACCAGGATGGGTGCGCTGAAGTTTTGTATCTAGAAGTGAAAAAGGGGGGGGGGGGGGGGGGGGGGGGGGGGGGGGGGGGGGGGGGGGGGGGGGGGGGGGGGGGGGGGGGGGGGGGGGGGGGGGGGGGGGTGGGGGGGGGGGGGGGGGGGGGGGGGGGGGGGGGGGGGGGGGGGGGGGGGGAGTAGTCAGTGGTCAAGTGGACTCATAAAATAAAAAAATCACCCTCAAAAAATAAATATTGAACTTGCTCTGTGTCAATCTGACCCAGACACATTATTGCTCTTCTTAAGAATCTTTTGTCGGGGACTCACGCTGAACATGGTTTTGGCCTCTTCGGGCAGCGTCACGTTATGTATCCGGATGGCAGAGTTGAAGGCGTTTGTGAGGAATATAGGCCGGTCGACCGGGTCCACGGGGCTGTCGCGAATGTGGAACAACGTGGCCGTGTGGTCAAAGCCCAGATAGCTGAAGATGAGGACAGAAATTAAGTCGACAGCACACACGGCACACGGCAAAGTAAGACTTACCCTTCCAAAACGTCGGCCTGGTAGGGAATTTCTAGCTTGGCGTAGCTCTTCTCCTTGGCTTTCACGGTGATTTTCCCAAAGAGCTGATACGGTCGCCTGGCCCTGGAGGCTGCCGTGGGCGAGGAGAAAAAAACAAGCAAGCGGAAACGTTCTTTATTTGTTGACTGTTGAATCAATATTTTGTACAAAAGTATTTGTGCAGTCAGACAGATACTTTGCATATGCAGAGACGACTTACCGTCAAAGGTAATAATTGCTACTTTGGTGTATCTGCTCTCTCCCGCTCTGAGAGTGACAGCTTTAAAGTCTATCGTGATGGCATCATTGGGCGGCGTTGTGCGGATGCTCTGTGCGACAAGACACGTGTCAGTCAAGCATCTTTACGTACACGTGCGTTCCAAAGGCAAATAAAAAAAGGCAACCCACTGTGATGGGAACGTCTTTTGATCCCGAATTTAAAAGGTACAAAGCCATCAGTTTTGGCCGATCTGGGCGGGGGGGAAAAAAAGGTGGCGTGAGTGTATGGGGGGGGGAACAAAAATATTCAGAACATGTACCTTGTGAGCGCAACGTGCCAAAGTGGAGCATCTCTGTGGAGGCGTAAATACCAGGCGCTGCACACAAACGTCAAACATGGAGGCTCTCAGATGCGGTGCGTGTGCAAAAAAAAAAAATTAAAATAAACAGCGCACCTGATGTGACCTCCACCTCTACAGGCAGGATGATAAATTTATCTTCATTGGGTGCATTGGTTTTAATTCGAATGAAAGCCGTGTGGTTGTCCTCGTCTCGGGACGAGAAGCTGGCCCTCATCACGCCCTTGGTCTCAAAGGGCGGGATCTCCTGAGGGGGGAAAGCACAGCGTGGTGATTATGCGCAAAAAACATTCTCACAAAAAGCTCACCATCTCCACAGGTTTTGTGACTTTCAATTGGAGCGTAGCAGACCCATTCCAAGCAAGCCTTTTTGAAGGTTAGTTGGCATCAAACCGTTTCGCTACCCAAACACGCTCTACCGTTAGCTGTCGCTACAACCACTTAAAAAATACCAACCACAAAACGTGCAAATGACGCACCCATAATTTCCCCGTGCCTCCCTGTTGGCCCGTGGGAAGTTCGAGATGTAGATCCCCTCCACTGGAATACATCTCAACCACCTCCAGGTGGCCGCGCACACAGCAAGCAAACCCATTTTAATAAGCGTGGAATTGATATCTAAATTTAAAAAAAAAAAAAAAATCTCAGTTTGGTTACCTGGAGTGGCTCACTGTAGGGATTGTGGATGTTTATTAGCGGCGAGAAGCTGCTGTTTACTGGGACTCGAGCCCCAATGAAGGGGCGGAGCCTATACGGGTTTGGAATGCCCACTCCAAAAACCTTCAGAGAAGAGTTGGGGGGAGGATCAGCAAAGTCAAATGAAAGACTCGCAACTTTCCGTGTACTTTTCGGTTACCTGGTATGTAAACGTTCCGTGATGTGACGTATTAATAAATAAAGTGTTTTCTACATTCCCGACGACTCGCGCGAGGAACACGACATCGAATGACGTGTTGCCTCCTGGCGGGATTATCTGTGGAGGAAGCGGAAAGAAAGACGCTACATTGTTTTGAAGCAACACAGTAATTAAAAAAAAAAGTAACAAAAATGTACTCACCCTGTTTTGGAAAAAGGAGGCGTGAAAATGCGCCGTCGTCGCTGATATTGATATCAAACTAATTTCTTCTGGGCTAGGATTATGTAAATAAACTTTTTCCATTTTTGGCATCCCCACAGGCCTGCCAATGTTAGAAAAACAAAGATTAGACTGAGAGCAAATTAAACACGCATACATTGTTGCCAGTCACAGTGAAAAACAAAATGCCTAACTTTGTTTCCCATCAGACAGACATTGTTTTGCTCCAACATAATTTAGAGTTGAGAAACGGGTGTGGCACGTCATTGAAGTCATTTAAGGTCATCTTATTTACCGGCTGTCTGAACTTCATGTAATGAATCCATCTTTAATTGCTGTTGCTATTAAACTGATGTAACCCAACTTGCTTTCGTTGATTTAGTGAACGCTCAAATGCAAGAGGCGCCACGATTTTGTAAGCGCGATAAGGGCGCTTTCTTAAGGCTACGGCTGAAAAGTGCCGTGTTTGTTTCTGTTGGCGTAAGCCGGAGTGACGATAGCTTGTGACAGGCTACTTTGGTGGAATAGGAACACCCGTCCAAATTGCAACATCATTTTTTATTTTTTTTTTAAAGTAGATAACCAAGATTTTTTTTCTAGGATGATGTGTTCATGGAATTTCAAATCTTTAACTTGCTTGTATTGCTGTTTATTAAAACAAAAAGGGACATGTCTGGCCAACTTCCCAACTGACCTTATTTGCATGTCTCTGTGACATGCTGTCAAAGAACGAAGGGCGTGCCAATGCCGAGCAAAGGTGAAACTAGGCTAAGTTTTCTAGTGATTGTCCTCGAGCCGCCCGGCGATTGTGACCGAGTGCGTGAATGCGACGGGAGTCGAAAACTCACTGTTTGTGAAAGTCCAACATTGGAGGTTCAAAGCGTATGGGTCGGCAGCTGCCTCTGTGCGGGGCTGTGCTGTTTTGGGGAACAGAGAGATGTGACGGGAGCGGGGAAAGATTGGGGGAGAACAGCGGCCGTTCATATCAATGCCGTCTTGAGAAAAAAACGCACGGGGCTTTTGTCGCACGGGAAATAAAGTCACGCGACTCTTCTAAACACTGCCGCCCTATCAACGGATGCGGCTTACCTGTCGTCGAGGACGCGGGTACAATAACTCTCCTAGCCTGTTGGGCGACAGTTGGATCTTCAACAGACTGGTCGGTTCCTCTCGGATGCACAATGCCATCATAGGTGCCAATATGGGATCAACGGAGGTGTGGCACATTTCATTGCATTGTCGCGGAGGTGTGGCACATTTCATTGCATTGTCGCTTCATTTTTTTTTTTTTTTCTTATAAAGGCTGCTAAAACAACAAGCTGTATGGCCATTTTGGCTAATCAAAGAAGGGGGATAGTCATGATAGACTCGTTAGACTTCATCCAAAAGGAGAAACTGAGGGGTAACACTGTAGCGAGGATTAGACAAGTGTAGCAATTTCAAAGTCAACTTTCCAGTACACTGCGCCTCTCAACTTTTTTGCGCGAGATGTTCTGGAAGATGGCCATTTGGATTTTGGTAGACACCAACCTCATTTTCGGTGGACAAGCCTGGCAGCCCCGCCTCCAAAGATTGGGAGTAGGTTTCGGACATGGCTCCGGGGGTTTCCGGCAGGCGGCCCTAAAGTACCAGGACATTTGTTGTCGGTCTTTTGCCTAATCCTAGCTCGTGAAACCGGCAAAGCAAAAATCACTCGCGCTTAA
Organism: Syngnathus acus; assembly: GCF_901709675.1. Lineage (NCBI taxonomy): Eukaryota > Metazoa > Chordata > Actinopteri > Syngnathiformes > Syngnathidae > Syngnathus > Syngnathus acus. Next base: position 2,683,632 of record NC_051090.1, on the reverse strand, counting down.
AGGCCGAGCAAGGAAAAATGCGTCTCAAACATTTTGATTAGGTGGCCTGATTTAAAATGTCAATCATTTTCTTCAATGGAAACCAGCAGCTTCCCACTCCTGCCGGACAATCAAACTCGGATCAGTTTCATTTACTAGCAGCAGACAATGACTGGGGCGGCGTTCTCCATAGACGGCGCTCCCGAGGGATGGGATGATGTTCCACCTCCGGAGGCGCACGCACACAAAAACACACGAGACATTGGCAGTGCGCGGAGACAAGTGTGTGTGATCTCAATCGGGTTCTGAAGAATCACAAAGTGCCACCGCGGCTGTGAATTGCGTTGAGCTTGGTGCCGCCGAGCTAACGTATAGTAATCGGAGAAGCCGGTGCTCAAAGGAGGGGTGGTGGCGTTGGGGAGGGGGGGAGCATTTTAGGAGGACTATGATCTGCACGTTGCAGGTTAACTGGGTTACTCGAATTCATCTCAAGGGAGGAGCACAGGACTCTGGCAAAGTCAATGAGTTTGGTCCGACTGAGCCTTGGAACAATTTTTTTTTTTTTTTGTGGTTGCTTTTGTGCCCTTTGAGCTTGCACCTTGCCTAGCTTCTGCTTTTACATTCAAGCGGACAATCAAAAAAAAAAAAAGACCACAATCCTTTGCTTCCATCCACATCTGCTCATTCTCTCCATCGACTATTTTTTTTTTTTGCAAACGCTTCACGTCAACAGCCATGAAAACACTTGAATAGCGCCTTAGCAATGCTTTCAAAACCGAGAGTTCCGGATATGACTCAATGAATAAGTGAAAGAAAATTCAACTTGTCCTTCAACCCATATTCCGTCCAAATATGTGGCAAATTCTTAAGTTGGGCTGGCGACAAGACAAGCAGCCCACACAGACAACAATCTCCCTAGTGGAGGGCACGCCCGCAGCATAGCAGATAATGATTAACAAGCACCTCAGTGTGAGAGATCTTTCCTTTCCCTTCAAGGAGAGAGAGAGAGAGGGAAAAAAAAAAAACCTTTTCCTCTCCCACAGTGAGGGGAAGATAACCCATAGCGGATCAGAAGACTGTGCAGTCAAGTCTCCTTGACTCACGAGACTAAACACACTGTGTCGCGTCCAATCGCTACTTTACAAAGTCCTGAATTCATGTTCCAAATATGTTATGTGGTGGCGCACATTTTTACGTACCTTTGTTGATATAAATCATAATCGATGTCGGAGTCAGCCTGCAAAAAGACGGGTGCAGTCAGTAAAATGACATCAGCGGAACACATAATTGCTCATATCGATCACGCGTGGACGAATCCCGCCAAGGAGATCTCAGCGTCAACTTTATGGACAGCACGGTGCGCTAGTGGTGAGCATGTCTGCCTCACAGTCTTCATGCAGCTTTTTATCCTTTCTCAACTTAATTAGCATTCAATTTATGGTACATTATGTGACGGCTTACCGGTAAAGTTTCTCCATCACCGAAATTTAGAACTTCAAGTACTGTGTCACACTGAATGAACGCTGTGGGGAAGAAAAAAAAAATGGCACATCAGCATCGCAGATGAACATGACAAAATATCTTCCAAGAATATTTTTCTTTCCTGTCTAATGTCTGTGCGAGACATTTTTATTTAACATTTTTTGTAATACTTTCCAATACTTTGTATTCTTATTGTCCCCCTAATGCCTTTTCTTCCTCCCCTTTGCTGCAATATTTATTATTCTTTCTTTCCTGTTACGTTATGATTGTGACTAAGGAGAAGAACCGCTCACACGGCGAGGGAATTTTCGTTTTGCTCAACTCGACAGAGAACATCGGTTTGTTATTGGCATAATCCCTACAAGTGTTTGACTTTACAAATAGTTTCGTCAATAGTTGCAATTCAAAAACAACATTATGAACCATTTAGATAAGCGTTCCGCACAATTACCTTGACAGACATCGCCGACGTTTGATGCCGGCGTTATTTCTAAGTGAAGCGCGGATAAACGCGATGCCGCTCGGGATTTACGAGGCTTTTCGCCCGCATCACCCGACACCCGTCGAAATGGGATCGCGTGTTGGCGTTTTCGTCCCGACAAAAGCAGATTGTGGTTATTATCGTCGGAGGCAAACGCTGACACACAACGGATATATTGGATCAACACGTGAAGGCGAGAGCGCGAACTGTCAATTAAAGCGGCTTAACGCGGCTGAAAATAATCCCCTCTGTGCAAACATATCACAGCTCCATTAGCTTATGTGAAACAGATACCTCACGCTTATTTGAGCTTGCGCCGCAGACAATGTGTTTCAGCACATTTTGACTTACGCAAGCCCTTTCTTTAAAAAATAAAATTTGCTTATTGTCAGTGGCATTCCGCAAGACAAAAAAGGGTCAGTACCTTGCAGTACAAGCCAAACGGGGCTCGATATAACAGCCACAAGTTACAAAATTGGTAATTAAGTTTGTCATTTTGCCCAAAACAATTGAGTTCTAGTAGTGTCCCAACAATTTATTTAAGGACAATCCCGATTTCCATATTTGGCAGGATAAAATTACAATCACTGATTAATCGACCAATCAGTTTAAAATATATACACGATAAATTCAATAACTTATTTTTGGTACTAGAATTACAAGCAAAATATTTGACTAATTTACATTGTTTATCTTTACAACTGAGAAAAATCAGTTTCACCTTTAAATACGCAGTAATTCAATTCTAAATTCAACAAAATCTCAGAAGAATACAACTAAAGCCACACAAATCTCTAGTGTTTGATATGAAATAAAGATAACTTTTGCAAACTTGAACCTAAGGCAAACATAGTTGAATGACTAAAGTTCTACAATTCAGAAGTGGACCAACATTTTGAGAAATTCCTTGTCTGAAATTGAGCAAGTTTGTGGCGTCAAACTTGTACAGAAATCAAATACAGTTGACCTTCTTCAATTTAATGTCCCTAAAATTGTACATTCCAAAATGAAGGAAAACACATCTCTCGACTTTGTAAGACTTGTAATTTTTGGTTACCAAAGTTACCTACAGAAAAGTAAGTAAAACTAAGTTTGATTTCAAAGGAGGCGTCTGTGACACGTAACATTTTCTTTGCTTTGCTAAGACACGACGTTTTGTACACGCTCGTCTTTGTGGTTATGAAATGAAATTACTGTGAAGAGAAAGCATCTTAGTGTACTTCAGTTTTTCACAAAGTGAAACTGACGTTTTTCTGTACTCTTTAAGTCACGTCACAACGTCACTGTCCTTTTGTGAAGTTTGCTGGTAAACAAAAGTTGCAGCAAAGTGGCGGCGGGGGGCTCGCCCTGACAGGGAGCAGCTGTCCACTGGTTGTGGATCACCATGACCTGCCAAGAGTCCAGACACCCGATACGGGAGCAGATATGACGACACGGCTGTCATTTCTGCCTTCACTTCTCTAGCACAGTATCCAAGCCGGGCCACGTTTACAAACTTTAACCCGGGCCACCTGACTTACCCTGGAGGTAGCACCGCGATGCTAACCAGCCCAGCTATTAAATGCCACAACCGCGTCGTCGCGTCACGTCAACCAACATTGAAAACAGGTTGCTGACGTCATTACGGTAAACGGAAAAGTCAGCATTGATTTAACTCCTTGCCTTCTTAATAATAAATGATTTGAAAAAATGTCCACGGAAGTTACGCTAGCTCACTTGAGCTTCGGGAACCCGCCGCCCCCCCCTTTTTTTGATACAAACCTTGTCTATTCGCCCGTGCCATGTGGATAAAAGCAATAAATAATATCCTCAAGAGTCCCAGATACGGCAGCGTTCTCCTGTACGAAAAATGGCGAGAAGTCCAGCGGGCTCGCTCGTTCTGGCCCACCGCCATGCCTCCCAGTAGCCGAGACAGCTCTACGTTCTTCTCTTTTTTCACTTCAGCTGGGACAACCGTGCGAGAGTGAGGACCTGCCCGTGGAAAGTTCCTCGGACTCTGTCAATCATAGCCGTCGTCGCGGTGAGTGCTGCTAAGCGTACAGTTGTGGACGTACACTAGCCTCTCCTCTCTGGCTACAGGGCTTTCTTCTTCTATTGCAGGGGTGACGTTTCAAAGGTGCAAACGAAACGTTCACTGTGACGTGGACTGGCGGGTGCTGCCCCCTGCTGGTTTGGAGGGGCTCAAGGGCACGCGTGGGACAAACGTTTAGTCGAATTATGTAAAACCATTTCTTTCATCAATGAAAATAATCATTGTTTACACTATTTAAAAGAAATGAAAAAAAACAGTTATTTACTAAAAGAAATAAAAGCGACTTGTTTTATCTATTATCAGTACAACAATTTCTTGTTTAAACAAAAATATTTAAACGTGAACGTAATTCTTAAGGATTCATACTTTTAATTCGAAAATTCTTCAAAGAAATCTGTAAAAAAATACATTTGATGGCTTATTTTTTTCTAGCCTATATTAAAGCAAATTAATGACCATTATTATTGTATATCCAAATTAGACAAAAATATAATTAGGTAATTCAACTCATATAATAAGATGTTGATTTTCCTAACCATTATTGTTTTAGTAAATTCACATTCCTTGATGTCATTTGCCTGAGCAGGAATGTCAAGTGAATTTGCCAAATTCTGGAAAAGTAGTCATCAAAACAAAATCTTTTTTCTCACTTTTTTAAGGGGGGGGGGGGGGAAAGTCAGACACCATCGCATAAAGCAGCAATAACCTAAGTGGTGGTTTCATGTTGCACTGTTTTGCTATGCAATATCTATAGCAACAAAAACCCCAAACCACTAAACTGACCTATAATGAGTGTCCTGACATGAGAACATGCTCTAAAAATGTCCAAAACAAGTCAGGAAAATATATATTTTCTCAACACATGGCGGGAGAAGAGGATTTCATGCCTGCACAATATCTGACGTACATCTACGACAACAGATTCGGAAAGGCAGTGAATCATTGTTGTAAATGATAAATAGAAAATGAAACTACAATCGTGGTTAAATATTTACACTCAATTGATAACACTTAGACAAACCTTGTTCAATGAATGTCATTGACGCACTCTCGTATTTGCCATCATACAATTAAAAAAAAAAAAACCTCAATGGGGTCATCTGGTTATTGTCTATTTGGGAAGAAGGTTTATTTGCACTAAACCAACTTTATTGACCACCGTAATGACTAATAGTACATGCCAGTGAAATGAAAAGCACACTAAAGATAACCACTAATTATCACCACTTTGATAAGCAGATGCAAAGGTTAGTTTTCCACAACAAAAACAAAGACTTCATACATGGAAGCAATTTTAGAGCACGCTATTGTTTCCTCGATCATGATTCAAAGTGTTTGGTTTATATCATCACTGCCATTCTTGCCCACGCTTTAATTTCTATGTTGAAGTAGCCTGATTACACACCATTGACTGGCTGGATGAATCTTGACTTTTGTCAGCAGTGATTGGAATGACTCACAGTCATTATTAGGGCTGCTTTAGCGTCCATGTTGATGGCCCTTCTGCCAATCAGGAGCATCTGACATGATGATTGAAAATAAAATGTGATACAACCTCCTCTTTATACATTTTTTATGTGGCGGGGTCTGTTTTGTGTCGTCTCACTTGTAATAACCTCCATTTTAGACTAATTAAATGTCTATTTGCTGCCTATTGTCAAACAGTTGATGAATGAAACAAAAAGGAACCAAGGGGCTGTAATTGCACCGGGCACAGGGAGGATCTGGGGGAGGGGGGGTGCGCCGTTGCTGCCGCAACACATTGAGAAAGCATTAATGAGCACGTGGTATGATGAGTAAAGAGGCTTTGAATGGATCTCCATGCAGCTGGAGGCAGGCCTAAAACTAATGAGGTTTGGAGAGGGTGGTTGAGGGTACAGGGGAGAGGCCAATTGGTCGCCATAATAGTTAAAATGAGATTAGCCACGCTGCTTCATCAATATAATGACTCCTCCATGCTTGTGTTTTTTTTTTGTGATGTATTTTGAAGGTAAAGAATTTGAATTTTCCATAGTCGTGTTTGTTTCCCTAATAGAGTATGTTTTACACTCATGGAAAACAAAAGTGAATGGAACAATATGTACAAAAAGTTTGATTTCATAGTTGGACAATATGTTGACACAAAAGTTGAGAATATTGAATGGAAAAGTTGACCAAGCGACTATCAGGGGGCTTTAAATGGCTGAAATAGATTCTCCACACTAAAGCAGGATTAGAGGCAGGCCTCTGTTTATTGCCAAGGGATTCTTTTTTAACCTCACGGGGGTGATGAGTGAGCTGGGCGGGACACTGATATGCTAATGAGTTGCTCGTTATGATAGTAATTGTTCGACTGGGACAAATTGACCAGAGATGCTCAAATTTGAATCAAAATATCAGACAAAATGGTTCTTGTAGCCATATTATGATAATATGTTGTCAACGTAAACAAAGTTGTAAAATTCCAAGGAAAAAAAACTCAAAATCATTTTACCAGAAGGAAAATTGAGTCATAATGAGAGACTAAATTGACTGATTATATTGTGTTTTTATTGGGGGTTTTAATCATCTCATAGCCTGGACAGATGACTCCTCCCTCTTTCCTGATCTGATCTCCCGGCTGAACCTCTCCTCTTCATCCTCATCCTCACAGCCCGCTCGTCTGGCTGTCCAGGCGGCGTGCACCTCTTTAGATCTCGTAGACAGAGGAGCGAGCCATGGGGAATTATTTATTGGTCTAAAATTTGTCGTACACGTGAGGGGCAGACGGTGGTTTGAGGAAGGATGGATGGATGCGGACGGTGGTGGTCTCATTGGGGTCTCTTCTGATGTAGCGGACTTACATGCATGACCAGGTAGGTGCCACATTCAACAAACAAACAAAAATGGATGAATTTTTTATTGTTCAATGAGTAACTAGAACTGGTCCTAAATCTTATGTATTTATTTATTTGTCTGTCTATTTATTTATTCGTTTAATTATTCATTTTTTCATTATTTATTCATTCATTTATTTATTTTTGTTTATTTGGGTTTCTGATTATTTATTTGTTCATTTATTTATCCAAATAAAAAATTCATACAAATAGCTTTATAATTTTATCTTTTTTTTTTAAACAAATAAAATGTCATTTGTTTACTGGAATAGAGTGTGTCTATTAGCAAAGCTACCCTCATTTTACAGTCTCAATTAAATTTAATCAGTACAATAGAATACAATACAATAAAATAATCAATTAAACTCCCATTGTATAATACACTATACATCATTAAAATCAAAACAGAGCTAAATCTTCTCATATCATTTCAGACGGGATATTGGGTTGTCCCTGCCTGGGGTGAGGTTGTCCCGATAAATAGAAAGCCTCAAGCCTCTTAGCGGGTCTTTACACTACAGTGCTGCTAATCTCCCACAAACCAAATAAGAGCATTATTATATTACCAGATCATTCTGTCAACACAATGCTAACAGTAACTATGAATTTGTAAGTTTCAGTGCTTAGTTACATTCAGTGGTGGGTCGTGTCATACTCAAATCATAACAAGTAGTCAACAAAGTAGAAATACAAACTGTACTAGTAATTGTTTTGTAAACACTTTTTCATTTTCCTCGACAATTGAACACAAATACCTGTACAGTTTACTTCCAGCCGATTTAATCCACCGATATTAGCTCATTTAAAACCGGCAGATTATTTTATTCATTTAATTATTTCCAATTTTGTGCCAGCAAAGCACTTTTACAATTGGACAAAATGAAGCGACACTCTTCAGTTTAACATTGTCATCACATTTTTATATTAGACATAGCTTTGGCCTGATCTAAAAAAAAGAGCTGTACCTCCCTGGGTATCCTTGAATACCAAATATGTCGGGCTCACTGTACTGTATACAAAATACGAAATACATTTTTAATTTCGACTTGTGTACCTTTCACACTTTGTACTTATTTCTTCTTAGTACCAAAGTTGAATGAGTACTATGAGTTCTATTTGAGTACAAAATGTGAGTACTCTAAGCACCAGACGCATGTTCCAATGGCAAGTTTCTTTCGTATTTACAAAAACGAGATCAAGGTAAATAAATTGCAAAACATTGTCCATGATTATTATATAACATTATGTGCTAACTGCAGCCATATCATCATTGCAAATGAAAAGCTGTTCTCAATTTGCTTACCTGGATGAATAAGGGTTCAAATAAACAACATTGACTGCTATTTTGAACTGTTCATAATTAACGTAACACAGTGTTGATATTCACTGTGCATAGTCAAATTTAATCTATTTACTGAAATTAAATTCACACAAAATAATCAATACATCTCCAGCACGTCTGTTGTTGATATGTCTGATGATGTAATGCTAGTCAAGTTTACCTTTAGCCGCGCTGGCTAAAGGTAAACTGTCAGTTTCGTTTAATGTAGTGAGGCCGGAGGGAGTGTACTGTGCTTTTTAACTCCCTGGCATTAGCGCTAAGCTACACGTGCCTACATGTGTTACAACCACTGACATTAGCAAGCGAGTTTAAATCTTTGCTAAGATGACAGCGACAAAAACAAAGCAGATGTTGACTACTTCACAGCAGCCAAGAGAAAAAGCCAATTAATAGAGATATTTAACTAATGTTTAAATGTACATTTGTGTTAACCATGACTAACTATATCTTGCTATTTATCTGAGTTACTATGATATGACCTCAGGCTTTATCCTGCTAACTTTACGAGCCATTTCCCCAAAGATCGCAACCGCTAGCTAGCAAAGCTCTTTTAAAAGAGATGGTCCAGACTGAGCCTTCTCAGAGGTGAAGAAAGAAGACCTTAACTATGTGTTTCCAAAGCGCTCTGCCTAATGGACTTAGCCGGGCTATATATTCACACGGCCATGCTGCCAGCAGGTCCAACACAGACCTGTAAGAGGCACTTATTTTAAAATCAGGGCTGACCGTACACACATAGAGAGCGCGCTCATCCTGTTTAGTGGTAAAGACATAAGGAGGGGGTATTTTTAGAGGCCGTATGTATATACACAGACGCAGTGGAAAAGTGTCTGTCGGGTCCGTATATGTTGGAAGCAAACACAATTGAAGCTGTGAGGAGAAAGGAACAGGCCCTGGAATGCAATTCTTTGAATGTCACAGGAATGTTTAGAAAAACAAAAACAATCTGCTCTGGTTTTCTATTGTATCTCAATAGACTGAAACTAGATAACATTTCAGTGAGTTTTTTCCAAAACTTCTGTCCAAAAAGTTTTGTTTGTTTCTTCTCAGGCCAGTAAGGCCCGACACGTCACCATGGCAAAAGTCAACAGCGAAATCTCCTCCCTGACCAGACGTCCCTTGTCCAGTCACACATCTGATGAGGAGCTGGCCGTCATTGAAAATGGAGACAGCAGGTTTGTTTGAAGGTTTAAGAAGGTTTGAAGGCCCCTCTAAAGGTTTCAGTTGCAGACTACGCAGACATTTATGATCTGTGAAAGTGAAAAACATTTGATGTTTGACTTTGTGGCTCAAGTTCTGTGGACGGTGTCTTCCAGTAACAATTCCGAGAGGGCCCTATCTTCAAAATCCAACAGAACACTTTTTACTGGTACAGGCGCAATGGCCAGGTAAACTTCAATCTTATTTGATCTTACCACTCCTTCTCTCAGTAGCCTAGATGGGTGTCACGTCGTCGTCGTCTCTGTTCTCTCTCTGACCATGTCTAGGCTCTCTTACTTCTTCTACATGCTGCGCAACTGGGCCTTCAACAGGATGAACCCTGAAGTACCGCAAAGGCACGACTCCTTCCTGGAGCGCTTCCGAGGCCCTGAGCTCAAAGAAGTGTCTGGCTGCAAGAGCGACGGCCAGTCCCTAGACCGCAACGGCACAATGCACTGGAAGAAGTGAGTAGAAGTAATTTGAAGAACGTCAACCATCAAATAAGGGGGCTTGACTACCCTACGTTGTTTGTTTCCAAAGTCTTGGCAATAAGTGGCCGCTAGCTACTTACAACATGAATAACTGCAACAACACAGATGAGTAAGTTTATAGACTTGGTAGAAAGCTAGCCTACCTTGGTAGCGACATCCTTCCCATTTCTTACACCCAAGCAAAGGTACAGTTCCAAGAAGAATCTCTGTTTGTTTGGATTTGGGATGGATCTGCTTTAAGGCTAGGAGTCCTACCAAACCTAAACAAGATAGTTCCTGACCTGCACCAGACCTGCTCCTTTTGGTGTTGTCCGGAATTCTTCCAGTAGTCCTTCTTTTTAACTTTAACTTTAACTTTCTAGACCTAGTCAACCCCTCAATCCCTGATTCACAGTCAGAGTTTGTGACCAATAGCATAAAGGACGACAAGAATAAAAAGAAACTGCCAGGATATTTCTAGACCTCCCTCCCTCACCTCCCGGTGTAGTCTGGTATCCCTTTGGTAGTCCCTTATAGACATTTGTGATGAAGAGAATTCAAAGCCCAAGATTGTATCCTTTAGCAAAAAGGAAGACAAGAAAGAGGAGATTAAAAAAGACCAGGATGACAAAAAGGATGAGAAGAAGGATGACAAAAAGGATGAGAAGAAGGATGAGAAAAAAGATGAGAAGAAGGATGAGAAAAAAGATGATAAGAAAGACGACAAGAAGAAAGAGGAGCCCCCGTAAGTATTGTCCAATACGTCGGGGTCACTGAATTGCGGAAACATTGGTCTGATTCCTGCATTCTTCGACAATGAAATATGTTTTTTTTTTTATTTCAGGAAGGAGATCTGGATTATGGACCCGGCTGCAGACATGTACTACAAGTGGTTGACAGTCATCGCTGGCCCAGTCTTCTACAACCTGATAATGATTGTCACCAGGTATTCTTCTTGGCTTAACATTTGACGTGAAACTGAAAAGTCTTCAAATGTTTTCATCTATTCCGCCAGGGCCTGTTTCAACGAACTCCAGGACCGGTTCACAAAACTTTGGATCTTCTTAGACTACACCGCAGACTTCATCTACTTCACAGACACATTTGTCCGGTCAAGAACAGGTCAGTTCCTTGGCCAGGTCTTCACCTGGTAGCCAATCAGAGCCATCGTTTATTTACTCATGCCATTCCTCAGGCTACCTGGAACAAGGTCTGCTGGTGAAGGACGCTGCGAAGCTGCGAGCCAAATACAGGATGACGTCGCAGTTCAAGTACGACATGATTTCCATGATCCCCACCGATCTGCTCTTCTTCAAATTCGGATTCAACAACCCAGAGTTCCGATTCAACCGCCTCTGCAAGATTTCCAGGCTTTTTGAGTTCTTTGAGAGGACTGAAACGAGAACCAGCTTCCCCAACATGTTTCGTATTAGCAATCTCGTGCTCTATATCCTGGTCATCATCCATTGGAACGCCTGCATGTTCTTTGCCATCTCCAAGACAATTGGTTTCGGCACAGACACTTGGGTATACCCCAACATCAGTCACCCGGAACATGGCCGCCTGGCCAGGAAGTATATCTACTCCCTCTACTGGTCCACCCTGACCCTCACCACCATCGGCGAGACGCCCGCGCCGGTGAGAGACGTGGAATACCTCTTTGTCATCGCTGATTTCCTCACCGGTGTGCTGATTTTCGCCAGTATCGTCGGAAACGTCGGAGCCATGATCTCCAACATGAACGCCTCCCGCGCTGAGTTCCAGGCCAAGATCGACTCCATCAAGCAGTACATGCAGTTCCGTAAGGTTACCAAAGAGCTGGAGGCCCGGGTGATCAAGTGGTTCGACTACCTGTGGACGGAGAAAAAGACTTGCGATGAGAAGGAAGTTCTGAAGAACCTGCCGGACAAGCTCAAGGCTGAAATCGCTATCAACGTCCATCTTGACACACTGAAGAAGGTGCGCATCTTCCAGGACTGCGAGGCGGGACTCCTTATCGAGTTGGTGCTCAAGCTGGAGCCTCAAGTCTTCAGTCCGGGGGACTACATCTGCAAGAAAGGTGATATTGGCCGGGAGATGTACATCATCAAGGAGGGCAAGCTGGCAGTGGTGGCCGACGACGGCGTCACGCAGTTTGTGGTCCTCAGCGATGGTGCATACTTTGGGGAAATCAGCATCCTGGGCATCAAGGGCAGCAAGGCCGGGAACAGGAGAACGGCCAACATCCGAAGCGTGGGTTACTCTGACCTGTTCGCCCTCTCCAAGGACAACTTGATGGAGGCGCTTACCGAGTACCCAGATGCCAAGAAAGCCCTGGAAGAGAAGGGCAAGGCCATCTTGATGAAGGACAACCTGATTGACGAGGCTGTGGCTAATGCCGGGGCAGACCCCAAGGACCTGGAGGAGAAGCTGAGCAGGCTGCAGGAGAACCTGGAAGCCATGCAGACCAAGTTTGCTAAGCTCTTGGCTGAATTCACCTCCAGCCAGACACGCATGAAGCAACGGGTCACCCAAATGGAGGCCCAGGTTAAGGCGGTCAAACCTGAGGACCTCTCAGAAGTGGTGGCCGATAAGGATAAGAAGGTTCAGTGAGAAAGAACTTTTATAAGGAGTGAAGGACTGAAAGTTGTACTTGGTTTGATCCATTTATACATTTTAATCGCACATACGTACATCTTTTTGACAGCTATTTTCTCCACAGAGCAGGTCGAACAAAGTTTGATATTGTACATAATGCATCAAATATTTGTGCACATTACGCTAAGACGTCTCACTGTGTCATGGTCATTTTGTAGATAAAATAAAATATCACAACATATTTTTTGCAGTTTTTTGGCTAGTTTTCCACACCAACATGAAATTTGAGTTTTCAGAAATTTGGTAGGCGGACCCACGAAAAAGTCTCAAAAAAACAAGTCAAGTCAGGTTTGTGATCAGCAGTTCTCAGAGAGGCTCCAGTCAATCCTGACTAAATCCAGGGTCAACTTTCCAATGGTCGGCAGCTCCTCTGTTTTATATAGCCTATCGTCCTCTTCCTCCGAAAACTGTTCCTCCTGTTCAGTCTCGGTATCGAGCGAGGTCTGAGTCTGCTCCGAGCCATCCGACTTGTGGGAGTAACTCTTGATGTATGTGGGGAAGGATTGCCCGGGTGTGGAAGGGCTGGTCGGTAAGGAGTCCACCTCTTCTGTGTTATGATTGGACACTACTTCTGGATCTGTGATGATGACAACGATTGGCTCCTCCTCCTCCGTCAGAACGGTCTGACTTTGCTGAGCGTGCATTTTACCCTGAACCGTAACCAACAAAGGCAACTTTTTAATTAAATCAGGTTATTAAGGTCGTTTTTAAAAGTCATCACCTTCCCCTGGTCGTATTCTTTTGCCCATTTGCTGTTTGCGGGATCTGGCACCACTTGAAGCATGAAGCACTGGAAAAGTAGCCACGCCCTACAAAGAGAACACCATCGGGTCAAGGAAGGCAAACAAACTTCTGTACTACTGTGGCATGTTGTGAACCTCTTCTTCACGGCTCCGATTTGACACAAGCATAGCAGCAGTGGCACCGGCACGGTCAACAGCAAGCACAGAACCAAGAGGAACACCGGGATCCCATCGACAGCTGAGAACCACATTTCCATTTAGTCTTTCGAGCTTTTTGAGAGCATCAAACTCGAGTAGACATGTGCTCACCTTGGATGTTGATTTGGATTTTTAGAGAAGCCGGACCTTCTCCCTGAGAAGTCCAAGCGGTCATCCACAGGTTGTGGGGACCCACGGGCAGGTCCTCCAACACAAACGTCCGCTTGGTCGCTTGAACAGAGTCTTGCACATTAAAAAAAAACAGCAATGGCAGTTACAGTCGATGACATAAACTCCAAGGAGATATATTTGGTTGTTACATTGCTGCACATGTTCATGGCTGTCTTCCAGGTAGATGGTGTACTGAGTGATGCACCCGCTACGTTGAGCCCTTGGAAGCTCCGCCCACGTCAAAGTCACTCGAGTGGCATCTGCTTTCCATTTAACCGACGGGCCGACTTTAGGTACTACAAAAGAGGCGATTGAAATTCTCTGGAACGATTCCAGCGGCTAAAGACTTTCTCTTCAATTTGGCACATGGCCTCAGAGGAGGATTCATCTCGAATGGTCACCTGATTGGCTGGTGTTGAAGAGTCTAAACGTTCTCCAGGTCATCGAGCCGTCAGTGTAGAGAACGTAAACGGCCCCTTCGTAACACTCGGATGCATTCAAACCTGTGCATGAAAAAAAAAAACGTGAGCAAAAACAATTTGCAAACACATTGGGAGAGTGAGCGAGAACATCAAGAAGAACTTCTGAAGCAGGACGTCATTTCAAGACCTGTGATGATCGCACGATGATCTTCTCCTGCCAGTCTGAGCCATTGCAGCTCGTGCAGCTTCAGCCCTTCTGGGTACCACTCCACCACGTAGGACGCCGCCATTTCTGGTTGTCTCCACCAGAGGGCGACACCGCGCTCCTGTGCTTTCACGTCAACATCCAAATGAGCCGATGCTAAATGGAAAAACCAAAATGTGTTTGGGGAAAATGCAAATGAATTACTGGTAAATATATTGGTGTGATTTTCAAAAAAAGATTTTTGTAACACTGATTGGTTTAAATTGTAAACAATAATAATTTAAAAAAAAAGGGAAATACCTTTGGCATGATAGGCAAGGATTTTGGCTGGCGGGGACATTCCTTTGGAGTTGAGGGCGCTCACCGTCACGTGACACTCGGCACAAAACGTGACAGAAGTGTCGGTGGCATTTGCACTGAGGTTGGATGTAAACTCCAGTACAGACTGGGAGTTGTGTACGGACACCAAGTAGGCCACAATCTTCCCCCTGGCATGGCTCACGGTCATTGGCTAGAAAGTCAAGAAACATGACAGTGGAAAGAGCAACAACTAAAGATTTAGCTAACGCTAAACTCAAATGCTAAAAAGACATTGCGGCATTTCACGTCTTTCACTCGATCATTTCTCTTAAACTTCTCATTTCCAGTCAAACGAAAGTATCAGCTCGCCTTCGCTTTTTGTTTGAATATGACAATGCAAAGTGTGTGAATGTGCGTGTGGTTACAAGTGTCTATGTGTGATGTGCGAGTCGTGGTCAAAAATTGACCTTTAAATGTCAAAGTGGAATAGAAAGTGACGCTCAGGAGATGATACAACACACTCATACTTGAATGTTTACCTTCCAGAAGAGCCTGATGGACTCGAAGTCGAAGGGATGTTGAGTGTACCACACGTCCAGCTCCTTGGCAGGTGCTGCCAGACCACAAACCACGTTTGCTTTGAGAGAAAGCCTTTATTTGATGATTGTAGCGTAGAATTATTTCAGACCTTCCTCCTGAGTCCAACTGGAGGTGACATTGCTCCAGCTACTCCACAGTCCTGTTGTGAATTTGGCCCTGGCTCTGAACTGGTACCACTGGTAGGGCTCCAGAGATAAGATGGAGAACAACTGATCCAAAGCCACAGACATGTTCTGCTGTAGCAACGGTTAGCATGTTAGCATTTCTGATTGGAAATATTGTGAGGAACAAAGACTCTTACTGAATTTGGATCGGTAGTCCACAGTCCCGTTTCCGTAGCATACTGGACCTCCAGGTCTTGCGTCTTCACGGGTTGCCGAATCCTGATGGTGCAGCCCCTGGAGGTGCACCGAGGCACTCGGAGAACCGGAGCGGCAGGGGTCACTGTTCATATTAACACAACTTAAACATGCACCACAAGAGTCACACAAAGACAAGAACGCGAAAGGTACCGATGTTGCTGAGGGTGTAGTTGGCGGGCAGCGACATGGCCGACCCCAGTGCATTGTGGGTGGCGACTTGCACTGAGATGAACCGGACTCCATTGGGCAGGGCAAATCTAGCCGATGGGGGGTCAGATCCTTCGATTTTGATTGGACGCCAAGACTTTGAATCACTGCTCACCCTGCAACACACACAATTTTGTATGGGGAAAAACGTTTTGAATTCTTAAAGGTCATGCACTCACTCGCTCTGCCCCCCCCCCCCTCCCTCTCTTACTAACCGCAGTTCTGAAGTGTCTCTCAGGTGTGTCTCAGAGCCTTTTTCCCACGAACAAAACATCTCACCCATCTGCTCGCTCAGCACTGTGTAGTTGCAGTAAATGTTCCGTGGTGTCTCCGGTGGGTCTGCAAAAAAAAATATATGATTTATTTTTGGAGATGACAACCAGCTCCAGGTGGTCCTCACTCACAACCAGCCGAGATGTCAAGTCCGCAGGGGTCGAGGTCCAGGCACGTGCACAAGCAACTGAAGGTCCGGTCCTTGGTGATGTTCTCCACTTGGATGTAAGTGGTACTGTGGTTGACCACCGTGTGGCGCTGCAGGCTGGGCGGGTGCCCGCTGTACATGGAGCGGCCGCACCCGCAGCGAAAGGTGCAGTACACCTCCAGGCTGGAACCACGCCGGACCACCGGCCCTGCGCTGGACCAGATCACGCAAGAAGACAACTCACCTGAGAAAAATTAGACAATAACTGAAGGTTGCCTTCCACACCTTCTTTGTGACCTTCCTTCCTTCCTTTCATACCATACTTGTTTCTTTCAATAACTTTGTGGCTCACCTGTGCCTAATCGCAGCGGCAGCACAAGCGACACGGCGAAGAGCCAGGACCATATCGTGGGAATTGCCGCCATGTGTCATCAGGAACTGACAATGTGAGTCACATGTTCATATCAAAGACCACCACCACCTTTCACAAAAAACACAAAAGGGTTGAAATATGAGTCAGAAAAAAGCAAATCAACATTCACACAAAATGTACTTACCAAAAGTCTGAAGAAGAGATCCTCCATCTTTATCTTCGTGCTACTTTATCATCCTCCATGAGATCGGCGTGGTGATGTTTCATCTTTTCAGTTTTTCTTTGTTCTCATGCGAGTCATAGTCGCACTTGATGGGAGGAAGTTCAGTGCGGTGGCGAGCCGCACAATGGAACCACGACAATGCACACAAACGCCGTCCGTCCGTCAACCTTATCTGTGCTATCTGATCATATCCAGTTGTGTTTTAGAGTTTAGCTATGCTGATGTTGTCCTCAGCACAATTTCCGAGCATCTAGGAACTCCTTTTAGGCAGCACGACCGATGACGAGATACATTGTGGGACTTTCCCCCCAATTCCCACAAAGCATCTCCCTTGACTGGCACATTGTTGTTGTTTTTTTACCAGTAATGTTTTACATTGGGGTAGGTGGGGATGTGTGTGTGCGTGTGTGTGTGTGTGTGTGTGTGTGTGTGTGTGTAATAGTGGTGGTAGGGTGGTATTGAGGAAGTGAGACAGCCCTCAGGAAGTTGCAAAAAAAAAGTGTTAAGTTGAACTACACATTACTACCAAGCTTGGACAAGATGAGCCAATTGTTATGGTAATTGTACAAAATATTAAAATATATAATTAAAAAAGAACTCAATTTAGAAGGCCATATTGAGTCCATCCTCTTGAGAAATAGAAAATTGTAAAAAAAAAAAAATACTAAATGACCATTTTAGGGACTTTTTGCTGCAAAATTCAAATTTATAGGATTGTGAAGAAAAATTCTATATATTTTGTACATTCTATATATTTTTGGTTTGAAATCCTTTTATAGTTGGGTACTGTAAAATAGTGTACTTGCTTGCTTACAATTATTAGGATATAGTACAAAACAGTACACTCAGTATATTCATAATAATTTTAGGCAAACAATCCGTTTTTTTTTTCAAGAATATTTGCCACTCCCATATTTCAGATTTGAATTGGGGTACCATACTGATGCACAATATTGTCCAAAGCAATGCAGAATGAACAAACATAGTCATTCTGCCTCCTGCCCGCTGCTGGGAATGCAAATTTGTGGGATGTACCCACCAGTCAGCGAGACCTCCACCACGGTTGCACTTTGTAAATCCACCACTGGGGGGCGATCTTCGGGGTCACTCAAATTACCTCTGGTGCACTCTAATCCCATCATGTTGGGCCAGCTGGAGGAGTCCAACGCCAAGCCGGACAGTAAGTTCCCCAGGATCGGTCCAAAGCCGCCAGAACCCGAGTCATCCCCCGTGGGGGTCGTCTGGTCCTGGTCCGACTGGTCTCCTCGTGTGTCCACGGTCAGCTGAGGTTTGTAACCGTTGTTCAGCGTTGCCAGGACAACCGTCTCCAGAAAACAGGTCTCGGATTTAGTGGGATGCCGGACGGAGGGGACGAGGGGGTACAAGTCTTCTCCGGAGGCAAAACTGATCGGGGACAGCGGTGGGTCGCTGTCGGTGTATGAGAAGGATGGCTCGCTGCCGGCATCCAGCTAAAGATGGAGATGATTAATTTATTTGGATATCTTCATCATGCAGACACTTAATGAATTGTCCTACTACCAGTAATTTGATGGCTTGGCTATTTCCTGGCTTGGGAAGTTCCTCCACCAACCAGTCAGGACCAAACAATGCAACTCTTGCTTTGATCCTGTTCATCACAAACACACATGAGTGCTGCTGTTTTGGTTAGCAACAGGTTACTTCTAGTAACAAAAGAGTTCCATACCTTTGCCTGAAACAGCTCCAGCACGCCAGTTGTACAGTGACA
This sequence comes from Syngnathus acus, assembly GCF_901709675.1. Taxonomy (NCBI): domain Eukaryota; kingdom Metazoa; phylum Chordata; class Actinopteri; order Syngnathiformes; family Syngnathidae; genus Syngnathus; species Syngnathus acus. The sequence goes on along the minus strand of NC_051090.1, from coordinate 2,665,182 downwards.
GCCACCACAGCCAACACGGGGACCACCACCATGGTAAGTCCAGCTAAACAAAAAAAGAAATCATTCCAACATTACAAAAAAAGTAATTTCATTCACAACATCCAGGCATTCCACAAATTCTTCAGTAGTCAGCAACTTTCTACCCTAGTTATTATTTCTGAAGTAACATGATGGGGAGGAAACCTGCAGGTTCCGTGGGTCGAGAATAGATGAGGTTCCCGCGCCGGCCCTCTCCGGCGGCGGTGGAAGCAGACATCTGGAGAGTCACCGCACCCTCGGGACACTTCAGCCATGTCTTCCTGTGATGTGTTGCAGCCACCGCCACTAACAACGACATCTTCAGCTCAGCAAACTTGTAGTAGTCAAAACTCTCCACTAGAGGTCACTGTTATATTGAAGCAGTCTTACAATGCCTCAAACTGCTGTTTTTTTTTCTCTCCACTATTTGTTCTGCTGTGATGCTTTGGTTCACCTGGAATTTCTTGGCTATGCATGCGTAGGGTCCGTAGATAGACGGTGTAGTTGTTGATGAAGCCCCTCTGCAGCTCCACTGGAGGGTTCTCCCACTGGACCAGGAGGTGTGTGGCGTTGTGTTCCAGCACCGACACACTGGGACCGGCATCTGGTTCTGAAACATTGTGTGACTTCACAACTTATTTGCAGTCCATTCAGAAAGTTGATCACTTTTAGTCTTCTTGGCTTGAAACACCCAGATGATGTGATTTGTATTTTTAAAATATTACTGAGCTGTCCTGAGTAGGCCAAGATGGATGACGGCGTGCTGACTCCTCCTCTGCTCACGGCGTAGACTGAAATGTTGTACCTCACGCCCACAGACAGGCCTCAAAACAAAAAATTACAGATCGGGTGTAATACATTAGCAATCCACTAGATGTCAGTGTCGTATTGAAAAAGTTGTTTTTCTACCTTGGATGCTCGCATTGTTTTGATCCAGGGACACTTGTATCCAGCCGAGCTCACTTTTCCCTCCAGGCACGCTTGTCCATTCCACAATGTAGTAAAGCTCGTCACTTCCTGGTGCTCTTGGTCTTACCCAGTCCCAGGAGACTAGGATAGCACTGCCGTTAGCCACTGGATCAGTGAGTGTCAAAGCAGGCTCAGGGTCACCTGAACAGCAACATGCAACGTTAGCCTAAAACCTGCATTACATCGTCTGAAGTGTTTGTACCTGAGAATGTGAGGGGTACGCTGGCCGGCGGCGACGCCCCATAAGTAGTGACCACGCTAACGGCAAGCGCCTCAATATCGGACGGGACTTGAAGGGAAAACCGGCACAGGGACGTGGCACAGACTACTTGCCGTGAACCCCGGCCCTCGTCCACCTTGTAGTACTCCACCTGTCCATTGAACGTCTTTGAAGGAGGAGCCTAGAGATTGTTATCAGAGATTAGCATTAAATAATATACAAGCGTTATTTACTGCATGACTCCTTGAAAAATCGGATTAAAATCAGGTCACCTTCCACAAAACGGTGACATTCTGCATCGAGCTGCTTTTGTGATTACTCAATATCCGCCACGCACGCAGAGGCTGAGAAGGACCTGAAGATAAATGTACAGGAAATGCAGTAGTTATCACTGATAAGTTTTTTTTATAACCCCAAGAGTCCACTTTGACATCGGGGCCTGTTTGTTTCAAGCAGATAGGCTCTGTACGTTAGTGGGAAAAAAAATATATATATGAAATTAAAATAAAAATAAAATCATAAAATTATAAATAAATGAATAAATGAATAAATGCATGTTAATATTCAGAGGAAAATGGACCTGACCTTTTCCAGGACTTCTGCTCACTACCTCTTGACTCCATTTGCTGCATTTTCTGGTTGCCGTGCTACACGTCCTGATCTGGAAATGGTAGTCCACCAGGGGCTGCAGATCATCCACTCGTACCTCATCCTGGCTGAGCCGGGTCACCTCTCTTGCGTCCTAAGGGACTCAAGGTGGGGGTCAGTCCTGCACTGAATAAGGAGGTAACCTAGCTTTTGTGTATTTTGTTTTTTTTACCCAGGGGGAAGAGCTGGCGGGGCGGAGCCTGACGGTAGCTGTGAGCTGTGACGAGTTTTCGGCTGTCTTCCAGTGCAACACGGCCTCCAGTGCGGAGGAGTTCCCAAAGTGGATGTGTGTGATGCGAGGGCTTTGGGGTACCACTGCAAGACAGGGGAGAGCCCTTGATTAATGATCACGCTGGTGATCATTTCTATTTGATTTTTTTTGATGCAATTATAAAAAAAAAAAAGTGCATTTCTTGCTTGCTCACGTATGCGTGTGGGCTCCAGCGTGAACGGATCCGAGCGCGAGCGACCGAAGCGGTTGTCGGCGCTGACCACAAATCGGTACCGCTGGTTCACATTCATCTCGGTTTTTGGTAGCACCACCTTGTCCGCCTCCGAAGGCCAATTCCAGGTGCTGTTTCCACTGAGGACATGCACACAAATGTTAGCTTTGGCAAGTCAATCCGAGCCGTGGTTGAAGGACTGACAGCTGACCTGCTGAGTGACACGTTGTAGGAAGTGGGCACGTGAGTGTTGCGCCCCGCCCGCCACTGGCACTCCACCCATGGGGAGGTCGAGGTGGTCTCGCAGGTGATGTTCTCCGGCTTATCTGGGGGCCCTTCGGTGGTGGGAAACGCTTGTTAGCCATTAAGCTCGTTTAACATTTTAGTGAAGCTATGCTACATACATCCTCCCTGCAAGGTCAGCCCTCCGACAATGTTGACCAAGCCGTCTTTGTGCAGCCTGCAGAGCAGGTGGAAGCGAGGCCGTCGGACGTCGGGCAGCTTGAACGTCACGACCGAACTGCAGTCGTTCCTCTTCCATTCACTCTCGGGCCAGGGCTTCATCACCAAAGACACTTTGGACCTGCAAGGCGACTTGCAGTTCTTGTACTAGAGCGGGTCTGTGCCTAATATTTTGACTCCAGTTTCTTACCTCCATTCACACTTGTTGTGGCAGGACACCAGGAGGTCCGAGCCTAGCAGAAAGGGCGAAGGCGGTTCTACGCTGAGGTTGCCCAGGCTGTTGTCAAACACCTGGCAACCGCCAAAAAGTGGCCCACTTGCTGCGGGGAAGAGCGAAAAAGCAGATGTAGATGCTTTTTTGGAGCGTATGAGTGTGAGAAAAGCAAAAAAACAAGACTCACTGCTGAGGAGAAACGCGATGAAGCATCTCCAGAGGGTCATGGCCGCTCAGCACGAAAAGTGTCACAGCTTCCTGGCGTCAAGCGATTGGTTTTGACATTCTCCGAAGCGTCCATCTGATAAAACACAAATGGCATGACGGCGACGTGTTAAGATGGCACTCGGTGCGTTTGCTTGCGTTGAACGTGGGGGGAGCGAGAGAGAGAGAGAGAGAGAGAGAGAGAGAGAAAATGAGGCCAGTGACCCGGTTTAGTGACGTGGCGGGGTTAGTCATAGAACTCTTCCAGTCAACTGCTGCCCCAGTTCACTCACCGCAAGATGACGTTCACACGCAATGTTCCCATTTCAACATGTAGCTTAATATCGTGGGAAAAAAATATGAACTACCACGTTGCGGGAAACTTTCATTTCAAGCATATATTATTTTCTACCTGGTTTTGAACAAGTTTATTTTTGGACCCTACATTCCGAGAACCACCCATACAATCCCTGGCAAATTATTACTTGCAATTCTTCTTTATTACATTTATGACTGATATTAATTGCACCGCTTTAATGATTTTTAGGAGTGCCAAAGGTCACACACTAAGCCAATCTATTTAGTTATATAACTTTCCATTTTCTGCATGTGCATCCACTCCCTCTATGTGATTACTATCAGTAGCCAACAGCAACCTCTACTCTAATTCACATGGGGACGTGTTACATAACTTTCCCCACCTCCTTCTCCACCTCTCATTTCCCTCAAAAACAACTCCGATTGCCTGCAGACAGGTCAGAAAAAATCTCCTCGAAATTATGATTTTTCAAGCTCTTTTCGAGTGTCTGGACCCGAGCGGCTGGCTGCTGTTGGGTTTGGTGGCGCTGATGTTGACGGACGTGCTGCGAAACTGGCGGCCAAGCACTTTCCCACCGGGACCTTTGGCCCTGCCTTTTCTCGGGAATGTTTTCACTGGAATGGACTACAAATCCGTGGAAAACGTAAGATTGAGAATCAAAAGTGACACTGCACATGAATAGGTGGAGGTGGACCCGAGTCTGCAGTTTTTAAGATTCGGCAAAAATTGCATTTGATCAGTAGCACCATGTCAAATTGTACCGTTTCTCACAGGTCGTATTTTGTTTAGTTCACCAAGGAGTACGGCCCCGTGTGCAGCTTGAGGCAAGGCAGCGAGAGGATTGTGTTTATCTCCACCTACCGCATGGTCAAAGAGGCGCTTATCAACCAACTGGACAGCTTTGCCGACCGGCCCGTCGTCCCTCTCTTTGACGAAATGTTCAAGGGTCTCGGTGAGAGAGCTCCTTCTTAAATGCGATTTCAACAGCGCTGGGATAAGTGGCTGTTAAGTGTGCTGTAATAAGCTCGGCTTTTTATGGGTGACATTGCTACAGGTATCGGGCTGAGCAATGGTTACTCGTGGAAGAAGCACAGGAGATTTGCTAACACCCACCTGCGCTACTTTGGAGAGGGCCAGCAAAGCCTGGAGAACTACATCAAAGTGGAATGTGGCTTTCTGTGCGAGGCCTTCAAAGAAGAGCAAGGCAAGTGCTTAAGATGAGGATTTGTCAGAACCTTTTGCCATCCCCCGATGCTTTGAATTCTCAGGGAAGCCGTTCAACCCTCAATACAGAATGACCAACGCGGTGGGGAACATCATCTCCTTGGTGGCGTTCGGACACCGCTTTGAGTATAGCGACGTAAACTTCCGCAGATTCATCGAGTTGGACAACGAGGCCATTCTGAATAGCGGCTCTCCCTTCGCGCAGGTCCAAGTCCGAAAATCAGTCCTTGCCGCGTCGACCGACCTGACTTTTTGCTCCGACCGCAGCTCTACAACGCCTTCCCCTTTCTCTTCAAATACCTGCCGGGCCCGCACCAGAAAGTCCTCGCCAACTACAGGGAGATTGAGAGCTTCCTGCGGGGTGAAGTGCAGAAGCACCAGGAGCAGTGGAATCCGGATCTACCTCGGGACTTCATTGATGTGTACCTTGCGGAGATAGACAAGGTGGGCTCCTTTTTCAAGACTTTGAAAAACTAAAAAGGGGCTCAACATTTAAACAAGAACATTTTCTAGTTGAAAGGAGACCCTGAAGCTGGATTCAGCATTGAAAGCCTGGTGGTCACCACCTTGGACCTCTTGGAGGCGGGCACGGAGACCTCCAGCACCACCTTGCGCTGGGCTCTGGTTTACATGATGCACTATCCGGACATCCAAAGTGAGACAAACAAAACTCAACAGAGCAGAATCCAAATTCTGATTTGCGTTGCGCTCCCCAGAGAAAGTCCAGACGGAAATCGACAACGTGATCGGACAATCTCGCCAGCCGGCGTTATCCGATAGACCCGACATGCCCTACGCCGAAGCCGTCATCTACGAGACCCAGAGGATGGGGAACATCGTTCCTTTGGGATTCCCCAAGATGGCCAGTAAGGAGGCCACACTGGGAGGATATATCATTCCAAAGGTAAGTTATCAGACGGAGGAAAATGTTATGGAAGTATAAAACGATGACATCATCACCACCGCTTTCCAGGGCACGGTGATAGTTACCAACATGACGTCGGTGCTTTTCGACGAGAATGAGTGGGAGACCCCAAACACGTTCAATCCTCAACACTTCCTGGATTCGGAGGGCCACATTCGCAAAAGAGACGCCTTTTTGCCATTTTCTGCAGGTTTGCGTCTACGAGAAGAAACTTGCCAGTCCAAATTGATTCCTAAGTGTTTTTTCCTTTCAGGTAAACGAGTATGTTTGGGCGAGCATCTGGCGCGAATGGAACTCTTCCTCTTATTCACGGCCCTCCTGCAACGCTTCACCTTCGCCGCCGTCCCCGGAGAGATGCCCAGCTTGGAGGGCGTGCAGGGTTTCACCAATTCCCCCGAACAGTTCCGGACCATGGCCATACCTCGTTGAGAAGCAAGACCACCATTTTGATTCCAACTTTAAACAAGTTGACCAAATAAAATTCTTGTAAGGTTTTTGTCTTTTGTTTACTGTACATTCCTTTAAAAATAATATTTCTCAACGAGTTACAGTGACTTAACTGGAGTTAACTTATTTAGTTTTTGGGTTTGGTTTCCACCTTTTCTCGCTTGGCCTGTTCCTTGTGTCAACAAACCAGCTCCGGGTGCGCCTCATTGCCACACAAAGTTTTTCCAAATGAAATTCAGCCCAAGAGACAAATTTCAAGCTGACTTTTAACAATATTATCAAACACCAGATACCTCAAGGGCAACTTTCGTTGCCCTGTTTTGTTAAAATGTGTTTGTTTTGATGACTCTCCCGCAGCCCGTAGGGTTGATTCAATTAAATTAGATTAAATTAGGCATCTGGGCGGTATTTAGAGGCGCCACCTCGGGAAAGCCACACTAGCGGAACAGTCCAACGGGACATCATGTCGATGTATAGCGTGTTCCTGGGTCTGAATACTTGGGGGGTGCTCCTTTTAGGTCTAGCACTTTTCCTCCTTTGGGCCACCTTTGGCAAAAAGGAGCCGGCAAATTTCCCACCCGGGCCGCTCGCCCTGCCTCTCGTCGGAAGCGTTTTCAATATTCCTGTCAAGCAGCCTCACATGTATCTGACGCAGGTAGGAATTGACTCATTATGATTTTTGGAGGCCTTGACTATCATTGATTTTTTTTTTTTTTTTTAGTACATAGATCAGGAAAGTTAGGAATCATTAACCCCGGATTTTGATTTTGTGTGCCAAAGTATTATTTGAATAATCCAAGCTAAAACTAGCTGACTCATCACAATATAACATGAACTCATATTTTTTATGTACTTCATCTTAATCATGCGAGACTGGAATATTCTCCCATGGTGTTTTTCTATTCCCTCCGGGAGGGGAACGAGTAAATACTTCCATTAACAAATTGCTGACACACGGGGAATATTGTCTTGGAATAACCATGCACCTCAGCTGACCACAAGGCGCCATTGTCGTGTGCGTGCACAGTTGGCCGACACTTACGGGAACGTGTTCTGCATCAGTGTGGGACAAGAGAAGACGCTGTTTGTGTGTGGATGGGAGATGGTGAAGGAAGTCCTCGTGACGCAGGCTGACAAATTTGTAGACCGGCCCTACCAGGCCCTGTTTGCCAGACTGTACAATCAACACACAGGTAGGACACACACACACACACACATACCTACACAGTGACAGATGAGAGTCATTTTTCGCTTGTACCTTTAGGAGGGCTTTTCTGCAGCAACGGCAAGACATGGAGGAGGCAGCGTCACTTCGCCATGGGCACCCTACGCACCTTCGGCCTGGCTAACGGCATCACGGAGAGGACCATCAACGAGGAGAGCCAACACCTATGCCAGGCCTTGGAAAAACACCAAGGTGACCCAACATCAAATATTACAGATAGTGGTCTTCAAGTTGGGGATTTGAAGTCGCTAATTTTTGTTGAAAGTCCGATTTGAAGTCATCTTACTTTGTTGTATTGCCGTCACCTTCCACCTCAGGTGAATTATTTGATCCCGCCTCCGAGTTGAACAGCGCAGTGGAAAACATCATCTCCCAGGTGGCTTTTGGGAACAGGTTTGACTACAGCGACCCAAACCTAAAGCAGCTGCACGCCACCATGGCAGAGATGGTCTTTCTGGAAGGTTCCGTGTGGGCCCTGGTGAGGGAACTCGGATGCTAACTCAAATGTTCATCGTTATAACGGCAAAGGAATTCTTGTATCCTGGATGCTAACGCAGATACGAACTCAGCTGCTAGCTTAGGTGCTAATCATGACAACACAAAAAAAGCACAGTTGTCCGAGCCGATGTTTCCTTGGTGTAGCTCTTCAAGGCCTCCTTGTGGACCTTGTTGAGTGAGAATTATCTGGCACTGAAACTTCGGATGCTAACTGAGATGCTAATTCAGATGCTAATCATAACTTGCCGCAGCTCTACAATGCCTTCCCGGCAGTGCTGAAGCGATTGCCTGGGCCCCACAACAGAATCTTCAGCAACTTCCAAGCCGCAGGAAAGTTCATCAACACCCAGATACAAATCCACAAGTTGGAGTTTGACCCCAGCAACCCACGAGATTACATCGATGCCTTCCTGGTGGAGAGCAAAGTAAGACGACGACATCTAGGAGCTCCATAACGGACCCTGACTTTGTCTTTTCTGACAGGACAAAGCTAACAGTGAACTAGGTTTCACAGAAGAAAATCTGATTCTGTGCTGTCTGGATCTGTTCCTCGCCGGAACGGAAACTTCCTTCAGGACACTGCAATGGGGACTTCTCTTCCTTATCCAGAGCCCTGAAATCCAGGGTGGGTTTTCCTCAAGGCCATGAAAGAAACATGAAGTGGTGTTATTATGCTCCGGATATTAAAGTGCAACAATTTTCCATCCTTTCTCCAAGACAAAGTCCAGGCGGAGATCGAGCAAGTGATTGGGCCGAGCCGCCTCCCCAAGATGGCCGACAGAGCCCACATGCCCTACACTAACGCGGTCATCCATGAGATCCAGAGAATGGCCAACATCATTCCTCTCAACGGAGGCAGAGTGGCCTCGACAAACCTGAAACTGGGGGATTATGTCATCCCCAAGGTGGGTTGTACAAAATAGTCTCAAGAACCTATACATGTAACTGATTGGAAAGTCGGCCATCTTGGATTGAATCATGCTTGTGGTTTACAGGGCACCACCGTGTTGCCCATCTTGACATCGGTGCTGTTTGACAAGAACGAATGGGAAACTCCACATACATTCAATCCTGAACACTTCCTGGATTCCGATGGCAATTTTGTGAAGAGGAATGCATTCGTAGCTTTCTCTGGAGGTAAGAAAGACGGCGGGCTGGATTCTTGAGATGGTGGAGGATGGTTACGGTAATGACTGTCTTTTGTAAGGCAAACGTGCATGTCTGGGTGAGGGCCTAGCCAAAATGGAGCTGTTCTTGTTCCTCGTGGCTATGCTGCAGAAGTTCACGTTCTCCGTGCCTGAAGGAGTCGAGCTAAGCTCCGAGGGAATCATTGGAGTGACGCGCTCGCCGCACCCCTTCAAAGTCTTTGCTACAGCCCGCTGAGTGTCGAACACACATCTTATTTCTTCTTAAATGGAACTTGATGCAGGCAAAGGTGCTTTTTATCCATTTAGCTATCCTAGACTTATTTAAACTGCTTATATATATATATATATATATAAATATATATAATTATTCAGGTTTATAACAGCTCGATGTTTGTGAAATTAGACATTTATTTTCATAAAAGACACTCGACATACACACAATAAATTACATTTGCAGACGCATCCCATTTGCAATTGGTAAGCACATTCCGAGGGCTGCGTTCAGAGCGGGAAGGCTTCACAATACATTTTGAGGCAGCTTACATGAATAATATTTCACGGTTTGCAATTTCACATGTGATATGCTCCGAACATAGCATTATCAAGAAATGTGGTCAATCATTGCGTCATACATTTTTGCATGGCCCCATGATGACAATAAAACCTAAAATGATGTCTGGTAGAAAAATGGCAGCTAACCTCTAATCAGCCACTGCCCTATTTAATCGGGTGATTGTCAAAGTGAGCTACCGAGTACCACCACCTTTTTAGTACAACACATTTGCAATTAATCTTTCACCAACTGTTTGTTTTTTATCCTTTCTAAAGCTCCTCAAATTTCTTCAACCTAATTTCTTGGCACCAGGAAGATGCCAAAGCAATACTTTTATATTAAAATACAATTGAATTAGACCAAGACATTATACGGGAAATTAAAGCAGTGCTTTGTCGCCACCTTGTGTCCTCAATTGGAAAATACAAACTGTCACTCTACTGTTGAATTAATTTAGTGATTCTATGACGAGCCTCACTTTGAGAATCGCCACACATGACACATGGCACTGACGTGACACGCATGATTTGTGAAGTGGAAAAATGCAGACCGAGGTGAAAAGCAGTCACTCGTATAGTAGTTCATAAAAAGCCTGGTGCTCACTGTCGATGAAGGAGTGCAGCGCCGACAGCATGGAACCTTCCGGACCCCCGAAGGTGGTGTACTGTAGCTCCTCGGGGGTGGGAGTGGGCGGGGCCAGGCGTGCGGGTTGCAGAGAGGTCACGGGGGCAGCGGACGTGTGGTTGGGGCTCACGTGCTTCTTGTGGCGTGCTCGGCAGTTCTGGAACCACACCTGCACAATCCAGTTCGTCTTTATATGCACAGTAATGATCCTATTTATATTCATAAATGGAAGTTTTATTATTATTATGCTTGTTTTTGTTTGTATTATGTTTGCTTGAACCTGTATGACTCTTCGACTGAGGCCCGTCTGCTCGGCCAGTTTCTGCAGCGTCTGAGCATCCGGGTTGTTGTCCTGGGCAAACTGCGCCTGCATCACCTGCATTTGTAAAAATGGGGTTAAATAATATAATAATGCATCACAATCTGTAATAAACTCATACAAAAAAAAGGCCTTTAAATAGTCTGTGAAAATAAATGATGTATTTTTATAATTTTATATAGAATATTATAATATATATAATATTCTGTATTACACACGCACATGCAACTCTAAGCGGGAACATTTTTATTTTTTTTTACCTGGAGCTGGTCAGCAGTAAAGCTGGTCCTCGCTCTCTTGGATGGTTTGGGCGGGCTAATTTCTTGTTCGGTGGGCATGGCACCCTCCATATTGACACTGCTGCCTGCAGTAATCATAACAAGGTTATTCATATTAAAAATAGGCACCAAAATTGGTAAAAAAATAAATAAATAAAATGCTATATTTAAGAGCCGTGCATGTAAACTTGATATTTTATATGCTGAGTCTATTTTTTTTTTAACATCAGACATGTTATAATAATATGTTAGGGGTGTGGTGGCCATTTGGAATTTGGGGAAAATATTACTGGACTGACAATTATATTCATTTGCAAATGACCTTTATCGGCGGCCCTTTTGAGCTTGTCCAGCATGCAGTCGTAGTGGACCCTGCAGAGCACCTTGTCCTCCACCAGGGCAAACTCCTCTCCGGTGGACAGCTGCCGCTTGCACGAGAAGCAGGCGAAGCAAGCCAGGTGGTAAACGTTGCCCTTGGCGCGCCGCACCCAGTCGGTGGCGTGGATGTGGCGGCCGCAGCACGCGCACCACGTGCCGAACCTTCTGCGACACAGGCAACAAATGGACGTCGAGATTCACACGGTCACCGGGAAATTATACAAGAGGAAATTTTTATTTAAGATAATAATAATAATGATAACAGTAGCTTAGATGCATATCATTTATTCATTACTGTTATTCTACAGTCAAAAAAAAATACTAGAATAAATCATTTTAAAATATGTCAGACTATTAGTGTGAATTAGTGTCTTTGTTTTGAATCTTTTCGGGGGAAATAAAATTAATCAAGAGATAATGTGCACAAGTGTACACACCCTGTCATGCAAGTGTTTAATATGACCCAATCACTTTCAAACTTGTGTTAAACGGGAGGCGCACATGCACTATTAATATTAAAAAAAAAAAGAAAGCAATAAGCCGGACAAAGGTCTACCTGAAGTAATCCATCTTGCAGAAGACTTCCTTGTCTTTAATGTAGCAGCTGGTGTGGCCTCCCAGCGCGGCCTGGCACACGCTGCAGCAGAGGCAGCGCACATGCCAGGACAGGTCGCTCACCTGTGCGCACGCACACATACACACACGGAACACACTGTTTATTTCTTCTCCGGTCCTGTGAGGGATGAAGGCGTGCAAACCACAATCACCCTAAAGCTGTCATGAAAATGCTCATACAAAAACAACTTGGATATATATCAAGGCGCACACACACACATTCCAAAGCAACAACAAAAAAAGCAAAGTAACGCGAGAAAATACCTTCAATAAATATTTATCAACAATTTCTTCATTGCAACTGGCGCACACACACACGCTGGCGGTGAGAAGTGGCTCAGCGGACATGGCCTGCAGGCCGGAGCGCATGTCTTCAGCCACAACCTCCACCTGCAAGTGCAACAAAAACACAAGGCAACATTTCAAAATAAATATTAAATGAATCTCATTTGATATTATTTAGTGATTAAAGATTAAAAAAATAAATAAACAGCAAATTTGATTATTGTTAGTTGTGCTCAACTCCAAAGAAATTGTAATTATTAGAGCAAAATGATATAAGTGCCTTAAAACATTGACTATTATGTTATTGATTAGTAAGATTGACTTAATATTCCATAATTATAATTAATAGGAATACAATCAAATCTCACCTACTTTATATATTAAAGTCCTGAATTTTGAAGTCCTCACTCGCACATCAACTCAACTCTCTCCCGCTTAAGCATTTTGTACATAAAGGTATGCATTAATATTAAAAACACACCATTAAAATTGCAAACCCAATAACCCATATTAGGAGCAGAATTAGTTAGTTGAAAAAAATAAAGTTGCTGCTTAGATATTTTGAGCAAATTACATCTTTACACATTTGGGGAAAAAACATGTTATATAATATATATATATTTAATATTTAAGTGAATATTTCATTAAAAAATGACTCCCACTTTTATCTTTTTAAAATGATATAAATCAAAATATCTATGGATATAAGGAATGTCGTTTTGATGACCGGTTTAATTTTTTTTTTCATGACTATACACGGTTGTACGTGCATTAAGTTGTTAAGAACATTCCACATCCAAAAATAGCATCCATTAAATAAAATAATAGCAACAATAAAAAGTATATTTTTGCCCTGTTTAAAAATAAAATTAAAATAATCCCCATCCCTACCGTGTTGTCTTTGGAGTCCTCACATGCACACATATTTTCCTCTGCCCTCCGTCGCTGCGCGTGTCCTCGCTGCCCGCGTGGTGCGTTCAATGACCGGCGCTCTCGCCATAAATATCATCAGCTGGCCGCTCACTTGCTCACCATGACGACGCCAATTGCACATTTACAAAGAGTCATTACTTGGACTAACAGACGACACTTGAGCCGACACTTCTCCCCCCCCACCCCGCCCTTTTACCGATATTACATCAAAAGGGCGTTGATTTATTTAATAGCGGCGATTAAAACAAGTCAAAGTTAAAAAAAAAAAAACATGAAGTGGTCCCATTAACTGCTCGAGTTTTAACAACGATGGAAGCTAGGTGGAGTGGGTGCCCGCAGATTGCAGGAGAGAGCAATTAAAGTCCCAATATTGAACCAGGCCGGATCCACCAGGCAGACCCCCGACCCCGCCCGCCAACGCTTGACCCCGGGCCGGCCGAGGACTTTCATCCCAACCGACTCACCTCCTCGCCGGAGCCTCCAGCCAGGATGCAGCATTGAACTTTGGTCTCACTTTTCCAGCGCATGTCTGTGGCTTCTTCTTCTTCTTGTCGTCCTCCCAGAGAGTGAGCCTTCCCTAGGGAGGATCAGAATTCATATTTCACATTTCATATGTCACCTTTAGCCACGCCCGCCCACCCAGTTGCCTGCCTGCCTGCCTGCCTGTGTGGTTTCTTGCAAGCGTGCAAAAAAAAAAAGTTGAAGAAAAACGCAGGTATGAGCGGCTGGAAAGGACAAAAAGAAAAAGTTGTTCTTTTGGAGAGTTTTTGTGGTGACGTTTGAGAGTGTGAATTACAGTTTAGGTTTTGGGAGGGGAAGTAGAGTGAACTGTTTTTGTCTACAGGTTTTTTTGGGGATGAGAGATTTTGTTGTTTGGAGTTTTTTGTTGTGTTTGATATTTTTATAATGTTAGTGTGAGAGTTTTATGGTGTCAGTGACATTTTTTGTAGAGAGAAATTTTCGTGAGATGTTTTAAAATTCTGAAACGCGCTAAAAACGTTTGGCTAGTCAGCTTTTTTATTCGTTTGGGTGAATGTGACTTTTCTAATCAAATAATTTTTTAAAACACAATTTAAAAAAAGTTTTATCCATGCCGATATTAACAGTTTCAAAGCCATGACGATTTGGCTGCAAAGTATTTTTTCAATTTCCAATATTCATTTTGAAGAATTTCTTCTGCTCTTTTGAAGACGACTGCTACAAAGATAACGTACTGTGACTTTTTATTTTTCCTGTCTCTTTATCGCCTTGCAGGAGGTCTCGGTAGCTCGCAACCCGCATTGGCACGAGGCTCCCTATCACATCATCTCAGGAGGCCTTTAGCAGTCCTAGCGTGCCTCCTGGAAGATGTGTCGCGTTCCAGCTGGTGCCCATGAATGCTATTTTTTTTTTTTAAATCAGATAACGCGTTCTCAACCGTGCACCCAACTAAAACCTTGCTCAGATAGAACAGAGGTCAAAAAGTGACAAAATCGAGTGTTTTATCATCAAAAGAGCAGACGTAGTTAGGAGCCCGCATGTTGCTCAGATCCCAATCGGCCGCGTGTAGCGTTTTGCGGGCTACGGAGCAGACAAAAACAAGGCGGACAAAACTCCTCCGAGTGCCTTGTGACATCACGTCTGGATGATGCAGCGTGTTACGTTATGAACAGGGAGGAAGGAAAGTGTAAATAAGATGACATGTATGGATGAGGAGTTGTTGTTGTGGTCACATGAGGGTCTGTGGTCATCACACTTTGCCAGTGGAATTTTCTGATCTAATTCCATAACATCTCCGACGTTTTTCACAATTTCTCCACTTGAATGTTTTGTTTGAACGAAAAAAAGAACATCATACCAGATGATGTTGGTCATGGGGCTGTTATGTATCACCAGGACCTGGACAACTTGCTGGGATGGACGGAAGCAGGAATTCTGCAGACAACCCTGATGGAAAACATCAGTTTGTGACTTCAAGCTTCAAGACAAAAATGACTTCAAGAAATCGCGACAGCGCTGGCATGCAGCAAGCCTTTTTCCAAGTGAAGAGCATTTGACCTCTGAAGCTTTCCTTCCACTCCGCTTGCTTCATCTCGTTTATTTTATTAAAATCAGGTCGACAGGTTGGATTACAATTGACACTCGCAGATGAGCGTGACCTTTTCTCCTTGCTGTAAATGGCTACTCGTTGAATCTGAAAGGGAGGAGGGGGGGCTTTGGGCGAGGGGTTGGTGAGGACCATGGGTGGAAATCACAGCGGTGAAAATGGCAGTGAAAGAGGGGCCTGATTGCGCCGGGACGGTGCGAGCGGGAAGCAGCATGCTCAGCACCAATCAGGGCCACATGCGGAGGGAAAAAAAGTGCTCTTATCAACAAGTAATGGCCCACTTGACAATCACACAGCCACAAAACGGCTCTATTTAACACTGATTGCAAAAACTCAACCCCCCATCCTTCCATCAACAAAAGTGCAGGACCCCCAGGGACCTTCCCCCGTCGACAGCCAGAATCTTTTTTTTTTTCCTCCCTGAATGGAATTTATAATCATCCCTCTTCTTTTTGGTGGCTAATTGTTATTTTAAGGCTTGCTGACTTGATTACGGTGTTTAGCGGGCCGGAAGCGCATCGGTCTCAATTTCCAACAGCCCCCGACTGCTTGCTGACGGAAGTTTAAACAGGCCTTGAGGATGGATGGATGGATGGATGGATGGTGTTCAAAGACTCGATGCTATTCGTTAGCCCCTCTATGACGTTCTATATTGATTGTTAGCATTGAGCTAAGCAGACATTCCAATGGCAAAGCTTTTAATACACAAGCTGGATTTCTTTTCAACTGAGAGTGGCAATAAACAGATGAAAATGTCTTCCTTTTATGAGTTTAGTCTTGGAACCAATTAAACTAGTGAGTGAAGGTACGTACCACTGTATGGTCATTTTGGCACATCGGTCGTCCTAGTGGCATTGGCATCTCAAGAATGAAACATGGCCGCACTCGGCTCAAGTTTGATACCTAAAAAATAAAAAATCTATTAGTCAAAGGCAGTAAATTAATGCCACAATTCCATATACTGCAATATAATATCATAGTCCTAGATTAAAATTGTAAAGTTCACTTTTATTGAAACTGTTGGAGTATTGTATTAATCTAAATATTAAGTTGGACTCATAATTCACTAACAAGATTGTAATTTTCCTTATGTCCTCTAGAGGATAGTATAGGACCTGTGTACCACAAACTGGACTGCTGTGAGTTTTTTTATCTTAATCTTGGTCACGCATTATTTACTGTGTTTTGACTTCTGTAAGAGTATAGATGTAGATTTAGTAGCAGATGTGGCAATAAAAATAATGACATCAATTTCATTCTGATCATTTCCATTGAACATCATTATCACCAACAAGAGGTGTGATTGAATGTTAGTAAAATAATGCCATCTACATAATCTGTAGCAGTTTGCAAACAAAATTGAAGAAAAAAAAAAATCACCAGGGATGCTGATGTGCAAATCGTGTTTTGCTAATCGATCACTTTCGCTCTTAAGTTAAAGGAACAGTTCCAAGGGCCAACACTTCTGATTCTGAAGGCCCTGGGCAGGTGACAGTGACATAGCAAACACATAGAATAATTTGCTACAAGTCTCCAGAACAAATATATTACAATTGAGGTTGTAAATGTAGGTCAGTGCTTCGGGTGTCTACTTTGATGCCAGTGGGACTGCGTCTGTGTGTGCGCGTACGTGCGTGTAAGTGGAAACCAGCCTGGTTGGCAGCATTGTCACGTGGTCTCCCATGGCAACCGCCCAGTGTCACCGCTTCGACACTAGCAAAAGTAAGGCAGCGACTCCGGTCGGGGATCAGATGAGAATTTGGTGCTCCGTCACGACAACTCTGCCGTCCATCGAGCCAGCTGGAAAATTTGAAGGATTTGAAAGAGCACCATGAGTCACTTCAACCCGGGGTATGTGCTACTTGATTTGCTACTCTACGTTTTTTTTTGCGTGCGGCCTTCTTTGCGGGGACAATTTGGAGAAAAGGGCCTTTCAAGCATGAGCTGCGCACACAGTCAGGTATCGGATACTACAGTACACTGTGAAATTGGATTTACTAGCCTTATTTCAAGGTATCGGGTACTCGTGAAGGATACCGATACCAGGCCACAGATACTGAAATGAAAACAAAATTTGAGGTCATAAGTGGTATTGGTGGGTGTGAATATCCATCGAAAAGAATGGTGGACAAGAAAAATCAAAGAATTTAGGGATCGGGTGAATGATCGAGTCAAGCCAACAAAGGATGTGACCTGTTGGATGGCCACGCTTCATTAAAGATGTTCTCAAAAGAGCATCCGGCCGTCAAGAGCTGCACGAAGCGACACAGTAGCACATCAGAGACAATCCAGGTGCACAATAGAGAGGCGAAGAGGGTCAAGTGTGCCATCTCTTCAAATGACTGCATGTAATCAGACACCTTTTTCAAAAAAAGAACGGCAGCTAAAAGATCCCGATGGAAATAAATAAACATAAAAAAAGTTTCTTCTTATTTTAGAGTGACGCAAAAATACGCTTTGTTTTATTTCTCTCCGCCACAGGCTCATTTCAGCCTACAACAGCCTGACGGACAAGCACCTGAGCAGCTACTTCAGCAGTACTCGCATCAGGAGACATTTGCAGAGAGCCGGACTGGTATA
Source organism: Syngnathus acus (assembly GCF_901709675.1). Classification (NCBI taxonomy): domain Eukaryota; kingdom Metazoa; phylum Chordata; class Actinopteri; order Syngnathiformes; family Syngnathidae; genus Syngnathus; species Syngnathus acus. The sequence continues at coordinate 2,647,567 of NC_051090.1, read as the reverse complement.
GAAATAATCTGTTGTCGCCAGGAAGCCTTGTTTTAAGTCTTAATTTATAATACACAAATTAGAACAATTTTGTTCTAACTCTATTTTGGGTGTAATTCCAATGTCAGCCACTAGATGGCAACACATTATTGTGTTTCTCTGTGTAAATATGAACGCAGAAAGTATTTTAAGATTAGTTTTTGCTAAAGATTATTAAATGTCAAATCGTCTTCATCAGATCACCAGGAGCGGGCGCATCGTTCCCGACAAGGAGTACAAACACAAGATACTCCAGAAGGTGCACCAAAAACATGTCAGAGAGTGCCTGGCCCAGGCCATTTTCCTCAAGGTGCTAGAGATGGAGGTGGGTGGGTGGGGCGGGCGAGTGGCTCGGAACACGTTGTTCCAGACACAAAACCGATTCAGACAGCGAGGAGGGACGAGCCATGCTAATTGGCTCCTCTTCCCTCGCAGCGTCTCCATCAGATGGAGATTAAAAGAAAACTGGAGGAGTTTGCCAGGAGGGAGCGAGTGCACAAGATGAAGGTGAGTCATTTGCATCTTAATGGTGTCTACGTCACGTACCGTGCGATACTTTTGAAGGTGGCGCGTACAAAGCGATTTGAAGAAGATGTTCAGATGATGTCGCCGCACCCACCCGTGGGCGCGAGGGCTGTCCGGAAGCAGCACTCGGGACCTGTGGGCGGTCATTACGCATCCTCAGAATCTGTGAGTCCAAAGAGAACTAATTGAGCAACAGTGTTCCGCTCCCACCTTTGATTTCGTGTGCGCAGCCATGCTCATCTCGACCCAACACGGCTCCGGGAACGATGCAGCGGCCCGCTCGCTTGAAGCCCATCCGCAGCGGCGCCAATAAACGCCGCTCCGCTCACAAAGTCAACCAGGCGTTCAGCGACTACACCGTGAGACCAAAACAAAACACGTGCAAAAAGTAAAACACGATTTCGGATGATATATGAAATATTGAATACTTTTTTCAGAAGGAGAGAGAGTCGGGAAAACACGAGCCCACCGCATGGGATCCCCCGCCGGGCGTCTCACCTTACTGTCTGCCGGTCCTCAACAACTTTGTCACGCCGCTGCCTCCTGCCACCAAAAAAAAAAACAGGGGACCCGGCTGCAATCCCAGCGGCACTCCAAGTCTCAGGGGCGGCCGCCGCCTGCGCCCTGCCACCACCTTCAGTGCGGTCGACACCAACGAGGTCTAATCAACAAGTTGTCTGGTTCTGGAACATGAATCCAAACAAATGAGAAAAGTGCGAAAGAAACGTCAACCAAACGTGTCGTTTGACGACAGGAGCGGTCCCTGGTGAGGATTTCTGAGCCCCAGAGCAAAGTGCGTGTCACCATGGTGTATTTTGGCAAATCTGTGCATCTCTCTCATGACTCGGAAGACCCGAGGGACGAGGTCAGAGTGTTTCAGCAACACTGCGGAGGAGAAAACCTCTGCGTGTACAAGGGCAAGCTCCGTGAAGGAGGTCAGTGGTGAGATCTGTACCCATTAGCTTCATGCTAACATAACGCGAAATGCTATAAATGAAAATTAGCATTCATACAGAATGTCATGTGACCCACCTCAGAGACATTCCAGTTCGTGTCGAGGCGACATCGAGGTTTCCCCTTCAGCTTGACCTTCTTCTTGAACGGGCTCCAAGTGGAGCGTCTCAGCTCGTGCTGCGAGTTCAAGCACCGGCGAGGCCCCCGATTGGGCGGCAGGCACGGACACTTTGGCTTCAGCGTTGTGGAGCGGGCCTCGCCGTGCTACAAGTGAGGGACGCCGGTTAAACTACAAAATGGCCGACGATGAAAACCCTTGATTTAATGTGCTTTAGGTGCATAATAGCGATGGGGCTGGACAAGAAGCCTGCTCCCCCTCCCATGAAGGTCCAAGATGCCAGAGGAAGCTTCAAGGAGGCCAGGAGCACATCCCACTCAGGACGCGAGAGCACTCCATCACAACAAGAGGACAAACACAGACATGGTATGATCATGATGATGATGAAGACGTGTTATGTACCAGAAGGACCGACAGGCAATCATCTCATCGAGTAGATTACGACGAGGACTTTGAAGGAGACGACGACATTGCTGTGGAGGAATCCAATGAAAAGAAAGCTGCATCTCCAACCGGTGGAACTGACACACAGCCTAAAGATGAAACTTCATCAGACTCTGAGGATCACAACCAAGATGGTAGGCTGACTCTTGAGTTTGTAAGAGATGAGAACGCCAGGAACCATATCTAGTATCTTCACAGAAGACGACGACACGAGACCTCGTTCAAGTTGCTGTGAGGAGAGCGACGTCGAGGTCGTCGCCAGAGAGGACGAGGAAGAACCCAAGGAAATTCTCCAAGCAGAAACTGTGGATGAGGAAGAGGAGCAAGCCAACCCAGAAGACTCCGCAGCCTCCGAGTCGAGCGCCGATGTGGACGTCTTGGACTCGGGCCAGAAAGAACAAAGCCAGGAGACATCAGGAGAGAAATCAGAAGGTCAGGAATCAGAAGATGAGAGCAAGTTGGAGGAGCCGGAGAGGGGTGAGTAAATGGGAGTGACCCCCCCTCACAATCCAGAAACTATAACGACTGCTGAATCCTATTTTCATTTCTGTGTGCACACATTTGCATGTTCTTTGGACTCCAATTAAAGCTCCAACATCTAAATGAATTTCAGTTTCCTTATTGGGTGTCTTTCTTTCTTCGAAATGTTCTGCAAGTACCTGACAACGATACATCTGCTATGCATCTTTGTCTTTCCCAAGCCAAATCTGTGCAGGAGAAGCTCGCCGAAGCCATCCTGAAGGAGTCGCAGCAGAGTTCCGAGCCAGAGCTGAGCGACACCAGCACCGAAGAGGAGGAGACGGCGGCGGCGCCTTCGGAGCAAGGCCAGAAGCCGGAAAAAGACGGTATCAAATTGAAATCCTCTCCAAAATATTGTAAATGCTAATTGGAACCTCTTGGTGTGATTTTGCAGAAGCAGTTCTGGCGGAGGCTCAATTAGAAGAAGCGTCTGAGCCCAAAGAACCTGCTGAAGCAGGTCAAGAAGAACCTGAAGACGTGAAGGAAGGCGATTCCGAAGAGAAAATGGAGGAAGGCGCGGAGATGTTAGAACCTCAAGACAACTCTTCCGCTATCTCCGTCAATGTTGATCCAGAGGTGAAGCCAGGTAGCGAGACAACAGAGACCAAGGCGGAGGAGACTGCTGGAGGATCAGAATTAGAAGCAACACCAGAGGACCCGAGCGGGTTGGATACAATGGTTTCTCAAGAAGATGTCAAGGACGAAGCGTCGGGAGATGTCCAGGATGCTAGCGAAGAGCCAGATGATCCAGTGGATAAGTGTGAGGAAGATGGAAAGAAAGAGGAAGAACAAATAAATCCACAGATTGACATAAACCAGGAAAGTGAAAAGGAGGAAACCATAGAAAAGACTGGCGACGATGAAACGCAAGAAGCAGAAGTGGCGACCTTCGATGAAGCTGAGGCCGAAGAATCAGAAAAAACTGAGACGGGCAATTGTGAGGCTCTCAAAGTGAAGAGCGCAGAGGACCAAGAAGTAAAGGCGGATGAAGTTGAAGAAACAAACGAGGAAGACGAACGGGAAAACGAAGCAAGTGCAGACAAAGACGAGGCAGCCGGGACTGCTCAAGCCAACGAAGGGGAAGAAAGCAATAAAGCGACCAATGAGGAAAATGAAGCTGAGGATTGTCCTGATAAGGATGAAGAAGAGAAAATTGTTGAGGCAGAAGAAAGCCAAGAAACAAACCAAGCAACTACAGATAAAGAGGAAAGTAAACCGATGGAAAAAGTCGTGAACGAAGCTGAAGGACTTGAAGAGTTGACAAACAAAGACGACGAGAAAATGACAACTTTGGAGGTCAAGGAAGGACAAGAACTCGACAAAACAACCACAGATGAGGAAGAAAGTGAAGCCATAAAGAAAGACGAGAGGGAAGATGGAGCTAAAGATGACTCAGACAAAGAAATTATTATGAATGAAGAAATAGATATGGAGAGTGAAGCGAGACACAAAGACGACACCGACATAGGCGAACAAAAACAACAATCGACCGTGGAAGATGAGAACAAATCTGAAGACAGGAGTGTCACCTTTGACCCCGAAGAAAGACAAGAATCAGCGAAGGACTCACAGGAACAGGAGAAACCATCAGAAGCAAACTTGCAAAATGAACATCTGAACGTTGTGACGGAGACTCTCGGTGTCTTTCAACAATCAAGCCCGACCGAAGAGACCATAGCGGACAAAGTTCTGAGAACCGAAAACGGTAAAAGGAGTCAAGTTGACGGTGAAAACGGGGAGACGTCGGGTAGAGTTGACTTGACTGAGGAGCCAGATCAAATCAGACAAGACCTGGATCTTGAGAAAACCAAACAAACTGAGAAGCAGTCTTCCGAAGACCCGAGCCAGAACTTGACCTCCGAAATGAGGTCGCCAGGGCCCGAGGCCAATACAGAAGAGGCAAGCAAGGCCTCGGACGAAGGAGCAAGTGTGCTTCTCCAACCCCAGTCAAATACTCAAACCGCCAATCAGGTCCCCAACGGAGAAAGTCCAGATGCGCTGGCCCGGGCCAGCAGTGCCGAGCTAGTCACCAACTGGCTAAGCACGCATCAAGCTTCCAAGTTCTTTGAAACCTTTGTTGAACCTCTGGAAGACTTCAGGGACTCGGATGCGGGTCCCGGCAAGGAGGCCAGACAATCTTCAGAACCTCTGACGATTGTTGAGGAGTCATCCCGTGAGGAGGTCGCACTAAAGCACTTGGAAGGAGAAGCTCAGTCCTACCCTGAGAGACGTCCCATGACGGACGACTGGGGCATGCCCAAATCCAACTTGGCTGTCACGCATTAATCACAAAGTAGATGAGTTGTGATGGCTGCACACAATGTTTACAAAAGCAAAGAGGCTCGCTTAATGGGAGGTATCAAATGCTACGTTGGGGCTCTTACCTGCAAGCAGATACTCCGGCTCGCACCAATTAAATAATTCACGGCGACTGGTCTCCGAGGATTTGGCTTACCTGCGCACACTTAGACATGAAGTGCTTTCATGATTTTGGCTAGATGAGAGCTAATGTTTCATCACAAATGAAAAACTTTGCGATAAAATGATGAAAACTGTGGTAAGACTGTTTGTTTACTCGTAAATAAATTATTTATTCGCCTTACTATCCTCCAGTGTGGCTTTGCACGGCTTCATCAGTGGTTTGGCCATTGAAGAAATAAAAATTGACATACAAAGTCATGTGTGTTCATTTCGAATCCCCTCCTGTACAATTTAAACAAATTATAACATATTTAATATCGTTAATTTTTTTTTTTAATATCTTAATGTTTGTTCTCACTCTCAAACTTCCCCACAAAAAACAACAAAAATAAAAAAGTTTCTATTTCGACAATAAATGTCTCTTCCTCTTGCTGCTAATTTACTGCATCTCGTACACTAGAGCTCAGTGCTGCCAAACATGTTATGGCACAATGTGGTACTACACTAAAGATGCGCCACTATAAACTCCAACTTGCCTGTATACTGTAAAATAAATCTCAATTACAAATCTGTCAAGCAAACTCTATACACAAAACATACTCATCACAGATTTTACTGACTAATTTAAGAAAAAAAAACACAATTTAAAAAGAACCATGAGTGCAAACTACCACAAGGTGTTAGTTACTGTCTTCAAAGCTGCCGTTGCTGCTGAATGAGGAGCAGAATCGCATGGTGCTCATAGGATCGGACACGTAACCTGCAAAAAAAAAAAAAAAAAATTAAAAATGCAGTCTCAGATAGCTAAGATAAAATAATAAAGCTAATCATCTTGAATAACAAACCGTTGCGATCGACGGGGGAAAACTGCATGCTCCTTCGTACTTCCTCCAACGAGAGGCCTCCGGATGCACGCCTCCGCTCGCTGAAAGCCAAAAAACAAAACTTATTTACTGCACTTGCTGCTCTTTGTTGTCCGTTTGGTGTCCAAGCGACTCCAGCTGCCATTGTCGCCGTCATTCTGCGCTGGCATTTGCTTCTTCTTCTCACCTCTGACTCCAGAAGGCGTAGGCTCGAGTATTGAGCGCGTATTCCAACTCAAACCTGGACCGCAGTGCAGCCACATGACCCCGACTGGGCCCGGCTCTGGCGAGGAGGCAGTCGGAGGACGACGAGGGCGACAAGGAGCCGCTGCTGTTACTGGAAGCGGGTGACATCAGCTTTGGCCGCACAAACACACAAACGTGGTATTGGCGTACTCTGTTTGTTGACAAATATTGTCCAGAATTCCAAAGTATACCTCAATGTTACATAAACACTCTTCCAAGTTGGTGACCACCTCAGAAAACTCAGGACGGTCCTAAAACCAGATGAGAAAGTACAAAAATGATTCATCTGCAACTAATCGCTAAGATATTTTGAATGCAAATTATTGTTAGCCATGAATATTCACATTATTGTTTGATAAAAATATATAAGACCTCTGGACATGCGTTCCATCCTCTCATCAGAAGCGCAGAGATGGGCTTTGGGATCGAGTAGCCGACAGGAGGTCGGATGTGATGGTAGGCCATGTCTGCTGCTGCGGCAGCTGAGGACAAAAAAAAGAAATAAACAGATTTTCACATTTCTGTATTCTTGGCATTCATGGGCACTGCCCGATTGAAGCCAATGCAGACGAAATATGACATGAGGGAAATGTTACCAGGCTTCAAGTGTGCAAAGGGAATCTCTCCAGTCAGCAGTTCCCACAGACAGAGGGCGTAGCTGAACATGTCCGCCTTCACCGAGTAGCGTGTACATTGTGTGAAGACTTCGGGGGCCATCCATCGCAGGTTCTTAAAAAAAAAAAAATCATAAAACGCACATTTGACAACACACACAGGCACAGTCGCTTTGCCAAAAAAAATGCATTTGCATCAAGGTAATTAATTTCCTCCAACAGGCGGCTCTCCAGAGATGCAACACACTTGACGCCAAACTGCAGGCTAAGCACTTTGGCTCGTGATGAATCATCACCCCGAGACAAAATCTGCATGAAGGCAGTTTGGTAATTGATTGCAAGTGTGGGCAGGTCCCAAGCTACACGTTTAAGCCTCAGGAAACTTCGGTGGTGGGCCGTATATTTGCTACCTGACTCTTCAGTGGGGGAATATAAAACTTGAGCTTCCTCTTCATACCTTGTCACAATTTTAGAACTGCTATATACATCATTGCAATGTTGATTTAAATTAAATGTTCCCACCAACTGTCCGGTTTACACTGGCAGATGAGGTCGGCATGGCAACGGAGGCTGAACTCTGATTGGTAGACTTACGCCAGGCTGTTTGGTCATGTTGTCTTCGTCCACAGATTGGAGGAATCTGGACTCTGCGGACAGAAATCTGTGCTTAGCGGGGAAAGTCACTCAATCAGCCTGACAAACAGGTTTCACCTCCAAAATCAGCCACCACGGCGTGACCGTCCTCATAAAGAAGAATATTGTGACTGCAAAAGAACACACGAGTCAGCGATAACGGCAAACATCTCAAGGGTCACGGCTGGGCCATGTGTGTGTGTGTGTGAGAGCCATGCCTGTTGAGATCTCTGTGGATGATGGGCTGGGTGAGGTTATGCAGGTACTCCATCCCCTTGGCCACGTCCATGGCGATGATGAGCTTGGACTGCAGATCAATAAGCCTGTCCATTGACACATCATTAAAGCGGCAGCAACTTAGCAGCGGATCAATGGCTTTGCTAATCACACACACGGCTCTTAACATCCGTCGGTCGATACGCCCGAGTGCACCTGGGCACGCGCAAGACTTGATCCCAATCGATGAGCGTTGAGACTAAAGTGGAGGAATTGGGGAGGCGTTGCTTCCAGGGGGGATAATGAGACCGACTGCGCAAACATGTCTAACTCTTTAAGATATAAGTTTCCTGAACACAAATGGTGCTGCAACACATGTAGACAGACAATTAAAACACACATATTTATCCTCTGCAAAGAAAGACTAAAATGCTTACTGCGGTCTCAATGTATAACAATATATTTGGACTATACTGCCCCCAGGCGGCCAAAGATGGAAGCGCTGTCTCCCCCTCACCTCTTCTGCTCATGCAACAGCGCGAAGAGCGAGCCTCCCGAGATGTATTGGGTGACGATGGCAAACTGGCTGGGGTCGTCCAGACAGGCGCCCACGAACTGGATGATGCAAGGGTGGTTGAGGCGGCACAGGATGGACACCTCTCGGCAGAACATGTCCACGTCCGACTTGGAGCAGTACGTGTTGGCTCGGTAGCTGCGGAACGACGGCCCAAGTGTCAGAAAAGAGCGAGGTGGACAAGAAAAGTGCTTCGTGGGGAGGGTTACCGTTTAATTGCGACTATTTTGTTCCGGCACTTGCCTTTGTAAACTCTGCCGAAGGAGCCTGTGGGCGAAATAGCGTTTTATGATAATATTGTAAGATTTAAGGCGAAAATAAATCAATAGAATTACCAGATCCAATAATTTCATTAAATTCCAACTCGGAGAGCTGAAGATGGAAATGAGAAGGCAAGCTGGCTCTGAGTAGAAGAACCTCTGCTTTCTCTGAAACAAAACAGTCAATATTGGTAAACATGTAATTCAACATTCACGAGATGAAAAAGGTGTAACTTTTTTTTCCCCCTGTGATAAAATATTTTATTTATTATATATATATTTTTTCATCTAGTTAATTTTGAAAAATAAATAAATAAATAAAAACTAATAGAACTAATTATAAAAATAATAATAATAATTCTACTGAAAAATCCCAAACCATTATAATCCTGTTTATCACCAGTTTCCCTCCATGTGTGTGTGTGTGTCATGTCAGCTGACAGTAAGTTGAAAATGTGAGAAAATCCTCTCCGCCTTGTTACCTTTCGTCATGCTCTTGATCTTCCCCAGCGGCGACGGCACAGAAACGTAGGAGCCATCTGGAAGACAGTCGCCAAATTTAGCCGCTCGCACGTGACCCTTTGCGCGATTCCCCCAATTCCGGATGGACTCACCCCCTCCTGGCTGCGAGTACTCATTGCAGGGAGAGTCATCGGGACGCTTGTAGTGCTTCAGCAAAGTGACGATGGCGTCGTGACCTGCGGCGCCAAGCGGGATTGAGTCGAGCGTGACGGGCGCCGTGGTAGAGGTTTGTCACCTTTCTCGTAAGCCCACATGAGGCAGGTCTGCTCATCCTTCTCCCCGCTGGAGCGGCTGGGGTCACAAGCCACCAGGTTCATGTCGGCCCCGTTGTCCAGCAGGAACTGCACCAGGCGGATGTGGCCGTGGAAACACGCGCTGTGCAGGGCTGGACGACCACAAGGTTGAACATGACAGATTTTCGGCGAGGTCCACCGCAGCAAAGTCACCTGTGTGTCCATCTCTGCCTTGGTGGTTGATGCTCATGGCATTCTGGCTCAAAAGAAACTTGACCATCTCCAGGTCTTTGCCGTAGGTGCAAGCACTGAGATGCAAAACGGGAATCCATCAGGGCTTTACTCTATTTGAGGAAATACGGTAAAGGCCGATACCTGTGCAGCGACGTCTCGCTGAAAATGTTCTCCTTGGTGAGACTCTCGACACCAGAGAGCTGGACGATCTCCTTGACGACGTCGTATTTGCCGTTGTAGCAGGCCCTGGACGGGAAGACGGCACGTGAAAAGGCGGAACGACGGGGGTAACGTGACGACGGGCTTTACAAGTGTAACGGCGTGTCCCCGTAGATGTTGGTGGCGTGCGCCTGCACGTCCAAGTTGCCCTGAAGGAGGAAGCGTACCACCTCGTGGTGGCCGAAGCGAGCGCAGAAGTGGAGGGGGACGTGGTCCTCGTTGTCCTGCGCATTCACTGCATGCAGAGAGTGCACACAAGGAAATAAAGAAATGTTGATATGCTTTTAAAAATCCACTTTTACACATTTATTTTATTTGGAAAATTTGTGTGTTGTAACATTTAAAAATGATTATACAACTGTGTGATATTTTGTAACTTAAAATAAATTATGCGGTACCATTTTACCTTTAAAAATAAATCATTTTGTAAAAATACAAGTACAATATTTTGCAACCTTCAACTTAAATGACTGAATAAAAAATACTATAATATCTTGTAATGTTGAAAAAATATTTGCCTTTATTTTAATTTAAAAAATAAAATATTGATAGTAATATAATAATTCAAAACAATAATAAATAATAATAATAAATAATAAAATATATATAACATTTAATAAAAATATTGCGGTATTTTGAATCTTCGTGTTGGACAACCTTACCGAAACTAAAACATTCCCTCTCACTGTTCCAATTTATTTGAAGAGCTTGAAAGAAAGTCTCACCGTTTGCTTTCCCTCCTTCCCCAACGAGAAGCGCGATGATGTCCAGGAAACCCTTGGCTGCGGCCAGATGCAATGGCCGGTCGCCCACCTCGCCACTGGCATTCACATCCGCGCCAAACTTCAGCAGTAATTTGCTGAGCTGGTAAAAAAAAAAGATGATTATTCAAAATGTTTCAGCTCTGGATGGACATCGGTTTTACCTGCTCATTGCCGTTATAAGCGGCGATATGCAGCGGGGTGAAAAACACAGCATCCTGGACATTAACGGAAGCGCCGTGCTGGAGGAGAATATCGGTGGCCTGCAAACAAGTGCTAACTCAGCAAAAAAGCCCGTCGACTCTGGTCGGCTTGGCGTTCTCTCACTTCCATGTGTCCGGCCAAGGTGGCGACGTGCAGGGCGGTGAGGGCTCCGTAGCCCAGCTGCTGCACGTCCGACCCCCCGTGGAGGAGCGCCGTCACCAGCTCGCCGTTGTCCTGACAACAAATCAGACAAGTTCACGGTTGCCCATCGTTCAGGTTTCCCAATTTGACTTCACCTTATACGCAGCCAAATGGAGCGCGGTGAATCCATTCTTGGTCAGTCTGGACGGGCGAAGACCTTTGACCATTAAAGAGCTGATATGTTCCTTGTTACCTGGACACAAAATAGTATTGCAAAAGTCTACACACCCCTGTTCAAATGCCAGGTTTTTGTGGTTTCATTTATTTAAAGTGCCTCAGATTCATGCCAAGTCAAGTTCAGCTGTTCTAGTCGCCTTTTTCTGACACAGCATTAGGTCCATAAGAGTAGACTGTCCTTCAATGAGTCGCGAGTGTTGCAGCGTAGTGTTTTGTTGACGAGTTATTAATAGAGTGCGGTGAGCGCGCATACCTTCGCACACGCAGCAGAGATGCAGTAGGGACAGGCCTTTCTCCGTCCGGTAGTTCAAGTTCACCTTCTGAAAGGCCTCGTCGGAGCTGAGGCGCAGAGGGGAGAAAGAAAAAAAAATATATCAACATGGCCCGGCCCAGAATGTAAAATGAAGGCTCACCTGAATGCGAGTTTGAGATCCACGAGCTCGCTTTCCTTGAGCTGGAGGTCATCTTCCAGCTTCTCCAGGATGGCGGAGTACGACTCGCTCACCTTTTTCTTCCATTCGTCTTAAGCGAAACACAAAGTACTTCAGTGCATGTAAAGCTTGATGTTAACATTTTTTTAATCATTTTAAATTTCCAACATTGTAGCTGTAGAAACAATAATATTTAAAAAACAAAACACACAAAATGGTGTTACCTGTACACGTCTGTGACGGTCTGGATTTGTAGTTCCCCATTGACAAGTTCCCGTGTTGAGTCTGCGAGCAGGCCGTGAGTCATACAATCACTACCTCCTGCCACAATTGCACACATCCAGATAAAGAGGGGGATCATGGCGGGGGTCTAAAAATAATAGCGGCCCAACAAACGCCGACAACTGATCTCCCTTCATCGGCGTGACACGGGAGCGCGTGTCTGTGCACGTGTGACATATGTCCTCCATGACACAAGGATGTTAAATTCCCGTGGGGGGGGGGGGTTTAATTCATGATGGGAAACATACAAGATAAGCAGAATCATTGTTTTCCTCGGGCCGGGAAAGAAGCCCATTGAAAAGCGACTCCAGTCTTTTCTGTGAAATTCACATTTGTAAATCACTGCAATGACAAACATATCCCAGTAGATGGCGACAGAGGTCAGATAAAGATTAGGGTTGGCGCTTATGAGACACGTTAAAAGTGCCTATGAGCTTCAAGATCTCTGTGTGATGTCATGATAGAGTCCCTTCCTAAAGTTCAGCATCTCCTTCAGGTTCTTACACTGCAGTGCTTCATGCATGGATATTAATTTGAGGTCTTTAGGTAAGGTGAAAGGACATCTGTCCAGAACCGCTTGCAACATGCTGAGCGACACAGAGAACGAGCGTTCTTGGTCCTCATAAACTGGAAACAAACAAGCGGTCCACAAACTGGACACATCACCAGAGAACTTTAGGTCGTGGCAGTCCAGTCCCCAAAAGGTCACGCAGGCTTCCAGAGTCACGCCAAAAAGAGTCAACGAGTCCAAAGACGCGGAAGCTTTCACGCAGCGTTTTAAGTTGTCGTCTATTCCAAAGGCGACGGTTACGAAGCCGCTTCTGTTTTGCTGGGTCACGCAGAGCGAATGCATGAAGACGCCATCGGGCACCGAAGAACCAGGATTGACCCAGCAGCTGCTGAGCACCGAATCCCGACCCACGGACACCCCCTCGCCCAGTCTGGAGTACTCCACCACGGATCCGGCCCCCAGGGAGCAATTCGGTTTCAGGACGCTGTGCATCACGCAGGAGGTTGCATCGGTCTTTGGATCGGGTCCCACGCTGAACGCAGAAGATAAGACACCCAGCTCGCTCCTCAGGGCGTCATCCCCGGTGAGATGGAAGAGGTACTCCCTCGTGGTCCCCAAGTGATAAAACTTGGAGTTATTCAGGAGGACAACGTTGAGCGGCGTTCCCCGCAGGAGACGGAAAATCTTCTGGCGGATTTCTACCAGGCCGTCGTCCTCTTTGGTGACATTGGCCGTGTTGCGAGTGTATTCTATCGAAGCCAGCGGGCCTAACGCTTGGAGGAAATCGCCGTAGGCGTCGATCTCGCACTCCAGCGGTGCCACCTCTTTCAAAATACCGAGGAGACGCTGTGAGGTATCAAAGTCCACATAGTAGGTACTGTCCGTGTAGACAAATTCGGCATCAGAAAGAGGAAAACAATCGCTTCTCCTTTGAAAAACGGCGCCCGTGTCGCGCATCGTCTCGATGCTTGGTTTGTGAAGAAAGCGCAGGCAGGTTCTGTTCTCCATTTCCGACCATTCGGCGTCCTCAGTCGGCTTCAAAACAAACACGCCGTGGGTGGTGCCGATGGAAAGCGGCGATGGGTGGGCTAAAGCGGTGAAGCCGGGCTTGTCCAATGCAACACGCTCACCCTCGGCGATACTGTAGAGCTCGATGTCGTCCGCGCAGGTCACCAGCACGCCGGGCTTCATGTGATTGGGAAAATCCACATACATGGCTAGTTTGAGTTCCAGCATCTGGTAGAGGGGCTCGCCAAGCGGCACGGCGGTGAAGATCTTCCCGAGAGCGCTGGCACTGGGTAAGCGCTGACTCGAGCCACCTGGGTGAACAGTTAAGAATTAAATAAAATTCTTTTTTCATCCACTAGATTGAGCGCCAACCTGCATGGATCATGATGACTCTCATCCTGCAAAGAGTCTTGCCAAAGATGTCACTGAGATGCTGCAGAGCATATAAAGTAGAGCCGCCATTGCCTAGAATGCGTAAATAATTGTTCGTTTAATTTAGTACACAAAGAAAATCAAAACAATTTATACTGGAAAGCCTGCCCAACATTTTTTTTAATGAATACGACTAAATAAAGACAGTCATAGTAATTGAGCACACTCACCTATTTTATATCCAGGTGGATCCGAGAAGACTTTGTAGTGAACTCCAAATGGAAGCTCTTTCCTGTCTACTTTTTCCTTTATCTGAAGCTCGTAAGCATCTTTTTGCCTCTCATCCGCGGAAGTCACGACCACCGCGTCCCAAAACTCACCGCAGGCAACATCTCGACCTTTAGGCACACCACAAGGCACCATATTATTTTTCACTACACAAAATAGTGTGAAACAATGTAAATGTAAACCATCATGGTGTATCAGAGTAACGCAAACAACTTGGCAAACTAACTAAATGTTGACAGCCTAAATCCAATACAGGACTTGGAAACTACTGTAAGAAAGCTTGATAAAAACCTACCACGTAAACTGTTGAATTTTCTCAGTTTTTCTTTGGTTGCCATTTGCAATTTTTGGACGCAATTTTTATTGATGTTTGCTCCCGAGTCCATCTCGTGTATGTCTTGAAATCACTTCCTGTTTCACTTCCGGGTTTTTGGTCACATGACCGTGTTATACCGCGAGATTTTAAATTCATTTTTAATCAAACCTACGTAAAATTATTTATGATTTTTGACTATTTTATGCATTGACAGTGTTACAGACTTGATAGGATCACAATACAAAAACTTTAAACAAAAAACAAAAACAGATTATACCTTCATTTGTGACTTCTGTTTATATACCAAAATGTTTTTTTCTCTCAATTTACTGTCCGCATTCCTCTGGAGTACACAACTGACAATATAGCTTGTTTAATATTTTAAAAACATTTATTGTTGCTGCTACTTGGCCATGTTCTGTTATATCGCCATGTCATGCTCAAACTCAACATTAACCAGTACCAATCACAAGTGATAATTACACTAATTGCCAAAAGATGAGATGAAATAAGAAAATATAATCCACTAGATTAATAATTATTGCACAATTTCATTTTCCAGACAGTTCCGTTAAAGCTATAAAAGGCATCCTTGTGCAATCTTGCGCAATAACTGTTTATCCTATGCCCTTGAAACGAGGTTTGACGACACGCGGTATTTCCTTGGCACTTTGACAAATGCCCATAATATGAATGCAAGAGAGAATACAGTACTACGGCTCCTTTCGCAGAGTATCTGCTGCATATGTGACCTGCGGAGTTGATGTGGCCAAGCGGTCCTTGTTGGCCTCAAGGAAGTTACTACAGGCGGAAAAAGCGCTGTAAAAAGACGAGGACAGTCCGGCAATGTCTGTTGAGATGTAGGGAAGAACTCCTGGTGTGGCCTGATTGTAATAGGTGACCTGAAAGAAAATAGATTATTTCTCAGCACTTTGTTTTTCTACACAAATCACAGTTAAAAAATAAACAAAATGGCGGCGAGCAAAATGTTGGCAAATGCAGAACCTTAGTGACCGCGCTGGACTCCTCCAAGATTGTAAATCCGGCGCAGAGAACCTCTCCTCTGTCGTAGTCCGCAGTTGGCGGGTGAGTGGGCAGCGTGACAGATCGCAACGCGATCAGATACGGATCCCTACGAGGGTCAAAACTCTCAGCTCAGCGCTGTTCAAACTTTAGCACACGGTGTCACAACATACCTGACATCACATGGTTTCCGACAAGATGCCAGCAAGATAAAATCCTGACCTTTGCCCCCTTTTCGGGTGGAGGGCGTCCTGACGCGATATATGGTGTCGTCCTCGTCCGCCTGCGTGATCACCTCGCACGCCCTTGCGGGAAAGCCCAACATGTGCTTAACAATGAAACATTAAGCTGACATCGCTCGCTTTCAACAAGTGACTGACTGATAATGGCGGTCCCATTCTTTTCTCCTCCCGAGGTCCGAGAGAAGGTGGAAGGTCTGCTCGGCCGACACGCTCACGTTCATTTCCACTTTGAAGCACAGCGTCTGGTTCTCCTCCAACGTGTACAGTCTGACCTATAAATTGCGGTCAATGGAGAAAACAAAAGAGGTCAAAAATGGCCGATGAGGGTTAAGTGACCGCTGTTAGTACTCACTTTGTTTTTTTCCGAGGTCAACACCCAGTTGTTTACGGTGTCCATCAGTTTCAGAGCGGAGACATTATTGTAGCTCAAGTACATCTGACCGAGGAAAGCGAAACAGGGTTGTCAAACTCATTTTATTCGCTCGAGTGCCGGCATATGGAATTGCGTCTTTGGAATGACTCATACCTGGTTGCTTGGATCCCAGGGTACGGACAGAGGCACTTCATTTTGCTTGCAGGAGATGATGTATTTCCTGCACGCACAAGCAAGCATTTACTCTAGAAAGAAAAAAACAAAAGCAAGACCCGAAGCAATAGGAAAACATTCTTGTAGTGGGTCCGATGTTGGGCCGAATAAAAATGAGATTAGAAGGAAAGCTGGAAACAATTGGCGTATTATGCCCGGCCAGCTGGGCTCAGCACTAACATTCTATGTCACATGCTGAGGACGCGGAACAAAAGATTCCGCTGCACGACACAAACGCTGTGCACACAGCGTTACTTCTCATTTGAAGCAAATTGAAATGTATGAATTATATCGAAATTTGAATAAAGGAGCATCATGCCTTTTTGTAAACCTGAGCATTCAAGAGCTGAGAAAACTATTTGTAAAAACGCTGAGCTTTTCCACTCACCTATCGAGACGGATCTTCTTTCTGGCAACAGCTTCTTGATAACGTCGTTTACCGTCCTGTAAAACAAAAACAAAAATTTGATTGACATTTATAATTATCCCAACAGTCTTTATTTTACCGAATTTCTTTGGCTGTATCGCTTCGACTACAAACAACATGGCTGACTCACCACAGGCTCGGGTCTTATCCGAGGTAGCGTGCGCGCTTTCCGATTAGCATCCAGGACTTCGAAGATCATAAAGGCACTATTGATATGACGCTGAGGTTCTCCACCCTGGTAGGCCTCAGCGCACACTCCCACTTCCATGCTGCAACATCAAATTAACGGTGTTGCAAAAGTGTGCACACCCTCTTCTAATTGCGATCGACATAGGAGGCTTTCTTCGTGACGGTTTATTGTTATATTATTTTGGCTAAAGACTGACCTGTGCTTGAATGCGTTGTTCACAATTGACTTCAGTACCAGTCGGTCGCCGATGTGGGACGGGCCACGGAAATGGAACATGTCAATGCTCCTCAAGGTGGGATGGGCATTACACAAGCGACTATAATGACAAGGAGAGAGACAATAAATTCCTTTGCAGCGATTTATTGGTCAAATTCAGCTGCCCATGGAGTAACAAACAGCTTGAAGCAAGCGCGCTTGGCCTCTTTGCTAAATAGGGGTTTAGTCCTCTCATACCTTGCCGAAATGGTGGCTACATTCTCCATCCAAGCCATGATCTGGCCCCCGAAGGTGCTGACTTGGTGGTTGGCGTGGGGCGGCAGCACCAGCTCCACGCTCTCCACTCGGGTGCGCTCGGCCGGCACGGCGTCTTGGTACTCTTGGCATTCGCCTGCATACAATAGAATGTCTTTATTGGCGTTGTGCGATGCGGATCGAGAAAAATCTGGGGGCGGGAGTTAATACCGAGTTGTGCCGTGCTGCTGCTCAGCAGGTCTGTGATGATCTCGGCATGGATGAGCCTCATCCTCCTTCTCTCTGCTGCCAGGCTGTACTCCATCTGCTCCATTTGTGTTTGAGGGGTCAGCTGCTTCAGTTGCACCTGTGGTGGACAAATGTATTGGGACACCCATCAGGGGGTTCTCCAAAAATGTATGGGAATTTTGCCTTCCAATATTCCTAACCACGCCCGTGATGCAAAAAAAAAGCCCAAAACATTTGCGTGCAATGTCTCAATATTTTCGTTCCTACCTTTCCAGTTTCCCTTCTCCTGGCCACAAAGGTGGCACAGGCTTGACAAACCCTCCAGTGAGTGTCAGTGTAGAGATCCTCGCATGTCACCATGATGCCAACCTAAACGGGAAATAAGGAAGTGAGATCACTTGAATATTTTTAATGGTAAAATCAGTCAGGAGCACCCACCTCCATACTGGATGTGAAGGCTCTGTTGACCTTGGCTACGATGGTGACTACATTTCCCACACTGCAACACAAACAAGCTTACAATCAACACAGAGGGGTGATGATGGCATCAATATAGGCTAGGCCGCATATCTTGGTAGCATGAATTTTTTTTTTTTACCAAGACCAATGACCGGTGTTGATTCGGTTCTTACCCTATGGTGTGTTCAAAGTGGATGTCATCGACAGACGCCGTGACACAGGAGCAGCCTGCGTGTCTCTCGGCTGTAATCGCAATAAAATCCACATTGCAATGTAGTAGAATGCAATTTTTACATTTCAATTTGAATTAATACGTATTTTGTTGATTTTCTATTGTGTATCCATCATTAAAAATCCATTTATTTATTTATTTATTGGGGGGGGGGCAGTAATAGGTGCTACATTAAACATGTATGAAACTTTTTCCAACTCCATTTATTCACTTTCTGTGCAATTTCCTGCACGTTTATGTTTGTGAATTAGAGTTCCACTTAGGTGATGTTGCATTTTGAGCTCCACTATGCCCTGATAATACTAGGAAGGAGCAGTACAAAGTACAACAACAAAGAAACAAACCACGAGGTTACCTCTATAGATAGGTTACATTTGGTCATTGTCTTATCAGTTTTATCTTCGACACTCGATTTCGATTTGCTCACCTGACAAGCAGGCTGTGGAGTCCATCCACTTGAGCAGCTGTCCGGCGCTCAACTCGCTGCGGTGATTGGAGTGACAGGGCAGCACAATCTGACTCATGGTGACTTCGGTGGGGTTCCTGTAGCCCTCGCCAATCTCCACCGATGCGCCAGCGCATTTGGCCTCCTCCGACGTCATGGCTCACCCACGCTGTACAGACGGGAGACACGCGACGTGGCTGGGAGTCAATTGCAGCATTGCAATTACATTGAACACTTTCAAGACTGGGAAAAAAACGGAAATGATGTTTTTGCATAAGTGTGCACACCCTTAAACCCAACTTCGCTGCAGGTCGCTTCACTCTTGAGCTCTCATTTGCAGGTTGGCACTTGTATTAAGTCGTTTTACAAAATTGCAACAACCAAACTGCTACAAACAAACTGCACACGACATTAGTTGCAAAAGAGGTCATGCATTTGGATTTATCCTTGCAATGACCTTTCATCTTAATCCAGGTGTCATACGGGCTAAACAACGCTGTCGTAAACATTTGAAGCTTGTCTGTGTGATCCAAGAAGAAAAGAAAAGAGTTTGCCGAACTCTAAAGATCGCAAAAAGTAACTTACCGATTGAAAAAAGGGACTCCGGCTTTCAAAGACGAGTTGACAGTCCTTCAAATGGCGGAAAACTGAGTGGGAAAGACGGCAACCCGGAAGGGGCTTTCTTGCTCCATTTCCCCATTCTTAAATAACAACACACACCCGAAATACTGTTACAACACGCTCGCCACAGGAGGGGGAGAGAGAGCGAGGTGGGAAGGAGAAAAGAGGGAGGGATAAAACTGGTTTAAGTTTTAAGGCGGAATTTATATTTTCTTAGGTTAAAATGCTCCGAATATTTACTCATTATTTACACTTGCTCATTTTTAAAGGGCAGTAAGTTCTATAATACAAGCTGCAGTGAATACTTTGCATTGCAACGTAGCCAAGTATCTTACAGTAATTGAATCTTTACAAAATTGTGAGGTTGTACTTTTGTAGCTTTTCAATTAAGTGAAATTAATTAATGTATTCAACAAAAACTGTTTTACGCAATTATCAGCTCAATAAACAATGCGCACGATGAGGTCCACATTAAATAAAGTCCCACACGCTTATTGGCTAGCAAGACTATCAATCAGAACGCTAGCCCCGCCTTTGTCTCCGCCCCCTGCATGGACCAAGCTCGGTTGAGTTATCGAGCGAGGAGGACCAGTGTAGTGCGGTTGGAGTGTGAGAGGGTCGCGATGAACCGACAGATGAAATAGAGTGGCGAGGGGGGAAAAAACAACCAAAAATAAGCAAGAAAGCCGACTGTTCTACCACAAGAAACAATGTTCCCAAAAGGCAAAGGAACCCCAGTGCCGTCGGACGTCCAAGCACGAGAAAAGTAAGGCGAGAAATAGTGACGAATGTGCCGTCTTTTTTTTTTCTCCTCCCCTCGCAACTTGCCTGTTGTTCGCTGGACAGGCTAGCAAGAGGCGATTTCCTGCTACCGAGAATAGAATTGAATGAACCGCCTTGTCTATCGCCGCCTATTTAAAAAAAAAAAAAAATCCCCCTTTGTCCCAATTTCAATTTAATTTTCTAGCCATATATTCCGCCTGTAAATAGCGACTCGAATAACGAGCACTAGTGTGACATTTTGGCTCGAATCGAAAGGTAGAAAACAATAACATCGCCTGGCTGCACACTATATTGTTTTGCGTGCGGAGCTCTTTCCAAGCTTGCTTTCGATCGTTTGCCTTCTCGTCAAGCCTTCCTTGCAGACGTTTTGTGTCATTTCTGCACGATATACTGTTGCTCTCCCCTCCGCCACACTTTGTGTTCGGAGCCCCATGCAAGTGTTTGTGCCACAGCCTTGCTTGGCAGCCATTGTTCACAAGGCCTGCACAAGTATGGGAAGACGTTTGAGCATTTATTCTGTATCAGTGATTGCCAGTCGTGTAATAACTAGTTAACTCTTTACTAGTACGACAATTCAGTGCACTTGTAGAACGACTTGGGAAAACTAGAAAAGCGCGTGTCTTGCCAACAAGGTGGGTTTTTTTTACCCGATACTAGTGCAATTTTGGGTTTACTACTATGCAATAAAACCTTGCTAGTAAACTACTCTGGTGCACTAATAGTAACAAAGCTGGTTGAGCATTTATTCAATGTCAGTTTCCATGAACTAGTAAGCTCTTTGTCCTCGCTGGTAAAATAATGCAAGTGTAGTGATGTAGTAGAATGACTGTCTTACAAATATTTTTTTTATAGCTTGAATTAAAAATCTGGTTTGTTTCCCACAGGTTAGCTCTCTACGTTTATGAGTATTTGCTTCACATAGGAGCACAAAAGTCTGCACAGACCTTTTTGTCAGAGGTAGGTGCCCTTGGTGGATATTTTCAGTCTTGCACTTTCTGACTGACTCACATTTTCAGACCAATATAAATATTCATAAGTACTCACCAATACAGAGTACCTGCAGATGACAATTAGCCAATGTGTCAAATTGTCGCAATATAGCGCCGACTACTGGCGAGGATGACTTTATTAGAGGGGGGGGCCTTACGTAGTATCTGTGGCAGTATCGGCAACCCCCACAATTACCCGATACCTTCAAATAAAACTGGTATCGACCCAATCCTGATAACATTTTTTTTCATCATTTAATATAAAGTGTTTTAAAATTCCAAACATCCTCTCCAGATACGATGGGAGAAGAACATAACACTCGGAGAACCCCCTGGATTTCTGCATTCCTGGTGGTGGTAAGCACCGATGATCTCGTCTCCCCGTGTAAACACGTCCGGCCGGGGATTGTTTACGTGCTGATGTTTTTCTCACGTCAACACGTGTCGTCCTCAGTGTATTCTGGGACTTGTACTGCGCTGCGCCGGAGAGGAGAGAAACATGTGACCACTCCAGTGAAGCCAAAGCCTTCCACGACTATGTGAGTAGTCTGTTCATGTGTTGTGGCGTACATATTGCATCGCCCAGCACGGAATTCCATTTTCTGTTTTTTAAATAACTCGAATTCCTAGATTGGTCATGTGGAAAATTACTCCGGTTTTGAGTTTACTCAGGATGACTTGTACGTTAGACGGCAAACTAGTTCAGACTGGATCAACAGCCTTGGCCGGTTGCGGCTCAAGTCGTCCTCTTGACCTCAATTGCTTCATGGCCTGTCATTAATTGAAATTGCAGATTTTTTTAAAATAAAGTTACCATAAACTTTATTGATCATTGATATTTTACATGACAAAAAAAAATCTCAATGCTTTTTTTTTTTCCTGACTCTGTCCGTAATCTTGCCCTGTTGGTGACGCAACCGACGGAGGAGCTTATTTGGTTTCTGGGAAAAAGATGCTGATGTCAGCGTGTCAGAGCCGTACGCATAGAAGCATATTAACTCGCAATGGGATCATCTCAATTGATTCGCAGCGAGGGGGAGACGGCCAAGAGATCCACAATGTATGAATCGCACACCCGGTCAATGACACTTTTGTGATTGCGTGTTACTTTTTAAATGGATCCCGTTTTTTTTTATTGTGATACATTTTGTAAGGTTTTATCATGGCGGTCAAATAAGCAAGTGTCAATTAGAAGACTTTCACGGCATCAGCAGAAAAACACGACTGCTCGCCCGCCGGCGCTCGGGAGAGGAGAGGGGGGTTGACTCATCAGGCAGGAAGGGAGGGGGGGGGGTTAGCTAAAATGGAGAGGCGGGTTTCAGCAGATAGTTGTCACGGTAACGGACCTTCTGGTCCCGCCGGTGACCTAGGAGCTCGGCGAGCGTCAGCAGCGGCACACTGCCCTTTAAATAACGACTTGCCTCGTGATTGCCAGGCCGGCTCGTTGGCTCAAACGACATTCTTCCGTTTGCTTTGTGTAGTGTGGTTTGCAAACTGAGGATTGCACCTTGATTTACAAGTGACCCAGTTTGCGGTTTTTGAGTTACAAGACAGTGCTTGCTTGGTCCATTTACTTGCTTTGTGTTGCAAATCCGAACTAGTTAATTAGTCACGATTAATGCTGCTACTAACAATTATTTGAATAATTGAGTAATCTGTCGATTGCTTTTGTCGATTGATAGATTCATCGGATTAAGAAAATCACAAATAATGACTCAGACTATCGTGTGTGTGTGGACAGTACTTGTGCTTGGAGCGTAGCCATTGTCTGCGTGGGGGAGGTGCGTTGGTGCGCGCCGGCGCTCGTAAAGCCCTGGTGTACTCACGCCGGCGATGCCGAGCGCTCCCTGAGGGGCCCCGTCGCCATGGCGTCAGCGGCTGATTGATGGCTGTCAGGGGAGTTGAGGGCCAGATTGGCAAAAGGGAAGGGGGGGTCGGCAGCGTGGCATATGCCCACCAGCATGAGGCGAAAGGGGGCGGGACCGGAGAAGTCCAGTCGGGATCCGGGCCGGCTTTTACGACGCTGAGTAATGGTTAAACATTTACAAGCTAAACATGGGGCCTTTTTTTCTCTGCGCTGTTGATTCTAAGGGAAGAAGAGAGGGGCTGTTAAGACTTGGTTTGGTCAGGAGGCGGCAATTGGGTGGTCTCTCCAAACATTTCTCTCTCATGCCGTTTATTCGATCTGTGTTCTGAATCACTTCCGATCCAAAGCTCAATGTTGACGGGACGATAGGGTGTTTTGAGATACAAGTGACCCTGCTTACGGGATTTTTGCTTTGACTTGTGAGCAAAAACTTGCGAGTACTTTTTGCGACTACAATTAATCCCAAAACATTCTTCCAGCTGGTTAATGCAATACTCACCGGCATATATTCTTTATCCTCTGCAGTGA
The DNA here is from genome assembly GCF_901709675.1 of Syngnathus acus. Lineage (NCBI taxonomy): Eukaryota > Metazoa > Chordata > Actinopteri > Syngnathiformes > Syngnathidae > Syngnathus > Syngnathus acus. The sequence goes on along the minus strand of NC_051090.1, from coordinate 2,624,312 downwards.
AGTAGAACAATCATTGTCGAGTAGAAAGGGCGCATGTCTGAAATGCAAAATCTTGCATGGAAGCTTGAAGACTTAAGTGCAATTTGCCGCTGCTTACGTGACTCTTCAATAAATTATACTTCAAAATTTACATTCAAGAAGAACAAAAGGTTGGACAAAAAACTAGCAGTCAACAGAAATATTGGCATCCAGCCTCCTCTCTCCCTGTGCCAAGCAAAAGGAACATTTCCAGGTAGACACAGGTGGTATTAATTAGGTCACAATGCCTCCGCCCCCCGGTGACACACTTAGCTCTTACCTCAAGTAACAAAAAAAAAAATCAAATAAATCCTTCTATGCTCGCTTAAACATTTTTGTGCCCCCCCCTCTCTCCCATAACACCAAGGTGTAAAGACCTACAAAATGCGTGTTTGTTTGCACATCATGGAGGTGTCGGGGCCTCGACTTCTCTTTCTGGCCTCACTTCTCTCCCGGCTGAGGTATTTCACAGTGGTCCTGCAGCTGCAGCCTGCGCCCATCCGATATAATAAGGGGGGGGGGGGAGTAGATACGCGTGTCGGCTCTTGACCACTAATGCCTTTAGTGCCCGTCAGCGTTTGCATATTTGATGCGACGTCCGAGCCTTGCGTCGTAGCCACTCCTTGTCGCCGTGCCATCCAAAATGGAGTCCTCCCCTTGCGTCGCTCCTCTTTGGAAGCCCAACAACGGTGCCGCTTAGGAGGCATTAGCACATCTCATGTTGCCTTCGCTACAAGGAAGAAAAAGACGCGGGCAATTAGGAGTGTGTGTGTGTGTGTGTGACCAAAGCAAATGGCACATTAGTGAATTAGGCCTGCGGTTTGCGCAGGAAATCGCTCCGGTCTGCCTCGGCTGTGGAGCCACTGACTCACCGAGTCCCCCCTGATGCTTATCTCAGGCGCTCCATCGTGGATCGGCGGGGCTCGGGATTTGCCTCATGGACCGGACCGGTTTAAGTATAGCAAATCCCATTTATTGCGAGGCACATGATAGGGAGGAAACGTAAACCCGACTCGAAACCAAAAGGTCGAGCTCGGACTGGCACCTAAAATCTCAGTTCCTCTTAATTGCTCCTAAAACTTCTTTTCAGTTCAAAATGGCTGACTGGAATGAATTGTTTTGTTTTCAGAGTGCAGCGGCGGCCCCCAGCCCCGTAATGGGAGGGATACCCCCTGGTGACGGCATGCCAGGAGGACCCATGCCACCTGGATTTTTCCAGGTCGGTGCAACGCTCGCCTCACTGATACCAGAAACATTTTCCCCCAAAATTCACCGTTCATTCATTCATTCTTAATCACTTAGGCTCTGTTCTCTAATACTGATGATCCAATTTTGTGACTCATGCGTAGGATTCCGGTTTTTTGTGTACCTGCGTGCTTGTTCACATAATCGACAAAATGCCAAATTAGCATGAACACATATTGAGTCATCTTAAGTCTGGCCTCTTGTTCATTACGTTAACAGCTCTGGGAACATTTTGTTCCAAGCCTTTTGAATGACAAGATTTCATTTTCATAACATCTCTGCTGCTAAAATTAGGATTGAGGGATTTTTGGAAACTTGCTCGGATTTTACGAAAGCAGCGTCACTAACTTGCCACAAAAGCGAAGGAACGGCACAAGCTTTTTGTTTAGTTTTGACTCTGCTTGGTGAACTTGTAAACGTCAGAGATGTTTAGTATGCACGGGCCGTCCAGTGCTGTAAACAGGAAGGCGTGGCGCGGCCATTTTCCCCTTAATGGAGAAATGGAAGTAGGCTGCACCTACTGTCAGATCAATATCTCGACAAGCGTTGGGTAACTGTGCGCAATGAAGCAATGATATTAACTCTGAAAAAGTCTTTTAAATAGATCCCATCCAAAATAGTCATCTGTAAAAATGTTCTTTCTCATTTTTCTGCACAGTAAATGAAATGAACTGGTTTTAAAATAGAAAGAACGAGTCATAAATTGAAAAAATAAAGCTACCAACACATTTTTAAACTTACCAATTCGATACTGTAAATATAATATGACAGAGCTAAGATATAATTTGTGATTGCAGCTATGACGATACTCCTTGATGCACTAGTTCGCCCCCTAGTGGTTGGCTGACTACTGTTTGCAAAAATATTGGCGCACAATTTAAATTCCATTAATAATGCAGCCCTACGACAGAGGGCTCGGGGTGAAAACAAAACCGGAACGAGGCCAAATAGCTCTTGAGGGGTTACGCAATCCGGAATCCTTCGTAAGTGTGTAAAACTTGGATGCCTGCTTCTCTTCCCAGAGTTTCGCATCAAGTGTTAGTGTACGGCTAATTGCACGGAGCCTAATTGATGCTGTTATTTTTGGGGGGTTGATTAGCGTTGATGACATGCTGCATGCAGCAAGGTTCCTCCCCTCCTTGATTGACAGGCGAGAGAGCCCACATCATCGTTCAAGGCCACGTCTCACTCGCTTGCTCCTTTCTGCTTAGCTTCCAGGAACACGATAGCCAGCTTATTCTGTTCTTGCTTTTTTTTTTTTTTGCATCTCTCGCTCCAACTGTCCTCTGCCCTGCAGTAACCCTGCTTTTCTTTTTCTGTCTTTGCCCCTCTTTCTCTCTTCACTCCCCCCCCCCCTTTCCTCTCTTTTGCCATCATTTTGTGCAATGCCGCAGGGTCCTCCCGGTCCCCAGGGCTCTCCTCACCCTCAGCCTCCTCCCCCTAACAATATGATGGGACCCCACAGTCAGGTAACGCTCCCTCTCCCACTGCGGCCCTCCTTGTTTTGCCGTCCGCCGTCGTTTCGGGACAGCGGCCGGCGGCGCTCGTTGCTTCGCTCTTTTGACGCTCACTGCTCGCACAACGGAGAGGAAGGAAGGAAGAGCCTTGAGGCTTTGAATGGAAATCTCACGCAGATGTCTTGTTTGTGTCGCAGTCCTTCATGTCGCCTCGCTTCGCCGGCGGCCCGAGAGGTCCCCCCATCAGGATGGCAAACCAGGTAAAAGTCAAACACACAAACAGAGGAAGAAAAAAAAAATAGACCAGGTTGAAATGACCAATTGAGAAATGTAATTTTTTTTAACCTGGATAAATATGCTATTGTATTGTTTAAATTCGTTTGCCTTGCTTAATAAAGACTTAGTGCGTTGCCCCCTGGTGGTTGGCTGACTTCTGTCACGTGATAATAACTGCAATATTAACTTAGATAAAGGTGCGGTAAATTGAAAAAAATATATATCATCCATTAGAAATGACAAATTCACATGATGCATTTCTCCTTCGCAGCCACCAGGGGGAGGACCCGGCCCGCATCCCATGTTGCCTAATATGGACCCCACAAGACCACAAGGTAAGGATCATTCCCATTTCCTCTGTCAGCGCTCGAAATATTCCTTTTTTAACTACCGAGGGGAGAAAGGAGGCACGCATTTGGGTGTAGTCGCTATTGAATCTGTTCAAGTAAAGGTGTGAAGAAATGCATTGTCTCCTCTCCTCCCTCCAGGTCATCCTAACTTGGGGCCCATGCAGAGAATGAGCGGCCCTCGAGGAATGGGGCCCATGGGGCCCGGCCCGCAGGTAACGCTAGATTGTCTCTTTGCTAGCACTAACGCCAAATAAAACAATGTGATGTCTCGTCAGAACTTTGGTGGCGGGATGAGGCCCCCACACAACACCATGGGCCCCGGCATGCCAGGAGTCAACATGTGAGCCTTCACGTCACTTCATATTTTCCACACAGAGCGCAAGTGTCAGGTTGAACATTGCTTTTGCCTTCCAGGGGCCCGGGGACCGGTCGGCCGTGGCCCAATCCTAACAATGCTAATTCTGTGAGTAAACACACAACCGCACAGAAAAGTTAATGTGCTGCGAGGCTCCCGCCTGGAACGCAATTGCGGCATTTTGTGTCATCGGAACCGGCGGCCATGATGACACTTTAGCCTTCTCTAGTCAGTAATGGTGGCTGTTGTTTCTTTCAGATGCCTTACTCGTCACCGTCTCCCGGCGCGTACGGGGTAAGAAGACATCTTTGCTCATTTTCCAACACATTTTTTCCCGGTGTTTAATGATGTCATTTTTTCTGAAGGGAGCATCTGGAGGAGGACCACCAGGGACGCCCATCATGCCCAGTCCCGCAGGTGAAAACTCATATTTTTACATTTTCCACGACGGCCGACATGAATGCTTATCTTTTTTGTTTAACCAGACTCCAACAATTCTGGTGACAATTTGTACACCATGATCAACACTGGACCCGGCAATCGAAATAATGTAAGTTACGACATTGAGATTGCAGCCGCAACTGTAGCTGTTTTTCTTCGTGAGCCTTCCAGTGGCCGTGCAATCCCACACATTGTGTTTCCGCTTCAGTTCCCCATGGGCCCCGGCTCTGACGGACCCCTGGGGGCTATGGCTGGGATGGAACCGCACCACATGAACGGGTCACTAGGTAACACCGCCTGCCGCAATGCACACTTTCAAAATATTACCAGAAAAAAAAAGTAGAAAGTGCTGATATCGGCATTCAAATAAGATTTATTTGTTTAGGCTCCGGCGATTTGGACGGAATGAACAAGGTAAATCTCGCAAGCGGCCGTGTGACCAAACCCTGCGCATCTACACAATAATAATTTCATGCTTTTTTTTTTCTCCTCCTCAGAATTCTCCAAACAATTTAAGCGGCATTAGCAATCCTCCGGGGACCCCGAGGGATGATGGCGAGCTGAGTGGGAACTTCCTCCACTCGTTTCAGAGCGAGAACGTAAGCTCACACCCACTTAGCCTCCCGTTCGTGATTTGCTGGTCTAATAGGATTTGGGTAACTGATCTTCTAACTCTCTTCTGCAGTACTCTCCAACCATGACGATGAGCGTGTGACTCCCCCGTCTCTCTCCTCTGCCCCCCCGCCCCCCTTGCCAGCCTTACCCTTCGTAATTTGCCATCATTCCAAGGATTCGAACCCCCATTCGATCAGAGGCATCAGCAAAGAATCAGGGATCCAAACTCCACGTCAGAAAGACGGGCAAAGAAAATGTCTCTCGCGGAACAAAAGCGGCGAGTGTAACGATGGCGACACATAACCCCGACGATACAGTAAGAGAGAGCGATGCTTTGCTTTTTTTTCCCCAGACGGAATTTGCGCAGGAATTGTCCCCATCGGGTCCACTTCAAACACTGGAGAGTGTACATACATGTACATGTGCATTGTGAGCTTTTTTTCTTTTTTTTTTTGGGTGCTGCTCGCCATACGTGCCCAGCTCGTTGCTTGAAACACTTTTTTTTTTTTTTCCCTCCCTCATACAGTGTTCCCCCACCTATTCCGAAATCCACTAGGGCCCGGCCAATACGGATTTTTGAGGTCAAGCTAACTCCAATATTTCGCAGAATATGATCATGATTAAACAGCCGATTTTTAAAAGCACTAGTTGGTCAATTTGCCATTTTTTGTGCCCATGCCCAAAGCGCTGTGAAATCTGAACAAGTAGTGCTTTGACGCCATTTTGTAGCATCTTGGTCGCAATGAACTATGCTGAATTGGAGGAGTCTAAAGTCCTGCTGAATATAAGTAGTGCTTTGGTGCCAAGAGAAGTCAAGCTTTTCTTAGGCCAAATCGAAATGTTGCCATCAGTGGGGGAACACTGTAGTTCGGACTCCATAGATTTTGGACAACAACCTGATCAAAATTCAACTGGTGAAATAACTGCCAAATATTGGTAGATTTTTAGACCTTTTTTAAAAATTTAGGATTTTTTTTTTCATTTCGTTTTTGACTGCTCTTACCTTTCCCAGTAAGTCCATCTGACTTTCAGACGTGGCCCAACGAATACACACATTTGGGAAGCCGTTTGAACGTTAATTCCACATTTTACTAGAAAGCTCGCTGGCCTCGATAGACAATTCAACGCGTCAGTGGATCGACTATGCCTTATTGGTATTTTTTTTTTCCTAGTCGTGTCCAAGTGTTACTTGTCTAGCACGGTAATTATGTACTGGAAGGCCAAAAGTAGCATAGTAGCAAAAAAAAAAAAAAAAAAAAAAGGATTTCTAGTAAAATAAATGTTCAACCGGCTTTCTTTCGACATTCTCAGCATGCGACCCAGTGCTGCCCCCAAGTGGACTCATGCTTTTAAACTTTTTTTTTTTCACTGTGGTCTTTAATTATTTTGTCCACATTTTTTAATGTAATATATTGATAATATTTTGGACTCCGTATATTGGCACAGCCATTGCGAGTGAGTCGGCGCCGTTACAAACTTAGCAAGCAGCAGTCTTGTAAATGTGATGAGGGGTTTTTTTTGGTTCTTTTTTTTTTTTTTTTCCTGTGAACATTACACGTCTGCTCTGTGTTGTCCTTTTTTTGCTTCTTTTTTTTATTTTAAAATTGAGGAAAGATTGATTGTTAATATAATTTTACAATAACTTAACTTCTAGTGTCTGTTTTTATTTTTTATTATATTTTCAATTTTTCCATTCACTGGGAACATATGGACGCCGCGGACACGATTGCTATTTATTAGACAGTTAACAGACATTATCATTCAACTGAGGCATGGAATAAAATGTGGCTTTAATACAAATCGTTAGCTTGATCTGTCTCCAGTTTTCATCAAGTCATGTATGTTCCCCCAAACTTCCTTTTCTCATCTAAAGACTTTTTTTTAAATTCTGCTAAACAGATGTTAAACTTTCTTGGGAAACAAAAAATTCTCTTATTTGCAAACAATCAATTTGAACGGTGCAGTACAGCAGGTGCAAACTGGTGGCTGCTGTTTTAACTCCAACCAAAAAGTTTCAAATGACTTACGTTATCTTCTGCATTGTGGCCAAGGTTAGACTCCAATCCAAGTCGGATCCTGTCTGGAAATCCATCCATGATCTGTCAAACCAAACACGAGCATTCTTTCCTCTCTCTTGTCCTTTGTGTCATTCCCCCCCCCCACCCTCTTCTTCCTCATTCTCTTTATTTATTGGTTAATTACAGCTTTTTGTTGTATACCGCCACCTGCTGTGCAATTTCTGTCACTCGTCAGCAAAACAAACAGTGACAGAATGAAAAAAAATGAAAACCCTTTTAGAGTACCGTTTACAGATGAACGTTTTGAAAGCATTTCTAAACCATTAAAAGCAAAAATATTGAACTTAAAAGAGAAACACAACTGATCTCTACTGTAATTCTTTCTGCTGCCACTAGAGGGAGTCATCACATCACACTTTGAGAACCTCAGGCCTTATAGAAAGCTTGTTTATGTTACCTAAGATGTTGAACTTGCTGACTTATGCAGACAAAACCAGAGGACATGTTCTGGCTCAGCGCGGGTCCAACGAGTCCAACAAGTCCTGCCTCGGCAGGAAGTGACCTGGCTGGGCGGCAGCCAAACTTTCTGTGAAACAAGAGCTTGCTGAATGTATGTGCCGGCATCACAAACAGACCCTCTGTTCACTACCTCATCCTAATTATACCCTCAGCAATAATAGCCGCCATTGCCCCCGTTTTCTGTCGCAGCACAGAGCGTCCTTTGTGGCTCCCACCGTGACTTCCGCTAATATTGTGGCAAATTGGCAAAATCGAAACTTGATGTTTGGAATTGACACAAAATCAAGCCACAACGTGAAGTAAGACTGCACCAAAACACAAAATCGTGTGACTTGTTATACATGAAATATTTGTTTGGCCTCATTATGGTGACTTGGAGAGACCTGGAACACCCGGGATTGGTCGCCAGCCAATTACTGGGCACATCGAGCGGTAACTTAAATGATTATAATGCCCCCGGGACAAAAACATTTGTCCCCATTAGTTACCAATTGGGCTCACGTCTAACAAAGTGAAACAGAGACAGTGACCTCAGGCTACTGAGATGATTCACGAGCGATTTTTATTCCAATTGAACTCCCCCCCCCCCCAAAAGCCCAAAAAATCGAGTTATAGTTGAATCGTTGCTTTTTATTGGACAGTGATAATATGCGGCGACTCGGATTGCATCACATTCCTCAAACTGCATGACCCATATGGTACACAGATCAGATTGTCTCCAGACAGTAAACAAAAGCTGGAGAACGACATGTCACTGTAATGTCAATACAGGAAACGATGCTGTTGGGAAAAACAGGGATTTTCCACTCCAGCGTATCGAACAGTCGCAACCATTTAGCCTCGGGCAACAGATACCGATAGCACAGTTAGAAAGTTTTTATTTGCCGTGTAAATCATGTTCCAAATCCAATTCCACCTCTGCCAAGAACAGATTCATTATAGTAAGGGTAGTAAAACTATACAAGGACCGCAAGTTAGAGTAAAATATCAAGTTCTCAATTACTCAGAGGAGTTTGTGAGCCACATGAGAAACTCGATGAACCTGCTGACCCGGCGAGGTCGTTGGCGCTGCACGCCTGCTTTGACTTGCCTTTTCCTTTTGTCTAGCTATGCCGTGTTTAAGGAACATAAGCTAATTATTAGCATTTATTTTTTTTCCATCATTTCTGGTCATGTTTTTTTTTTCCAGCTCTAAAAAGGCTTATCGTAAGCCGTATTAGCTCAGGGAAGAGTGTCAAAATTCAAAAAGACTCCTTTGATCAGCTTTGAGCTATAAATGCATTTTTGGATTATACAGAACTCATTCAAGCGGACATGTCAATTTTACAAACATGAATTTCAAAACCTCCCGTGCTCGATTAAAATGAAACAAAACTGAGCCGCAAATGAAACTGGAAACAGAAGCTTTTATTGCGAGACTGTAATAGAAGAAATATGGGTCACAGACGAGGCAACTTGGAAGCCTTCAAATTACAGCGACCGGAGGTTTGTGCCGTAATCGTCATGTAATCGTCTGTTTTGATGATAATTGCAGTCCTTACTGTTAAAATCACTGAGGCCAATTTCCAAAATCGCTCATGGTAATAACAACCGAGTTCAAATCCGATCGATTTATCGATCGCTTTAAATCACTTGGTCACAGCTGAGAGTTCATCTCAAAAGTTTACATTTCATTTTATCAGGCCACAGAGACCGGAAGGTTTGCTCTGTAGCCGTCACCAAGAAACACAGACCAGTTGAGATGAAGTTCAGACGTCACGCAAGTGTGTGTATGTGTGTGTTGCCAGGGGCAGCGCATCAGATGGGCAAAGACGAACAAGCTCAATGAGAAAATGGTGTTTAGTAAGTATTAGTGGCTCTTGAATAAAAAACGAGTCTACTTGTCTTCCTTCCTACTTGAGCTTCTCCAAGACCAAGCGGACCTCCTGTGGTTTGTAGCCCCAAGGCCCCATGCCCCCCTGCAACACACACACACACACACACACAATCTAAATTGTATCTAATATAAATGATTTAAGACATAGTTGCTTTTTTCATGGCAACCTGTGTTTACTTGTTTGAATAAAATCTCGCCAAGTCATAATTATTGGCAGACAATTGAGCCATAATGAGTTTTCTTTGTTTTGTTTTTACTCCAGCGTTTGTTGAACAACAGAAACACATCAGAGCATTCTGTCAAAACAACAGAGGATTCTATTGACGCATACTTTTCGGCAAGGCTTGTGTCAGCCTGGGGCAGAGCCAAGAAATTCCACAGCTATCTGCGGCGCTCTCAAGGCTCCTAGACACGCGATTGCATGAGCCAAGGCACGTCGACGCCCTCTTGGCCGGGATTCTAATCACAACATTTGCATGGTGCAAAGAAAGCTGAGAATGGAGCAGGGGAAATGCTTCTTCTTCTCCGATCACGGCAAAGAAAAATCGAATCAATAATATTGCTAATATCTGCCTCACCTTGTAGAGGACTTTGCCTTTGTGGAGCACGTAGAGCCTCTCGGGCAGCGCGCCGTACTCAGCGGAGGCCGTGTTGCTCATTTGGTCCACCACCACGGGACAAAGTGGATCTTCCTTCAAGAGGATCTGCGCCGCAGCAATCCTGTCCTCCAGGCTCTGGTGCTTGCTTACTTGAATGTTGTTGGTGAAGGCCCAACCATCTGCGTCCCAAATTATAGAAGGATTATTATTGTATTGAGAGTTGGGAATGAGTATGGGATTGAGTGTTAGGCTGAATGCGCTCACCACTTGAGTGCGCCTCCTCGATGTACACGACAAGAAAGTCGGCTATGTCGCCGAAGTCCAGGATGAGCTGCTTGAACAGGTCCAGCTTGAACATGAATGGGGGTCAGGTGCAACTTCCAAAGTTCAGCACCAGAGGCCTTGAACCTGCACGCACAACATTGAAGAAAGATATGGATTCGCATGCACTTCATATAGAAAACTAATTCGATTTTTTTAAGAAAAAATAATTTTATTCAGCTAAATGATGAATGAGCAAATCTAAACTGTTTTATTAAAAATACTTTTGCATAAAATAATTATTAATGAGAAATTTTACATTCTGGTATTTAACTAAAACATCGATAGTCATATTTATGAAAAATAGAATTCCACATTTCTTTTACGTTGGTCTGTTATTGGTGACGTCACTGGTGGGTGCCACCAATAAATTTTGAATAGGAAAATGCATGATTGAATTTTTTCGTGGATTTTTTTTTACCGATTGGACTCACCTTTGAGGAAGTTACAGATGCTGCTCTCGCGCTTATCCATGGTGACCACGGACGAGTCCGGGGCTGGTTCCCCCACGAACGCCTTCTGACCCAGGGACACCCACATGTGTTCCAAGGCGGTTTTGACAAACTTAAACGTGAAGAACGTGGGCCCCCAGTCGTCATAGGTGAAATTTGGATTCTTGTTCATCGAAGTATTTTCGTTCATTTTCATGACCACCTTCTTGGCCAGGGCTGGCGAAAGCACGTGGAAGACGCGGAGGACGACGTTCACGCACAGCACGAAGAGGAACATCCAGCCCGTGTAAAGGTACAGCCAGACCTTTTGCACAGACATGATCGCCGGCGTTGCTCTCGACTTCCCGTTTGGGAAATGAGCGCTCGAAGAGACCAAAAGACACGCATGATGCCTTCACGGGAGGTGTCTGCTTACGTCTTCACGGGCGACGCCTTCACGCGCAGCTCGGAGTTTCCAAAGACACCTGTTGCGTAAACTTACCCAACAAGCATGTTTACATTCGAGAAAGTCTCAAATGTTGAAGAAAAAAAACAAGTTTTTCTTTTGAGTAAAAGGTACTTTATCGATTTCACATGAATAAAATGCATCAAACAACAAGGAGCAGTTGAGCAGATGACAACTCTGAAAAAAGAAATAAAAACCAAGCGGAGCTGTTTAACTCCACCCCGAGTTGAAGTTTACTGTCTAACAAAATATATTACAAAAATAATATGTATATTTATAACAAACACACGTCCATTTAGCTTAATGCTAACACAGTTGAAAATGCCATGAAGTGCAAAAAAAAATAGCATCGTGTGGAGTCGTCACTCTGAAGCGACACATATTTAAACATGGAGCAACAAATGTAAACAGATAATGAAACAATACTCGCAAGTATAAATTGTTGAATTTGTTCGATCCTATAGAATAATATCAATATGTAAATTACAATGATATTCCCCTGAAAATATTTACAGATAAACTCCAAAAGCTGACTGAAGGGGATCGGACCGACGGTCAGTCGCTCTCCTCAGAGTCATACTTGAAGTCCTGCATGATCTCGCTGAGCACCTCTTGGGTCTTGATGATCCTGAACATTCCAAGCACACAAGAACATCACACCGGACCCGTGTGGTCAGAGGGCCACCTCGTAACCGTGGCAACAGAAACGGCGCTTACTCGTGTTTAAACTGCTGGATTTTCTCCTGACAAGCGTCCTGGTCTTCCGGTTGGTCCTGAGCCTGCTGCCGGGCCAGCTGCAGCTGAGCTGTCTGAAAAACATCACAATGAAACTCAAGTTTGTTTTTTAACAGCAAGTTAAACATGACTAGCAATTTTGGTATTTGGCTAACATGCAACAAAACTATAAGCAATGTGATTCTTTTGACTACCACTAGGGGGTGACAGTGTACCATTAGTGAGGACGCCTTATGTAAAACATGCATTAAAATCCCATGATTCAATAGTTGGTGTTACTTGTTTTTTATTTGGATAAAGAATATGGTTTTTATTTTGTAAAACCTTGTCAAACAGACTTACCAGTTGGAGCTTGTGCTTCTCTTTGCACTGCAACTTATCGATGTGATCCGAGAGGTCGGTCCGGTTCAAGTGGACTTGGAACTTGTCCTTGATGTCCAGGACTTCCTTGGAGATGCCGTTGAAGGCCAGCGTGATCTGGTGCACCAGCTGCTTGTAATGCTCAAAGTCATAGTGGGGCCCCGTCCTCAGGTAGGCCTCGTGTCCTCTGCAAATGCGTGAAATGATTTAGTTTCATTTCAGTGGGTTGAAAATGAGGATTTGTTGACTATAGAGTGGATATAAAAAGTCTACACACCCCTGCTCAAATGCCAGGCTCTTGTGGGAATAATTTACATTATTTATAAATGTATATAACCTATGACCTGTAGATCTCAACTATTTGGAACAGTTCCTAATGCTCTCCACCTTGCACCTCAACAAGAGAATGAGCAGCAGTACACACAAACGTACTCCTCAAAGAGTCGGTAGGTCTCCAGACGCTCTGCCTGCAGCTGGTAAAACCTTTGGATCAGCCCTTTGAAATCAGTGGAAAGCTGCAAGAAAACAGTCACTTCAACCATAAGTTTTTCTAGGCACTGGTGGGAGGTAAAACGTACAAATATTTCATTACTGCGCATAAAAAGTTTCCAGGTGTCTGTATTTTACATATGTGTTTTTCTGTCCATTACAAGTGAACGTTCATAGTTTTGTTTAACACGAATATGTGCACATACATAGTCACATGTTTTATTAAAAGATGGCAAAATAGCGGATCAACGCATTAGCTGCACACGTGTGTTGGTTAAAAAATGTAGATAACAGGTACGAAGTACTTACCATTTTCACCAACTCAGAAATACTATTTTGGGCTTACAATATTGATACAACAATATTAACGCTGACAATCACGTTGTTTCGTTTTGAGTCAAGTCATTTGGTTAAGGCGAGGCTTATTTCCGCATGGAAGTGACGTCATGCCCAATTTACTTTAACTGGCCTTCACAATAAAAGAGATTCTGAACCTATTTAACAATCCTTAACCATACACTTCAAAAATGCTTATATTTGAGTTAAGGAGATGATTACTCTCAATATCAACGCTGTTTTTTTCCCGTTTCAGACAACAGACTTGGAGGCATGAGCGCGTTTCCTCGTAAAAATGAAGTCAAGTCAATGTTAGTTGGATTGATCTTCAAAATAAAAGATCATCAAACGACGTGGAGGGGAGGTGTGTCGGTCACGTCTGCGTATCGCGTCACGTTCAGTTCAGCACCACAACGGGTTGAACAGCGACACGCGGGATGCCGGTGGACTGACCGACATCCGCGGCCGGGGTTCGGTCGGCACCGGCTACGAGCGAGCAGCCGCAGCATCCGATGCCTGACGCCCGACCTGCGGCATTCCGTGACATGCCCGCCCGGGCGAAGGGTGGGGAAGCTCCGGGCAGGAGGGGAGCAAAAGCGTCGACCCCCTGAGAGGCACTCCAGGCGGTGAACGCTGCCCGGATCGGGTGGCGGTGGCCCCGGCGGCGGTGGCCGGTCGTCATGGGCTGCGTCCAGAGCATCGCCTGCAACAAGTCGCGCGTCCGCAGGGAGAACGTGGTTGTGTGCGAGCTGGCGGCCACCATCGACCACCGCCCCACGGCCGTGGAGGAGGACTCGGCCATCGTGCTGCGCTACAAAACACCCTATTTCAAAGCGTCGGCCCGGGTTGTCATGCCACCCATCCCGCGCAACGAGACCTGGGTGGTGGGCTGGATCCAGGCGTGCACCCACATGGAGTTCTACAACACCTACGGAGACGTCGGCATGTGAGTGTGATGGAGGGGGTCCAAGGTTTATGACAGAGTTCCGGGGTCGGCGTGGGTCTAATTTGTTCTTGTATTTTTCCTGTTCGTTCTCTTACTTTCATACATATTGTCTTGTAATTTGGTTTTCCTAGATTTGATCGAGTAATTTGATTTAAAAGTAATATTTGTGTATTTTTAATTTATTGTATTTTTTTTAAATTATTTTTATTGGTCAATTTTCAACTTTCTTTTCATATTTTTTACTTTTTCTACTTTTTTTTCAAACATGTTTTATTATTTCATATCATTGTATTTGGATTAGTTTGTTATTTTTCACGTCACACATTTTCCATGTTATTTTTTTTCCAGCCGCAAGATACTGTGAAGAAACAGCGATTAAAAGTCAGTAATATATTCTCATTAACAATCTCCCCATAATTTCTGGCTCAGTTTACTGTAAACTCTTACTAAACGTAATTGATCAATTAAAGGGACGCCAACCGGGGTGGCCCAGACACGTCAACACAATAAATAATTCAGTGGATTGATGCAACTAATAGAGATGCTAGCATGGCACTTCTTATTTCCTGGCCAATCACAGGACACGTAAACAAAAAACAAGAATTTGCACTCACATTCTCACCTAAAACCACAATTCAGAGTCTTCAACGAAGCTTAATTGCATTGGAATATGGAAAAACGATTCATATTGCATTTTTTTTCTCTCTCTCCCCACGACTACTTGTGTGCCAAAGTCACAAGAACACAATGTGTGGGTGTGCTTCTGAATGCGGGAGTCTCACCTGCTGCGTGCACAAATGTTCCTCTTGATGCATTTTCATTCATTTACTTTTTTGCATTCTTATCTCTTCTTTTCACCCCTTTTTTACTTTTAGAGTTTATTACAGTTAAGTCAACTTTTTTTCCACCTATAGATTATTATAGCAAACAACTTCAAAAAAATTTTTCCTTCTCTGATTAAATGAATACACTTGCAAATTCGGCCTAGCAACTTTTAAATCTTAATCCGACAAAAGTGCTCCCCCTTATGTCTAACATGCATGATCGCAGTCACTCTGTGTCGCCCCCCGCAGGTCAAGTTGGGAACTGCCCGAGCTGCGCCAAGGCCTGGTCCGGGCCATCAGCGACTCGGACGGTGTTAGCTACCCGTGGTACGGCAACACCACGGAGACGGTCACCATCGTGGGCCCCACCTCCAAGCCGTCACACTTCACCGTCAGCATGAATGACAACTTCTACCCCAGCGTCACCTGGGCCGTGCCGGTGAGCCGATCGGACCAGCCCGCGCTGACCGACATCAAGCGTGACCAGAGCTTCACCACCTGGCTGGTGGCGCTCAACGCCAACTCCAAGGAGAAAATCCTGCTCCGTGCCATCAAGTGGCGCATGAGGGTGGACATCGCCGTGGACCCGACCCGGCCTCTGGGCTCCAGGGCGCGGCTGGTGGGCAGGGTCCACCAGGAGCAGCCGCGGGTGCTGACCCGCGTGGAGCCCATCCCGGCCAACGCCATGGGGAGGCCCAACGCCAACGATGCACAAGTGCTCATGTGGAGGCCCACCAGGGGACCTCCGCTTATCGTCATACCGCCCAAGTAGAGCTCGGTACAGAAGGCCCGTTTCGGGCCAAGACTAATCAAGCTTATCATACGTAAGCCTTAAAGATACTCGTGGAGAGCACAAATGCGTCAATCACGCAAAGTTTTGATAAGTGCTTTTCAATGTGTGGAGGCTTGTGTCTTTTCTACAATGGAGTCAGATTGCTGCTTATAGTTACACAAGACTGCCTCAAACGTCGCTCCAAGGACCCGGCCGGTGTCGACATTTTCATTGATTTCAAATTAAAGTGACTGGATGGTAGCATTACAATGTGTTGAAGGGCATCAAACCTCTCCTCTATGATTGTCCGGCATTAGCATGCAGTGTTTTGGAACTCATTAAAACAAATACCAAAAACATTTAACAATTGATTCATTCTTGTTGATAAGAGTTCAAACGCTTCGATTCAACCTTATATGGACATTAAAAAAGAAACAACTTTTAGCAAACTCATTGGCTTTTTATTGATATTGTCACAGTCATTTTAAAATGACTTGAGCAAATATACTATGAGGCTCACAATATGATTGAAACGAGAAAACAAATTCAATTGAAACTCCAGCCAGACTCCAAAAATGATGAAAACACTTTCACATGAATCGCGCTGGTCAAATTATGCATTTGATATCGACGTTTGATGTGAATACGGAATGGATGAGGTAGATAAAGAAATTAAATGTAACGTGGCTGATCACTACTTTTACATGGCAAACATGTTTTTTCTTTAACGCACTGGGTTAGGTTGCAGCGTATGAAAGATTATCAGGAAAAGCAGCACAAACATCCTGAAAAGATGATCTTAGTAGTAATTGAGACAAAAATAATCATCACTCAAATACTACAATCAAATGAAGCTTTTCAAAATAAAACCTCATCAATCTCTGATCAGCATTAAAAAAAAGGGGGAGGACCACATTTTCACCCCGACATTAACAATAAATAACACGATCTAACGGAATCACTCATTGAAATGAATCTTCTTAATTGATTTAATCGTTTCAAAGGCATCATTATTTACATCCACTGTAACCGACTTCATTTCTTAGTAACGGCGTCGGTCGGTCATTCAACCTCAAGTGTTTCTCAAGCGACTCGGTAGCCATGTTGAGCAAAGACGCTCAAAATCGGTTGCCTGGCAACAAAGCAAAATGGCCGCTTGAACGCCCATTCTTGACAGTGGCGCCACAGACGGCAGCCGAGATGGGCCTTCAAAAAGTTTTTGAAAGTTGACTTGTCAAGGTTATCCTGTATTTTACGGTTTAGCGGGGAGGACATTTCATTTGAGAACCTAATTGTAGGAAAACAGGATTTCCTACGACGTAACTGGAATCCTTAGCCAGCAGCCGTTCTTCAGTAACACGTGATGACATTATTGCTACAGATGGCGTGATTACGCAAGAACGTTTCCCGCTCCCAACAGAGGTACTTAAGGTGTCGCCAGCAATTGTGCTTGACCTATTTTTTTTTTTTACTTGTTCCTATTGTGTATAGGAACTGACCTCCTTTGATCGTGCTGGGCCCACGCCCGTCTCACGCCCTGCTGGGGTTGGCCGGCTTCTTGCCTTCGTAGCCGTAGAGGAATGTGGCACCGATAACGAGGGCGGCTCCCAGGAAGAAGATGCTGCCGACAAGAGAGAGAATTGATTTGCTTTTTAAGGTTCAACTCATTCACTGCCTGACACTTGATTGAAAATTTGTAATTCACCGCTACTGCTCGTACCTGGTGGGGTCAAAGTCCTGGAGCCAAAAGTAGGAAATGAGCGTGGAGACGATGATGGAGAGCGACGTAGCGAAGCCTTTGAGGATGTTGTCGGCGTACTTGATGACCGCCGCGATGACCAGACCGCCCAGCGCCTGGGGGGGGGGCACACACGTTCACAGTTGCACGGAGGCGAGACGGAGTCGGTCGGCAGCCGGCGAGACCGACCTGCAGCGTGACCACGGTGCAGGTGACGGCGTTGTACCCCTGGAACATCCCCAACTCCATCACTTTGTCACCATCGAAGCTCAGCATCCCCACAAAGCTGAACACCAGGCAGAACATCCCTGACATGTGCACAAGTTAGTATATAATGGAAAATGTCATAATATGACCCCAAGTGGACAAAAATAACAACTGCACCTCGAAACCAAAACAAAGTTCCCCACTGACCGAGCTGGATGTTGCGGATCCAGACGCTCTGTTTGCTCTCCTTCAGGATCTTCTCAAAGTAGACGCCGGCAAAGCCGCTGGAGCAGCACGCCACCAAGACGGCCATGACGCCCACAAACTGGGAGCCTGTGGAAGTTGACGCCTTCTCCGCCACCACCGAGGATTCAGACGGCCACTGCGGACGAGAGACAAACGTGTAAGCTGCCACTGAGATGATTCAGTTGTGAATTTAAACTAAGCTAGCCTTCAGATTAATGCTAACAAACGATGCTGAAAATGTTGGCTACCGACCTGTACGAGAGCCACTCCGGTCATGAGGATGAGCAAGGAGAGCCACTGGTAGATGCCCAGCCGGCGTCTCAGCATGAGCACGGAGAACAAAGCCGTGGTGAGGATCTTCAACTGGTACGTGAGCTGGAGGACAGGCAGGAGTGAGCGTCGACGACAAAAGTACATCTTTGTCCATGTACCTGGTAGGTGGCGGCATCCAAGTTGGAGAGGGCGACGTAGAGCAGGTTGTTCTGCAGGGTGTAGATGCCCGAGGGGATGGCCAGCTTCAGGGTTTCCATGGGCTTGTAGACGATCTCCTGCCGGAGGACGCTGTTGAACGCTCGCACGCTGTAACCTGAGGAGAGATGGCAAAGCTACGATAGCTTTTCAATCCATTGCTCATTTGGATTTATTTTGAACTTTTTCGGTTTTCGCCCTCGGTTTCCTCATTTTCGGTTTCCTTTTTAGTCATCCCTAATCGTTGGGTTGGTGAATGGCAGCAGATAATGGGTCCTTTCACTCACTGTGGTCTTTGAAGACGAGCATCAGACAGATGACGATCTTCATGACCTCGGCCACCACTACGGCCGAAGAGGCCAGGTACCGCGGACCCTCCGCCTGCAAGGTTCGGGAGTAGCGCATGATGAGCACCAAGGATGTGGTCTGGAACACCAGCACGCCCAGAGAGAGGTACTTGAGCCACGATGAAGCCATGCCTGCCTGACAGGAGACAAGAGGACAATGATGAAGAAGTAGTGATCCTTTTTATTTATCCTCACACTCACTTTTAATAAGTTATGAGTGTGTGTATGTGTGTTGGGGGGGGGGGAGGCAGAATCAGATTCTCTTGTTTTCTACCAATCACATATACGCACCATCCTGAAAAAAACAAACATTTTGTCCTAGCTAAAATAAACATCGGCGAGATGTAATTAATTAATAAAGACAGCAGTAAATAAAAAATATAGATCAACTTACAACTACGTTTTTAAGTGCATCAATTTGCCAAAAAAAAAAAAAAAAGCACCACTGCCATCTACTGTAGAGGATGTGCAATTACACTATTCTAACTAGAAAATGCAATTTCTGGAGAAATTGCGTGTGAAGGCGAAAACCATGAATGGGAATTGTAAAAAAAAAAATTGCGCCATTTTTTTTAAAATTTGTAACAAAACAAAAACTACAGGTTCAAGAGGTTCAATTTGGAGTTCAAAAGTTGAAACGGGTAAAATCGGACAAAAATTGTAAAAGTTAGAGTAAACGTTATATTTAGGTCACTTTTGGTTCCATTTACGGCAGTTATTGTTGAAATAAGGTGATTTCCGGTTTATTTGGGGCACTTCCGGTTTAATTTAGGTCACTTCCGGTTTATTTGGGGTCACTTCCGGTTTAAAAAGGTCACCTCCGGTTTATTTGTGTCACTTCCGGTTTACGTGAGGACACTTCCGGTTTGATTTGGGGTCACTTCCGGTTTACCTGAGGTCACTTCCGGTCTATTTGGGGTCACTTCCGGTTTGATTTGGGGCACTTCCCAAAAAAGCCCCAAAAAATTTGAATACCTGGGTCCTTCCCCGTATTTGAAAAGCACTGCTCTAAAGTCACACAAAATCAGGATTCTGTCCATGTGTTTCTGTTGACTTTTTACATACATTTTCTTCATACATAAATTGCAAAAAAATAGACACTAAAAAAAAAAGGGTATTAAAATCCTAATATAAAAAGAGAAGATGACTATAGGCTACAGAAGATTTGTTTTGCCAGAGAACATGCTACTCGATCCTGTGTGTGCTCTCCCTCATTTGCAGCAAAGATGTGATCCAAAGCGTCATTTACAGGTGGACAGCCCAGGTGGAGAGTGGACTGGCCAGGCTCAAGGTGAAGAAGGCGACGGGTCCAGATGGCATCACCTCCAGGCTGCTCAGATCCTGCTCCGGGCAACTGTGCGGGATCGTGGAGCACATATTCAACATGAGCCTGAGGCTGCACAGGGTACCACAGCTGTGGAAGACGTCCTGCGTGGTACCAGTGCCCAAGTCATCTCGCCCCAGTGACTTCAACCACTACCGGCCGGTGGCCCTGACATCCCACCTGGCGAAGACCCTGGAGAGGCTGGTCCTCCACCACCTGCGCCCCCTGGTGAGCTCCTCCGCCGACCCCCTGCAGTTCGCCTACCGGCCGAGCATCGGGGTTGAGGACGCCGTCATCTTCCTCATGCAGAGGTCCCTGGCTCACCTGGAGCGGGCTGGAAGCACTGTGAGGATCATGTTTTATGATTTCTCCAGTGCCTTCAACACCATCCAGCCAGAACTGCTGGGGAACAAACTGCACCATGCTGGAGCCTGCCAGCAGCTGACATCATGGGTCCTGGACTTCCTCACAAACAGACGGCAGTTTGTGAGGACAGGAGGCCGTGTGTCTGACACGGTGGTCTGCAGCACAGGAGCTCCACAGGGGACCGTCCTGGCCCCCCTCCTCTTCACCATCTACACAGCTGACTTCACCCACCACACATCAACCTGCCACCTCCAGAAGTTCTCGGACGACTCCGCCATCGTCGGTCTCATTAACAACGGAGACGAGACGGAGTACCGAGAACTGAATCACAGATTCGTGGACTGGTGCCGGCGGAACCGCCTCCAGATTAACTCTGGGAAAACAAAGGAGCTGGTGGTGGACTTCCGCCGGCGCAAAGTCTCCCCCTCGCCGGTGAACATCCAGGGAACGGACATAGAGATTGTGGACTCTTACAAGTTCCTGGGTGTTCACCTGAACAATAAACTGGACTGTTAACACTCAGGCCCTATACAAGAAGGGCCAAAGCAGACTCCACCTGCTGCGCAGACTGAGGTCCTTCGGAGTGAGGGACGGCCTCCTGAGGACCTTCTATGACTCTGTGGTGGCGTCCGCCATTTTTTATGGGGTGGTCTGCTGGAGCAGCGGCATCACTGCAGCGGAGAGGAAGAGGCTGGACAAGGTGGTGAAGAAAGCCGGCGCTGTCCTGGGCTGCAGTCTGGACTGGGTGGAGGTGGTGGGGGAGAGGAGGATGGTGGCTAAGCTGTCCTCCATCATGGACAATGTCTTCCACCCCCTTCATGAGACTGTCAGAGCCCTGGAGAGCTCCATCAGTGACCGGCTTCGTCACCCACGATGCACCACCGAGAGGCATCGCAGGTCCTTCCTCCCTGCTGCCATCAGACTGTACAACCAGGCCGATCACCGTAGCTAACGGACAAAATAACATGCAATAACGTGCAATAACCATATGTGCAATCACACTATGTGCAATATCTGTCTACCTCACACTCTTTTACCTGCTTTCTTTGCACTGTTTTTTATTTATTTTTTCTTCACTTGCACTAATTTTTTTTATTTTTTTTTTTATCTAATATTTTTTTTATCTCCACTGCATATTGTGTATTTTGTATACACTGTCCATATTTTTTAATTATATATACCTTCTACTTTAAAATCTTTTACCCCCTTCCCCGCATGCGTGTGTGTGTGTATATGTTAAGTGTACTGCTGCTAACATAGGAGTTTCCCCATTGAGGGAATAATAAAGGATTATCTTATCTTATCTTATCTTATCTTAGTCAATCTTCTCCTCATTGTTGCATCCTGTGAATTTGCAGCAAAGTTGTGATCCAAAGCTTCATTTACAGTCTTTAACACAGTATTTACCAACACCGATGATTTCGTTTAAACGTGTTAAAAATGAATGTCAAAAGTCGCCCTTGCATTCTTCAATTTTTGGGAGGAAACCGAAAGTTAAACACCAAAGGATTAGAGGAACAGTTTTCTTACCTGTAAGTGAGTCTTAAAATTACGAACAAGGGAATTGCAGCTCACTTCTCGTCCGCTCTGACAAAGTGTCAAAATTCTTTCTTTCGGTCACGTCCTGTTGTCCGTCAACCGGCCCAGGTCATCCACCATTCGCGGCGACTCAGACATTATGACGCACTTACCATCCTCAAAGAAAATTTGAATTTAGACAAGCATCGCTAAACCAGGAAAAGCGGAACAGACGTTTCGGTTCGCTCAACAATATTAAAAAAAAAGCCACTTCCGTGCAAACGTCTTCTTCGTTAGGTTCCAGGTTTGATTGGTGCTGTTAAGTCGATAGGTTGCCACCTACTGGCCAGTTAGCAAACTGCACAACACAGGTTTGCAGACAATAGTTGGTCAGAATTTATTTAAATATACACACGGAGAAATTTAGACAGACAGACGTAGATAGATAGACAGACAGATTTTTATCTCATGCGCTGATCGGTTGGCACTTTTTAAATTTCGTTGTACATGTGTGTCTGACTTCATAAGACCAAGTCGGGTTGTTATGATGCGTCTAGTGTGTTGGTGGAGTGCCCAGTGCATGTCACTTCTCACTGTCAACCCTCACCGCTGGCTAGCAGTATGCGAACGGGAGAGCCGAGTGCGTAAGTCTCTCCCTGCCAGTACAAAGCCTCTCTAACAGCAAGCCCTATGTAGTGCCTCCACGCGGCGACACATGGTAACTGGGTACAACACGGACCCAGGCTAAACTACAAGGGACTCGGAGGAGGTTTGGCCCCTAGACGTGCGGCACGCAGGCCCACCGGTGTGTGGACACGCCCTGGTGCCCACGAACCAGCCCCCAACTATGGGTTAATAGTACCACTGCCCAGTGGGCTCCTCGGGAGAGGAATGGGCTAAGGGAGTTAACCCCTACAGAAAATCAGGAACATGGACTTTAAACCGATGATGATGATGATGTGTGACAATGACAATAAAGATCTATTCTATTCTATATTTTATCAAATAAATTGAATTAATTAAGATAAAAATAAAACTGTCTAAAATAAAAGAACACACATGACGCTGATAATCCGGGCTTTAATTAGGAAAGTTGGCTGATCTTTTTGTTCTAGTTTACCAAACTTGGCCACAACTACATCTGGTCAATGAAAAGAAACATCTATATACACAGACTTTATAAACATAGCTTTTACCTGCTATATATGCAGAAATATCAAATGTCTCTTGTGGAAATTTAAACCACGACTTGGTTGAGAATATTGCCAATTGCAAATCGCAATTGCGACCTTTGTATAGGACGCACGACTGCAAGTGGGTACGGAAAGCCGTGAGAACATTTATTCCATATCCTTGACCTCAAGTTCCGTAACCTATTATACTTTTGCCTTCACTAATAAGACAATTCAGCACACCAGCAAAAATGACGAATAAATCCAAAAGTGGTACTTGCAGTGGAAAAAAAACAAAAACATTCCTAGTAGTCATTTTACTCCTACGCTAATTCTTATTAGTGAGAAAAGCGTATAAGTACCTTCTGAGATTACCAAGAATGTGGAATAAACGCTCAAACGGCTTTCCAGAGAAGAACTTCGAAGACAAAATACTTTGATTGACCTCGAGACGTGACTTATGCATCACGACATAAAACAGACACAATGATTGTAACTAAGCAAAAAAAAAAGAGGAAGGTTACATAGTTTTGAAAGAAAACATGGAAAAAGAGGCAGTTAAAAAAAAATCATTTACAATCAAGTGCGCACCGTATTCATATAAAAAAAGCCGTTAAAAAAAAAAACGTTGCCAAGTAAAATCTCAGACTTTACAAGCAGAATGTGCTGTGCGTCCGTGTATATTTCAACACCAGAAAAAAAAATGGAGCTTTCCAACGATGATTTTCCTTTTTTGTAACTGCCCACAAGTAAAAGCTTGCGATGGTGTCACGAATAACAAACAGGCAATCCAGTCCCGTACGCTTGGCCAAAGGGGAGTGGTTTCAACATGAACACGCATAAATAGAAGAGGCACAAAGGATCAATGCAGAACATCCCCGCTCCCCATCTCCATGACCATGTGATCGTAAAAAAAAAATACAAATAAAAAGTCCATGGTTGCTTGCCAACCGAATTTTACGTGAGGTTGTTTGGTACACATGGAGACAATGTCACAACATTATTTTTTTTTTGGGGGGTGTACTGTACAAAGATACTGTTCCATACAAGTTCATTAGTTCCAGGACCTCTGTGTGGTCTCATTTTGAATTTGGGTGTAATGATCACAAGTTTGCTTGTAACAGAAAAAAAAAAACACTTAGTCAAGGCACCACTGTATTTGATTTCTAGCTCGGGACATTTTAGAAACTATACATAAGTTTTCTTAAGTGCAAAGAGAGAAGGCTATAACATACATATAATGGGAACAAAGAAAGTTACTACGCGGAAGCGCGTAGAACCCCCAAGAGTCATTCTTTGGCTGCTTGGCCGCCCGCCGGCCAGCCTACGCGAACACTTGCTGGCTCCCCAAAGCCGACGACTGCTGGGACGCCTGTTGCTGCGCCGGCGGCTGCGCCTGCGGCTGCAGCTGCGCCTGCTCTGGAATGTGCGTGTGGCGGGCTGAGGGCAAGGCGTGGTGGCCGTTGGCCAGCGGGGTGGGGCTGGTGGTGACGTCAGACCAGTCCGAGTTGGAGTGCGGCGAAGACGACGACCAAGGGTCCGGGGATTCGGGCGAGGGCGTGAGATAGGGGTGCTCGCTGGGAGGATGCCTGGGGCCGGGGGTGGTGCCCTCGGAGCTGGCGGGGGTGAAGCTGTGCTGGGAGGGCGGGGTGGGGTACTTATCCACCGGGCTCTGCATGGGTGGATAGGAAGGCAGCGGCCCTCCGTGGCCGACGGCGTGCTGCATGGGGTGGGGGAGCCCCATGCTCATCTGCTCGGGCATCTGGTACACCAAGCCCTGGCTACAGCGGAGGTGGCCGGGTCCCGGTTGAGGGTTCTGCGGCTGGGCTTGGGTCACCTGCACGTGGGCCTGCTGAGGCTGCTTCATCATGCCTTGGCCTCCGCCGGGCGGCATCATTTGGAAGGTGACGATGGGGGGCAGCTGCTCCCGACTCATGGTGACATTCATGGGGGTCAGCATGGGGCCCCCGTGGCCGTGGTGCTGCGGCATACCGCGGTGGGTTCCCCCCATGGGGTGCGGCAGCAGGCCGAACATGTGGCCGCTGTAGCCGTGCTTGCTCATGCCCACCCAGGCTTGCTGCTGCTGCTGCTGCTGGCCCAGCATGTGGCTGACGGGGGGCAGCATGGGCCTGGTTCCGGGGCTGCTCATGAGGGGCGGCGAGTTGGCGGTGGTGGTGGCCGCGCCGGATGCGTCGCCCGTGTACGAGTGCGGCGACTCCAGGGAGTCGACGGGCGACATGGTGACGGAACTTTCGGGAAGTCCTCCAGCTGCCTTCACGCCGTTGACGCCACCGCCGCCAGCACCCGGACCCTCCCCTCCGGTGGGCTTCTTTCTTCGCTTGGCCTTCATGTCTTTGGGCTCCTTGGTCCCCCCTCCTACACCCCCCATCTTGCCGCCGCCCCTCCGGCTCTTTTTTCCCTGCGGGCCGGGACGCATGCCGATGAAGGCGGCTCCGTTCGCCCCGCACATGACTGAAGAGTTTCCGCCGATGTGATTGGGCCCATTGTGGGGGCTGTGAACCAAATTGTACTGGTCCAGCAGGCGCACTATGTCGTGGTGCATCCGTTCTTGAGCCGTGTCTCTGGGGAGACGGTCGAGATGGTCGGTGATGTCGCGATTTGAGTAGTGGTCGAGGAGCACTTGAGCGGCTTCGAAGCTGCCTTCTCTGGCGGCCAGGAACAGAGGGGTCTCCTCCTGAAAGAAAAAAGGCACCGGGTTGCCTCGTCACATGATTGAAAACTTCAAATTCATTCATTCGATGGCTAACCTTATTGTCCTGCATGTCGCGGTTGGCTCCGTTCTTCAAGAGCACAAGCGTGGCCTCCACGTTGTTCACTGCTGCAGCCCAGTGAAGAGCCGACTTGCCTGAATTGACGGCGAGATAAAAAAAGGACATACGTTGAAAAGCTCACCTATGTCCTGTTTGTGCTCAGGCGATGTAAAAGTAGTGCTTTGATGCCATCACGTGCCTACATATGATCTCAAGTACATTCGAAGGCTTTTTCCCTTTTGCATGACTAACCATGATCATCAACAGCGTTGATGTCAGCGTGGCAGTGGATCAGTTCTTCCACCATGCCTTCCACGGCCAACCTGGCCGCCAGGACTAGAGGAGTGGTGCCGTCATTCATTCGGGAGTCCAGATCCGTGGCACGATTGCGAATGAGAATCTACAAGGAAGCAAAAAGAAATGTAATTGGTGAGGAATCTCATGCGTGTCGTCCATGTCTTTGATGCCGGCCTGACCTGGAAGACGCCCTGCGCGTCCGCCGCCACGGCGGCGTGCAGAGGAGTTCTGCCCATGTTGTCGTGGGCGTTGGGATCAGCGCCGGCGTCCAGCAGCCTCTTGGCGGCGTCCGCCCTGGCGTAACGAGCGGCCAGATGCAGCGCCGTTTCTCCCGTGCGGTCCGTCTGGGCCATGAGCGAAGCACCTTGCGCGATCAGGTCGGATATGACGCTCGGACTCGGTTCGTCGCCTCCGCTCTCCTCTTCCTCCTCGCCCGGGAACGAACAGTCGGGGCCGCCGCCGTTGCGGAGCGAAGCCAACATCAGCGGCGTGAAGCCATCTGAAAGAAGAGCAATAAGAGTGGCAGGACGAACGAATTCAAAAGACTATCGGGCTTCAAGACTTCTTACCAGGTCCCTTGACGTTAACATCCAGACAGTTTGTATCTACATCGGCTTGCGGCGGAGTCAGGATGACATCAGCGGCCTTGCGATGTTGCAGGGTCCACTCCCTCCGGTCGACGCCTCCGTCGGAAGACATGAGCAAGGGCTTGTCTTCATTCTAACCAAAAGGCAACGTGAAGTTGGAGCACACATCGCAATGACCGAGAGTTCTCCTAATCGACTCACTCTTGGGATCTTGGCTGGAACCTCATCGTCCATCCATCGCTGGCCCTGCCGTCCATCCATCATGGCTCCGTCCGGGCTCTTGAAATTTCTGATGTGAGCAGACAAGTGTTTTATTTGGATGTCTTTGAATGCTCCTCATTCAAGCACTCACTTCATGTCAAAGTCATCTTGACCGACAGGTTCTTTCCTCTTGTCGTTCTTATTGGCCAAAAAGCCATCGGGTAGCCACAGCAACCCGTGTTTATTTTTCCTCTTGGCCGCCAGCATGCCCAACACCACAATGAGCAGAATGACGACGACCGCCACGCCGATCACGTACATGGGGAACGTGGGCATCTTTTGAACCGTCAGGTCGCCTAAAAAAGGAGCGTCGAGAGTCGGACCTTGTTTACCAGCCCGGCTGGGAAATCGACTTACTGTTAACAGACACGAGAGGATAAGGCAGGTCGGCCTTGATGTGCGCCGCTGCGATGAAGGAAGCGGCTTCGTTGGTGTTTGAGAAACAGTCTTCGGACTTCTGAGCGCATTCCCGGTTATCGATTTGCAGGTGGACCACAGAACTGAAAATGTTTTGACATTAGACACAAACTTTATCACTTTTAACTAAGATTCTCCTCCTTACCCGATAACTTCTCTCTCCATCTCACGCTTGCTTCTGCCCTTTTGAAAGAGACGCCCGTGGCCTTCCTCTGGCCCGTAGTACGGGTACACCATGGGCTCCTTGTTCTCATCCAGCTTCACCTTCGGGTTGGTGTGTAGCAGTGCTCCCAAGGAGCGCAAGAAGCCACGCATGTCCTCAATCAGCTCCTTAGGCTGAAGCCGGACCACGATGACCAGGGTACCCTCGATCACTTTGGCCGGAGTGTCTTTGGCGCAGTCCAGGCCGTCCCAGCCGCAGGCCTCCGTGTTGCAGCTCCAGTCACACACCAGGTTACCGTAGTGGTCCGGACAGTATCTGTCATACCTAAAAAAAGAAAATCAAACACTGAGATCTTGTTTGATTTTGCTTTGCGGCCATTTTGGATTTGTTTACTCCCCTTGTAAATAACAAAACATTTATTGGTTCATGTTTTTGTTTTATTTATTTATTTGTATTTTATTTGTAATTTATTTGTATTTTATTTGTATTTTATTTGTTATTTCTTTTATTCATTTAGTTAGTTAGTAACGCCTTTTTCAAAAATTGCTCCCTTGTCTAAAAATAAAGATAACTTAATTTTCAATTTTTGCACCATTTTATGTAAATAGTATTTTTTTTTCCTCAAATCAGTGGAATGGGTGACATACTTGCAGGCGCCGGGCGCATGTTCCTGGCACTCGAAGCTATCGAAGAGGCAGCCGGGGTTGTCGCACTCCTTGTCGCAACGTCCGTTTTTAAAATAGTCCCAGCAAGGAACACTGGCGGTGCAGTTGACCCAAGGCTGCTTCCAGTTGAGCGAGCAGTCGCCTCCGTCCCACTGACACTCGTGGTTGTTGCACTGCGTGTCGCACACTTTATCGCCCGACTGGTGCTCGCACTGGAGATACGGGCAGGAAGGGCTGCGCGGAACCGACACTTGGTTCTCGCAGTAGCGCCCGGAGAAATGCGTCGGGCAGCGGCAGCTGTACAGGTACGGGTTGGAAGGGTCGCTGATGCACGTTCCGCCATTTTGGCAAGGCGTC
This sequence comes from Syngnathus acus, assembly GCF_901709675.1. Lineage (NCBI taxonomy): Eukaryota > Metazoa > Chordata > Actinopteri > Syngnathiformes > Syngnathidae > Syngnathus > Syngnathus acus. Next base: position 2,595,959 of record NC_051090.1, on the reverse strand, counting down.
GGGCACGTCTGCTTGCTCTCGCAGTGCGGGCCGCTGAAGCCAGGTTGGCACTGGCAGTAGAGCTGGCCCACTGGTGACTCCACGCAGTTGCCACCATTTTGGCAGTGGAGCTTGGCGCAGCTGTAGCCTTCCAGGTCGCCACAGTTGAATCCAGCAAAGCCCTAAAAAAAGGAACATCCAATCGTATTCATGTTTGTCAAGTGGCGGTCGATCCTTGCAATAGCATGTGGAGGTAAGAAGCGCATTTGATGATTATTTACAACAAGTGCTTGTCTACCATACCTCGGCCATGGTTTGCCCGTCTGAAGCAAGCGTGAGGGTTAAAGAACGGGAAGAGGTTAGTTAAGAGAACAAGGATTAAGTGGAAAAAAGTTGTAACTTGACTGAAGCATTGAATTATAAAGTGTTGGATGGGTGTCTCTGAGGGGGCGTGGTCTAGTGATTGACATCATGACCAACATCGAATCACCTTTAAGCTTTTTTCTATTAGGCTGAGATTTTAATAAAAAGGTTTTGCCAAAGAAGTGGCACAGGAAACTTACAGGTGGACAGGAGCAGGTGTAGCCGTGAACTGAGCTCATGTTCATGGAGCAGACGCCGCTGTTGTGGCACGGCTTGGACAGACACAAATCCACCATGGACTCACAATGGCGACCTTCAAAAAGAGACCAAACATCAGAAGACATTTTTTTTTTTTTGCGTCATTATCGTGTCTCTCGGCGGGGTTCGGCATACCGGTGTATCCAAGGCGGCAGCGGCACAGATAGTCATTGACGAGCTGCACGCAGTCCAGGCTGCCGGCGGCGTGGCAAGGTCCGGACAGGCATTCATTGAGATCACCCTCACAGTGTTCTCCGACAAAGCCCGGCGGGCAGGTACACGTATATCGTCCAATCCCGTCCACGCACTGACCGCCGTTACGACAGCGCGGCTCCCACGAGCCGGGCTTGGGCGCGCAGTCGTCCACGTTCATCTCGCACTGGAGACCTTCGTGACACGTGACAAGCAGATGATGCCACATCTGTGGTTGGTGGAAGGAAGTCGGGGCTTACCTTGTGTTCCTGGCGGGCAAGCGCAGGTGAAGCGGTTGATGAGGTTGATGCACGTTCCCCCGTGGAGACACGGCCTCGAGTTGCATTCGTCCACGTCGTACTGGCAGTTCACCCCTTGGTAGCCCGGCTTACACTACAGAAGCAAAATGCGTGTTTAGGACAGAGGTGGAAGCTAATGGAATGAGTATTTACCCCATGCGCAAAATAAACATTTACTTACGACACATTCATATGTGCCCTGATAGTCCATGCAAGTAGCTCCGTTGCGGCAAGGATTGGACTGGCATTCATCCACCATATCTTTACAGTAGCTGCCCGTGTATCCTGGCTGGCACTGACACTGGTGGGAATTAGCCACGTTTACGCATCGCCCTGCGTTTTTGCAAACATTCTCCACTTCCAGACCTGGAGAAGTAAAAAAAAAAAAGACATGTAACATACACTACCTGCTAGAACATTTTGTAAGTAGACGAAATGTCCTCACCATTTCGCGCAGCAAAGTCCTGGCAGGACATATTGGGCACATCGCAGTAAAGTCCAGTCCAGCCCATTTGACAATGACAAGTCCAGGAGGTGGCGGTCTGAGAGCAGGAGCCGCCGTTGTGACAGCGCACTTGGCTACACAAGTTGACAAAGTTCTGGAAACAGTGTTTAAGTCAAAATTGTGTTGGAAGCTTCTACTCCAACGTCTTTCATCAAATACGAAAAGATGACACATGCCTGGCAGTTTTGTCCATTGTAGCCGACAGGACAAGTGCATCTGTAGGTGCCCAGGCCGTCGGTGCAGGTTCCGCCGTTCTTACAAGGCTGGGAGTCGCATTCGTTCTGCTCATACTCGCAAAAGGTGCCGTAGAAGCCGGGTCGGCAGCGGCACGAAAAGGTGTTGATGTCATCGATGCATGTGCCGTTATTCAGGCAAGAGCTGCCAAGGGAAGGAAAAAAGTTACAAAAAAAAAAAGCAAGTTGAGTAATCATTGGGCAGCTAACCTTTCGGTGCATTCTTGGATGTTGCGCTCACACAGGAATCCATCAAAACCCGCCCGACACTCGCACACGAAACTGTTGACGTAATCTCGGCAGTTGGCGCCGTTCCAGCAAGGTTGGCTGGCGCACTCGTCGATCTCGGTCTCGCAGCGACCGCCTGCGAAACCCTGTCGGCACTCGCAGGCAAAACCGCCCACGTCGTCCACGCAGGAACCTCCGTTCAAACACGGGTCTGAAGTGTGCACGAGGGGAATTATTTCATTAAAAAGATTCATCATCGTGCACCAACTCGCGTCGCGGGCAAACTCACTGGGCGAGCAGTCGTCGACATCCGTCTGACAATTGTGTCCGCTGTAGCCGGGTTGACATTTACACATGTAGCTGCCCGGGCTGTTGACACAACGGCCGCCGTTCCTGCAAGGATTCTTTTTGCACTCGTTGACATCCTCCGTGCAGCGCGGCCCTGTGGCGAGAAACAGATGAAGAGATTGAAGTCACGCGGAAGTCCTGGCATCGACCACAATGACGTACCTTGCCATCCGGCAGGGCATCGGCAGGTGTAGGAGCTGTAGTCCGCCGTGGGTCGGCAGACTCCTCCCCTTTCGCACGGATGTGAAGCGCAAGGGGCAAGCTCGTCCTTACAGTTTTTACCTGTTTGGAATATCAACCTCATCATTTCACAAATCACATTTTGGTTGACAACAATTTCCTAGTTAGGGCGCCCGACCTGTGAACGGCGGACTGCACTGGCAAGTGTAACCGTTGACCCTGTCGATGCAGAAGCCCTGGTTGAGACAAGGATTGGACGCGCACTCGTCGATGTTCTTCTCGCAGTTCACACCTAAGAGCAGATACGGAGTTTAAGTCGAGCTCCAAATGATTAATATCACATTGTCTTAACGCTACCTCTGAATCCAAGCTGGCACACGCAAGTGTAGCCGTTATGTCGGTCCACGCACGAGCCGTCATTTTGGCACGGATTGGGCTGGCACTCGTCTTTCTCCTGCTCGCAGTGTTGCCCTTCCCAGCCGGGTTCGCACTCACAATTGTACCTGGTGGCAAGGACAAGGAGGAGATGAGAAAGAACCACACGGGACCAGGGGGGGGCATATTCGGGCTTACCCGTGTTGCTGCTCGATACATTGGCCGTGCTCGCAAGGCTGGTGCTCACAGTGGTCGATCCCCGAGAGGCACAGGGGTCCGTGGGTGCTGGGCGGGCACAGGCAGTGGAAGCCGTTCACCTTGTCCCTGCAGGTCCCGCCGCTCCTACACGGGTTGGAGGCGCACTCGTTGATGTCCACGTCACATCTGAGTCCTGTTAGATGGTCAAGAGCATCCTCAGCTAACTTCACCGCGAAACGTTGCTTCCGAGATTCAATCGTGATTGTGGTTTTTGAACCATACCTGTGTATCCTGGGGAGCACACACACTTGTACTCATTAATGCCATCTTGGCACGCTCCATGCTCGCAGGGGTTGCTGTCACAGTCATCTTCATTGATTTCACAGTTCACACCTGAGGAAAGAAGAAAATATTTATTTTATTATAAATATGATTACATCATTTTATTATATATTTTTGCTTTTTGTTAGAAATTATTCTATTTATATATTTTTTTGATCAATTTATTATATATAAATTATATTTTATATACAAGTCTGGATGTCTCTTTATGTAATACAGTCAAATGACCACCAGGGGGCATTAGAAGACACCTTTCTGAAAACGCCCTAAGCAGGAAGCGCAAAAATGTGGACAAACCAGTAATTCAGCAAAAGTCAAATACATTCGGCGTGTGTCACAGCCTGACGAAGCTAACGCGTAAGTGTCATGCAAAGCAAACTTTCAAAAGAGGAACTTCGCAGGAGAGGAAGTGCAAGTATGAGACTGGAAAGTGAAAATGAACTCCACTTCTGGTCAGTTGAGGACAGTACAGGAAAAATAGTTTTACCCGAAGTCCCAGGTGGGCAGTTACACTGGTAGCCGTTGACCAGGTCGATGCAGCGTCCTCGATTCTGACAAGGGTTGCTGTGACACTCCTGCACTTGGATGTTGCAAATGGAGCCGACGTATCCCTGGATGCACTCGCAGGAGAAGGTGGCGATCCCATCCTTACACACGCCGTGGTAGCACGGGTCCGGCTGGCAGTCGTTGATGTTGTCTTCGCAAAGAAGCCCCGTGAAGCCTAATGAGAGATATCGGACGAAATTTAGCGTGCTTTTCAAATGAGCGAGTCGTAAAATCGGTCACGAAATTACCTTCAGCGCATTCGCAGTCGTAGCTGTTAGGTCGGTCGATGCACTTGGCTCCATTTAAACACGGTGTACTCGAGCATTCGTCGATGTCTATCTGGCACGTTTCGCCACTGAAGCCTGAAACGTGACAACAACAAAAAATTTTTTTTTTCCTTTCAACTTGCCACACTTTGAGTGCGTACCAACCTGCCGGGCACTCGCAGACAAAGCGGCTGACCTGGTCCAGGCATTTTCCCTGATTCAGACACGGGGAACTCAGACACTCATTCACCTCGATTTCACAGTGAGTGCCCTCAAATCCTGCAGGATGTCACACAAACTATTATTTCATTGATATGACCGCATCACGTTCAATGGATTTTGTGAAGCGTACCGTGCATGCAGATGCAAGTGTAGTCGCCGATGCGATCCAAGCAAGTGCCGTCGTTCTGGCAAGGGTTGGACGCGCACTCGTTGACATCCTGTTCGCAACGTGGTCCGGCGTAACCTCTCACGCAGTTGCACATGAAGGAGCCATCCGTGTTGACGCACTGGCCTCCGTGCTCGCAAGGGTTGCTTCCTGAGGAGAGAAAAAAACATACGAGGTGATTGGCAAATTGTTGGCGTCACACCGCCGGCACGGCACGTCTCTCTCACCGATGCTGCACTCGTCTCTATCGTTGGTGCAGGTGCTGCCGACGTAACCGGCCGGACAGTTGCAGTGGAACATGCCGGTGATGGGGTTGGTGTCACATTGGGAGCCCTCCCTGCAAGGGTTGCTTATGCAGGCGTCGTCAATGTGGCAAAGTAAACCTGAAGGTGGTTGAAGAAAAGGGATGAAGTGAGATCGTCATCATTAGCTACAAACCGGGCGATAAGCTAGTCAGCTGCGGTGATCACATGAGTTGGATTCTCGTGAAGCGCGGCTGCTGCATCTCCCCGAGGGTAGACGGCAGGAGGATCATAAAATCATCTAAATTTGGAAAATATTAGTTCTGGGTAGACCTGTTCCACAGATTGCAGTGGCCAATGTCCAAGAAGCATTTGAAGACACCTACTGGTGTTTATTGATTCAGTTCACGGACACGCCCGGTGGTTCGAAGAAGGGTTTTGTAACCGGCTCACCCGTCTTTCCATGGGGGCAGAGGCAGATGAAAGAAGCGACGCGATCGATGCACGTGGAGCCTTGCGTGCAGGCGGCGGTGGCGCAGTCGTCGATGTTTTCCGAACAGTCGGGTCCGCTCCAGCCGTTGACGCACACGCAAACGTAGCTCCCGGCTAGGTTGTTGCAGGTACCGCCGTTCTGGCACGTGTTGGGCTGGAGACGACATTCGTCCACATCCTCGGTGCAGTGCTGACCTGTGGACAGATGAATGAAGATGGAATGAAACTAATGCACTAATGTACAAAATACCGCAGCGGCGTACAAAAACGGCCGCTCGCATTAATTCAAACTTACCCGTCCACTCCGGAGGGCACTGACAGTTGTAGGTGTTGACTCCGTCCATACACGTGCCGCCATTTTCGCACTGATGACCGGGGCAGTCGTCAATGTTGTTCTCGCAGTTGGTCCCGTTGAAGCCTGGAAGAAAATATATGATAATCCATCGAATGTTTCAGGAACATAAATCAATTGCTCCATGTTGTTACAATCTTTCACATCATTCATCCAGTCAGTACACCACAATGCCTTCAATAGAAACTAAACACAGTGTAACACTGAGTTCCATTATGTACACAGTAAAGGCATTTTATTTTATTATTTTTTCCCCGAGGTGTGTTCAGGTTGACACAGAGGGGTTAAATAGAGGCTGAGATGGCGCATATGTAGACAAACGTCTCGTGTACGGAAGAATTATGACATGCCCCCATAGTGTAGAAATAGCAACTGTGTGTTTGTAGCGTCCGCTCGCTAACTGGAGAAGAGTGACAGGGCGTTGACAGCCAGCATGACCTGAATGTTTGTGTCTCAAACAATAAAATGAAACATCCATTCTCTTTTTACACTGGCCGGAAAAAAAAATCTCATTTAACCTTCCACAGTTTCAGCTCCTTACCCGGAAGACAGTGGCACGAGTAGCTGGTTTCAGAATTCTGATGGCAAGTTCCTCCGTTTAGACACGGCGAAGGAGAGCAAGGGACGTAGGAGCTCTCGCAGTGTCGACCCGTGAACCCGGCGCCGCAAATACATCTGTGGAAATAAAACTTTTTGAGAGCTTCTTTCCATGCTTCGTTGTTAGCTTCCATGCTAACGCTGATACTTGGAAAAATGAGATGGGCGGCCAAAATGTTTGAGTCTCACTTGTAGGAGCCGGGGGTGTTGATACACGTGCCTTCGTTCTGACATTTTGTGGGGGAGGCCACGCATTCGTCGGTGTCGTTGAGGCAGCGGGGACCCGTGTAGCCGGGTGGGCAGTAGCAGATGTGTTTACCGCCGGGCAAAGCGCGGCATGATCCGCCATTGGCACACGGGCTTGACAGGCAGCTGTCCTCGTGCTCACATCGCTGTCCTACGAAGGGGAAAGCAAGAAGACGCAGAATGCCGTGATCCATTTCTTTCTATCATTTCCTCACTCAGCAAGCCAATTTTTCCCACAAAAGCAAACAAAACGTTTGCTTCATACAGAGACTCTACCCGCTTCGCTTTTTAGCCAGAGGTACTACATATTAAATCTGCATTCACGTTTTTTTTCCTCTCTCTTTACAACAAATGTAACTTTATTCAGGACGATGAACGCAAAGTCGACTAACCCCGAGGAAACCTGAGACCTGAAATTCAGATGGCTTTCTCTCACCTGCCCAACCCCGGGCGCACTTGCAAGTGTATTTGTCGAGGGACAGCAAAGTGCATGTTCCTTTGTTGGCGCACGGGTTGTCGGGGTAGCACGTGGAGTTCTGGGGAATGTGGCAGTACTCTCCGATGAAGCCCAGAGGACAGACGCAGGTGGCGCTGCCCGGGACGGGGACACCGGCGAGCAAGCTCACGGAGCAGTTCCCGCCGTTCAAGCAGAAGCCGGGATGACAGGGGTCCTTGTGGTGACAGTATTCGCCCAGGAAGCCTGGCGCGCATCTGCACGAGAATTCAAACAACAATGCGTTAATGCCAAAGTAGGCGTGACAGTGACTGTGGTAAATTTGTCATTCTTTTCGGTTGTATATCTGTCAAGCGTTTTTGCGGTGTCACAAAATCATATCACTGTTCTGCTCGACACGTTTCTTTTGACAAAAAGCTCATTTTCTCCGTGATTTAGACATAAACCGGTGTTTTTGATGATTCATAAGAATGGATAAACAAAAATCAACCGCCCGCGACTGACTTTAAAGACAAATTGATGTACTGGAATGATAAACAGGACAAAGGAGGAAGTTGTAAAGGTTAAACTAAGGTCAGTGAAGAAGAAGTTCAAAAGCAGAAGGATGTGAAGTAGCGTCAGATGGAAATTGTTGACAGAGGCTTGGCAGAAACCATGGCTGCTTTCTTTTTCAGACAATCGATGAAAAATAACACGGCCATCTCCCCAAATGTTTGCTCGTCTACATTCAAGCCACAGTCGGCCACTCCCGCTTAAGCCCCGCCCACAAGGCCACCCTCCTTTTCCTGCCATCCAAAGCGTTCCAGATGAAAAAGTCTATGTTTGAGTAGCGTTCAAAAGTTGACCACATCACACAACGGCGAGCCCACGCCACCATAACCGATGTCGCTTTTTTGATTTAGCACGTTTCATCATGGGGCACGACAACATCTTGCATACAGTCAAACTGAAAAAACGACTATGTATGATTTTTCCACCGCATTTACTCCATTGGTCTATTTTCTTTCTGCTGCTGGGAAAGTAAATTACAACATTACACAACATAGAAAGTCCACAAAGGGTTATATGTTCCCTTTGAAAGTTTCTATTCCGCACTTGGGTGACGGGAGGTTGGTTGCCAAGTGTATCGTTTTGTCACAACAGCTCGTACTATTTCCCCCGGTGCGCCGAGCCGGCATTGTTGGAAAGTGTGCGGGTGCTGTCTTGGGACGGTGGATGATTGAGTGAACTGGCGCCTGCTACAATAGGCCCCTACAAACTTGCCTCCCAGGACGACGGGCTCAGGTGACATCATTGGAGAGCCCAAAGAAAAATGTTACATCCCAATCTTTTAGCTCTAAAAACTCAAAAGTGGCCCAACTAAATATTGATTGTCGCACAAAATCGTTTTTCTTCCACCATTCCATCAAATCACTGCGGTTCAACTCGGGTCGAGCTAATCCAAATGCCAAAGCGTCCGAAAACGATAACACCCAGTCCTTCCGGTTCCAGTACCAGATGGAGCGCTTTCTTTATTAGCCTCGGGAAGTCTCGCTCCAGCTCGCGGCAAACAGACAAGGCTGTGCATGATTCATATTATTGTCAGGGAGTGGCGTCTCACCGGGGAGGAAGCATTCTGTCAAAAAAAAAAAGAGTCAACAGATGACACATTACTCAGCATTGTCATCCGCAACTGGACATTGTCTCGGCATCAACGCGACGAGACTGTTTATGCATCGGTGGAATTCTTTGTCTCCCCCGCCTCCATCTTTTCTCAATCCCTCTCTTCCAGCTTTCTGCAGCACTTCTTTACCTCTTTCTCACTCCTCCACCTCGCAGTTCTGGCCAACTCAAGGTGTCAGGTTTCTACAGCTGGTTCACATTAGCGCCCCCGTACACACACTCACACACACGCCTTCCTTCTTTTCTCTCTGCACTCCTTCTCCCTCCTCTACCTCATGCTGACCTCAGCCAGTACCGGCTGGCTGCGGAGCTTGGGATCGGGTTGAATCTCACCAATAGCGTCTCTCAAACTAGTTTCTTTGCTGATCTATATACCAGGCCCCTTGTACCCACCCCCGCTACTTCCCCAAAGTTCAAATCTGAAATGCAGACCTCGCAACCCCTAATCTAGTCTCAAAGAAGCCTAATAACTCCATCATGCTTTCTTCCCCCCCTGCGGCAATCGCAGGGAAGCAGCGTGTGAACGTACGTGTGCGTATAACTCGGCTCACATTTCAAACCATGAATGCCTCGACTAAAGTCTGTTCAGTGTACCGTGGCCCTGTGTGTGCATGTCTGGACGTCAAAAGTCAAGTGTATAATACATTAGTGGCTTTATCGAATGGCTCAGCGTGAACAAAATGGCCACTTTACTGCTGGGGGGCGATATAGAATAAACCTCCCCCACGACTGTGGGCTTGGCGTAACCTGGAAAAGGCATCTTTCCTGGATGCCGCAATTTATATAACAGCTTAGCGGTGTTATTTAAAATCTGCCGAGAAAGAGAAATCATTTGAGAGCAGAGACAAAGGCTTGAATTTTTTTGAATGATTTTTTTTAATCATTCAAATTTGGCAGTGTAGCAAATTTACAATGCATATTTATTTTTATTTTATTGGAAATTGAATCTAGCTGAGACCCTACTAAGAATAAATACCAAGAATGTAGTAACAAAAAAACAGTGTCGCAGAGAATCGAAACTAACCAGAATTAGACTGGAAGAAAAAAAATCTATAGAGAGAGCAGGAAGCTGAGTAGGCTTACTAAACAAAGTGTGGCGAAAATAAGAAGTCAAAATAGGGTGGAGTCCACAGTGGGCTCGCGTGGTAAAATCTGAGCCTTTTTCATGAAATGCTTCAAAAAGGCTCATGTAAGAAACTGTGGTTGACAGACAGCGTCGGCTCTCTGCATAGCGTTTAGTCATCATCTTGTCCTTGTGGTTGTAATGAGGTCTAACTATAGACCTTCAAACTTTACGAACACTCATTACCTTACTTGAAAGTTTCGTCCCCCCCTCAAAAAAAAAAAGTCGTACTGACTTTAAAGAGCCTGACCTTTGTCATTCTTGATTATGTCACCCGAGTGCCACTTTAACAGATGCCAAGTTTGAAATGAGCATTTGCTGCCTAAAAGGTGACATTTGGCGCAACGCTTTGGATGATTCAAAAGAACAAAAGAGTTATATTTGGCCCACCTTGTCATCATCAGTGAGTGGCAGGAAGAAATTGTCACTGGTAGCTGGTTGCGACATTCCCCACACTTTTGTAAGTCTTCTTACCGGTCTGGATATGAATGGCCATTACAACTTGTTTGTTTGCTTTAGCGAGTCTTTACAAAAAAAACAGCCATTCAAACAACTATTTTTAGAAGATGAAATCATGTATTTTGGTAGCCTTGATAACTCTGAAGATATTTTTAACCAAAATGGCTGCTTGTGCGTGTGCGAGTGAGCCATATCCTACACAAAGAAGCTCTTATCATCGTGGCTGCACTTTTAACCACATCGAGCAAGCTGGGGGGAGGACCAGGGAGATTTATAAGACATTACAAACGTTGGCACAAATCGTGTTCAGAATTACTCCTTATCCTATATGGCGGCCATTTTATTTTTCTTGTACTACACGAGGATGATAATGAGGCTAGTTTAGTCGTGTCCTGAAGGCATCACGACCCTCCAATGAAGGGACTCGGTCACGGATAAATGACTGACAATGTGATGAAAGTAGCAGGAGGCAAATTATAGTCCCCCCCCCGCCTCATTCCCTTCACTTGTTGCTCTCTCATCAGTAAGAATTTGTGCTCTGGGGTAGTTCTTCTCAGATTACCTGAAAAGAGGCATCCTCTTTTCTTTTGGCCTTTTCTCTTCCTCTGTCTGCCCCGCGGGCAAATCCTGCCTGTCAGATCAAACAGGCAACAGGTCTGCACGACACCGTTTTTTTTTTTTTTTTTACTGGAACCTGACTGTGAGAGAGCGACCGGTTTTCAATCATCACCTGACTATATATAAAGGAATTTTATTTTGCGCAAAGCCGGCAACTCAACAGCTAACAGTGAGTCGGCCATCTTGGAAATGAGTTTGGAATATTAAAAAGAACGTACGGGGAGATCAACTTATGTATTTAAATTTACATGTGGTGTCATTTCAGTAAAGATGCAAGACGTGAACAACATAGCAAGCAATTAAGGGACAACATAGGTTTTCTTTCACACGCAAGCTAATGGCTTGCAGTCACACTGGTTGGGCAGCTTCTCTCAACCCTGCCCTAAAATGCCGGTAAGCTTTCCTATTCAATTTGTCGTCCAAAATGGGATTTGAGAGATAAAAAAAACAGCATAGGAATAGCATTTCCCAAGTTGCATTCATAACGTTAGCTCAAAAATCGGCGCGAAGGAGGTTCGCCGAAGTTCTTCTTGATAGGATGCAGTCAGACCAGTCCGATCGCAAAAAATAATCATCCATGCGGGCCCAAAGTCTAGAGTGAGTGTTTACTTACAAGCGACTGCCTTAATTCACTGAGCAGACGAGCAAATAGAAAATTTGATTTGGTTAACAATGAGCCCTTTGAGCAAAAGGAAGACGGAACAAAAAATGTGCACCAGGGCGTGTGTGTACTTTGTGTCTATGTGCGGGTAGAAGGAAAAAAAAAAACATTCGACTGAAGAGTTAATCAGTATAACAGTAGGCAGTCACGTTTGTCAGCTGACTTTTCCTAAATGAAAGAATCCTCTCTTTTTATCGTCATCATGTTCGCAGGAGCAAAGCGGCTGTTTTCAACTCTACTTTGGTCGAAAACTCGATTCCAGTTAATCCTCAGTCACCCACTTAACAGTCAGGATGACCTTCAACGTGTCACCTGATATTTTGCTGAAGATTTGGAGTCGGTCTGCAAAACACAGTCGAGGCACCCGTCCGTGATGGATGTTTGGTCCTGAAAGAGCGTGAGAGCGAAGCCGGGACTGGGCCGAGTAAATCAATGTTGTTTAATATCCACCGCGACCACCAGCCAGGAATGCGTCATTCCGGCGATTTAACGCCGGTCGGTTGATCATCAAGGTGACTGATCAGATCCTTCGTCTTAATATTAAAATATTCTAAATAAAGTGAGTCCACACAAGCTTGACTCGCTATCTGACCTTCGAGAAGACAAAGGATGTCAAACAGCGAAGAAGATAATGCGACTCACTCCGGCTCCCCTTTTACAAGAGTCACTCCTGGCATTCCCAACGGTGTGGGAACGAAAACACGGGCTGATTCACACTACACCTGATGAAATATGTTTGCGGGCTGGCACAGTGATAACATTTGCTGGCTTTTAATTAGACGGTAAGAAAAAAAAGCGGAGCTCATGCTGTAAAACTCAACAGGGCCACTCGAGTCAAGCACAGATTCAAGAAAACGAATGAACGAACGAGCAACAACCTGTGAGGACATCCTCCGGAACTTTCAAACTAAAATTTTTCTTCTATTGCCGTGACCTAAGCTCTAAATAAACGTGACCAATTACATTTGTCTTTTCACAAACTTGAAAACCACCTGCGGGGGGGAAAATAGTGGGAAATTAACGAGCGGCAATGCCAGAATCTGTTCAATCTGTAGTAAGGCCGATTGAAATAACATTCAAGGTACTAAATAAAATGTTGGAGAGGGGAAATGTGTGTCTTGGTATTGTTCCCAGTCGCCGTGGACTTTCTCACACAAAGCAGTCCATTATTCTCCGCTCTCGTCAAAGCGAAACCTCATGGCTCTGTGGATTGATATAAAAGCCCGACTCGCTCGGCCGGCTTTGGCGTTTAGCATCGAGAGCTAGCTTGCGCTTACCTGCAGTGTCCGGTGCCGTTGCTAAATGTCTGACAGGTGGCGTTGTTAACACATGGCGCTTTGTCATCTACACACTGAAGAGCTGTAAGAGACAAAAATTAGAGCTTTGTCAGAATCGGACATTTTGAATAAAGTTTTTCACTTCAGGCACACGTCGCTGTTCCTTCTCCCGCCGCCAGATAAAGCAGCGTGATAGCTTCGTCTTTAACGCGGTAAGGTTGGCCTCAGATTAGCGACCGGTCACAGGGCCGGCAGACAGAAACGAGCCTTGAGGAAAGAAAACAAAGCCCGACTATCTCCCTGCCAATGAAACACTCATAGCCGCACACACCGGCCATTGTGCGGGCACCGGGCCTCGGCTCGAGTGGTCTTTGCAGACACCCAAGTGGCGCACGCAGGCAAAAAGACATGCTGTGTTCCAGTTTTTATTAATCCCTGCAATGTGGCTGCCAAATGTAGAAAGACACTGCGAGGCGGGCCAGATTGAGCGCAACCGTGATGAATCATATTTCGAATAGCATCACTGCTTTCGTCATTTTTGGGAAAACAAGAAACGAAAGAAGAGCCCAGGAGGATCCCTATAAAGAGCCAAATTTTCATTTTCAAGTTTGAAAATGGCTGAAATTTTACAACCAAAATATGTGATTTAGTATTTTTGACAAAAACTGAGGCAGGGTCGATTTTTTTAAAGGAAAGGCTAACAAGTATTTGAACGCTGAGCGGGTGGTGTTACTTCCTGTGCCTGCGACTCATCTCAGGGTCACCAGAGTTCAAGAGTGTCTGTGACTAGAAGCAGACGTGATCGGATTGCGGCGGCGGAACTCGGAACGTGCGCGCGGTTCATTCTCGAATGGTGACGAATGTATTGGAGGCCTCTTTGTCTGACGCCATTCGACATGGGGATGCCTGGACGTATAGCGGCGTGAAATTTATAATCCTAGCATGCGCACATGCTAACATGCAAGACTGTCCACTGGGACCGCTGCAAAAAAAAATCCATATTGGTTATTATTTTCTGGAGTGTGTGAACGTATCAGATGTTCCGAATCTGACCCCGCACTCGTCGCGCTCGCCAGAGGGAGGGGGGGAGGGAGCGAGCGGAGTAGAAAACAAGCGAGAGTGAGGGGGAAGTAATTAGGAAAACAACACGCAAAGACTAAACACAAACCGCTGTCCCTGAGCCCTGGCACACATCCACGCGGCGGAGGACAGGAAGTTGTTCACGCTAAGTGAGGAAGTCAAGTCATTTCCTGAAATCGCTGCACAAGGCGCTCAGATCCTGCACTCCGAGCCGTCGCCATGGAAACGTGCAATAAAATACCTTTGGCTCAGCATGGGAGGAGGGAGATGAGGCTCAAACTAAACACCGTTACCCCGAGGGAAGCTCGGCCAGGCCCACACAAACAGCACACACGAAATATTGGCTCCTCTGACGTCACGTTCGGCTTGGAAGAAAAAACGTGACACCATGCGAGAATATTTTTGGCCTGATGTGGAAATACAGCTTAACCTCGACTTCCAAGTGACCGGACTTGCGTAACTTCACAGTACAATCGGCATAACATAAAATCTGGCAAAAACTGTTAAATTCTAAATGATAATGTAACAGCAATAAATCTTTTGCTCATGCTTAATAAAAATAATTTCATTTTTTTAGTGTTTTTGGAGGGAGTTTGGAACCAATTAATGGCATTTCTATTCATTTCTATGGTGAAAGATGATTTGTGACTAATAATCCTGCTTATTTGTGAAACTCTTCTTCAATTATTATTATTACAAGATCTTACTATATATTTTTAAAGGTACAGTGGTTTTGAGTAACCAGTGAGGTCACGGAAGAAATCTAACCTTAAAATCAAGGCAGCACTGTAGTTAATTAGCCAGAATGCTTTGAGATTTTAGCCTAGGCGTGATCCACTAATTAGGCGGCCAACGGTCCACTTATGTTTATAATTACAGACGAGTCGATCGAGCGTGTTTAGTGGCAAATTAGCCAGTGTGTAAAGATGTAGGACAGAAACAAAAGAAGAAAAAAACAAAAGAAAAATCAGACAGACAGCGACTATCAAAACAGTCGAAACTATTTTGAGGGACTTTCCCTCTACTCACTCAGGTCCAAAGTTTTTGGAGCTGTTTTTAAAGGGAGAGGCTAAAAAGAACCAGACTGCGTGTAAAATCATTTTTAAACATGTCACAAAGTCTATAGGGCCGATTTTTTTTTTTTTTTTTTTGGGCGGCATGGCTTATACTTCTTACTAACTCGGTTCACCCTGGCTGAGTGTCTCCGGGTTTACGGGCCTATTTGGCTGAGGAATGCAGCTGGCGGTAATTCCTTCTTAATTTTCTAACCCGTTGAGCAGAGAGGACTCAACGCTTTGTGTAATTCGCTCGACCTTCACCGCCGCAGACATCGCTTCCTGTGGTCGGTCTCGCACCTTTCCTTGTTCCACATTTTGACTGGCAACTATTTAATGCATGAGGATTAAAGGCGCTGAGAACAAAAGTGGTCAAGCAAGCACCTTAAATGATACACAATGCTCCGAACTATCCGCTTGTACAACACTCGGAATGGAAAAGACCGTGAAGAAGTTCTGGTGGGTAGAAGTGGGGGGTCGAGTAAATAATGCAGTGTTGTGAGTTGTTCAACAAATTGCTTTGTCTTCGGAGGGAAGGGCTGAGCTGCTGCACACACAAAAAAAAAAAACGCATTTCACACACTATAAGGCATCTTCTAGAATGCCCTTCGTTCGCATTTGGGCTATTTTAAGACAACTCAAAAAGTTTTTCTCCCTTTGGTCAGGTAGGAAGTAATAATCTGTGCAGGGAACAAAATTGAGTGCAGTTCGGTTGTCTTTAACTTTTAAGAAAAATACATAGCAGAAAATCTGCAGTATTTAGACCTTCTTTTTCTTTAACAGCCAGACACTGAGTCAATATTTTTTGCTTTGTTGCATTTCAGTGCAATGTAGACCAAATACATATTTGCTTTAGCGCTTTAGCGTCACGGCGTCAAGAAGGCTAATTAGCTTAAATTGCTCTCTTGCCTTTGCTGCCGTGGCGTGCCCTCATTGACTGCGCCGGTAATTACGGGAAGTAGCAACAAAGACCAGGTTAGGCCTCCTGAGTTCAATAGCTATGCAAATATTTTCTGTTTGAATTACTTCGAGATATGAAACGATATTATGAGGATTGTTTTGACATATTTCGGATCACTTGGTTTTTGTTTAAACATAGGAAGAAAGAAATCCAGAAGGGAAGTCATTCATTTTAAAAAATGTGCCCAAAATATTTCAAAACGATACAAAAGAAAGACTTTGAAGTGCATGTGTGTACAAGTTGAAGAAAATCGGAGTGCTGAAGAGCAAATCCAGCAAGTCCATCACTCACGTTCGACAAAGGAAAACAAACTCGAGTGGCCCAAGTCAGCAAAATTGCAGTCAATCAAATTGTTTTGATTCTTTTTAACTCATGCGTTTTGTTCCTGAACATCTCGTTCATAAACTGCCCCGAGGATAAGGCCAGCAAAATGTAGGTCAGAACAGAAGAACACTTTTGCCATTTACCAAAAGACAAAAACCCCAATACCAGTGCCCCGATACCAATGAAGTCTTTAAAACCTGTGGTGCCGGAGTTCAAAATATTTGTCAAAGTTTAAGAACCGGTCTACTCTGGATCTGGAAGGTATCCCCGTCGATACCCAGGAGTTGAGTGGCTCTCACATTCCACATCTCATCGCTATGATGAAGTAGCACGTCGAGATAATGCTAATGCCAACCTGCTACTTCCCACACGAGACACATAGAAAGCAAACACTTGGCAGGCCTTTATTATTATGTTTGTCGCAACAAGGGGGGGACGACACACCATGCCATGTTGACATAAGACATTTGTGACATTTCACATTTGTGTTAGCAAATACCTTCCATCAAGAAAGCAAGCCCTGTTACAATCCACCGTGGTAAACTGACTGGTAAGCGTTTTATGATGAGTTGATTTAATGTGCGCCCATAAAAGTTTAACAGCGTTCCGTAGAGCTGACAAAGCCTTTGCCCCTCCCCTGTGATCTTTGGCCCCACTATTAAGGGGGCTCGGACCCCTGGTTTGGAAATCTCCGCGTTAAATAATATTTTAACATGAAAGATGTTGGATAATGTGATCAATAGGCATCATCTTGGTATATTACGGTTAATTCAACGTTGTACTGTATGCATGTGTGAGAAAGAGCGAGAAAGGGGGCTGGGGAGGTGGTGGAATGTCAAACACCAACAACATTCCACTGCTCCTCCTTGCACTGCCTGCAGCACTTTTGCATTGTCTTTTCTCCTTTTGTGTGATTTCCACTCATTGGGCATTCATAGTAGCCATGCATGTATCCAATTGGAGTTACATAAACGTCGCTCCATACTCGTTAAGGAGCTTTTGTCGAGGGGCGTCGCCGTGTTGTTAGAACTAATGAGGCTTGAGAATAGACTAAATATAATCAAGTTAGGACATTGCAGTAGTTTATCAACAGGCGAAAATGTGAAAGTGCAATCGACAGCTCATCAATGAGCAGATTAAATGGTTGAGGACCTTAAACTTGGAATCCTCAGCCGCTCAATAATAAATACTCTCAATGTCTGTAAAAACAACAAGAATAAATATGATACGGATTGCAAAACACAAAATAAAAACATTGCCATCTGTAGCACCAAACTGTGCAAGTAAACCCAACAATAATGGTGATATTTAAATTAGAAGTCTCACTACATAGTCGATTAGTAGTTGGGCAAAAAAATAAATAAATCACTTGATTTTTTTATAACTTTCTCCTTGAGCTGGCCTTCCAGTTTGCGCCTTTCTGTCTGCTTTAACTAGCACTTGCGGCTCTGCACTACGGATCGTGGATTAAGGGTTTGAAAGCCGCTGTGTTCCACTATGCAATATTTATGTGCCAGTTATGCTGCGTTCAAAAAAAACTTTGTGCTTTGCAACATTATTTGCTCAAAACAGACATTTTCCTCACAAATGCTTGCTGTCCGGCTAACATGAGCTAATTTAGCAGTTATTAAAACCGTAAGAACAGTTTGTTGTCTCGAATTGCTTCACAAATGAAAAAGTGGCACACTTCCTTCCACAAATCAGAAGCGATGCCTTCGCCAAATCAGCAATGAGTCTCACCCCACTGACCTCCCCGATCAAATTCCCGTCCCCGCTTGGAAGACAATCAAACAAGACTTTAGTTGCTGCATGTGACTTTGTGTTTTCATGTGCCCAAAACCAACATGTGCAACAGTTTGTTTTGCATTAACACAGTTGTTGAGAATGAATTATACGACCCTTGCTAAATTATGGAGTGTGTTATGTACAGCTGTTAACCATCATTGTCACAGATGGAAAAAAAGTACTCACACGCTGTACTTAAGTATCAGTGCAAGTAACTTGAGTAAAAGGTGAAAGGTAACCAGCTTAAAACACACACACACATGCACGCACACACAAGCACATTTGTTTTTATTGGTATTGTGACAGTAGATAAGTGTTTCTCTATGTTCTGTCACCCCCCCAGGAAGAAGAAAATATCTTGCAGACCCCAACTTAGTGCCACAACTATAATAGTATTGTCTAAAAAATATATAAGTACACCTCGTCATAACATTGTATCTTTATATGACAATTAAAAAAACAAAAATATATAAATCTACTCCACCTACTGTGGAGAATGTGTAAGTACACTTTATTTTAGTACAGTTTTAAAATCAAAATTTCAAAATTTAAATAAAATATGTTTTATGGGGTGTTAAAAGTTTTACAACCACTGCATTAGACAAATCTTAGTTAAGATCATTTAATCGAATCGTGAGTAAACAAAGTTAAATTTGAGAAAGTACGTGTTGTATTTATTGACCTTACAAAAGGTGAGTAAATTCGGACCTTTTAAGATTCTGTGATAACATCATAAATAACTTATGCTAGATAGCTTCATTTTAGGGCAAAAAAAGCAGAGGGGTTGTTGATCTATCAGTAGTTTGTTTAAATGTTTAACGTCGTTAAAATGTGACTTAATTACCTGATGAGTTTGGAAGGATGAAGAAAAGTGCGGAGTACAAGTGAACGCGCAGTGATGCTACGCGAGGGAAAAGCGCCAAGGTGTCGGGGGGGGAAAAGTTGACAACTCGAGACGTGAACTCCGCCGTAAGAGAGGACACTTACCCTGGGAGAGGTGAACGAAAGTCAGGACGAAGACTAGCGACGTTCCCGAGGAGAAACCGGGTAACCTCTCCATGTTTTTTGGTGTAAAATCCACATAAGGTCACGCGAGTCCCAAAAGTGTGCTGCCTGCTTGCTTGCCTCTCCGGACGGTGACTTCTCAAAAAAAAAAAAAAAAAAAAAAAGTCCGGCTACGCTGGGAATTGACGCGTGCGTAATTAGTAGATGAAAAAATAGTAACTCGACGAAGATCAATTAAAGCATGTTGGTAGTTTCTTGATAAGTTGCTAGCACGCGTTTTTAGGCGTGGATAGTTTTTAAAAGTCCTTGTTTTTACTTAAATTGCTCAGGCGCCGCGTCGCACCTCTCTACCTCTCCATTGCTTGTCAACGAGTGAAGACGTGAAAGCGGATATCCTTCCGCCCTTCAAGTGGATCTATTTATTACCAAAAATGATGTCCCTTTTAAAGCCACCAAGGCTCGTTTTCTACTTATATAAACTCAAAATGTATAAAAATGATTAATTCTATTAATATATTCGCCTGTTGGGTCGAGGGTACGATGAAAAAGAAACTTGCGGAAAAGTTTTCCCTCTCGATGTGTCGCCGCAGCGGAGGAATTTCCATTTTATCATTTTTGTACTTGGCGGATGACTTCAGATTAACCCGTTCATTGAATCTCACAAAATCTACACGACCATTATAAAAATCTAAATAAGGACGAAACTTAATGTTATTTTACGGTTTTGTGGCAGGCTGAGTGCAGGTTTCTGGTCTGGATGGAGGTGACTCTTTTTTAAGAAAAAATCAAAAAGACAAAGGGACCCCTACTAGGTGCAAAAAGGTCAGCAGGGGGACTTTTTTTTAGGGGAAACCACAGGTTGACACTCAAACCATAAGCAGTCAAGTGCAACAGGAAAAAAATACTCATTTTACCTAGTGTGCATTCATGTTAATGTCCTGGTTGCCTCACAGTTCTAAGCTTCTGCATGGGTTTCTTCATCTAGTTATGTGGAGCAAACCCATGCAAGCATTTTCCAAAAAAAATACATTTATTCTTTGAAAAGTAAATTGTTCTGACTGGTTGTTTTGCATTGACCAGTCCAGGGTCCAGCCCACTTTTCTCAGCAAAAGTCAGCTAGGGCAAACCAGTCTATTATTGTGTCTCTTCTCAATCTCAGAACCTCACTTACAGTGATGGTGGCCCATCCTGCTCTGGTGAATCAGAGAATGTGCTGATTGCAATAATGGACTGCCCTCTTTATGTCAAAATTGGAACTAAACCTAGATTTAAACCAGTATTTATCAGAAAGTTATGTCTTCATTCTTAATTAAGAATGAAAATAATAATGTCAACTCACTCTAGTTTTCAGAGGATCAGTGTAGCGAATAAACCAGGTGTAAATCTGTGGCTCATCACAAGGATAAGCAACCCCCCCCCCATGTCGTGCCATCGATTGTTTGTCTTTACACCCCGTGACAGAACACTTGGCGGGCCTCCTGCTGCTCTGTCCTCCATTCAACCCAGCTCGAAGGCCTCGCAGGACCAAAAGGAGCAAATTAAGCCCCCCTCATGCGAGTCATTTTGTAGCAAGTCCAATTTGTCAGATTGTTCATATCTATTGATAATAAATAACTTGTATATATAGAAGTTGGCCATGGCGTCCCACTGGGATCCGCACGCCGACCACTTATTATTTATTACAAGTGGTGAAAAGGTCTGTCATTGCGATAGTGGTGTTATCAAGAAGTGAATGAACTCAAATTACTCCCGACTGAAGATCTAGGTAGCAAATGCAGCGGTCATGTGACAGCGGAATATGACGACCCGTCTGCAGCAGTGCTTTCTTAATGATGTCACTCCAGATGTGGCCTTGGGAAAGATGGTCTGAGAAAGGGCGTGGGTCGGCCTCATGAGTAGCAAAACAGGGATTAGTTCCCGCCCGCCATGGATGCTGATTAAAGACTTCCACAGGAGAACAGATCCAGCCCTGATACTTCAAATCCAGTTGAAGGATAATTTGGTGAAAAGCTAAAAAATATGCATTTTTGGAACAGATGTACTACTTTTAGTTTTCTTAAACTTATTCTCATAAAACTAATACTATGTTTATTTATTTATTTTGTAATGTTACGTTTTTCTCCAAAAAAAAACAATTTCCAACAAAGAACATTCTGTCTGGATCTGATAGCAGATTATTTTTAACCTTACTTTTTTTACACCAGTATTTTGAAGCCACTCTCATCAAAGTTGAAAATCTTCACGCTAATTCAGAGCGGATTGGTCAGGGCGACTCCAGCTGTCAGGCGGCAGATTTATGCTGCAAGACAGGAGGAGGACGAGGAGGGGGGGGGCGATAGGAGTGACTGATTACGCCGATGTGTGTGTGTGTGTGTGTGTGTGTGTGTGTGTGTGTGTGTGTGTGCACGACACCATAAACACGGCATCTTCCATAGCCATGGGAAACCAAATCAGCACCTGTCAGGCAGGAGGAACTGCCTGTGCTGTATACATGACGGCCTATAGTTAGCATTCACCTCATCATAAACAGATATAGAATGACTAAGGTCTCGTGACGTCCATTCTTGCGGTTTGCAGATTCTGGTGGTCGAAATCAACCCATTTGGGATTAACCAATCAGAGAAAACGATTTGTCTGGAAAAATGTGTTTTTTTGAAACCCCTCTGCTGTGTTTTTCTAGCGGGACTGATTTATCCCAAAAAGTTAGCAGCGTGACCTCTGTCGAGGAGCAACTCACCAGAACGAATGCACACACGGACATACATATTTGGATGGAGCAAAGGTCACGGGGTGGGCGAGTCGAGCCTTGCCCCTACAGTTTTAAGTTGTTAATGGCGCAACATAAACAGGCAAACACGCACGATTCCATCGTATCAGCACTTTCAGTGTGCGAATTGTTTTTTTCAGTTCTGTGTCCGTGCTAGCGTTTCGACATATCACATGAGAACATTTCAGTATGTCTACTTTATGTGCCAATCTCGATAGCTGTATAAATCCATAACTTTTCCCATCTGCCGAACATGTGAACCGTTGTGTAGCGCTCATGTAAACATGAAGTGATTGAGGCGAGGGGGGGGGGGGGGGGGTCATTTATCTTCATGACTTTATTACAGTTTAATCTCTGCTGCTTTTTTGTATATTGTGATGACAGCAAGGTGTGATGAATAACAAGTAGAGTTGAGAGCAGCCCCTCCGCTGTCCCCTTACCGTGAGAAGTTCCCTGTTCCCAGGCCCCGGTGTGTACGTTTGGGGGGCAATAACTCACCAGGTCCCCCTTCACTTCCTCTTTTAGGCCCTGCGCTTTTTATGATCTGCTCCTCTGCCGCGCATCTGCCAGCCTCACCGCTGCAATTGGACAATGGAGAGACGAGGAGGAGGAGGTGGATGCAACTGGGATGAGGTGGGAAGAGATGAATGCACCTTTTCAAAAAAGATAGTGTATAGATATCCATTTCACTTCATGAAAAATGTTTTTAATAAATTAGAGGAACAGACGCACGTCTGAAGGAGGCCTTGTGTATTTAATACGTGCGCCGTGTTGCTGACCCCCTGATCGCACCAACTATTTTAATCCAATCAGCTTCCTTTTCACATGACTGTCACACTCTGGCCGTCACCATGGCGACGCGGCGAGAGGAAGGAACAAGAAGCTGAGAAAGGTTTGCCTTGTCCTCTTCCTGTGACATTTAAACACACATATACTTTACAGACAGTCACTTTCATAGGTTTTGGTTGCTCTAATGAATTACAGCGGTGCCTTGACTTATGAGTTTTATATTTGCCATGAACAAGCTCGTAAGTCAATTTACTCCTGCAATACCGCGGAGCTAAACAAGATTGCACAGGCAGATAAACATCACATACTGTAAGCGAGACCAAACATCAAAACTCACTTCCCCTCTATGCAGAGGTGAAAAGTTGAGCCTGTGCCCTCTGGTTCTTTTTTTTCCCCTTTTTTTTTTTTTTACTCACACCGAGCTGCTATGCATGTTGCTTCTTGCATACTCATGTTTACTTACTCATGTTTAAAAAGTTTTACATTATTTTTGCTCTTGCGCCGGAAACTGCTGCTTGGATTTTCCTCACCAGTTATTTGATTCAATATAATTAACCTTTCCATTCACTCATTTAGATAGACAGTAATGCAATACTACCATCTAGTGGTCAACATGACTTACTACACACTTTCTGTGTCTCCGTCGTTCCACCTCCATGGGGCTTATGGGTAATGTAGTGAATTCGTTTCCTCACCGAGTCAGCGCAACGTTGGTTGACTGTCGGTAGAGGTCGCCATTGCGGCGTATTCCATATCTACGGTGGCCGAGTGGGTGCTAAAGCTAAAAAAGGCAACTTAGCTCCACTGTGTGCGTGCGTAAGTGAGTGTGGCAGTGTCGGCGGTGTGCGCCGCCAAAGAGTAGCCACACAAGCAGAGAAGCTTCTCTCACACTTTGTATTCGGCGCGCGCCAGGTTTGCAGGTTTTAACTATATAAGACAATCCAAAAATAAGTAAATTAAAAGGAAGAATGTGTAAAGGCGACACCGGGACATCAACCCGTCCGAACTGACTGACTGAGCGGCTAACTAAACGACGGGGACGGTCTGTGATCGCCCACCGGTTGATCCACAAGTTGCATTCCCCAGGTAAGGCGACGCTTTTAAGCATTAAATACGACGTTGTTTGTGGTAAAATTTGAAACTCAATTTAGTTTTGCCTTCGACTCGATGACAGAATTTGATTGGAAGTGTTTATTAGAGTTTTTGTTGCGTTTATTGCTGGACAAGATGGTCTCCCCCTTCTTTGTGTTTGTTCTCGGACTTTGTTGTGCTAAGAGCATTAAGTTGCCGTCTGGACGATGACAACAGGTGTTTAAACAAAAGAAAAACGGTCAATTATTTGACTTTTATGGGTTTAAAAAAAAGTTAAACAAGGGTTAGTTTCCAACGTTGACGTGTTTCAAATGATAGGACATGAGGATCTGTCCAGTTAAAACTGCTTATAAAGGTAGAAAAAGCGCTCCGTGAGTAGAATTTAGCTAGTTGTGTAAAAAAAATAATACTATTTGGATTAAAATTTTGTATATCGACTTCTGCCCCATGGTTCAATTTTCACTCAGCTGGTTTGTGTGTGTGTGTGTGTGTGTAAAACTGTTGAAACGTTCTACTTGTTATTCACATCTTCATTGTTCTTCATTCTTCCTTATTTTATTCAATCTAATATTAAGTTTGTCCTCTCTTGGTCAAATAAAATAGGTGGTGTTTACAATTGGTGTCATCAGAAACAATGGATGATTATCATCGTTGTTTCATTCCCTTCAGATCTCCATGGATTCAGAGCAGTACAACGTAGAACCACACTACATAGACGGCCACCACTGGCACGTCATGGCCAAAGCAGTCGACTCGGACCCCAGGGGACGAGACGGGGACGGCTGGAGGCTCCTGGAAGTGTCGCTTTCTGGAGGCGCGCCGTGGGGCTTCACGCTCCGCGGTGGGCTGGAACATCGCGAACCTCTGCTCATCACCAAGGTAACCCAAAACTCTACATGGCTTTTTCTTTGGCTTTTTTTTTTTTTCTCTTCTCACTTCCATTTGACTCAGTCACAGAACACGATGAGCACTGCATGTTGATTCAACGCAAACAACAGATAGTTTCTGTCTCAGTACGATTTGTGCTTCCATGTCACCGGTGTAATCATTTACCACGCAAGGCCTCGGCGTCTGCTTAATTCCCGATGCGAAAACACCATGTTTGAGTTCGGCCAGTCGCGTCGCCAAAGTGGTCCAAAGTTCAAGCCAAGTGGGGTGGAAGAGAGACTCTCGTGTAGGTCTCTTAAAAAAATGTGTCTCTTGAGGACTTAATATGTCACTGAAGACGGCAGTTTGATGTTGACAGCATTTTGCTGTTAATATTTCATTACCTCATGGATACCGGAGGAAACAGCCAATGGTGACCTGGTGAGATTTTAACCTTTTAAGTGCCGCGATCGATTGTGACATACCTTGAAATACAAGTAACCTGACTTTTCTGAGATACAAGCAGGTCCGCCGTGTTGTGGACTTATTGTGCTAAGCAGTCAGGACATTTGTTCCACATTGCTGCATCGCAACAAGGTAGCTCATTGTAAGATGATATTGGATACCAGATACCTGAACTAGATAAAGAAGCAAGTGTATCTATTCTTAGTGTCTGGAATAAAGGGATGGATAAAGGAATGTGTTCTGTGTAGCTCCAAAGCCGCCTGTAATTTTTTTTTATATGTCAGTTTTATTGGGTTCTGTCTCACAACACAGTTAACTGTTCTCCCGCGCGGATTTACTAGTATTAAAAAGTCACATTTCATCTCAGATTGTACGTTTTAAGATCGACATCTGTTTAACATACAGACACATCAATCAAAATTTGATGTTGCCCTGTCTTGTCGAGAAGTAGCGGGCCCCTTCATCTTTCCATAAAAAGCTAACTTCTTTTTTTATATTTTATACAAAGGAATTCAACTCTTATTATGTATGGCTGTGAAAACACAAGTATACAATATAAAATATTTGCACAATGGCACACAGTGTGAGAAGCGATTCTCTTGGGGGGGGGGGGGGATCGTTTTCCTGGATCTAATTAAAATTCTTAACATTCCTGTCATGACTCAGGTAATGCGCGAGGTCTTGGCGGCCTTAAAAGTCCTCACTCAGGATAAAGTGAAATAATCCCGTTTTACACGACACAGCTGGGCACGCCGCCCCGTCCGTACCTTTGACGTATTGTTGCGCAACGCCGCGATAAATCAAGTTCACTTAAAACGCATCGATTTAAAGAAGCGTCTTTAGATTTCATATCGTGGGAATGTTCGCCTTCAGAATCTTTTATGTATCTTCTTATCTTGGTGACTAGACTTAAAAGAGAATTCTTTCCATAATTCAAAGCAGATCCGTGGTAGTTTTTGCGATTTGAGAAAGCTTGCTTGCGTCCAGCTGTTTATTTTTTGATTCCTTTTAATACTGACCCCGCCTCACTCGGAACGTCCTCTCGGCTACACCTTTGACCCTCATGAGGACAATCTATGACACAAAAACAGAGCGGTGGCTTGATCTGTTTGTTTACTGGCCAAGCCTCAACTACACATGAAGTTTTGATGACGGGACGCCTTGTCAGCAGAAAGTCCGCATTCCCCCCCGCCCGCTCACACCACATCCTTCCCCTTGCATCCCCTCCGAGGGACTATTTTCACGGCCATAGCTGCACATTGACTGATTGGAGCCCGCAGGAAAAGCGTCAACAAAGGCCACGCTATGTGGCTGGCGCTGATTAGGCCAGCACGCTGCGAAATGTTTAGAAAAAGGAGCTGTAAATCTCCCGGAGAGTCGGCCCTTTTATTTTTGTTTGTCTGGCTTAGCCACATACTTGATGTATTCACGCCGTTGGACGCAATGAAAGCCAAACCCTTGTGCAGCCTTGACGCTGATGAGCATTTTTTTTTTTTATAACACTTTCTTTATTCGCCTATAGGAATTTTACTACCGAGGGTTACACGTGCGCGAACCCACGTAAACCGTTTAGCCAACACACCAATTAGCAGCAAGCGAGGGCAGTGATTAAGCTGCACCCAAACGACCCTAACACTAAATGTTGTAAAACACTTTGGCAGGATATTTAAAAAAAAAAAAAAAAGGCCCAGAATGCTCTTAAAACAGGCCCTCGTGCCTTGACCCTCATTATCATTAAAACTTAAATATGATTTATTGTGGCCTATTTGTCGAGCTGTCAAATCTTTGAGACTTTTTGTCCAGTTCTGATAAAACTGCTGCAACTGACTGGTCCGGGCCTCGTCGGCACCGCTTAACGCTCAGCTGCTTTGCAAACTCACCAAACCCTTTTGAGACACCCAAAAAGCCACAATTACGGTCTTAAAATTCGGTGCGTCGCAGACTAGCCCGCTTTGACGCTGCACATTCTGCGCTTGGACTCGTCAACGAGTGTTTATTTGATGTTTTAGTTGCACAGTTAAATATATCCTAAGCACTCTTTTGCGCTTGGCAGCGGCCAGAATGCGTCAGCCATCGATTCAGGCTCTTCCACAAAATACACCACCATATCGGGCCCAGGTCGGGAACCCGGCCAGCCTCCAAACCGCCGCCCCCTCCCCTCCCGTAACCTTGTTTCGTAGGGGAACGAGGAACGAAAGATGAGAAGAAGCTAAGATGGTCGCTCGTGGATGAAGAGCGCGTCATGTGCTGTTAATGTACACATGCCTGCGCCGTTGCGTCATCGGGTTCACACTGATAATCAGCTGCAGATCCCGGTGTGCTAATGCAATGTTGTCGATACGGTTTCCTCCAAAAGTATTGGAACATGACTTCTTTTTTAATACATTTGGGGTTCAGATCACATGACTTCTTTTCAGAGTGAGCCAACCGCTTTTTTCTAAAGACGACTTTGGCCGCTCTCCGCCAGCTGACCTTCTGTCCGCTGTGTCCCAGGTGTCTCCCGTCAGACACGCAGCGCAGCGAGTGTTTGGCAGACATAAAAACGCTCCCCTGACCCGCTCCTGACATCCATTTCTTCTTAGACTTTTTTTTATTTTTTATGTTAAACACATGGCAGACCACACATGTTGCCGTTCGATCTACCTCTTGGCAACTTTGATATTTATTTTACGGACAGTTTTTTACTTTGACTCCCAACCGGGTTCGGACCCACCCTGAATGGCGTGCTGCGTTTATGTGTCAGGTGGAGGAGTCCAGCAAGGCGGCAGCTGTGGGCCTGCAGGCGGGAGATGAGCTTGTCAACATTAACGAGATTCCCTTGAGCGGCTTCAGGCAGGAGGCAATCTGCTTGGTGAAAGGCTCCCACCGGACACTCAGCCTCATGGTGAAAAGGTAAGCGGGTCGCCGCGGCAACCACTCCCGACAACAAACCCGAGGTGACGCGGAGAGCTCCCTCTAGCCCGCAGTTGGGTTTCTAGCGGGCCGGATGATCCTGTTTGGTGGGCTGGCGCCGAGTTTGCGTTTTTTTGACAGGTTGCGGGGTGATTTTGGAATTCACTCAACTGTCAGTGGTGGTGGGAAGTAATCGAGTACAAATACTTTGTTACTGTCCTTTTGCTACTTTTATTGACCACTATTAGTTTTTCGAGGTGTCTGTGCTTGTACTTAAGTACAAACAGTGAGTACTTTTGCCGCCTCCGTGCGTCACCACTTCACCTTTACGCTCCCTGCCACCGTAAACATCTCGCGGCCTTCCTATCTTCTTTAAAGCGATGAATCATTCGTCAGCTCCTTCCGCCTCGACAATGGAGGCTTTGTCCACTTGTTGCCGTCTGTTTGCCTTTCTGCGTTGTCTCGCATTTTGGAACGCAGAGTAAAGCAAAAGGTGTGTTGTGTTCAAATTCATCCCAAAAGTCGTCATAGTGAAACAATGTGTGCGGTTGTCGTTTGAACACAATCGCCGCGGGAGGCGTCAAAGCGCGCATCTGCTTATTTGTCGCCTTTGCCGCGCTAAATGAAGAAAGATGTTTCCTGCAGACAGGATCCCATTGTTCCCGTTGCGTTGTTGACGGCCTCCAAGCCAGCTGGAACCGTCAACTTCCTTCCTGCTCTTCGGCCGCCTTCAAGAATTTATTTATCTGCTCCGGCGAGTTTGTCCAAGGTTATTCGGATGACTTGTGGCGAGGTGGGGTGGGGGGGGGGGCACAGAACATAACAATGGAGAAATGCATTACAGTAGTACTCAATCTTACTGAAGGCAAATATTTAGTCACATTGATTGAAGCACGCTTTCAAAAAAAAAAAAGTCCTTCCATAGCATTGCTGTTCGTTTTTGTTATCTCGGGGATCATGTTGAACAGGAAGCTGTCGGAACCTGCTCCGGGTTCAGGTGCGGCCTCCTTCCAAACAGTTTACTCCGTGTGCGCTGATGAAACCGGGATTGTCGATGAAGCGCCATTCCAGACATCCCCCGCGTTTTCAAATACAAAAGGTGCGGTTTGCATTTCAGCATCTGCCAAACATGCCCAGACATGGCAAATGGACGCGTTACGTAAGAGCGAATTAACGTCTGTCATGAAAAAAAAAAAAGGTCCCGAGGAACCGTGTCCCAAAATGTACTTGAAGCTTGCATGTGGGCGGAGCACGAGAGCAGATATTGATGACTCAGCATAAAACGGGAAAATCTGAATCGCTCCCCGATTTTGAAATCTCAACCAGTTTCACTCAGCAACGTGAAATTTGGTTGGCATGACTCTTATAAAGTTTCATGATGTCACGGACAGGCACAAGAACCGATTTGATGGCTTCATGTGGCAATTTTGGTCCTTCAGAGATTAATTAAAAAAAAGTTGACACTGTCCCTTTTTTTGTTGACTTCTTCACTTCAGTGGATTTTACTGCCAGACCCCTGCGGCCTGGACTCTCTCTCTTTCTTTTTCTCTCTCTCTCTCTCTCTCTCTCGCTCTCTCTGGGAATCATTGAAACTTCCCAACATGAACTCTCGCCATTCATTGCAGCGGTTGGCTTCCCTCTTCTGGTGTTTTTGCCGAAGTGCATTTTTCTCAGTCATTTTATAGTTGTGGTTCAGTCCACCTCCCTACCTGGAAAAGTTGATTGCACTTTTTTTTTTTTTTGCTCATAAGCCCATGCAGCATGTTTGGAATGCGCCGCGCTGAATTCCGCTCGGAAGTGGATTTGTTCAAATCAGTTGCTCCGTGGCTGGCGACGGGCTCACATCAGTTCTTCTAAATATTTCCACCTGTTGGACTTGGTCATGTTTGTCGCTGGCTAAAGATTGAGGTTACGCTAACGGGTAACGGCATCTTAATACTTCATTAATATTGTCAGATTCTTTTTTTATGATTACAATAACCTTGCACCAGTATGGATCACTTTTTCTCTTATGATGTAGTATTGTGACAACAATGTAGCTAAACATGCTAACCGCCTTGCCGCCTCCAACGGCAAAATCACAATTTCAAACCAAAACACGGCTCGTCGCCGTCACCCTGAGTGCTCGCAAAGCTCATTAGCCAGGCTTTCTGGAAGTGGGGTGCGCCCTGGAGATCAAGCCGTTGCCATAGCGATGGGAGAAATGCACATCCGCCTCACCACTCGGGCTGAGGGAGGGAGGCTGGCGGACGCTCTTGCATATAGCCACTTGAGAGCCAATAGGCTACAAAATCCCCAAGAGGGGACTGGCTTGGGACAATAGCTGTCCTCTTCATCTTCATCTTCTTCCCCCTCCGTGTGGTCACAAAAGTTTGGTGTAGCTTTCAGGACCTACCATGCTTTGCGTCTTTGGAAGCGCTCTCACTTTTTTCACCGAGTTGCTCTCGATGTTGTCTCGTTGGGGATTGCGTGTCCGCCGCCCGGGTGAGTCAAAGCAAACTTTACTTTGGCCCATATTAGGTTTGATGACCCTAATACGGAACTGTTTTGATTGTTTAGCTTCACGAGGTCACGCTTCATTTGGGTTAAGCCACGATCAACTCCGTCAATTAATCTCTAGCATGTGGTTTGAAGGGGATTATATTTGGGAATATTAACACGTCTATGCGGCGAGGTGACAATCGTGTTTTCCGTCGTCTTTGTAGGTCAAGTATGATTTTTTTTTTTTTTCTATGCTGGAAGTTTACCGCCAACTTTCCAGATATTTTGCATCCCTTTGCAGCCTCGCCCCTGCCCCCCATCGCGCGGCGGCCCAACCGATTCACTTTCGGAGCATATCTGCGCCAGGCCAGCTGTAGCCCTGACGATAGGCCTAATAAAGCCGCCCTCATTTGCATGCCAATGCCCGCCGCCGCCGCCTTGTGTGGCTGGCTGGCTGCTCACAAGTCCCCCGAAGATGGGAGTTTGCTTTTCTTAGTCTTTGCAGTCAGCGTTTAACACCAATCCGCAATTTTTTTATTCTCGGCTGAATCATCCAAAAAAATTTAAATTGGGTGGCTCTTTAAGAACAACGTTTTTGATAGTCTTATGGCCATTTTTCACAAATGAAAGCCCCCCTTGTCAAAGACTCATTGAAGTTCTTTTAGTCGAGGTGACGGAAAGGGCGCAACCCCCTGAACCCAAAGCTTTTTGTTTGTCAGGTCCGACCGAGTCTAATCAGAGTTGAAAGCCTCGTCTGAAATTCTTGACCAGCGCAACAGCGTTATGGAGCGTTTTGGAGCTGCTCGAAGATGGAAATGCTAAAGTGAGGCAGACGACAGCTTGCTTTAAAGGGGCTGAGGTGGCTCAGAGATTCTCCCATCACTAAGCCTTCCCCCACCACCCCCTCGCTGGGCTCGTGACGACCATATGTTCAAAGCCGTGGACATCTCGGCCTCGTCCTTTTCACAACGAATCCAGTGGTGAATACATGTCAATCATCATCCTGGGAGTTTGACTTTTTTGAGCATAGCCAGCAGAGAGAGCTGTAACACTTCTTTACTATTGGTTAATTTGTCCCATGAGCAAGTTCGTGACTCAAATTGAACGGATTAATGGAATTAGCATTCGTTTAAATAGCGAGGATGTTTTGGGTTGTGTTCTCTTCTTTTCTGAATGAGCAAAAAAAAAAAGTGCCATGTCTCGTGCTGAGAGTGTGTGTCGGGTGTATATGTGTGTTCCTTCCGTTGCTGCGCAGGAATATGAAAATGGTGGACATTGTAGCTCACAAAATGCCCTCAGAGAATGACGTGCATGTGGCCCGGAGCTTCCTTACCAAGATTTTGCGAAGTTCCATGAGGTACAGTTCTGTGGCGTCATCCAGTGACCAGTAGTAGCTTTAACCCTCATGTCGTCGCAATCTCCAGCCATATCCATCTTTATATATTTTTTTCCATTTTATCCGCTGCTTCTACCTTTTTTTCCGTAGCGACTTGTAGCCTTCCTCTCCGGCATGTGGATTGTCGTTAGCTTCATTCCTCATGTAGCGCATGTATGGAAGTTTGCAGTAGTTGTCTTCTGACATATGTTGTCATCTTCTTCCCGACACGCATCTCAGAAAGAATCACTTTATCATAGGGTACGTTTTTTATCGATGTGTATCAATATCAGAAAAGCGATTTATTTTTAAGGCATTTCTTTTGTCTCCAAGTCCACTCTGCATTTTGTTTTCGTCTCTCTGTGTTCAGACGCAATGAGCCCATAAGCAGGCCGCACTCCTGGCACTCCACTAAGTTCAACGAAGGGCAATCCGAGTCGGCCAAAACGCAGCCGTCTCCAAACTCGGCCGTTGCGTGGCGCACCACGTACGATGCGAGGTGAGGCTTCCGGGATCTCGAAAGTTTTTCGACAACTCTTTCACCGTTGCTCATTTTCACCCCCCAGCTCATCGTCGACTGACCTGTCCTCCAGTTGGGAGCAAACCAACCTCTGCAGGGTCTCGGACCATTTCAGCTCTCTGGGCAGCATGGACAGCCTAGAGCACGTCCCCCACCCGTACCCGGCCGGTCAGCTGTCCCCCGCTAAGTCCAACAACAGCATGGAGCACCTCGGCAGCGGCGGCGGCGGCAAACGAGACTCCGCCTACAGCTCCTTCTCCACTAGCTCCGGCACGCCAGATTTCACGCTGTCAAAGAGCAACGCTGCCTCCACTGAGAACGTGCTGTACAAAGTCAGCCAGTGGGATTCCGGAGGACGGCCCGTTAACGGCAGGATGGGCCAAAGTTTAGCGGAGGGCGTCAAACAGGACGACAGGCTGACGTACTTTCAGATGCCGGGAGGCTGCGACGGCCCGCAATGTGACGACCAAGCCGGCTCCCGCCACTCCGCTTCTAGTCGAATGAACTGCGGACCCGTCTGGCATGTTCCAGAGAAAAAGAAAAGCTCCTCCCCCTCTCCGCCGCCGCCGCTCCCGCCGGCACGCAGCGACAGTTTTGCCGCCACCAAGGAACGAGGCCTCGTGGCTCATCCCGACCCGCCCAATTCGCGAACCCCGGGGAAACCTGAAGATCGGAGTGGTCACAACCAGTCCCCGAAACAGGACAGGGCTAGTTTTTACTCTCACGCCCAGGTCAGCTCGAACAAGCAGCACTCCCTCTCCAGCTGTGATGTCCGGCAAGGTCATCCCAGACATCACAGCGATAAAAGCACTTTCCCCGCTCAGCCGTGGCCCGCCACTACTCCCAAACCACTAAATGTCGGAGGCTACTTCTCCAGCATGCAGGAGCTGACCACTAACGGTTCCGCTCAACCCGCCGGCCAGAACACCAGGAGGAATTTAAGCACAACGCAAGCAATTGACCCAGACGCTGAGAGCAACGGGCAGAGCCGATACTACTGTGCCGCCAAAGGCCAGCCTGCGACGGGACAAGTCGAGGACAGGCAAAGTTTTTCCGGGCTCGGCTTAACCCAGACAGAGCAGAACTCGATCGTCCCCAAAGCTAAATATCAACTAACTCCACAACAGCAGTACTCCTCAAATGGTAGAAAAACAAACGGATACAGCAAAAACCAACACGTCTCCTCTGCTGTGGAAGCCGTCGAGCCCAGGAGCCACAGGGGTCAAAGTTCACAAAACGAAGAGGTTCTGTACTCCGTTACTCCGATCAGACTGTCCAACCAACGGCGATCTCTTCCTCTGCAGCACAGAGAACCCCCGGGCCAAGAGACGAGACAGCGCAGCCAGGCCACCGACAGAATCTGCCCCCAGGCCACGCCCATTCTCCATTCCTTGTCCCTGGACGCCAAGGACGAGACCTCAAAAGGCGGCGGCGGTCCGGAGGAGACGTCCGAGTCCAAGCAGATCCGCCGCAACGAGCGCTTCGCCACCACCTTGAAGAACGAAATTCAGATGAGAAGAGTACAGCTGCAGAAGAGTAAGAGCGCCGCCGCTCTGCCCGACCGGAACCAAGACGAGCAGGACGTGTGGAAGTCCGATCAGAGCGCCGCCCCGGCTTTGTCGGAGAGCCCCTTCACCAACACGTACAAGGATAACTTGAAGGAAGCGCAAGCACGCGTGCTGAAGGCTACTTCCTTCAGAAGGAAAGATCTGGAGCCCGTGTTGGCGGAGCACCCGTCAGGGGAAGCCGTACCAAATTATCCATCCTCGGCCGTGGCCAGGAAAGATCTCACTCCTCTTCCGACACTGTCAGAAGCCGGGACCGGTAAATCCGCACCTTTGCGCATCGGTGGACGAAAGCGCTTCGCAGCAGAGAAGAAGGTCAAGTCCTTCTCTGAACCGGACAAAATCCACCACGTTGGCGTGAAAGAAGAAGAAAGCTCCTGCCCGGACCAACAGAACGGGAAATCCACCGCTCCCGGTCACGCCTCCGCCGACACGGAGAATTCCAGTGACTCCGCTGAAGCGGCGCCGAAGCAAAGCGGCGGGGACGACCACCCGGGCGGTCCAACGTACTCCGCCCTGGACCAGCAACGACTCGGCACCTTTGCAGAATACGAGGCCAGGTGGAACACCCAGAAGAAACCTGGCGAAACCAGAGCCTCCGGACGATTCCGCTCGGCCGACAACATTCTCAATCCGAGCTCGGAGGAGAGGGTCAAACCCGACTGTTTCCACGAGCGGTCCCGATCTTCACCCTCGGCCGACTTCTACGGACAGGTAAGGTTGATGTATTTTTGAAGGTCGCCGTCTTCAGTCCCTTGAAGACACGCCCGCAGCGCAACTCCATTGAAAATCAATATTTGTTCTTCACGACACGCCTTCGTTTCAGGCAGAGACTGCCGTCCATCTTGTTCCCGTGCATTCTTTTAGCGAGCAGGAAACTACCTGGAGCTGCTCCTTTTTTAAGATGAATCTTCTGTTTTCCCTAGACTACTCGTGTCCCCGCAATATCGCCGCAGAAGGAATATTCCCAGATGGAGGATAAACCTGCCGGGTCACTCGGCTCTGCCTCAAGGTAATGTGCTGCTGTTTTTGTTGTTGCTCAGTAGAACATTTGATCGCAAATATGGCGGCTTCGCTTTAGTTTGCATTTTGTTAAGTTTGAACCCAAGTTGCCACAAAGTGTATCTCATGACTACAATTGACGGACGTCTGGGCTTCCTAATTGAGTTTGCGTGGAAGCGCTCACATGCATGCCAGTAAAAAAATAAAAAACTTGCACTTGGTCTCTTAAGAGTTAAAAGCGCTCGAGAGGATTCTTTATTCCTCCTCGCTGGCTTTTTTTTATACTACTCAAGTATTCCTGGCAGCTCCAGTCAAGGGAGGAGACTATTTTTTTTATTCACGGCGGCTGCTGGCGAGAGGAAGAAGAAAACTTCCAAGGGTGGAGATGATAGTTTGTGCCCTGTGTAATTAAAAAGCCTTTTCGTTGTCATTCTCAGCTGCCCGGAGGACTGCAAAGAGAAGCCTGGCGAGTGCGAGCAAGCTCCTCCCGTGACCGAGCGCAGAGCTTCCACGAGCGCAGCTGCCGCTGTCAACCACAGAGCAGCCGAGTCCGGCCGCTCTCAGGTCACGCCCGGATGCCCTGACCTCGACCCAGACGCGGCCCAAAGTCACACCCCGAACTGCGAGGCTAAAAAGACAGACGACGAGGCGCGAGTTGGCGCAGTTGCGCGTCACACTCCCTCCTACAGGACGCCGGTCGCCATGGAGCCACGCCGCTCTCCTTCCCCGCAGTTTTCCCCGCAGAGACTCAGCGACAAGCCGCCCGTCTCGCTGCAGGACCAGGACTCCAACGGGTTGGTCTTTTTGATTTTAATATGCGTGTTCGCATTTTTACGCATAGTTACTTTTTGAAGTCAAGTACATTTTTAGGTGCAGTTCAGTTGTATTTAACTTTTAAGTGCTATGAAATACATTTGTGACGAATCATCGAGGACTGTCTGTTTTTAAATGTTCAAAAAAAGGATACATTATTTCAAAATAAAAGACTTTGAAGAATTGGGCTTCCATTGTACACTTCATGTGCTGGGTCATAAATTTCTAAAAGCAGACCAGCACATTTAGAATCTTCTTGTCAGTGGGCATGGAAAATCACTTTACCATCATGCGGTGTCATTTAAAATCAGCAAGCATGGGCCCACAGAATTTCTTTTTCCCTCCTCCTGAAACTATTCTCACTGTGTTTTTTTTTCCACGCCAGGGTGGAAAACGGGACGGAAAAGCCAAGCAGCGCGGTGAAAAAAGTGCCCGTCAGGATCGTGTGCTCCGAGGGAATGCTGGAAATGAAGAGCGGGAGGACTTTTCCGCGACCCGACGAGGCGCCTGTGGCCCAAACGGGAGGTCCTGATATGAGCAAGCTCGGCACCTTAGGAGCCGGCGGACAGGACTCCGTCTTCTGCACTTTCACTCGGCAGAAAGATCTCAATGAACCCGGCGTGACTTCGAACGAGCCCGAACGGGACGCCGCCCCGGGAATTTTGGAGGAGCAGAAGCGGGAGGAGCTGGCCCGCGACATCATGGACAAGGACAAATCGCTGGCTGATATCCTGGACCAGAGCAAGATGAAGACCACCATGGACCTGATGGAGGGCCTCTTCCCTCAGGGCGAGCAGCTCCTGGAAGGAGCTCACCAACGCAGGAAAGCACCGACCAAGCCCACGAACGTCGCCTGGCCGGCTGAGGAAAGGTCAGCAATCGTCAACTCGCTTTTCATGTTATGTTTGATATTCCACTGATCTTCTGATCTTATTTCAGAGAGAAGGAAGACAACATGGCAGCGGTCGCCATGGTGACCAGCTCTGCATATTACAGCACGTCAGCCCCCAAAGCTGAGCTTCTCATCAAGATGAAAGACATGCAGGAGCAGAACGAAGAATATGAGGACTCTGAGGATGAGCTGGACATGGATCTGGCTAACAAGAAGGTACGACACGCTCCTCACAAATCACCCCAAAAAAAAAATTGGGCGTATCAAACAAAGCATTCAGTATTTGTCACATTCCAAGCATTGTCTGAATGCATTTGATGTGGTGCAGCAAGAGCTGATGGACAGCCTGAGCAAGAAGCTTCAAGTTCTACGCGAGGCCCGCCAGAGCCTGCAGGAGGACATGCTCGACAACAACGCGCTGGGAGAGGAAGTGGAGGCCCGAGTCCAGCAGGTCTGCAAGCCCAACGAGCTGGACAAATTCCGAATGTTCGTGGGCGACCTGGACAAGGTGGTGAGCTTGCTGCTGTCACTGTCGGGCCGCCTGGCCCGGGTGGAGAACGCCCTCAATAGCCTGGACGACGACGCCACGCCCGAGGAGCGGGTATGTAGACGCTCACCTCTCCAGTGTCCCTTTGGATGGATCTTCTCCAATCCCCTCCTTTTTTTTTCTTCTTCAGCGCACGCTAACAGAGAAACGCAAGCTGCTCATTCGGCAGCACGAAGACGCCAAGGAGCTGAAGGACAACCTGGACCGGCGCGAGCGAGCCGTCTATGACATCCTGGCCAGCTACCTACCCGAGGACGGCATGGCCGACTACGAGCACTTTGTCAAGATGAAGTCGGCGCTCATCATCGAGCAGCGCAAGCTGGAGGACAAAATCAAACTGGGCGAAGAGCAGCTCAAGTGCCTGCTGGACAGTCTGCCCATCGAGCAGCGCTTGGCCTACTGAGATGCTTGCCGTCAAGTGCACCTCGCGTCCACCGGAGGGCGCCAGAGACTCTGGTATTTCCACTCCCCAGGACGATGCTGCTTTTTCTTGGCACTTGTGCCGAACGCAGTGAAACCATTTTACGACCCAGAAGACCGCAATACACGAAGATCAGCATTATAGAGAGACCACATACAAGGCTTTCATTTTAATGCCTCATAAAATAAGACGGAATGAAACATTGCACAGTGGTGCCTTGAGATACAAGTGACCCAGTTTATGAGATACAACCTGTCGTTTGGAAAATAGTTTTGCTTTGAATTGCGAGCGAACATTTCAGATAGTTGTTAAATTCCATACTAAACATCAAACCAATAGAATTTATTTAAAAGAAGAACCACACAGCTTTGCCTTCTGCCACTTTAATGCTAACACATAATGTAAAACGTCATAGACAGGCATGTAAAACAACAAATTACAGCAGCTTACTGAGTCATTTACAGTGCAGTAGGTGTGAAACTCTTCTTTGTCTGCGTTATGTGGCCAAGTCACTCACGCTAGTGCTGCCCGCCACGTTGTGGCACAAAGTGGTACTACATTGAAGGTGCACAACTTTTAAATCGGACTGCACACTGTCAAAAAAAGACTAACAAATTGAATGATTTGAAAACCACTGTATAGCTGGGACATGAATTTAACTGCGATACAACCGGGGTTCTTTTTCTGTTTTTTTTTTGTTTTTTTTAGTAATTTATTGTAGCCTTTGGTTCAGCACAGCAGGCGGATGACTTTTTTTTTGCGCTCACAGCACCACACTAGGATGAAACTATCATCTTTTCATGCCACTTTTTTTTTTTTTTCTATTATTTTGTCCATCAGCTGTATTGGCCTTGAAGTGAGGTCCTGTGTGACCCCTCACCGCCTGTTGTTGACATTTTACAGAGCACTTGGCCGCACAGGAGATGCACTTGACATTCAGTGGCAAGTGCCTGCCGACCACCACGCTGACGCAGCGTCCTCTCACGGGCCGTGCTAAATTGAAGAAATATGTATTGTTCTATATTATGAACATTTGTGATTTTTTTTATAACACTATCTGAGGTTGGTTTTTTTTGTTTAGAATTGCACGGGAGGGCCCTCTTGTGGTAGTTTCCATTTAGACACACAAAAAGCATTCACAACCTGCTTTAAAATCAAATCCAAATATCCCCAAAAATTCCCGTTGTCTTTTTTGTGTGTGATTGTTTTACATTTTCCAGACAATCAGCTCATCGGTGTCACTCATTAACTCAGCCAAGCCCTGCTGGGCTGCTGATAGTGTGAGAGTTGCACCAACATCTTTTACAGTCGCAACGTGCACTCGCCTCTGTCAGTTCGTGGTTTTTTTAAGACGCTAACATTTGGAAATTCTCACTCCGGCTGGAACTTCTTTACAGGTAACTATTGACATTTGAATTCAGACAAAGTGTAAATTTGTGTCGTGTGTTTAATCACTCTTGTGATTGAATGAGATAGAAAAGTTTTATTAATGTGCCATCTGAGCTGAGTGTGTGACGTGATGGTGATAAAAGCTACGAATAACTTTCAAATATTTCTCCCTTTTGACGGCAGCCATCTTTAAACATGATGGTCAACATGTCAACCATCATCAACTTCGCTGGCAAGTCATCAAAGTTGCTCAGCTGAATGGGAATCACTTTCTAATTAAATGGTAGGTCTCTTGTTTTATTCCTCATTTTCCTACATCATGATGACTGAGCACACCAAAGATACTTTGAAGTGATTTTGGCCCAGTAATGTGTTGAAATTTCAATTCAAGAGTTTCCATTCTGTATTTTTAAGTCTTAAAGTTTAGAAATGACAAATCTGGCTTCTTTTTGACACTTATTTATTTTTGCATTCTTGCATTCATTCTAGTCTAGTGAGTGACGTGGGTGTCGTCGAATGAACGTATAGAGTGAAAGAATTAATGATACATAGATTGTTGATGATGTTTTGTTTTTATTCATATACACAGCTGTCCCGTCACAAAATTCTCCTGAGGGAGACAAATCAAGAGCAACTTGACCCTTGACCTCACCATCATTCTCATCATGCTGTTCCTGGCGCACACAGCCCACTGGCAGTTTCTGGGCTTGCTGATTGGTTGCTTGGCGTGGATCCTCACCATGGCCACGGCGGGCATGGACGAGTGGCGTCTGTGGCACGTAAACCCCGACAACCTCACGTCCGTCATCACCTCGGGCGTGGCCTGGGTGGGCATCTGGCGGGCGTGCTTCCACAGTCATGCCCTGCCCAAGATGGAGAACTGCCAGACTATGGCCATCTCAGACAGCTTTGTCCCGGTGGAGATACGGGTGGCGCAGGTTCTCATGGTGCTGGCCGCGCTGGGCGGCCTGATGAGCAATGTCGCTGCAGTGCGGGCTGTGAGGCGGGTCTATTTCTCGTTGGAGCGTCGCGGCAGCGTGCGTGGGGTCTTCATCCTTGCGGGGGCGCTCTATCTCCTCACAGCGGTGCTTGTTTTGATCCCCCTGGTGTGGAACGCGGGCGCGGTGGCGAACAACGCTACCATCCCCTTCCCACCCAGGTTCAGGCTTCCCGCTGCTCCAGCTGGACAGCGAGTGGGCACAGCCGTCATGATGGGTTTCCTGGGTACCGTCCTCATGCTCGTCAGCGCGCTGCTCTTTCTCGCTCACCGATACGTGTGGCGGACTCTCGAACCCGAGCTCCATGGACGGGGGGTGGCTCAGGAGGACAAGCGAGGCAGGGATAATCCCGATTTTCATCCTGATGAAGTGTCGTGATGGTAACATTTTCAAAGGCTGATATCAATATGGTACTTTTACGTTAAATTAAAATTCTTCGATATGGAAAATAGCCAGAATAATCCTCCAAAATAAAAAAAGTGATATACACAACAAATTTTGACTTTTTTGTACAAATATTTGATGCCCATGATAATTGCATTAAATATTTTAATCAACCCCAATAATTCTTGAAGCAGCATAAATTGTATTGTGCTCTGTTACGACATCACATGCTCTCTCAAGATACTAGCATGCGAAAGAGTCATTGTGATTGTATGAGGCATGTTGGAGGGTCAGCTTGACAATGTGAACTTGGATGTAGGAGGCTAACAAACACGTGAGCTTTCGGAGAGGGGGCCGCCAGCCAGCCAGTGGAGAGAAGAGAACGGCGGGCGGCCCACTTGGGCCAAACAAAAGGCTGTTGAGCTGCCGTCACAAACACAAGTCCAGCATGAGTGGAGCAAGAGGGGAAAGCACAAGTGGCGCTTGGAGCACATACCCCAAAGTGAAGGAGCACAACGCTCTTGGCGCGCATTCTCCCCTAGTTGCAGATAAGACTGACATGACTTGTCGTTCTTATCTAATCTGCTGTGTCATTTATCGGAAGAGTAACCCAGCACAACATAAGAGCGGGTTGTAAGGAATTTTGGAAAAAAAAAAAAATCTGATGCTTAATTGTTATTTCAAACTCAAGGTTAATAAAAATGAGCAATACAAAAAATATTTGATCTTATCTTCATTTTGCATATAAACCAAAGTACTAAGAACAAAATAATATATTTTGGAAGCAGATTTGCATGATATAATGTTCCACGTGTGCTTGACTTTCCATGCAGTAAACCCACAAGATTTGTGACGGTGATAAAAATGTGCTCTCTGAACCCCGACTGACCTTTATCGTATCAAATCTTGCATCTTTTACGGCTCGTTTTACTGTCAACGTAAAGATAAAACATCTCGATAATAATGCTCAGACTTTTTCAGACTTGAGTATCTATACTTCTTTTTCTGATTTATTTTATAAATATCTGTACTTTCACTTTTTTACTTTCTCAAAGTAGCCTTTTTGTTTTTCAATCTGTATAGTTACTTAAGTCCAAATATTTTTGCTACCTCTGATGGGAGGACTGCAGTCTTCCAGCAAGTTTTATTTGTTTGTGTTCCACTTCATGTTAGCGGGAGGCCATTTTCTAAATCTGCGGAGGTTTAATAATCCCAAACATCTTGTGTGTGTGAGTGGGGGGGGGGGGGGTTGTTTCCCCCTGCTGCCTAAACTCAGCAGGTAAAATGTGCAGTCTGCTAATAAACATCCATTTGTGTCCAATAGACACGAATACAGATCATTAATAGTCTCATTATCCCCTTCAAATCACACAATCAGCTCCTTTTTAGTTTATTCTACACCGACGACCAATCACGGCTCAGCTCGTGAATGTCACATGACTAAATTAAAAAAACAGGTGAGCCAAACTAGTGAGCTGTGATTGGTCAATACCTGAGTAGCTATGATGTCATTTTCAATCAACACATGGCAAAATGGCCGCCGACTTCCTGGATGAAAACCGAATTTTGTTGGTTAATTCATATTGTGCTTAGTGTTTGTTGAACATTGTTAACATAATCATTGGGGGACTGGCTTAGATTGACTTTTTCTATAGCATGACTTCATGAAATGGATAGCGTGCTATCAGTGATGCTAACTCGTAGGCTAGCAACATTTTGACATCGGTTCAGCTCTAATCAGAGACCGACTCACTCGTTTTCTGCCACCTGGGAAGTAACCTGTGGCCTAATGTTTCCAAACATTACGAAATGGTCAATTAGCTTCCTCTTATGAGAGCAAACTCCACATGTTGCATGTCCAGTACGTTTTGTGCTCTTGTTGCTTTCCAGCCAAGCCGACGGCCTCTGACTGTTTGGCAAATTAAGGCGTTCATTAAACGCAGCTTAGCTGGGCCGGCGAGCAGGAAATGCGATGGAATTAACCTCACGCTGCGTTTCCACCAACGGCAAAACACAAGGCCCTGGTCCAAGTGACTGGGAAGAGGAGGAACGCGTGCCCTGCTTTTTGGTGGTATAACAAGCTTGGGGCACCGGACCCCCAGGAGTAAATATGGTTGGGCGTATATTAGGGTATTTTTTCCTTGGTGGCACGCGAGACAACAACTGTTTTAGCTCGAGCGCTATCTAGCTGATACAGTACCAATTCAAATGACTTACACATGTAATCTCAGTTTGATTTATTGTGATCATTCAGCACATACAGATTGAGTGCTCATTTTACAATCGCAATATTTTAGCTTGAAACATTCCACTGATAGAGGAGCAAGAGATATTTCTATCATTTTTAGCAGCATCTATTCATCTATTTACACATCTATGTACATTTTAGAAGTGAAACTGATTGCTTGATTGCGATGTTTTCCAGTGACGGGCCTTCATACGTACTCTGCCCGGGCCAGCACCGTGTTCATCACCTGGTACCTCCGCTGCGGGCCGGCGGGAGGGGGCGGCTCTCGGCCGGTCGAGCGGGATGCGAGCACCAGGAGGAGCCCGGCTAGCGCCAGGAGGAAGCCCCCCGCCCATCCGCAGAACAGGGCATCGCCAAACTCCCAGCGGGGCACCACGTCGGGCAGCGCGTCGTCGAAGAAGCGCACCACGGCCAAGTGCGCCACGTACGAGACGGGGATCAGACACAGAACCCCGGAGAGCATGCCCAGCACCCCGCCCGCTGTGCCTAGCGTCCTCTTGGCGCCGTCCTCCTCGCAGCCGTTGACCAGCGACAGACCGGGGATGGCCACAATGAAGCCCAGGGCACCGACCGCCAGGGAGGCGCAGGTGAGCACACGACCCAGCTTGAGATCGGGCGAGAGGCCCAGCAGGCTGTCGTAGGCCCGGCACTCCATGCCGCCCATGTCCTGGACCACGCAGGTCTCCCACAGGCCCAGCTCGTAGCTCTCCACGGGCAGCATGGAAGTGGACATGCTGAGCCAGCGCGGCGACACCACCGCCCCCAGGACGCACAGCCAGGCGCCGGCGTACAGCAGCATGCCCGGCAGCTCCAGGGCGCGACAGGCGCACCCCTCCATCAGCTTGAGCGAGAGCTGCTTGCTAAGAGGCTGGAGGGCCCGGGAGCTCCTGGCACCAAGTGCTGCCACTCAGAGGAGCGCTCATCCTCTACTGGAGGGAGGGGAGAGGGGAAGGCCAGCAGGGGCACCACGGCCCTCCCCTCTGCAGCCCTCCCTACTTCCTATGCCAATGGGCGGCGTGGGCAGAGTCGCTCACCCGTCCGTTGCAAAAAGTCAGTATCGCTCTGTTTGCGAAAGCCTTCCCCGACTACAATACATGAAAATTTAATGCAAATTAACCAAGAGAATTATTTCTTAAAACAAACTCATAAAACACGCCGAAGTGGTCGAAGTCGGACATTTGCAACCGACCTAATTGATTTTGGATGTGACCACTCCCACATCGGCGCAACCCTCCTGTGCTTTTGGCTGCAGGATTACCAACAGCCCCTAGTTTTATTTG
Source organism: Syngnathus acus (assembly GCF_901709675.1). Taxonomy (NCBI): domain Eukaryota; kingdom Metazoa; phylum Chordata; class Actinopteri; order Syngnathiformes; family Syngnathidae; genus Syngnathus; species Syngnathus acus. The sequence goes on along the minus strand of NC_051090.1, from coordinate 2,552,079 downwards.
ATTTATGAAGCATGTTTTGACCGAAAATGTCTAAATGGTGCTGCCTTTGGAACAACACATTGTGAGTGACACTGCGGCCTATTGTGGAGTGTTCATATGGCCTGTGAGAAACGGCCTGTGGGAGGAGGCTGTGGATCACCGTTAGGATGTGAGATGGATGCGATGTGACACACACACACACACACACACACACATACATATGCATACACACTCATAAGCCATGCAGGAGATAAGAATGCAGAGATAAACTCCCCCTCAGGTGGAGAACAAACGCTCAGCTGACTGCAGTGACGCTCTCAGTCACACACACCATTGGTGGGAAGTAACCAAGTACAAATACTCTCTAACTACTGTACTCTACTGTACTCTACTGTACTCTACTGTATTGTACTCTACTCTACTCCATTCTACTTGAGTTTATATTTTTCTGACAGCTTTACAATTTTATTTTATGCATTGGAGAACAGATATCTGGATGGTCAACTTTCTTCGTCAAAATAGCCTTGTTACTTTTTTCAAAGGCAACTACCATGACGGTCAAAAACACATGACGTCATGGAGTGACAAAAAAATGGGTGCAATATTCACGTTGTGCTGTAGGTGGCGCCAATGTATATGAAAAACGATTCAAGCGCTCAGAGTTTGCACTGGAGGGAAAACTTGTTTGTTTTGAGGAAACTTTTTTCCCCGAGTTGTCATTAATCTTGCTTTCGATGGTCAAAACAGTCAATTAAATGACAGTTTAAGTGGAATTATCGGAGTTTAATGACACGATTCAACATCTTGTAATGGAAATAATAAATTATTAGCGGGGATTAATTAGCCAAAGTCAAGTCGAGTGACCGACTTAAAAAAAGTCAACTTTTTTTCTTTCCTTTTTTTTTTTTTTTTTTTTTTAAAGAGGGGCTGTTTTAAAGTGGACACGGAGGAGGCAGACAAGAGGAGGGGATTGGACAGAGTGGCCGAGCTCGCCCCGCACGTCCGTCCGTTTATGCAAATCCACCCCCGGCCCGAATAAGGACACGGAGGAATGAAACATGGTGGCGGAGGGATCAGGCCAACATGGAGGCGCGAGCACCGTGAGAGTACCGTCGCCGCCTCCTCTTTCTTTGTAAAGCGAAAACTTTGCTCTTTTCAATCGTGGGGCCGCGATGCGGTGAAGAGGAGCAACTGGTTGGCCGGCCCGGGGAGACACTGAGAGCAAACGACGACGACGACGAAGGAAGCAAAGAAGCAACGGGGCTGGAGCCCTCCGCTCAGCAGCGGCGGCCAGCCGCGATGCCGTGGCCGGGCGGAGGCGGCGGCAAGCGGCGAGAGAGCTCCGAGCTACCGCTGCCCGCCGGATGGGAGGAAGCCCGAGACTATGACGGAAGAGTGTTCTTCATCGACCACAACACTCGGCAAACGTCGTGGATAGACCCCAGAGATAGGTAAGAACCTCGAAGACGTCATTCGACGCATTTGACTTGAAAAGAAAAAGTGTCCGAATGATGCTTTGGGGGATTTTGTTGTTGTTCCTTTTCACACAAATGAACATTCCTTCATCACTCACGCAACTAAACCCTCCTCGTTCCGAAAAGTAACCATTTATGTTTTCAAATATTTCTGTTTTCCATTCCCATTTTACACACTCCCCTTGTGTGTGTTGATGACAAAGTGACTTGTATTATTCCAAATTCTCTAGTCGAGCCTGATTATCTTTTCTCCCTAAAGCCTTATTCCAAATATAATCAACTAATCAAACTGTGTGAATGTGTGTATTTATTTATTTGTGTGTGTGTGTGTCTTCCATTGATCTGCAGCATTCCAGCATCTCTCCCCTAACACTTTTGTCACCTCCTTTTGTGTATACTTTATTCCCGCTCCATCCTTTCCAATGTACGAAAATGTGTGTGAGACTGCCACTTTTGTAACTGCGTGTGTGTGCGTGGCCGTGAAAACTCCATCTCCCAGAAATCCAGGCAAAACTATGTCAGGAATGTTGCTAAAGTTGGGCCGCTGGGAAAAGCCGCGGGGAGGATGCGCGCCTCCAACCGGGACTGGGAATCCACCGAGTACTTTTGAGGATGGATCGGAAATTCGAAGCCGGGGCGATTCAAAGATACTTATTGTGCTCCCCCTCTCGCTTTAAAAAAAAAAGAAAAAATCCCAAAACATGTCTTTTTCCCCCTGTTCCTTCTCTTGCTGAAATTAGCCTGTTTTGAGGGGGTGGTCTTGTCTCCCTCTTTTGCTGGGTCAATGAAGATTTCATTGAGCCCAATGTTTAAAAGTGGACTTTGCAGCTTCCATTGAAGACTGGGAAGTGTGTGAGTAGGAATGAAAAATCATCCTTAAATAAATATGAAATATTGCCAGTGCCAGCCATCCGTATCAAAGTCTGCGCTTACATCGACCCGACAAAGCTTTAATACATCACAAAGATCATTCAAGTGACTTTTCCATAATATGACTCTTGTCTTGTTTCAAGTGATTCAAACAAAATGAATGCAGAAGTAGCGCGTCATCCAGATTAGAAAAAAAAACCTCATCTCCTCACCAGTTTTTGCTTCATCAGCAGTTTTCCAGTGATTCATAGATTTTCTCCATTGAAGGAATGCCTCCTTTCGCAAGCCCATGTTGACCTTTCGATAAATCAAAATACAACACGTACAATTCTATAAGAAATCGTTCGTCTTTGGTGTCATCGAACGGATATTTGAAAAGAATCCTTTTTGCCGATTCTACTCTTCCCAGCAGAATTCAATTGCGAGTCGGTGTGAATGGTTGTGTGTGAGTCGCCTGATTGACGGGTCATCAGTCCAGGGTGTGTGTCCTACCTCGTACGCTAAGTCAGCTGGGATAGACTTCAGCCTCCCCCCGTGACCCTGAACAGGATAAGCCCTGTTGAAAATGGACGGATGGCGAAAATTCCAAACATTCTTTTGCTACTCGCCTGCAGTTAGTTCTGTTGGACGCTATACGATTGCAAGCGGCGTTACCGTGACCGGACCAATTGAGTAACTCGCAAGTAATTTGATCTGTGACCACAAATGCCGTTAGTACAGAAATGCTAATCGTACAGAGGTGTCCAAACCTCGAGGGCCGCTGTCCTACATGTTTTAGATGTTTCCCTCCTCCAACGCTCTACAGAAGCCTGATAACCATCCTGATCCTTTCAATCAGGGGTGTTGAAGCAGAGAAACATCTAAAACATGCAGGGTAGCGGCCCTCGAGGACCAGATTTGAACACCTCAGTAGCCGTAAACCGCAGTCATGATAGTTGTTCTTTGCAGAGGATAAAGAATCTATACGCCTGAGTGTTGTTAGATCTGTCGACGCGTTGCTGACAAATTGCCGCTTGTTGTGAATCTCACATTTTTGCTCGAAAGCAAACAAAAAAATCATCCATAAAACGACTGGCGCCTTGAAAAACCTGTAAATCAGGATTCTTGTTCCTCAAGGCCGTGCTGTATTTGAATAAAACAGCCTCCACTATGTGGAAAAATAAAAATCGTCTGCAAGGACAGCGAGATTGGTCTCCTGATGAGTCTGCTGACTGACCCGCTGGCGAAAAACACAAGAGCCACTGAAGGCCAAAGCATAATTGTCAATGGTTGTTGCGATTCATGATGCCGCCGCCCAGCGTTGACGTGCGCTCGCTGACTGGATGTTTGCGTGAGCTCGCGGCATGTTGCGAAAAATTGGGTTAAGGTGCAAAGAACGCACAGAAGGGATCCCTCGGTCGAGCAGATGGTTTTTGTTTACCTTGTCGGGGTTACAATTGAGACCACTTCAAAACATTCCTCAAATAAATAGTCTTGAAATGATTTGTATTCAGATTTTTTAGGGTTTAAATGTTTGAGGATATTCATAAAAGAAATAATTGGATGAATAATTATTTCGTATTTTCTCCAAAATAATAATTGCAATAAAAATACATTTCATTTGTTTTTTTGGTACATTGATATTTAAATGAAAATAATCACATCTGCTTGTCTGAGGGGGGGGGGTCTCAGTTCACTCGGGGACGCCATTGCCGACTCACGCCGCTGCGTGGGTCTTTTTTGTTCCAGTGGAATGAGCGTCATGCTTGGCACGTTCAACACTAATGCCCGGGGGCTTGCTCGCTCGCTCGCTCGCAGCCTCAGAAAAAGCGTCAGAAGCGGGTGTAAGGGGGAGTGGCCGCGGTGGGGTGGTTCCCACGTGTCCACAACCCGTCCCGGCGGGCCCCCTCTATTAGCTCTGTTATGCAAGCCTGCGCCCGGCAAAGGGAGGCCATTATGCCGGCGCACAAAGCACACCAAATTCAATTATTCTGGAAAGGGTGAGCTGTGTTCGCAGGCGCCCAGAGGTTATTCACATGCGCTGAACCCCGCTTTTATTTTGCTTCCCACAGTGTTTTCATTATGTGCCAAGGGGGCGTCGCTTGAGCTCCGTGTCATTTGGCCCGTGTGCTCTTTTTATGTTTTTCATCATCCTTCTTTAACACCGTGCTATCTTGACTGTGAAGTGGCCTAAATAGATTGATTTTCAATTTACAAACTTTTTCATGTTGGACTTTGAGCCATTTTTTTTTTTGGATTGAAAATTTTGATATATTGTACATATTGTATATATTTGAAATACGGTTTTAAGGAGTCAAAGGGTGACGGAGGCCCAAATGTTGCTCGGCGTAGTTGTCTGTGAACGGGCCCCGCTCAGAAGAATGCAACCTAAACAGGACATGCCAAACTCTGCGAGCCATCAGGGCCTCTATTGTTCCACATTGGTGCACAATTCTTATTGAAAAGCAGAAAAAGTCGTCGCCTCAACGCTTTAGCTGTGCTCCAGGCAAACGACCCGATTCCAATTCCGTTGAATCCAACTTGCAGTTGTACGGTACCCTCAGTGTCTAACAATAGCAACAGTATAAATTAATTTGTGATTGTGTTTTAACTTAATATTATTAAAACTAATAGTAGGCTGTCGTTTGTTCTGCACTAACTGGGTGACTTTTTTCATCCCATTCGTGATGCTACGCTAGTGATGCTACAAACAAGCGACTCTGAACCTGGCTGGGGCTTTTCCGCCATACTTTCCACGAAACTCTCCTGGCCAAATAAGAGCAGTGACACTTTTATTCCCGGCACACACCGCCCACCCTCATCTCTTCTCCCCGCTCGCAGACGCTACTTTTAGGAGGCCTAATTCTATCGGATTTAACACATAAAGGCACACAAGCAGATTCCGTCTGCATATCAGCTGCTTTAAGCCGTGCTCTGAAATCCTGCACCCGCCCGCCCGCCTCAGACGAGGCCCGAGCGTGAGTGACATTCCTCCCAAAGTTGTTTTCACGTTTCTTTTTTAAACACACAATGGAATTTTGAGGCCGGCACCACTTGTGGCCTTTTTGTGGGCCATCTATAGAGGGGCTTGGGGGGGGTTGCTAATTAAAAATTGAGATTTAACTTGGGATTGATATTTGTCTTCTAACAAAAAGTGAGGAGATTCCGCATGTTGGAGAATTTCTGGCCTCCAGTTTCACATGCCTTTCTCACGCCACCGCAGCGGAGACCCTGTCGCCGGGCAGAAAGCGGCTGGCACGGGAGGGAAATATCCTCCGGGCCGGATTATTCTAGAATTAGCAAATGTCTCTTGACAACTAAATATATTTTTCATGGAAGGTGCGAAAGCGTCGCTCCACAGCTGGACATGCTTGCGAGTCTGCCTCGGCTAATTTCAGAAAACTCTTTTTCGCCACACCGATGTATGGAATGTGTGCACGGAATGTTACACACACACACACACACACACACACACACCGCTTTAAAATACTTTTGTAAAATTATTTTGAGATGAAATAAAAGACTTTCATTTTTTAAAATGTTTATTATTTTATTGTCCATGATACGGGGTCACTGGATGTCACTGTGTCACTATGACAACTCGTTTTGCTGCATGTACAAATATGCGCGCCTGGCTTGTGTGTGTGTTTTATTGAGAGACAGAAGTGACCACGCCGTCACAAGACTGCAGAACAAAGCAAACATTCACATGCAGTATGATTAGAATCTGCGAGCGGACATGTTTTTCCCCCTCAAGACGGTGACGTTGAACAACAACAACCAGAGAAATGAAATTGCATGAGATTGCTGACAAGCTGATATGGAATTAATTGAATTGTCCAAAATGGAGACTGGAAGGCTCCGTCAAGAAATGTGTAAAGTGCTGCGTGGAGTTTTTCATTTTGTTTGGGTCGTTGGGATGACTTCCCAAGATGACACAAGTGCCCCGAACGTGGTAGGCAGACACAAGCTGCTGTTCTTGAGCGGCTTTTCTTCCTCCTGCTTGTGTGTGCAGACATGACTTGAGTGTGTTTACCTTTAGCAAACACTTGAAATGAGGTGTTTGCCTCCTTGTTGTTTGTGCGTGTGCACTTTCACCTGTCTGTCACCTGCCTGACACGCGACCATTCATACATGCTGTTTTGAGTTTTAGTTGAATGTTTTCCAAAATCAAAAAAACAAAAAGTTGTTGCCTCATTGGAAGGATCGGGACGACTGAGACTTTGGACTGTATTGTTGGTTGGAGTGTCAATCAGTCCGATTTAATGGCGTCTCTTCAGGATCACCAAGCCGCTGAGCTTCGCCGACTGTGTCGGAGATGAGCTGCCCCTCGGCTGGGAGGAGGTCTATGACCAGCAAGTGGGCGTCTACTACATCGACCACATCAACAGTGAGTAGCCCACAGCGATCTGTACTTCTTTCCCCCCTCAAGTATCGGGTGGCTGGTATCGAGGTCCTCTACGAGTACCCGATACCTGCAGGTTTAGTTTCTTGTTGCTGTGGAAGTCTCACCGGTGGCGGTCTCACCTTGTGGCGTCCCTCAGAGACCACGCAGATCGAGAACCCGCGCACCCAATGGCGGCAGGAGCAGGAGCGCATGTTGAAGGAGTACCTGGTGGTGGCGCAGGAGGCCCTCCGAGCCAAAAAGGAGATGTACCTGGTCAAGCAGCAGCGTCTGGAGCTGGCCCAGCGCGAAATGTTGCTCTTCCACGAGCTTTCCGAGGACAGCCGCTCCGTTGCGAGCAGCGGTAAGACGCTAGCGAGGTCGGCGACATTAAAAAAGGCTACGATGAAGGACCATGAGAATTGTTGGTAGCGTCATAGTCCTTTTCACATCAAGTTGAATGTCAGAGTACATCCAGAACACCCAATTATTATTATTTGGTTTTATTTTTGTATTTTGGTTTCATCTTCACCTCAGATTCTGCTTTCAGCAAGCCGCAACTCACTCCCCTTCTGCTTTCTTTCTCGTGTGTGTGTGTGTGTCCACAGCGATCTCTGGCTCGTCCTCAGGCGCGAAATACGACCCAGACCAAATCAAAGTGGAAGTGGCTTGTAGGCGAGAGCGGGTGAGTCATTATCAAGGGAGAACAATGGGCTGCCACCGGGGCAAAGGGGGCGGCCGGGACAGCTGGGCGGTCGGGCGGGCGGGCGGGGTGTTGCCCCGACAGGATACCGTGGCCCGGGGCCTCTCGAGGATGAGGATGAGCTCAACATCAAAAGGTCACGGCGAGGCGAGGCAGCTCATATTTTGGGTTCTATACAACGCTAATGTAGCACATTCATCTCCCTTTAGGTGTCCGAATACTTTTGTCCGTGTAGCCTCTCTCCTAAGTGTCCTCACGGTGACCTCGCCGCCGACGCACACGAGACGAGGGCAGCGCAATCCGCATGACGCTGCTGTACTCGTCAGATGACCCCATAAAGAAAAAAAAAAGAATAATGAAATGACACGGGCGGCGCCATCGCAAGCTTTTCTCTTCTTTCGGGAAATTCATTCATTGCGATTAAAATGTGAAATCATGAATTGTCCTGTTAATCTATGAAATTGTGAAAGTCTGCTATAATTTGATTTAATGAGACGAATTAATTTCCGGGGTGGGGGGGGTTCTTGGTCTTGGATTTTTTTTTAAACATTTACTATATTCACTGGTGCTTTTATTCCAATTTTAAGAAGTGGCGTGCAGCCAGTGGGTGTGATAGTGCTGAGCGTGCACTTTAAATGGAGAGGAAACCTAATGATCTGCCCTTTCCCGGTCCTCGTGGCCTTTGCAGCTTTCCCGACTGAAGCACGAGCTGGCCCAGGTGAGGCAGGAGCTGCAGTACAAGGAAATGGGCGTGGAGACGCTGCAGGAGTGAGTGTGACCGCCACCCTTCCTCGTCAACACCCTTCTTCCTCACCACCCTTTCCCCTTGGCGCTCTCTCGCTCTCCATTTCTACTTTCAAAAGATGGAAAACACTTTTTAGAGGCTAACTCGCACGTCGCTGGTCAGGACTAGCTAACTTCCGCTTACTTGTTCACTCGTACTCGCTAAACAGCACGACAAAACGGATCGTTTTCAAACACAATCGCTTTCTTTTTGTCTCGGGAGAAAGTGAAGCTCTGCCGCCCACAGGACGGGGAATAAAAGTACGTTGAGTAACTGCAAATGGAGGGTCCCTGGAAAAGGGAGTGGGAGGTGCGGGGGGGGGGTCCCCACCTCAGGAAGAGGATGCACCAGTAGAGTGCAGGGAGCCAAGGAGAGGAAGTGGGGGGGGCGCACAGTTTGGAAAACAGTGCAGCGAGATATCTGCGAGCAAATTCCTCAGCACTTCCTGACTCGCTTATCTGCCAGATGTACACAACTGCACACGTTCCCAGAATAACCTGCACAGATTGTGCACCGTGTATGTGTGTGTTTGTTGTGCATGGTGTGTATGTTTGTGTGGATGCAGTGCATTGTGTTTGTGGAGAGCGGGGGCCACCTCGGGCTGTTGTGGCCAATAGGTCGTCCACACTGTGTGGCATCAGATCAAACGCACACTTTTGACTCGCTAGCCGACACAATTGCGCCTTTTATCTCCAACAGAGATTGGGGCAATACGTACGTTGTTCACATTGTTGCGCATTTGTGTGGAATTTGTTTTGTATTTGTAAGAAAGAGAATATACTTAGCCTTTACTCTTGTAAAAGTTTTTTTTTATTATTATTACAAATCTTAGTCGAATTTTATTCTTGTAAATGTACAACTTTTTTACATTTTTGTAAAACTGCATTTTTCCTCGAATATTTTTGAATTCATTTTATATGATCTATTGTCTTGGAGTTAATTTTATTTTTTGTAAATATTTTATTCTTCTAAAATGACCCTTTTTGGACGCAATTACACCCAATGATATTTTTGGATCAAGACTTCATTCTCAGGACATATAACTTAACTCTCGTAGCATGTTTCTTTTTTCTTTTCTTTTTTCAGTATGGGTCTTCCCCCCCTCCCCTCCTTCTTATAAGCATATAAACTCCACGGCCTTGCTAGTGTGTGTGTGGTGTGGTGGGGGTTTGTGATGGAGGTGAGGCGGCAGGGGGGTGTTGGGGGTCTGAACAAAGCAGGTCTTGTTGCCTGATGGCTGGCTGAACACTACCTGCTGTTGAAGGGCCGTGAAGGAAGCGGGCTGCGGTGAGCACGGCGGCCACGTGCCAGACCCGGCGACAGGGGCGGAGGAGGGCGCCCTCCGCCTCACCCCACCCCTTCCAGTGCCCCCCCCCCATCCTCCCTTGCAACCACGCTATAGAACATAAGCCGATTCACCTCAGGGCCACAGCGGCAGATTGGTTCCGTTTTGTTTTTCTGGAGCTCAATGATGAAAAGGCACTTTGAAGCACAGTGTGACAGAGTAGACACTGGATACGCACTGAGGAAATCCTTTGAAAGGAAAACTTGAAAAGCAGCTTGAACAATAGGATGTCCACGTTCCAGTCACGAAACTCGTCTCGGGTTAAAATCAGCGAGACTTTTTTTGTCATCAATATTAACCATTTTTCTCAATATTGCGAGTTGATTCATAGAAACATGTTTTATTTATTTTGTTTATCTCATCCAAACTATCTTAAGTAAATGTTTTTGTCCCGGTTCAGGATCGACCGCAAGATGTCGTGCAATCAGACCAACTACAAGCTGGACGAGGCCCAGGCCATCTTCAACGAGCTGCGTAACATCAAAAAGGCCATCAGCGCCGGCGAGAAGGAGAGGCAGGACCTCATCCAGGTGCGATTCATTCACTGCTCAACGTCTTTCCAGACGTGTGAGTCAGCTGGCGCGTTCCACTCATTCCGCCAGACAAGAAAAAAAGAATTCCCACATGACAAAGCTGGTGACTCACTGGGAAATTCTCATTTGTTTATTTGCAACTTCTTCAGTCCTTCATTAGCTCCTTGATGATTTATAATCAATATTTCTATTATTTTAGAGCCTGGCCAAGATGACGGTGAACTTCCAGAGCAGCTTGTCTGCGGGTCACGCAGCTGGCGAGGTGGCCAATAGCAGCGGAGGGGGCGGGGCCACGGTGGCGGGCGAGCATCAGCAGCAATACTGCGACGCCGGCTGCCAGACGGACATGATGATGGGAGAGGTCGTACCCTCATCCTCACGTGAGTCGGACCTGTGAGTCGTTTACTGACGGCCATCTTGTCTACAGGACTCCCCTCACACGGTGGACAAAGTCAAAGTCAACTGGCAGTACGAGGAGGCCAAGAAGAAGTAAGCGTCTTTGCGATATGTTTTTACTTCCTCCGAAAAAATGTAATGTCTGTAATATTTATTAAATGAGTGTGGGTCACCTATGTGTCCACCAGGGTGCAGAGTATCCAGCACCAGCTGGCCCAGCTAGACAGCGAGAGCTGGTCGGGCCGAGCCGAAGCCGACCGGGATCGAGATTTCATGCAGCTGTTGCGGGAGAAGGAGGCTCTGCTGCACGACATCATCATGGCTAGTAAGCAGCACAAGAAGGCTCATGGTCCCGATCGGGCTCCCGATCCTGGTGAGAGTCCGGAACCCGGTCCCGGTCCCGAAACGCTGCGCCAGCTGGAGGAGGAACGCTGCCGATTGGAGGAGGAAGTGCAGAGGGCTCACAGCTCACAGAGTCAAGGAGCCAATCAGAGGTCAGCGTCGACTCGATTCGACTCAACTCGACTCACCATGGAACTGCTTAATGTTTGTGTCCAGACTTCTGCAGCAGGAGAAGAGAAATGTGTTGCTGAGACAACTGGAGGAGGCCACGCGCATCACCACCTACCTTCACTCGCAGCTCAAGAGGTGTGTCATCATGCTTTCCAGATTGATTCCAAATATTTTGTACGTCACATCATGGTGTAAAGCTCTCTTCACTTCATCCCGTCTTGAGATTTCATTTGCGTGTCTGCCAGCCTATCTGCCAGCTCCCTGACGGTGTCCTCCAGCAGCAGCCGCGGCTCGCTGGCGTCCAGCCGCGGCTCGCTGGCATCCAGCCGGGGCTCCCTCAGCTCCATCAGCTTCAGCGACATCTACGGCCTGCCGCAATACGAGCGCCACGAGGAGCCGGCCGACGCCCACCTGCGCTATGCCCCGCCCCCGGAGCCGGCGTCCAGGGACACGTACACGCCTGAGCCGGCCGCGCCTAGCAAGGCCAAGCGCGCTCACGACACTCCGCAGTCGCTGGCCTCGCTGTCGTCGCGCTCGTCGCTGTCCTCGCTGTCGCCGCCCAGCTCGCCCATGGACACGCCCTACCACTCCACGTCTCAGGACTGCCCCCTGACGCAAATGACAGAGGAGTACATGGAGCAGGCGGGCCGCGGGCTCCTGGAGGGTCTGCGCGCCCAGTCGCAGCAGGACGCCCTCGCCGCCGCCGCCGTGCACCCTGCGGACGCTAAGAACCACGGAGGCTCTCAGGGGCCTTTCAACTCAACTGGTGGGTAATTTAAAAAAAAAAACTTCTCAGTGAAAAAACGTTTGATGGTACCACGTTCCAGTCACACTTACACGTGAACATATGTTGTCCGTCCATTCGTGTACATGCGTTGTGCAAACATTTGTCCGCTCGCACGGAAAGGTCGACCGTGGGTCTGTGCGTTCACACGCACACTTCAACTGTCATGTGCAGGAGTGACGCTGCGCGGCAACAGCGGCAGCAGAAGCAGCAGGAGGACCAGGAGGGTCTCGGCCGGCATCTCCGAGGACGCTCTGGCCACAGACAGCGGCGTCTTCGAGGCCTGGGGTAGGAGGTGAGTGGAGGCCACATATGGATTTAAAGTCAAGTTGTCAGAAAAAATCTATAAAAAATCTGACGTGTGCTTTCCACCAGAGCGGAGGAATCTGAAGAGATGTCCTACCTGAAGGAGCAGACGTGGTCGGCCGGCGAGCCGACGCAGATCCAGCTGGGACTGCTGTGAGTTTCCTTCCCTCCGTATATTCTTTATCCTCTGCATAGAGCAACTATGGCGAGGCCAATCTGTGGCTTACTGAGAAGTTGTGACATCTCCTTCAAATAAATCTGGATTATACTAACGCCAGGGGGCCACATTAGCAAACTGTGTGAGTAATTGTCACCCACCCAAACTTGTTTTTCCTAACTGCAAAGCATGAGACTCATCACGGCCTGACACCAGAATGCCACCAGATGGCGCCACCGTCATGGCCTGAGCTCAAATTGAAGTTTCTCACTGTACTTTCCGATTGTATTTATTGATATTTTCATTTTTCCAAATTTCACCTGCGCATTCTCGTTGTTTGCCTTCCAGGTGGGAGTCTACCTCCCAGTCCCTGCGTCTCCATCTGCTCCAGCTCAGGAATCTGAGCAGGTCCGTCGTGAGGGACGGATACAAAGTGTGAGTCCGGTCACTCTGGCTTTGTTGTCCATTTGTCAGACGAGTGCAAAAGTGTGTGTAAGGCAGACCTATAATATTGTTGTCAAAATGTATTTTCAGCTTCGTGAAGGTGCACCTGATTCCGCCGGACGCAGGGCGAGCCTGCGCCTTCTACTGCTGCACGGCTCTGGAGCCGCACACGCACGTGAGCTTCAACGAAGGCTTTCGCGTTCCCGTGCCCGTCAACGCCCTGGCCGGCTGTGCCCTGCAGCTGTCCCTGTGCTCGCTTGGCCCGCAGGCTCAGGAGGAGCTCCTGGTAGGTCGAAGGGGAGAAGAAAAAAAAAATTCCACGGTTGTAAATCGTGTGTGTGCGTGTGTAGGGCAGAGCACAGGTGGGCCTGGCTGAATGTGAGGGGAGTACAGAGATGGTCTACCACTGGCTGAGGGTTCAAATGTTCAGCGGGGCGGAGCCTCAGAGACCCGAGGTGAGAGGTCAGGGTCAGCGGCGACCTCACGATGGGCCTGAGGATGAGCACAGACCGAGAGCTCCGGTAAAGATGATTTCGTAATAAGAGTCAAATCCACGGATGCATATTACGCAAACATTTCCTGTTTTAGGATTATTGTCATGTGAGTGAAATGGGTTTCTCGCCAACCCAGGAGAGCTCGTGCGGACTGTTATCCCGCACTGACGCCGACCCGGACTCGGACCCGCTGCCGAGGCTGCAGGCCGAGTCGGTGGACAGCGGCTGCAGCAACAGCATGCCGAGCGAACGGATGCTGGGAAAGGTGGCCGTGCTGAAGGTGGAGAAGGCCACCATGACGGAAGGACACTTTGCCGAGGCGGTGCGAGTGCGAGGCAAAGAGAGGGGCGGGGCTCGCTGGGGCCACGCGGCACCTTTCATGCGCGGCAGCACTATTGTGCGCTCACAGACCTTCTCTCCCGGAGCTCGCAGTCAGTACGTCTGCAGGGTAAATAGCCTCGTAAAAGATGTCGGCAAAGCTCGTAAAAATAGAGAAGCTCGTAAAGCTTAAATCATGCGTCTAGTATGTACGTGATAATGAACGTGTTCCAGACTGCATTCGGTCGTTCAAACAAACCACCTTGACGTGATGCTAATCAATAGCTGGTCTGGCTAACATGCTACAAATCAAATATGCCACTTTATTTATTCATTTTTCCCATGTGTCGTTATTGCCGCAGTTGTACCGCAGCGACAGCGACAGCTCCACCCTACCAAAGAAAACGCCCTTTGTCCGAAACACGCTGGAGCGGCGGACGCTGCGCTACAAGCAGCAGTCGTACCGTTCCTCGCTAGCCGAGCAGCCCACGCGCACCTCCCTGGACCTGGAGCTGGACCTCCAGGCCTGCAGGACGCGCCAGAGGCAGCTGAGCGAGGAGCTGAACGCCCTCAGGGAGCTGAAGCTGCGTCTGGAGGAGCCGCCGCCGCCACCCCGCCAACCTGGAGAGTTGCCCCACTGGGCCCTGAGGGACGAACGCTTCCGCTGTCTTCTCAGAGAGGCGCACAGACAGGTCGGACGCACGTGACACCGAGGCGCAACGTTTTGGTGGCGGCTTGGCGTGACGCGAGCGCTTCCTCCGTGGTTGCAGGCGGGTCAGAGCGAGCAGGAGCAGCGTCAGGAGGAGGAGGTCGGCAGGAGGCTGAGGAAGGCATCCAAAGAGCTTCTGCACATGAGGGGGCAGAGCCACAAGGAGCCACTTCCCGTTCACACGTTCAGGTCAGTCAAACCAACCCACACATCCTCATCAGGCAATCTTTTGGGTTCAAAAAAATGTCAATCTTCACCAAGATGTTTGATGATAAAATAGGAAAAAAATGGAGAGAATAGAATAGAAAAAGCGTCTATAACTGCCACCCATCACATTGAAACTTAGCACATCAAATAAAAAAGAAAATCAAAAGACAGAATTACCTATAGTTGGGTCAACACATTTTTTGCGGCATTTGCATCTTTCTGCGGTATTTGACTCGAGTTAAATTTGTCTTTAGAGAGAAGATGGCTTTTTTCACCAGACCAAGGTTCAACATAAACGTACCTCCTTTACCGGCTGACGATGTGTGACGTGCGCCCCTTCCCGCGTCACATGACATGAAGTATTTGTGCTACTTGCCTCACACGCACTCACACACACACACACACACACACACAAAAGAAGTCAAGAAGAGTTTGTGTGTCATGAAGAAACTCTTCTTATTCCTGCACGAGTGTCTTCTGCTTGCCAGATGGGAACAAAAATTAAAAAAAGAAAAAAAGAAAATACACACACAAAGCTACTCACTGTACTGTAACTTATTTTATAGTACTTTTTTCCTTGAAGGAAATTTGGAAAAAACAAATAGATCATGAAATAAAACCTGCTTCCCGCTTTCATGTGTATTTTGTAGCTTTGGAACAAATAGCACTTCATTGTTTGTACTTATCCTAAACGCAATGTATTTACACCCAATGTCACTTTGTAATCCACTTTTATTACAGATGTCCCTTTTTGTTATTAAAATTAATATTATTTCATGTACTTTTCATTATACAGACAAAACACTGTATTCAGATTGTTTTTTTTTTCTAATGATGTCTGTATGAGCATCTGCAGTGTTACCTCTTTTGTGAAAATAAAACTATTAAACCACTTTTTTTTTTGGCGTGCCATGTCAACAGCTACGTGGCGGATGACCCCATTTAGGTGCAGGTTGGAAATGAAAAAAAACGCAAGACCCGCCCCCTCCACGCCAATCGTGGTTTTTCTAAGAAAAGAGCACTTTTTGAAGTTAAGGGCAAAAAGTTTGTAAAGGTGCTGTTGGGGCGTCCCTCCATTTTCGTAAAGTCCCCCTTCTCTCCCCCACACACTTTTAAATCCATTTAAAAAACATTTTTTTAACAAGTTTTATTAAACATCTCTTTCCTATAACATTACAAAGGCAATGTAAAAAAAAAAAAAAAAGTCCAATCCAAAATCCCAGGAGCCCTTTACCCTTGAAGTCACAAAAATGTCTTTTCATCTTCTCAGCGCTTAGCGTGTTGAGAAAAGCTCTATATAGGGATGGACACGATGGTGGGCAGTTCTCCGATGGGTGGCGGGTTGTATTTCTCAACCCTCATCAGCCGTCGCAGGATGTCGTCGCGGTCGCGCGGCCAACCGTACACGTGTGTGTTCAGCAGCCAGTTGGGAACGTGACGCTGCAGGCAACGCAAACACGTGGAGAGGGTTGATTAACTTCTTTCTACACTCACAGGTAAAACTGTTGATTTGACTTTTATTATAATGACTATTTTAATAACTTATTGAATTTGAAAGGGTTGTAATATACATTTACATTTTACAATTAATTGTAGCGTGTGCATGAGGTTGGATCCATTGCTTCAATGCTGGTAACCACAGGGGTTCCCCAAGACTCCTAGAACTTCCTTTTAATACATTCAATCTTACCTTTTTTGCCCCAGGGAACAAAATGGGAATGAATCGGAAATTCTTGCTTCCGTTCTGGATGAACTCATTCTGAAGCTGAACAGAAAGAATCATCAACAAGAAGCCAACCAGCGGTAAGTTCCTGTCGGGGTTCTTTATCGGGGACCTGTTTGTGGATGTAGACGGTGTTGCACATCCTCTCGTCGTTGTCGGGGCTGACGTGGGAGGCCGTGACGGTCTCGTGGTACTTGGGGCTGATGATGATGATAATCAGGTATTCCTTCTGAGGGGGGTAGACGACACCCGTCAGTTTGCGCTGCTGACCAAAACCCCAGAGCGGCAACTCACCTCGCTGAGGTAGCGCTCCATAAAGTCGATCTTGCTGATGCTGCGAAATTGTTGCTCGAATATGTCAATCTGAAAGCAGCGTGTTTGATATTGCGGTCACTCTCTGGACTGGGAAGTATGGTGACGTTTTCCAAATGTCTTACGTGAGTGTCGAAGCCGTTATGTCGCAGCAGGGCGACGAAATTGATGATCTCGTTGACGTGCGCGTCATCGTCCGCCTCGTACGTGACGAACACCCTCCCTGCAACCATGTAGATGTGATTTAGAGTGAGATGGCCAATCACGCTTGTCTCCGGAGTCACGTGGGCCACTTACTCTGCTCCAGGGACAACGGCATGCTCTGCGTCAGCGGCTTCTCCGCAGGTGGAATGCTGTGGCCGCCCCTGCCAAACAAAATATTTAGCAAAGCAGGCTGATATCGCTGAATCCTACGATCTGGTTTGTTTACGTGGAAAGAATTCCAAAGATGAACTCACGTCGGGGTGAATCGTTCCCAAGGAGGTCTGCAGTCACCTGTGTGTTAACAACAAAAGTAAAGCTGAGAACAGCGCAGCAAAATGTGCGCAGCGACAAGTCGAGACTCACGTTGCTGCGGGGCGTAAGCCGCTCTGTTCTGATGCCACGGCAGCTTAACGGGGCCCCCGGCCGGGGCGTCGGAGGGACACCGGGCCCAGCAGGCGGCCCCCGGCAGGGAGCACATGTACGGCGGAAGCGTGTGGTGCCGGCTGGGCGACTCGGAGCGCAGCGAGCACGGCTGCTCCAGGCTCAACTTGTGTCCGGACCGGAAGCTCTGGCTGCAGCAGCTACAGAGTTCTGTGGGGTCCGAGCCGGACGGGGGTCCGCTGCTGGGATATCCCGACCAATCGCCGGAGAAACTGGACTGTTGCGGCCAGCTGCCGTCCGCCAGACTCGGAAACGGAGCCGCCGGGAAGGAACAGGAGCTCAGGCCGGAGAAGGAATTCTCGTCTGGGTTGCGTTCCCTGTCCTGCTCCAAACCTTGCGGGCCAAGCCGGCTGGAGGCGCCGGAGTGGTTGTAAAGGGGGGCCGAGTCCAGTTTGGGGGCGTTTGCTTCTCGCTGTTCTGCGCTCATGGTTTCATCGTCCTCTTGGGGTGTGTTGCTGTTGCTCAGGAACCAATGAAATTAAACTGAAGTATCAGAAGTGCTGCTAAGTGACACCTGCCACCTAGTGGCAAAAGGTGTCATTACAACTTGATTATTACCAATAAGACTCTTTTTGGCAAAGATTTGGTTGGACTTTGGTAAAGAAATACCTTTCTTTGAAAAGCAAGTTTTGTGTCACTCACCTATTTGGAGATTTGCAAGCTGGCAGCATGATTGAGCCTTCGTATATCCGTGTGTGTTCACATTGCACTTAATACAAACACACATGTATTAATGCAACATACTCTGATTAAAAAAAAACTGAAGTTACTTTTTACTTGACTCATATTATTCTAAAGTAACAATAAAAATGTCGCCTACTCTGCCCCCCACCTCTGTTACTACGCCCCCAGGCATTTTATGTTTTCGCCGTAATTATTTATGATTGTGTTGAGGATTCAAAATGTCTCCACCCAATAAATGTAACACGTTACAGTGAAATGTTATGGCCGTATCACGCAAAATAGAAAAACAACCACACACGCACAGCAATAGAGTGGAAAATGGTCGAAGGTGTTTCCCATTTTGCTCTAATATAAAACTAGTGGACAAAGTTATGTGATTGTTTTAATACTCAAAATGTATTTTGTTTTATGTTAAAATTAACAGTCAAGGAGAAAGAAGCCCGTGGTATGCAAGAAGAATGTGCATAGGCAAGGATTGGGTCTCACAAATATAGAAAGACAAGAACACAGACACGCACACTCGGAGTTGAGTAGCTTGACACGGGTGAGTTGGTTCACGTGCGACGACGTCGCTTTCAAAACTAACACTTAAAGTCGTTTGATCAAATCACGCCCAGGTCTGCATGTGTCTGCAGTACAAATAGTCATTCTTTTTATCATCGCGCAATTTGTTCCATTGAATGACGTATGACATCTAAAGTGACATTTAAAATGACATTCGCGGTTATGTGTATGACCTCAATAAATTTTCGCTCACATCTTTTTTCCTTTGCTAAAGATCTCACGAGGAAAAAAACTTCCATACCTTCTGCGTTGTTACAATATTTATACTGCTGGACTTTTTTTTTTTTTTTAACTGTCAAGTTACACAAATGCAAGGAAAAAAAAAAAAAATCTTACCGTCGCTCAAGCCTGTGTTGGTTGTGAGAATCCTAAGCGACGACGCGCAAATTCCCTCGCTGGAAAACGAGCTCGCTCGGCGGCTACTTTGTAACCAAGACGCTTGCTCGGTTCAATTTTGCCTTATGATCTGACGTGTGGTGAAGCGCACTCGCTGTCTTGTCTTGGGCTTTCCGCCAAGTCCCGCCTGCCGCCGACGTCCCACGCACTTTCAGCTATTTACACAAACTTTACACAAACTGTGAACCTAATAGTTGCATAGATTGCATGCATGGGGCTGCAGATTTAATGTTGTCATTCTTTCATTTATTCAGTGTCCCACATATTGACTTGATTGCACATTTACACAATATCAAAGATTTCACTAACTTAAACACTACAAAAATAGCATTTAGACTTTCATGCGAATAAAATTGAGTATTTCTCAATATTTTTCAACTAATTGTGTTGCTCCTTTCCCCCCTTAATGTACTTAATTAAGGTCTTTGCAGGAGCAGAGGTCAATGAAAATGAACAGTTGGTGCCTCACTCACACAGGATGGGAGTACGCCATGACATCAGCCGATTCAGAGAGAAGAACTGACTGATAAAAGAAAGATTGATTGTTTTGGGGAAATAAGAAAAAAACGCCTTAGGAGTATCGCTGGCGCAGCGATGAGCAAAACGCATTTTTGGCATTGTTTACATTTGAAGTCAGTGGTAGTCAATCTCTTTCTGTCAGCTTGTGGTAACCAAAAATGAAAACAGGCATAAAGTGATCATTGCTTTTATTGTTCTCACACAGAGCTAAGACAATTAAACCTGAAGTGTTATGTGAGGGCGAGTATGAAGTCTGCGCTGCGGACTTGTTTCTGTTGGGAAAAGCAAGCTTCCAGCCAGGCCTTGCCAACCAGCACGGCCCGATGGTAGCGGTGCGTCAATTCCCGCAGCTCCTGCTTTCACACGCGACAAAACAAAACAAAAATCACATTAACATGTGCAGATGACGTCAGAGGGGTTAAAATTGCCACGGCTAACCTGAGCGTGGACCTCGTGCTCCACTTCGGCGACTATGTGCGTGACTTCGCCGCTCATCACCTCATCTTCATCGCCGTCATAAGTGCGCTGCAGCTAAGGAAGCATGATGTGTGTGATTTCTTTTTTTTTTAGTCGAAGAACCATTTACAGCCTGATGTTGCCGAACAGCTATACACGTTTTTTAAATCTCTATTTTTTAATGTAATATTTGAATCAAAAAAAGGAATTGCATAGTGACTTTTGAGACAAGCTGTATTATTTCTCATAGTTGTGCTTCTTTCTCTTGCACCAGGTTGCAGTTATCAAGGATATGTGACGAGGTAGCGGGCCAGCCTCTTCCTGTCCGTTGCCGTCAGGTTGTAGAAAAACACACGGATGCCTTTCATGAAACATGGCAGCTCCGAGGAAGTCCGTGGGGAGGATGGGCCTGTCTCCTGTGCATCCGCGGCGGCCGAGCTGCTCGCTTGCGCCGAAGAGGTGGTGGCGGTGGATTTGTTTTTGCCACCGCGATTGTGATAGTATCTGTCAGCCAGGTTAAGGGAAGCGGAAGCTCAAAGGTGGCGTTAATAGGAGATATGAATATCATTTGATCTATTTTTAGAATTGCACGTCAGGCCTCTTGTATAAGGCCATTCCCCAACCCTGCCAAAAAAAAAGGATACATGAAAGTGGGGATGCCTCTGGAAGCCAGATGTTTTCTGATCAGACGCTCAGTGCCGTACCAGTTGAAGCCCTTGGTGGCGTGGCCGATGCGAGGCAGGTGCACGCTCGCTTAAGCGTGAAGAAAAAGAACAGTTCGTATCAGCCAACCTGGCACGCATTCCAGTGTAGCCACAGAGGTAGCGCAGTGCGGCGGTGACGGGAGAGGGGGGTGTCTTAGCATATCCCGTCAGTCAAGTCTAACCATGACACAACAAAAAAACGCCGCCACGACGCCAAGAAAATGTTGCTCAAACCTGCAGTGTGAGAAATCAACTACAAGGGCAACAACAGTTATTTGTAGAATACTCGTGAAACGTCACTTCGTGTCGTATTATCACTTTGCTTTCTTAAAAAAAAAAAAGAAAGACTTTTACCTACAAAAAAAAATACAATTTATTGTTGTAAAATGTGACTGTTTTCCTCGAAAATTAAATGTAATTTTTGCAATATTACATCTTAAAAAAAACTTTATCTGGTGGCGTACTAATTCTAATTTTTCTTAACATGTAAATATTCTAAAAAATATATAATTATTTATATAAAATATTGTGAAAAAATCATAAAGGTAAGAGTAACTTAAAGAATTAAAAATGTGACACAATATTGCAGGTGTACCTAATGAAGTGGCTGACTGAGTGCATTTGGATTTTATTGATACGTTTTCCACCTTTGTGCCGTTTAGCGGCGGCGTGAATCTTCCTCAGGCCTTGGTCGAGTGCCGTCAGAAAGATTCCGGACAACTTGTTGGCTTTGTCTCGCTGCTGCGCGACGATGAGGGCCAGCTGAGGAGGGAGCAGAGGATACTCAAAAACTGAACATCGTGATGGAAATCAAGACAGGAAGTCACACGGCGCCATCGCATGCGCACACGTGCGAGTATATTTTCGGAAACCCACGTGATCGTTCCCGTCCAATCGGGACTGTTTGTCATCGATGGGAAAAAACAGCACGTTTCCGACATCCAAGTCTGTGGAGGAAAAACAAAGCGTTGGCATTTGTTACGTTATCGATTCTCCTGCCAACATTTTTTTCTTCTTCTCATACCTTTCATCTCTCCTGCCAGCTCGTACTGCCGCCGTGGTTCATCCGACCGCACCTCCAGCGCGGTGAACAAGCCTCCCTTCCCCCACCAGCCCGAGTCATCTAAGAAAATGTATTTTATTTCCAAGGTGATGCGTAAAACAATCAGTAGCGGGTCAGAAGGCGTGGCACGTACCCACACAGTGGACGATGACGGCGTCCCCACGCGCGGTGTGAGGATGCGTGACGTCTCCCAGGACGTAGCTGATGGCGCCGCTATCTGAGTCGGCCGAGCTCACGCTGCTGCCGTCCTCCTCCTCTTCCTCGTCTTCCTCGCTGTCCGCAGATTTCAGGCAGCGGGATGTGTAGCCTTGGGACGCCCACCACGCCATCCTGCGTGGAATGACATCAATGACGATGCAACTTTTTGCTTGGTGGTACGCCGTCAAATGTGTGTCCGAAACGGACTTTTTCTTGTACTTCTGCTCCTCCTGCTTCTTCTTAGCCTCTGCCTCATATTTGGCCCGCTTGGCCGCCGCCTCCTGGCGCTTCTGTCGGCGCAGTTCCAGCTCCGCCTCCGTGAGAGGACGCCGCTTCCTGGTCGGGAAGATGAGCCCCGTCGCCGACGACACCTGAAACAAATACGGTATAATTCAGATCCTACTATAGTCTGTTGAGTGTCAATGGGGAAAGTCGTACGTCGGTTTTGTTCCGTAGACTTCGTCCTTCCCCGCCAGCTTTCGGCAACTCGGCGAGCTGTTGCTCCAGCAGGCGCTCGAAGCTTCTCTGGTCTTCCGAGCTGGGGTCCTTGCTGTAGTCCTTTCCCTCAAAGTAGTACATGTGGTCTGGGAGGGCAATAACGGGTTGACATTTCCAACCCTTGTTGATCTCCAGATGAGAAGCTCCACGGTGAAAACGTACTCTGCCTGTCCGATTCCGAGTCGCTGTCTTCATCGTCTCGCAAGGGGGAAGGCGCTTCGCCGACATCATCTTGATCAGATGTCCAGCGGCCGTCGCGTGAGGCGCCGAGGATCTTCTCCAGTTTCACGTCCTGGACCGAGCTCTCGTCCGAAGACAGCAACTTGTCCACGCCAAACTTCAAGATCTCACTGAGCTAAGGAAAGCATATTTTGAAATGGTTTTTCCAAACAATATGTTTCTGTATATTGGAAGCCCCCACAAAAAATTGGGTGGTGTTGTGCTCACATGCAGTCCGGCCGCCGCCGACTGGGCGCGCTCCAGCAGCGAGAAGCGTCCCTCTTCGATCACCGTGTTGGTGAGCTCCAGCTTGGAGACGGCACGCGAGTACATGATCTCCTCAACCGTGTCTCTGGCCAGCAGGCGGATCACCTTCACCGGCCTGTCGCCAAAAATATAAGTCACACACCCACTGAAGATGATTAAAACATGTGTTTTCTGTCCAGGTAAAGGATGACATCACGATCGAGGCGGACACCTGCTCTGGCCAATGCGGTGACAGCGTGCGGCTGCCTGCAGGTCGTTTTGAGGGTTGAAGTCGCTGTCCATGAAAATGACCGTGTCGGCGGCCGTGAGGTTCAGGCCGACGCCTCCTGCATGATATTTTTTCAGGTAATAATTGATCAATGAAATCAATATGGAAAATATATTTAGCTACTTAATTCATATTCCACAATATGGTACACAAACTAAATCAGCCTTTTGATTAACTTTCTACTTGAAGACTCATGCAGGACGTGAAGGCCAAAGTATATCAGGAAAGTGACAGGAAGTGGCTGCCGTCACGCAGCGCAATGGCCTTGTTTTCGTCATCCTGTCGCAGATCTTATCTGCTTTCATCGGGCTCTCGCTTTCCTCCCTCACACACACACACACACACACGTTTTAGCTGAAGATGCAAGATGTGACGAGTGTGCAAGTTCACCTGCTTTGGTGCTAAGCAGGAAGACAAAAACATCTTTGCTGCTGAAGTTCTTCACAGCAAGATTGCGTTCTTCGCCACGAACCGAGCCGTCCAGGCGCTCGTAGCTGAAACCTGCGTGGAAAAGAAATCCGACTTGTTTGGTCACATGAGGTACAGCTGCTGCTAAGAGCGCTGACCTCTGTACTCCAAGTAGTCCTGAACAATGTCCAGCACCCTGGTCATCTGGGAGAAGAGTAGAACTCGATGGCCGCTGCAAGCGAGCCACATTAAAAAAAAAGCTTTTAAGGGGCCCTAAGTAAACGTGAAGCCAATCAAATAAATAAATAAAATAGAAGTTCATATAAATGTAAGATATTTAACTTTTTATTGATAATTTTCTGTTCATTTTTAATGAGTTTTGAAAAATTTCTCGCATTTATTTACGATCCAGCGGGTGACGGCAAAGTCACGCACCCTTGCTGCAGGTAGGCCAGCATGCTGTCAAGAAGGCAGAGTTTGCCGCTGGCTTCCACCAGATGTTCCCCCATCTCAAACGGCTCAGGCTCCACTCCTGGCCGAAACAAAAAAACATTTAAACCTCACGGGAAGCTGCACCTGAAACGAGCTGAAGTCACCTTACCGTCAAACAGATACGGATGGTCCACGCACTTCCTCAACTGAATCAGGATGTTCAGCAAACGGGTCTTGTTGCTTTGGTCGCTACCAAAAGCCTCTTGAAGAAGAAAGCACATTGTCGCCATCCTTAAATGGTCCAATAAAATCCTGGAAGTGACACTCACCGACATCTTTCATGAGGAGGGCTTTGTAGTATTTCTTCTGCAGCGCAGACATGCCGTGGTAGACCACCACTTCCGTCTTCTTGGGCAGATCCACCGCCACCTCCGACTTGACCCGGCGGAGCAAGAAGGGCTCCAGGATGCTCTGGAGCTCGGCGGCTAAGGGGCCGACACGTAATATGTATGTCGAACTTTTTCATTTGTTGAAGATGTTTCAGAAGTTGTGCATCCTCTAATTTTCTGTATGCAGACAAATGTTTTTGGGTTCAATCATACCGAGCGCAGGTCGATTCCGCACATCGGCGTAAGAGCGGGCAAACCCGTCGACGTCGTCCTCCGAGAAGATGGCGGGCTGGATGAAACTCAGCAGGGAGTAGAGCTCCTGCAGGTTGTTCTGGATAGGCGTGCCGGTCAGTAGAACCCGGAAACCCACTGAGAACTAGACAGGAATGTATTAGTGATGATGATAACAACAAAGATGGCGCCCACCCAGTACCTCCGTCAGGGTCTTCCGGAGCAGAGAGTTCTGGTTCTTGAGCCGGTGAGCCTCGTCTATGACCAGAACCTTCCACTTCCAGCTGAGGGGGGACGGCAACGGTGAAACGGTAAGAAAAGAAATTCTGATTTCATTATACCAAAGCTCATTGGGTGAGGGAATTAAACAATACAAATCATACAAAATCTCAGCGTCAATATCGTTGTTGTAAGCAGATGAAAACACAAGGGAGCGATGTCGCCACCTAGTGGCCAAGTTGTTAAATAACTTCATCAAACAACATCTTTACTTGGGATGGCTACCTTAGTCTATTTGAGTTTGGACTTTAAATCCAATCATTGAATTTTGGAGAGGACACTCACCGTCTCAGGAAGGAAGCATCTTTGAGGCAGAGCTGAAAAACAGGCCATTTTTTAAAAAGTAGAGGAATCAACAAACGTGTTCCTCCATGTTCACACACCTCGTATGTAGTGAGCAGAACGTGAAAGTCTTGCGCGTCCCCTTGAATCTCAATCCGTCTCTCTTTGTCTCCCTTGTAGCATAGCACAGTCAAAGATGGTGCAAAACTGGAAGGGAAAAAAAAACCAAGCTGAAACCTTTACAGGTAGATATTATTTTATGACGCTAGACTCAAACATCTTTACCGTTCCAACTCACTCCTCCAATTCTCCATGACGGAGAGTGGGCTAAGAATTAAAAATGGACCTTTGACATCAAGAGCGCCTGACATGTACACCAACAGGCTGATGGTCTGAACGGACGAAACACAATTTAAAGTAAATAATATTAAAAAGAAAACATTGCAGAGCGACCACAAGTCAGTCATATGCAACAAAAGACATAATATTATGGAGAAACTTGTTCGTTCTCTCAAACCTGACAAGTTTTCCCCAAGCCCATCTCATCTCCCAGGATGCATCCCTGCTGGTTTTTCAGGCACTGAGTCAGCCACTGGACGCCATGCAGCTGGTAGGTCCTCAGCTGGATCCCTGTTCGAGAGCCAAATCAAACCAAAGTCCATCTTAGCTTCCTTACGAATGGAAGAGATCATTGAAACTTCCCTCCGCTTTGCTGTAAAAGTGACCTTTTAAACCCCAACGCTGCAAGTCGCGCTGAGTCAAAGTCGTCTTCTTTTTGGCGGGCACGCTGTTTTTAATCTTCAGCAATAATTCAGTCATATTTTTTTACATCAAAGGGACCAAAACAGAAAATATTAATGTGTACAGGAAAGGCGTCTAAGCTGAGCGCTATGCCCCGCCCTCAAAGTCGAAAACACTTCCGAGTTGTCACGTGATGCCGGAAGTTATCCAACTTTTCGAAATTCTCGAAATTATAAAATACAACGCTGTGATTTGATCCAAGCCTGTTTTATTGTTTCATCTTAAGCAACAAATTGATTGTTTTGTTATGGGAATACAAAAATGAAATACAGGCGAGACTGCCAAACAGTTCCGTCACGTGACTCGTCGACACGAAAAGTAAAATGATCAGAAACAAAAATAATAATGTTAACATGCATATTCAAGGAAAAGAAGTTTAAAACACTTTCAAAGTTGATTGCAGTATTTTGAAATGAAACAATTGGCTTTTTTTACGTTTTTTATTGTGATGCATCAAGTTGTGATACTTTACAGTAGCAGAAACATTTCAGGTAAAACATTTTAATTTAAAATGAAATATATACTATACAACAAAAACCATAATTGTGTATAAACATACAAAAAGATACAGGAAGAATGAAATATACATAATGCACATGCACCCCACTTTCATTTATAAAAAATAAAAAAGCCAGGGGGGGGGGGGACACACACCTCTCCCTTAAATAAAAAACTGCAATATTGATGTCACCAGGCAAAGGCCTCATTTCATGCACATGGCCACCAACCTCAAGATGGCATCCCTGCAAAGTAATTTTTATCAGGTTAGACCAAAGCTACAAAAGTGTAGACAAAAGCAGTTCATTATCAAGTTATATCTATGTATTCATTTTTATTAGTGACAATGTTAAAATGACAAACCTGACAAATGGGATGTAAGAAAGGCTGTACCTGTAAACAAACCAGCAGTTTAAGTCCAACAAGGTCTGTAAATATGAGGTGATATTTGAAAAGGAAAGATGATAAACTCACCAAGTGAACGACAACACTTGCAGGATGACAAACAGCAACGCCAGACCAAAGTTTTTCCACTAGAACCAAAAAGATACAATTACTGGCAAGTTGGCTTGAACCAAAGTTTTTTCTAAGTGACATAACAACCCACTTAAGTCACTCACCCAGAAAGCGGCACAGAGAGTCAAGACTAGACAAGTCTGAAATAAAACACACACAAAAAATTGTATTTTTTAGTGCATAAAATAAACACCCAATTTCAAAAAGTGGTATAGTGGTGATCATTGCACTTTCAAGTGGACAAAATGAGCTCACAATCATTATGGTGGTTGCCAACGCTCTTGTCTTGTCACACATCCTCTTCAGTTGCTTCACGGGGCCCATCAGGAACATGGTACTGTATAGCACAAACATTCGTTTGGGGTGGGGTTAAAAGGGTGTGTAGACTTTTGATATTGCCTGATGACACACACTAACCTTGCCAGGGCACAAATATTTCCAAACGTGTAAAAGACGATGAATAGGATGATGCCGATCCTGGGGATGAAAAGTAAGCACACCCCCTGCAAAACACAACGATTAATCTTTTATTTTGAAATCTTAAATGTGGAGTAATTTGGTGGATTTATTAAAATGATAGCAATTCAGACTCAGTCTAAAATGCTTTGGTCCACTATGAGTATTTAAAAAAAAAATAGAGTTGTTGGAAATCAGGCACAGTTGAGTAGAATGCAATTTATATTAAAAATAAATAAAAACGGATTCAAAAGAACAATGTAGTTGCGTTAAAGTCAGAGCATCAGCAACATTCCTGAGAGCGAGACCAACCAGTAAAACGACAACAAGGCTACACTCAGCTTTCTCCTCCCCAACAAAATGTTGCCCGTTTCCGTGTGGGTCTTACGAGAATGGCGCAAACTCCTCCGATCACAAAACAGGCGATGAATCCTTTCACGCGAGTCCCCCAGCCCAACGTGGATGCTTCGTTCGCCGCCTGCACAAACGACCGCGGCAATTAACGATCAAATAAACGGGCACCACAAATCAGTCTGCTTTTGCTTACCTCTAAAATCGTCCTATCTTCTCTGCGCGATTCCTCGCCGCTTAAAACCGATTTGAGTTTATCCATACCCAAGTCTGGAGTTTACTTGGATTTGCTTTTTGAAATGAGGACAAATGTTGCGAGTATTTCCCTGAGTGGCACGGCGTGACCTACCTGAGCGGCTGGATGACGTCACCACCGCTTACCTGAGATCGTCAGAGCGGAAGTGTCGCTCTTGGGGAGAAACCGTGCCCTGTCGTTGTCCTGGCAACCACACTTAAGTACGTACGACTCAGTCTTTTAAATTGAATGAATTAAAAGGATTCGTGCACAGGCGTTTATGGGTGCTAGGGGGTGCTATAACCCCAGTTAAGCCTCGCCAGTGTTTTATTAGTCATAATTTTACTGTTTATTTACATAACAAGCACATTTAGACATAATATGTTTTTATTAGTGTTGCAAAAAACATGAGACTGTGATAAAGTGCAAGTCACTCTTAAAAAGATACCGTCATTATTTCTTAACACGTTTGTAGGAACATAAATAGAAGTGTGTGGTTTGTTTGTTTGTTCACGACCAAATATGACGTAACAATACTCAAGTGTAATGACATGAAATAACGTTATAAAATACAAACAGTTTGGCAAAACAGGGCCCCACCCTGCTCATACTGGCTGGTATAGCAATAGCAAAATAGCTAGCTACCGTTGATATCATGGGCCCTGAAAATACAAGCTACTAAAGGCTGTTAGAATAACACATGAAGGCAGTGATGATTCTCCTCACACCTCAAACATATTGTCCCTGATTTTAAACGACCACGGTGGCGGTGGTCGGCGTCACACCGCCTCGTCCTCAGACTCAGGGTCTTTGTTGCTGCGCTTCAACAGGCCCATTTCCACTGGGGGGGTTTTCTTCAGTCGGGTGCGAACGGCACTAGGAAGGAATTGACGACAAAAAAAAAACATGTTAACTGTTGGGAGAAGGAGCGAATTGACCATTGCTAGCTGCATATCCTCACCAGCTGACCAGGCAGTAGAGCATGCCTACGCCGAGCATGGCGAAGGCGAGGTGCCACGAGTAGCACATGGTGATGAACATCATGTTGTTGTGGTCCTTGGGGTCCCACTGGGCCCCACTGGGAGGGTACAGCACGTAACCGATCTGGGATGCAAACACGAGAGAAAACTCAGGCGGTTGCTTAGCAACGCACCTGCAATTCTGCTGGGACCGCTAGTGGGAAAGTAGCAAAATGGCCGCCACCTGAGATGAATGAAAACGAATGCATGTTCCAAAACGTAATCAGAATAGCGCCTTTGGACTAGTGGGGCCACCTAGAACACTTTGAAAATATTTGACCACTCACCTGCCAGAACCAGCTACCCTGCAACAGCGTCAGGGCGCAGCGCAGCAGCTCCAGAAGGATGTTGCCTCGGTGAAAAAGCTCCAGGAAGGCCACCGCCGCCCCGCCGAAAACAGCGTAGAGCAGCAACATGTGCAAATGCACGTCCAGCATGGACCGGCCATGGAGGTGATAAAGGAAGAGGAACCCTGCAAGAACAACATTTCATTTTTGGTAACGTCCTCTCAAAGGGGTTTCACTATTTTCTGTACTGAATGTCCAACCTTCATTAAAGAAGGCGATTGCCATCATCATCCTGTCGAGGGCGAGGGGCGCGGCCTCGGTGGTGTGGACAATCAGGGACACACATCCTGCCAGGCCGAAGAAGAGATACATGGTGGCGTGTTGCCAGTTCATCAGGTCTTTCCATTGCTTCTCCGCAGAGTCGTACAGCCTGAGTCTCGGTCCGTCGGCCAAGAACTGCTCCGCTATCATCCCTGGATGACAAACGGCGGCGGTCAATCACATAACGGACCCCCTGCGGGATGTCACCAGCTTGCGCTCACCTGCTAACGAGAAGAAGAGAACCAGCGAGCTCTCTATGACCTCCAGGCGACGTTGCGCCGCTCGGCTGCTCAGCCGGGTGGAACCGATGTTCTTGTTCCGCCGGGTGGCGTGCCACAGTGAGTACTTTGCCGTCCACCAGAGGCCGCCAATTAGGAAAAAGGTCCCAGGAAGCGCGTGGCCCTTGAAGCTCCCCATGATGCAACTCCTGCAGTGGGATGACATTGAAGGAAATATTTACTTTAGTTATGACTTTGCATCGTGTTGTGAGAAGGTTGAGCAGGAAAAGGAATGGTAGGCTGGAATTGAAGCACACAGTAATGACAGGCAATTAGCTTGTACACACTCGCATTTGGAGCTTCAAATCCGATTTAGAGAATAATTTTCTGACAACCTGCTTGATTTGATTTCCCAAGTAGCGCGGTAAGCATCCATTTTAGGAGATGATGATCAAACGGTCGGTCACCTTTTGAAAGCAAGGATGCTCAAACATAAGTGGATGTTTGTTTCCGGGCAAGACCACTTCAGAATGAGAAAAACAAAACCATCGCCGTGGCAACCGCTGTGTTACAATAGAGGCAGGAGTGAGGGTTAAATAAAATAGTGCTTGGGGTTTTGATTAATTGTGAAAATGTAAATAGAAGCATCAGCTGTGCCAAAAGGTGCACTGACAAAAAGCACTAAAATGAATTTAAGTAAGTTTAGAATGAAATGAAATGATATAAGGACCTGGCTCATTTGTCAGCAAGCTATTTTTGGAGCTTCTAAAATCAACAAAAAGCAGACGATTCTTTTTTTACACAATACAAGTTTACAACACAAGAACATTTGAAATAAACAAAATATGGGGGAAATTGAGAATAAATTGTAATTTTAGATAGATTTTTTCTGTATTACATAAATGATTAAAACATGTAAATTGCGGTATGGTATTTTTGTAGGGATCTTGAAAAAAGATATTTATCAGTAAAAAGGTTAAAAATAAAGCAGAAAGTTGTATGTGAGTTTTATAATGTACGGCTTATTTAAAATAAGTAAGCACAAAGCATTTAAGAGAAGAAAAAAAAGCTACAGAGTGGAAAAACCAAGGGGGTGAGCATCTTACCCAAAGTAGTTGTGTCTCCTAATATTTCAAAAAGAAAAAGTTAGTTAAAATAAAAATGAACACTTCTTGAATTTTCCATCATTTGAGCAAACTTCCTCATCGAAGTAGACCCTGACTTTCTCCTCAAAATCCTCGTCGCCTCTGAACCGTTTCACAACATCTTTTTTCCCCATTTTCCCTCTCGAGCGCTGTGATTGGTTGGCAAGGCTCAGCGACGTCACATTCACGATTTCCCGATGGCCGAAACACGCGTCAATCTCAGGTTTCCACGTGTGCATTTTCACTCCGCCTGCTCAAGAAAAAAAAGAGAATCCGCAACTTTCCGTACTGCCGAGTCGAACCGAGCAGAAACGAGGCCCGTAGCACGTACACAGCAGCCGAGGAAGTCTTTGTCCACTTTGGCACCTCCCCTTGCCAAGGAGGATTTGTTTATTATACATATTGGGCGATAGTACACAGAAAAACGAGTGGTTCCTGAAGGGGACACCTATTTAGGAAATGAATGGGGGGGGCGACCATTTGCAATGAAAATAAGTTTATTTTCAATTTACAAGAATACGCAAAGTATTATTTTCAATACATTATATATTCATAGTTGTCTCTCCTGGCCTGTATTGGGAGTCATGCACTCCTTCACTACTCCCAAATAGTAACAATATACTGTATATAAATGTAATTTGTGGACTAACCCTAACCCTACTTAAAAGTCCACTAAAAGTCCGTATGTGGTGAATAATGATTTTTTTTTTTTGCAAAATGGAAAACTGACTCGATAGGGAGTGATCCTCAACACAACCCTGGTGGTACACGCGAAACACACAATCCACTCCATTAGGTACACTACAGTACATGAGCTGTTCAAGAGTGTAACAGTGAACCAGACCAAAGTAAAAAAAATAAAATAAAAGAATTTGCAAATATACGAGTTAACTATTATTTTCGCAACGACAAGGAGGAGTTCATGCAGGGATGGTGGAGTTGTGGAGCAAATTAGCGGGACGAGAACCAGGGCATGGACACCAGGACACGACACGTTTGTTTCTTCCACAGCCATTGCTCCATGCACTGAAACACATTGTGAAATACATTTTTATTAATATATCAGGTAAGATAGTTGTCAGCACAGTGGAGCATGTGGTCAGCCTGCATGCCTTGCCATCAAGAAGTTGTAGACTAAAATCTCTGACGTGGCAATTCCGCGTTCGGCCTGCCACTGAAAAATATACACTGTGTTAAGTTCAACGGTGTCGGCGCAGGGAAAGCTGCCGGCGGAACGGCTGCCGCTGCTGCTGTTGTTGTTTTTCGGGGGTGACGGCACCGACTTCATCCGCGGACCTCCGCCTGTCGCTCAGGAGTCTCCTCACCATGCAGGTCGCGGCCGTCTCGCTGCCACTGCGTGGGCCGCACGGCTCGGACCTGCGAGCGGCCTTTCGTCCAAAAGCAGACTGGTGAGTTTTCATGACGTCATGCATGGCAAGTTAGTATTTACAAGCATTACCTCCTTGTGAAAGGTGTGCGCACAATGCGGCTCTTGAAGGCCAGCACCACTTTTGTACACGTTGTCATGACAAAGCAGACACATCTTGACATCTCCGTTCTGAAAAACAAAAACACATGAAGAAAAAGCAGCGTCGTCTTCATTTTGTGACCTCTGCCTGCTCACCTGGGACGGGGTGCATTTATCTTGAAGACAAAGTCTTTTTTGAAAGGATTCGGTCAGCTCAGGGATGGTTCCGATGCGGCTCTCCGGGACGGCCGACTTGGAGCGTCCGTTGTCGTCTGAGGATGTCCGCCGAGCCCTCTGGTGAGGTCTGACCTCACCCTTGTCCTCTCGGCTTTTCGCGTGACTCGCAGTAGTGGCCGCGTGTAACCGGTTCAGCTTCATGGCGTCAAGTTGGGACTGTGGAAAAAGCAGAATTGTTTTATCTACCATTTCATTTTAGCTGAGTCACCGTTGATTAATCGATGAGGTCATTGATACAGATATTTTATGTCATTGTGTTGCATTCTTACGACTGTTGGAAGAGATGCTCGTCTATCAACTCTTGTCTTGGCCGGTCTCCTAAAACTTCGCTTCCTTTCACGCAGGTGTCCTCCTCCACCACCTCCGCCGCGTCCTTCGGCTCCGTGTCCCCAGTAGCTGCTCATCCACTTGGTAAAGTTGCCGTCATCATCCTCGTCGTCCATGATGATGGCGGGCAAAAGCCTCAGCGACATGACTGTGGGATGCGGTGACTGACTGAACGCCTGACTGACTATTCCCAGGTTATCCTGAAATAACCTGCCGCAATCCCTTTCAATCTATTAGCTGGAGGAGAGTTGTCACTCTGGAGGGACTGACGATGGGAGTGTTGGTTTTTGGAACCCTTTTCATTTCAACCCAGTCAGCATCCGCACCCCCACCCCCTCCCCGAGGCATCTCCACAATGTGCCATACTTTCCATGAGCGCATCAAACATGTCAATAGTTATGGAGTGCTTCCCTGGTCCTGGTATGTAGGACAACAAAACATCAGCTTATAACACTTCCGTGTGTGCATGAAGCGTGCGAGGCAAAATATCATTATTTTTTTTATTTACTTCATTTCATTAAAAAAAAAAACATATTTAACATGGAAATTAACACAAAATTGGTGATAATTGGTAATACTGCCCCCGGTGGCCAAGTAATTATCACTAGAAGGAGCAACACAATGTCCATTGTAAAGAGTAGCAAAATATGACAAAATTGTTTCTTCTTCTTCATGTTTTAATGAAATATATTTTAACATGACTAAAACAACCAGATTTCATGAGATAGCTTTTAATTTGGCAATATTGAATTTTACAGGAGCTAATCTTGTAAATTTCCAACAGGCTTGAGATAAACAACGCGAAGGGATGGCATGCGATTCTTTGCAATAGGGTCACTTAGACACAAAATCATCAACATTTTTATTTTATAGGTTACCATTATGTTGACACGTGTGTTAGTCTTTGCCAACTACTCTGTCCCATTTGGGAGCTGAGCCCTGTTGTGTCTGGACGCCACTCGATGTTTTTTTGCCTGCGGCTATTTGTTCTCGACCTGTGACCGACACTCACCAGTCGTCAAAGTCAGCTACAGTCAACCCCGTCAGGCTTAAATAACGTCTCTATAACGAAGAGGTGTTAGAGCTAAAATTACTCCTATAATATTAAGGAGACTTGGATCATTTTAGCTCAGTTTATAGGATTTCAAATTCAAGCTCAAACCAGGGTTGGGGTTTCTCAGGCAGGGGTTGTATTTAAAAACAGATTTATAGTTACAAAAATGGATTGTTTGTATGTCTAAAGCACCTTTAAATTTTATTTGAGACAACAGAACAAACCGTCAAAACACAAAATAACATATTGGACCTGAACTAATCGGAAGCAAGTTTGGACTACAAATGACACTACTTAAAAACTACAGCTCCCGTCAGCCGCTATCCCATGATTCTTCACGTTGCTCCAAGCACGCGAAGAAGACGACTTGCGCAGAGCTGCTAACTCGCTAGCTAGCGCGCTCGCCGATCCTGGGTTGCTCATCATGGCTGCCTCCAAGCCAGTAGAGCCGCAGTCCGGCACCGGCCTCCCCCGTTGGCAGCTGGCTCTGCTGGTCGGCGCTCCCATCGTGCTCGGGGTAGGAGCCGTGTACCTGTGGAACCGCAGCAAGGCGAAGGGACGCCCGGGGAAAGGCAGCGGCGAACGGATAACACCAGAAGGCAGCGCCAGTCCGGAGCAGGGCCAAGACAGCGACTCGAGAGCCAACCAGGGGCTGGACAACATGGTACCGCTCGGCGGCGTTTTCATATGGCGCAACCGCGAGGGTTGTAGCGTGCCGCGGGGCTTGCTGGGCGGCTTATCCGGCCGAGGGTGTGTCATTGCCACTGAGGTGACGCGCACCCAAGGACACCTGCCTATGACAGCTACCCTCCGGCTGGGGAGGCCACGCGCACTCGGTCTATCGACTCGATCAAACAAATGAGAATGTGCTAATGCTACGAGCTCACTAACCTACAAATTTGCAGGGCTGGTTGCTAATTCGTCATAATGCTATCGTCAGGATTTCATTGTAACCTAACTTTAACTTAAAATGTGTTTTATGTTTGATAAGTATAATTCTGTAAATTTAATTTGATTGCAACAAAGGCAGATGCTGCAAGTTGGTTATTGCTCCTGTGTTCCTCCCCTTTTAGAGCCCTTTGGACAGGGCCCAAGCAGCAAAGAACAAAGGCAACAAATACTTTAAGGCAGCCAAGTATGACAATGCCATCCAGTGTTACACCGAGGCCATCGCGCTCTGCCCAGCCGAGCAGAAAAGCGATCTGTCAACGTTCTACCAGAACCGAGCAGCGGCCTTCGAACAGCAGGTTGGCACCACGCTCAACAAAACAAGCAAAGAGTTCTTGAGTCCTTCTCTGCTTCTTGAGGAGATCAGGCGTGTTGATGTTACATTTTGATGCATAATTTACAACCCTAAAATGTAGATAATCTGTTTAGGTAACTGTGTCTAATTCATTCATTCATTTAATCTTTTGTTTTTCCACAGATGAAATGGACTGAGGTGGTGCAGGACTGCTCAGAGGCTGTGAAGCTCAACCCGCGCTATGTCAAAGCTCTTTTCAGGAGGGCTAAAGCTTTGGAGAAGCTGGACAATAAGAAGGAATGCTTGGAAGGTGAGAGGTGTAGATGTGTGTGAGGGGTAAAAATGGAAAAAAAAAGTTTTTGCGTGACATTCCTGGTTGTGTGACATTACAGATGTCACTGCTGTGTGTATCCTGGAGGCCTTCCAGAACCAACAGAGCATGCTGCTGGCAGATAAGGTGCTCAAGCATCTGGGGAAGGAGAAGGCTAAAGAAAAATACAAGGTATGTACTTTCCTTGTTTGCACTTTAACTGTAGACTAAAATAACATTAAATTTCAATAATTGTATTCAAAACAATGCCATTTAAAATATTTACCAAGGGGAAAAAAAAACCATTGTATGTGTTCAGGGAGAAACACTGACACCTAGTGGCTGGAAATAAGCATAGTAAATGAACTTGCTTGAAGGGAAAGTAACCATGCTCCGTCTGTTCCAGAACCGTGAGCCAATGATGCCTTCGCCTCAGTTCATCAAGTCCTACTTTGGTTCCTTCACCGATGACATCATCTCGCAGCCCCTGCAGAAGGGCGAGAAGAAGGATGAGGACAAAGACAAGGAGGGCGAGGCCTCTGAAGTCACGGCCAGGTATGAGGGAAGATGATTTGCTCTTTCTCAAGGGGATGGCAAGCTTGCTATTTGGCGCTCTTAAAAATTGCTCCACATCGTTAGCTCGGGCTACCTGAAGGCCAAGCATTTCATGGAGGAGGAGAACTACGACAAGATAATCAGCGAGTGCACCAAGGAAGTGGACTCTGAGGGTCGCTACACGGCCGAGGCGCTTCTGCTGCGCGCCACCTTCTACCTGCTGATCGGCAACGCCACCGCCGCTCAGCCCGACTTGGACCGCGTCATCAACATGCAGGAGGCCAACGTGAAGGTGCTTGCATTTTTTTTTTTTTTGCTTGTTTTATTTTGGTGTGGGCTCATCTATTTTCTCGTCGGCAGCTGCGAGCCAACGCTCTCATCAAGCGTGGCAGCATGTACATGCAGCAGCAGCAACCCATGCTGTCCACGCAGGACTTCAACATGGCGGCGGAGATCGACACGCGCAACCCCGACGTGTACCACCACAGGGGGCAGGTATAAGTCAGGTTGATCAATTCTATATTCTATTTCCAGAAGTGATGTTTTATAACTTGTGGCTGTTTGCTCAGTTGAAGATCCTTCTAGACCAGGTGGATGAAGCCGTGGGGGAC
The DNA here is from genome assembly GCF_901709675.1 of Syngnathus acus. Taxonomy (NCBI): domain Eukaryota; kingdom Metazoa; phylum Chordata; class Actinopteri; order Syngnathiformes; family Syngnathidae; genus Syngnathus; species Syngnathus acus. Next base: position 2,515,510 of record NC_051090.1, on the reverse strand, counting down.
TTTGACGAGTGTATCCTGCTCAGGCCCGACTCCGCTCTCGCCCAGGCACAGAAATGTTTCGCACTGGTAAGTTTAGACAATCGTCCGCCACGTTTTAGCGTGAACGACTTTGCGTGAAAAAACACTCCTGTGTCCTCCAGTACAGACAAGCGTACACGGGCCACAAACCATCACAAGTCCAGATCGCCATGGACGGCTTCGAGGACGTTATCAGAAGGTTCCCCAAGTGCGCTGAGGGCTATGCGCTCTACGCTCAGGTAAGAACTCAGATTTATTCTCAGTGTGACAACAATACTTTAACATTTTCATACCTCCTTCTTAGGCTTTGACCGATCAGCAGCAGTTTGTCAAAGCGGACGAGATGTATGACAAGTGTATTGAGCTGGAACCCGACAACGCCACGACGTATGTCCACAAAGGGTAAGACTGTCACAATGGAGGATTCCTACTCTTGATGTCTACAGATCTGCTTTGGGTTCAGCGAGGCTTTAAAAAGGCTGTGGCGTAGTGTGCTATAAATCTTGATCCCTATTCTGTGCAGATTGCTACAGCTCCAGTGGAAGCAAGACCTGGACTTGGGTCTAGACCTCATCAGCAAGGCCATCGAGATTGACAACAAATGTGATTTTGCCTATGAAACAATGGGAACAATTGAAGTTCAAAGGTGAGGGGACCCCACTGATCTTTTTCGAGATGTGAGATAACCAGAGGGTAACTTTTTTCCCCCAGGGGTAATCTGGACAAAGCGATCGAGATGTTCAACAAGGCCATCAACCTGGCCAAATCGGAGATGGAGATGGCACACTTGTACTCGCTGTGTGACGCGGCGTACGCCCAGACGGAGGTGGCCAGGAAGTACGGCCTCAAGCCGCCAACGCTCTAACTCGGCATCAATCTGAAGGTTGCTCGTTCTCCAATCGTAACTGTGTAACTGCATCGATTTGTTTAAGCGAGGTGGGGAAAATGCTGGATTATAATGTAAAAAAGAATAATAATTCGAAGAGCCCGCCTGAGCATCGTGTTTACGTTGTGTTTGAAAAAGGGTCTGGAATGCTTAAGGTTTTTTTTTCCCCACCATGTGTCACACACACAAATGACAGTTAGTACGATTAAAAAAAGGGGACTTGTGACTTGTCAGCAGAGAATACTGTGAGAGAAAGTTTGACTATCAAAGTGTTTTGTTCCATTTATCTCCCAATATCAGTTCCAAATTGAAGATTCAAAACATGTAGCCAAATATGTCATGTCTGTCTTGGGAATGCTTGGGCCTGTATGCAAAAGTTGATTCGGAAGCAGGCAATGGTATTTCTTTTTTTGTTTTGCTTGTTTTTTAAAATATTGAATTGCCTGTTTCTTTTTTCTTTTTCTACGTTGCGTGCAGCATGTTCACTTTCTAATGTAAATGCAACGCCTGCGCTGTTTGAACACTAGGAGAATCAATCTTATCAGTCTGACTTAAAACGCCTCCTTTTTATAGCACCTGCATTGTTAAAACAGTTCTACGATTTAATTTACCTGTTGGGGACAAGAAAACTGGTTTCATTTCCTTTTCACCTGCCGGGGTCATCCTTTTAATCTCGTTAACTGAGCCTTTTTTTGTTGTTTCTCGTTTTACAGACAGGCACAAATTTCCTATTGGAATTGTTGTAAAGGTTTTGAGATGGACGCTTTGATTTTGACTGACAAATTCTACTGACATTCTTCATCGATGTGTATGGTGACCAAAGTGAAATAGAATTTGAATCCTAATAAAGTTATGATTCCTGGAAAGACTGTTGACGTGCTTTCACTTTTTACAATAAATACAAATCAACGCAAAGCAAAAACAAAACACCGACACGTTAGCTCCGCCCCTCAGCCACCAACAAACTCTCGCGATACTTGTCGGCACTTGACGTGTCTCGTCAACACAATAATGGCGGATGCTGTGGAGGAAGCGCTCCGGGGCAGCTGGTGAGACAATCTTCTTTTTGTCCTTTTCGTAAAGCGACACTTATCAATTTCCTGCAGTCGGACGTTCTTTATCCGCGGCGGGTCTACCGAATTTGATGGACGATAAATTTGTGTTGTTAATCTGCTTTTGTATCGTTTATTCCGTGTGTTGTACTCTTCGGTTTTTAGCCAGCTATTTATCATTTATTAAAATTAGTCACCACGTTAGGAGTCACACTCACGTCGAACTTACTCGTGTATTTTTGAGGAGCTTTCGAACAAAAAAAAAGCCTATTTTGGATATCTTTCGCTTGGTCAGCATATCTAGTTCGCCGGTTAACTCGCTGAGAATGCTAACAATGAGCAAGTCCAATTGATAGCTGGGATTTGTTGCGCTCAAGCCCAACCAAAGCGGAACGCTCGATTCAACAATGGCCTCTGTTTCGTTTCCCTTGCTGCTTGACGTGCTTAAAGAAATCTGACACAATACCTCGCTTCTCTGCTTGACCGACTTGCATAGGGTCATAAAGGACAGATCAACATCATCATCCCATCGGAATGAATGGAATGTGATGTGTTAGGGAGCGGTGTATCGTTTCATATGTATTTTACTACCTGTTCCTAACACTCGCGATACATAAAATCTAATTGATAATTGAAAACTTTCGGTTTGTCCCATCAGGGACCAAGATTTAGCTGAGGCTCTGGACTCGGGTAGTTCCGACATGGAGATGGACAAAGGTGTCGTCCACCCTCAGGAGACTTCAGCTCAACAGAGAGCAAAGATGTGGAAGGTACAGTTGTCTGGAAATTAAGATTTAAATAGTGATAAGTTGAACATCAACAGCTTATTGTGTGTTGCTAGATTGCGCTGAACGTGTCCGGTAAAGGAGACTCTCTGGCCCAATGGGATGGCATCCTTGATTTACCAGAACAGACGCTCATTCATAGTCGCAGTCAGCAGCTGATTGGTGAGGAAATGCGGATCGCTGTTTGAACAAAATTTGGGGGGATTTGGTCACTCATGTTTTTTTTTTTCTTTTGTGGATTCCCACATTCAGAGCAGCTTCAAGTGTCGGAGGAGGAGCGCGGCGACATGGTGTCCGACGTGGAGGCGGTGGTCACCTTCTACTGCAAGTCGCGCAATATCAGCTTCACTTCTGACCTGAGCTGGCCGCATCTACTCAAACCGCTGCTGGGCCTTCGGCTGGCCCGCAGCGACCTCTACAATTGCTTCTACGCCATTATGAACAAGCACATACCCCGGTGGGTGTGCTGTCCTTTTAAACAATTATTTGTTTTCAATCGAAATGTTTTGTGTATAAAAGTTGCCTATTAAATCACATCATTTAAGGATGGTTTTTTTTCCCCCCATTCAGGGAGTGTGTGCCCAAAGGTCGCCCGTTCCACCTATACCGACTGCTTCTGCAGTACCACGAACCTGAACTCTGCTCCTTCTTGGATACCAAAAAGATCACGCCTGACTCCTACGCCATCCACTGGGTGTGTTGGAATTCCTCAAATTGATTCTTTCCGTCACTGCGCTGTTAATGTCCCCGAACTGTTTGTGTTCTCCACAGATGGGCAGCCTGTTCTCCAGCCACTGCCCGGCCGACGTCACCCAGGCTCTGTGGGACTGCTACCTCCAACAAGCGGACCCGTTCCTCATCTTCTTCCTTTTGCTCATCATCCTCGTCAATGCCAAGTAAAGTCTTACCGTTTTCCTGTGAGAGAGAATCGGACTTCTTACTTTTTTTTTTTTATATATCCAACCTGTAGAGAGTCCATCCTTGACAGAGAAGGAGACAACAAAGATGACATCATCAGTAAGTATGATCCTCAGTCTGCATGCTTGAGGTGTTCATTGACCCCCCCAAAAAAATTGTAATTGACTTTAGATGCCACAAGATGGCGGCAAATCACTTTTAATGAATAACATTGGCTAACAGAAATGCTGGAAGAATCTCCTTCTCTACTTGAAGCTGAGGACATCGAGGACTTATTTTCCTTGGCCCAGTACTACCAGAGCAAAACTCCTCTGTCGCTCAGGAAGGTTGGACTTCCATTTCCTGGCCATCATCTACCACATCCTAGTCTGATGTCGACCGCTGACGCCTTTCTCTCTCTTTCCAGATGAACCAAAACCTGTTCGGGAGCAGTCTGGTGGCTCTGAAGGAGGAGGACATCGACCTGAGTCAGGCGCTCTGCCTCCCAGTGTCTGTCCCAGAAATCCTGCTGGCCAACCAACATCAGCAGGTGACTGAGCTGCCGACCATTTTAAAATGCAAGTGAATAAAATCTAACGTACCGCCACCTCCCTCTTTTCTACTCAGGACGGGGTGCGCTTCTTTGTGGTGGACTGCCGGCCGGCTGAGCAGTACAATGCCGGTCATCTGTCCACTGCCTTCCATCTGGACTCAGACCTGGTGAGTTAGCGCCATCAGTGGTACTCAGAATCATCCTGGCGCCTCTCTTGTCAATTGCTCACTTTTTCTGTTTCGCCACAGATGCTCCAGAACCCGTCCGAGTTTGCTCTGTCGGTCAAGTCCCTCTTGGAGGCTCAGAAGCAGTCCTTGGAGTCGGGCTCGGTCGCCAGCGGAGAGCACCTGTGCTTCATGGGCAGCGGCAGAGAGGAGGAGGACATGTACATGAACATGGTGCTGGCACACTTCCTGCAGGTGAGAGACTCGAATAGGGTGGGCTAAAACGCACGGGCTCATTTTATGCTGACTAAGAGCTTTGTCTTGCAGAAAAATAAGGAATATGTCAGCATTGCTAAGGGGGGCTTCATGGGTGAGTATAGTTATTTTTTAAAAGCCTTTCAGGTTGCCTCAATAAATAAATTAGGAAGGGATAACCAAGCACAATTTAAGTGACAGATAATTTAGTGTTTGTGTTTGTTCTCAGCTCTCCAGCAGCACCTGGTGGACATGAACGTGGAGGGCTTGGACTCGTCGTACATCCACTGGATCGTCAGCACGTCGGGATCTCACAGCAGCCTCAGCTCGGCAGACGTACGGCAGAAAAGTCTTTTTTATTTTTGCTTCCTGGTTGACATTTGAGTTGGAAGTGAGCAAGTTTCTTGTTCTTTTGCATGGCCACCAGGGGGAGTCTCTGAGTGACGGCAAAGGTGTCAAGTCTTTGGTCAACAAAATGACTTTTGCCCTCAAGTCCAAGTCGGTGAATGTGAAAGAGAAGATGATCAGCTTCATTGAAAACACGTCCACCCCTGTGGACAGGTGAGCAATTCCTTTATGTGCCCGTGTTGCCAGTGGAAATGAAAATATTTGTCCGATTGTGGACTTGAGCTTTGTCAGTGTTGCTCACCCCAAGCCCCAAAACAAATTATATTCACCGTACCTTGTACCTTATTTCATGCTAGAATATCTTTCAATCTGCCCTGGCCAGAGAAGGTGATTCCTGATAGGTAAGCGCTCGCTATTGAGCTCTCAGCATGCCAGCGACTGGCTCTGAAGAACACATTCACGCATGCCACTCTGTATTAGCATTCATGGCTCCCTCTTAACCCCCAAACAAACACACACATGCTAGTCGTCATGCTTTCACTAACATTTTTTTTGTAGGCGTTGGTTGATTCATCCTCACTTCAGCTTTCATCGTCTTTTTTTTTATTCCGTATGTCACGCAGAAGAGACTCACTGCCTAATCTTTATTGTCTACTCAAAAGCTATGCTGATCTCAAAACCAATGTGATGCAACATCGCCATCTGTTGGGGTGCGTTGGTCATTACAGTGGTTTACAAACTTGAATTTCTCAGTTATGCTGGGCAAGACCCTCTTTAAAAGCAAATTCATTGTCTTTATATTATATGTTTTATTCCTAGCAATTCTTGTCACGCTTTTCCTTTTTTCTGCAGCTTGGAGGTCTTCATCTGCCATCGCCATTTGTGTCAAATAGACGAATTGGGCTTTTTCCACAGTCGTGTTGCAGTCTCGGCATTTCCCCCCCCCCACTAAAGCGTTTCCTCTCTTCAGACACGTGAGCAGCAGCGACCGCGTGGGCAAACCTTACCGCGGAGTGAAGCCCGTTTTCAGTATTGGTGACGAAGAGGAGTACGACACAGGTGAATGCTTCATCATCTTCTTTCATCATCAGATGTGAGGAGCGTTTTTATCGACGTGTCCCCCTTGCGTCCTTTAGATGAGATCGACAGTTCGTCCATGTCGGACGACGACCGGAAGGAGATTATCAACGTTCAGACGTGGATCAACAAGCCCGACGTCAAGCATCACATCCCGTGCAACGAGGTGAAGGAGACCGGTCACATGTTCCCCAGGTGAGTCAAAACTTTATTTCTTTAAATTCTCTTTTATTGTGTTCTTACGTTGTGTTTTGCGCTCAACTGCAGCCACTTGCTGGTCACAGCCACGCACATGTACTGCCTTCGCGAGATCGCCACCAGGAAGGGCTTCGCTTACATCCAGTCCAGACAAGCGCTGAGCTCCGTGGTGAAGATCACGTCCAAGAAGAAGCACCCGGAGCTCATCACTTTCAAGTTTGGCACCAACAACTCCACCGGAGTGGAGATTTCCGCAGTGGAACGGTGACTTTTTGCTCAATCACTTGGTGTGCTTGTATGAGTCGCTAATCTGCGTGTGTTTGCCTCCGCTTAGATATCTTATCCCCAACGCCGGAGACGCCACCAAGGTGATCAAGCAGCAGATCATGAAGGTCCTCGACGCGCTGGAGACTTCGTAAAATGACAGACGATGACCACGACAACGGCGGCGTCTGGTGCCCGCTTGCCCCTAACAAAAACTGTTGGAAGTACCTCGGGTCCCCGACGCGGTGCGGCGTTGGCCCTCGGATGCCACGCCGCTCCACTGCACAACTGCGGGAGCCCAGAGCGTATCATGCTGCCCTCTTTACACTAACTTATGAAATATATATATATATATATATTGGTTATACTGTATTATTTGTTCATTCTAAAGCAGTGCTATTCCACTTTGGAAGCTTTCCTCTGGCCTTAAGGTAGCGTTACTATCCAAGCGGTTGTTCAATGATTATGTGACACACTTTGTTAAATGTTTAACAGTGTTTTCGCTGTCTTATTTCCACACCGGTTAATTTAGGCGGACAAGTACTGAATGTACAGGACTAGTAGCAGCAATGTTACAGTCGAGGCGAGGTTCTTTGATTTTTTTCCAGCAGTCAGCCTTAAGTAGAAACCCAATGTGAGGTTCATTATAAATATGTACATATGATGTACTGCTGTTATGTGAAGCATCTCCAAAGTTAAGAGTATGCAGCAAGGCTTTAAATTCATCTCGCGTGTGATGTAGCAACTGAGCATCAACATTTGTTTCATTACAGAATTATTTGCAGTTTACTTTTGCGCTTTAAAGAAAACATTACTGATTATACATACTGATTAGAATATGGTCGACACAAACTTGAATACAAAACTTTCAACGAATGACTTTTTTCACTCTGATCGTTACGCCAATGCATCGTGCTGTAAATATTACACTTGCAAGTATATGAACAAGAATTAAACTATTGGTCCTAGTCTTAATACCACTGGTTAACATCACTAACAAAAGAATGGCACCACTCGGCTGGCAATGCAAAAAAAAAAGGTTGAATTTGCACCTTACTGTACTGCTATTATTTTGTAAACATTTCCCATTTTAATAAACAAAACGATATCACTGCTGTATAATCGTTGTTTTTGATTAACTAATGGAAATTCCACAAAATCCTAATAAATCCAAGTTTCGCACAGAAACGCGATTGGCGGACAGATTTCCGCCCCTGAAAACGTCACTTCCTTTTACATTTCAGAGTAAAGTCTTATGGCATTGCGTATACACCTAGGTCGCCAAAGTACGATGAATAACTATGAATGTTGAATTGTGTTACATATAATCAAGAAAGTCTAAGGCTATCAATACTGTCATCAGTCTTCACTTGAAGAAATAAACTTAATCATTTACTTTTACTTTGAAGAGCAGTTGACGGCTAGCCTTAATGTAGTTAGCATATAAACATACACCACGCACGAACACTAGTTACAAGTAGCCGTAGTATTCATGTCTACAATAGCGAAGGCAATGTCCAGTAAGTGTGTCTTTTTTATCGACTGAGAGCCTCACTAAAACACAAACATATAATGGCGTCTTGTTGTCGCTGCTCGCAGAGTTCCGGCTTGCCGTCATCCAGCTGCAGGTGGGAAGCGTCAAGGCGGACAACCTGAGCCGGGCTCGGAGACTCATTGACGAGGCGGCGGGACAAGGCAGCAAAGTGGTGCTGCTTCCGGTGAGAAGACACAGTACCATTTTTTTTTTTTAAATTAAATTTGACTAAATTAAAAACTTGCAGGAATGCTTCAATTCGCCTTATGGGAGCGGTTTCTTTCCCACCTACGCTGAGAAGATCCCAGGAGAGTCCACGCAGCTTCTTTCCCAGGCAGCCAAGGACAACAAGGTCTACCTGGTAGGAGGTGAGAACCTGCTGCCTAACCCAATTTATTACAAATCTTTCACACCAATTCTCACGTATAACACCATGACTTTTATTTCCATTCTCATTGCACTAGGTTCCATCCCCGAGGAGGATGCAGGGAAGTTGTACAACAGCTGTCTGGTGTTTGGACCTGATGGACAGCTCCTTGTCAAACACAGGAAGGTACACCACCAAGAAGTTTGATTCCCACACACAGAGACACATGACACACACAAACTGTTGCTTTTTCCTCTTCAAGATCCACCTGTTCGACATCGACATTCCAGGCAAGATCTGCTTCCAGGAGTCGGAAACGCTCAGCCCAGGCAACACCTTGTCCATGTTTGAAACACGTGAGTGCCGTCGACTTGCTCTTATTTATTTTCTTTTGTCTTGACAATATTCCAAATGTCCTATTTACTCACAGCCTTCTGCAAAGTGGGCGTGGGGATTTGTTATGACTTGAGGTTTGCCGAGTTGGCGCAGCTCTACAGCAGGAAGGGTGAGTGTGTCACCAACGTTGATGTTTGTTATAAGGCTTTTTGACAGGTTCTTCTTCTCTGCTGGTCAGGGTGTCAGCTGTTGCTCTACCCAGGAGCCTTCAACATGACCACGGGTCCGGCCCACTGGGAGCTCCTGCAGAGGGGCAGGTGAGGTTTTCCGATGTACAGCGCTACTGCGATCCACGAGCGCAATGGTGTGAAAATATCTGTGATTCACAGAGCTGTGGACAACCAAGTGTACGTGGCCACGGCTTCACCCGCCAGGGACGAGAGCGCCTCCTACGTGGCCTGGGGTCACAGCACTGTGGTGAACCCCTGGTGAGACGCAGCACTTGACTTGAAACGCTTAAAGGTTGTTTGAATGGGAGAGAATACAAGAATGAGCCACATGCTGCTTCACCAAGATGTCTCATTTCAAGGGGGGAGGTTATCTCGAAAGCCGGCGCGGAGGAGACGGTGATCTACGCCGATATCGGTGAGTGTCAAGTGCACAGAAGCACTGGGCTAAGTTTTACAGCCTGAATTTGAATATTTGTTTTATGAAATTGTCTAAATTTGTGTTTCATTCGGCGACGCGCTGATTTCAGACCTTCAGTACCTGGCTGAAGTGCGGCAACAGATCCCCATCACCAGCAAGCGCCGCCACGACGTCTACGCCGTCACCTCTCCGCAGGGAGAGGCCAGATGACAAGATGGTGAACGTTTTTCACTTGTGATTGTTTGACGTTAAGAGGTGCGTCTTTTGACTTGAGATGAATGAAGAATGATTTTATAAACACATTGTGAAAAAAATGAATTTATTGGAAAAAAACTGAGAGCTCCAAAGCTAAAGTGCCAAGAATTCATTAAAACATTCGAGCAGTGATGAACAAATCGTCACATCTCCTTTTTCATGGTGAATCCTCCATTAAAAAAATTACACCTTATTTATGGTTTAGGCAAATTCCTTTCTTCCGTTTCCTTTTCAATCTTCTCCGTGAGTCCTTGAGAGCTTTTTGTACATATTGTTTTTGACATGTCAATTTCTTTTTCTAACTTTCCAGGAAGGTGCTTCCGAGTATGAAATGTCTGTTTCAAATTAAAATAGCCAACTTGCGGTTCAATATCGATCACGTGCAGAAGGAACATTTCAAAGTTGGACGATTAGACGTTGGACTCCCACGAATGCAACGTGACCACTTCCGTTTCCTCGGATTGCTGACGTCTCCTGTGGTAACCTGCAGATGGCGGTGCCGTTATTTGACAGTAGAGAATGCAAAAATCTGACTGCATTATTTTAATAGTTGCTATCCAAATCCTTAATCATTTTGAAAAATGTTCTAAGTTCCAATTTTGACGAAATGCACATGTGAGAGTTTCACCCGGGACCAAACTATTTCAGTGCCCGCCTATATTTACCTCTGTCCCTTCTGCTCCGGTGTTGTATCTTCTTCCTCTTGCTCACCCGGTCCAGGTGGATTTGGTAGCCCAAGCCCACGGCCACCATGATACCCACCACAACGCACAGAGCCGTGCTGAATACCCACAGGGCGTCTTTGGCCCGGGTCACCACGGGGCCATGCCACACCGCATCTAAGCAGAGACAAGGAAGAAGCCATCGGGACCCACATATAAACGTGCATAGATCAGGGCCACCATATTGGCCATCAGACCATGCCGACCCCCTTTCCAGTGACATCACAATCCTCCCCTTACCCCCTGCAGTGACATCCCACATACGTGTGGTGGAGGTTAGGGTCTGGTTGAGTAGCGTGTTGTGAACCACGCAGGACACGTTGTTGTCCGTCACGTTGACGGACAAGTAGCTGGTGACGTGGTAGAGGCGAGAGTCTTCCCGCAGCTCCACCTGGGTCTGTACCGAGCCCTCTGGGATTTCCTGGGCCCCGTCGTCAATCAGCCAGTCCACAACCGGCTTGGGGAAACCGCCGCCCGAATCGCACTGGAAGACACTGGGGACATTTTCCACCGCCGCCTCCCACCGCAGCTCGGGAGCGCTAAATGGAGCTGACGCACAGAAATAACACGGAGGTAAGACTCGGGTCTCTATTTTCGAAATTTAAAGGAAATGTATTTTTAATAAATAAATAAAATAAAACAAACTTACCAGCGACCTTGACACAGAGCGAGCAGGCCTCCAGGCTGCGGTTTTCCCGAGCGCTAATAATGACACTATAGGATGCATTGTCTTCCTGTGGGTCCACGGTGGGCAGGCTTAGTGTGAAATTGCCGGTGAGAGCGTCGTCGTTGTCATCGTCGTCTCCAACCACCTTATTCTCATTCCTCCTCCACTCAACAGAGACATTGGCCAAGGTGAGGGCTTCCGGGTAAAAGCAGGAAAGCCGCAGCGGCTGGCCCACAATGCCCAGCACGCACTCCACGTCTGGGGAGAGCATTTCCACAATTTTCATGTTGTTTGTAAAGAGACCAGTTTGTTAGCCTTTTCCTTGTATTGCACACGAAGTAAAACTCACCGTGACGTCATTAAATGTGGATTTAAATCTTACCCCAAGCGTTGCAGCAGGTGAAGAAGAAGCTGAGCAGTAGTCCTGTGCTCCACAGTGGCCCGCGCATCGCCTCTCTGCCCCCTAACACTGATTTCCCCTTTTTTTATGAAAACTCTTGACGCTGAAGTTGTCTAACTCCGCATCAATTGTTCACCCCAAAGGAATGTCAGCGTCATGTTGCGTCTTGTCGCGCCGTAAAAGTTTTTGTCGCTCCTCTTTACACTCACGGCGTGAAAAGTGTGGGAAGAAGCGAAAGGAAGATGAGACATGAAGGATTCGCTTTCAAGACTGCTGAATTTGTATCAGGAGGGGCCATTGATGTGTTCGGTCCAACCTGTTTGGTTTCTCTCACCTTTTGAGCACACGCCCACTAAACCCTGGAGGCGGCCGGGAGAGGGGATTTCAATGACATGAATCACCTCTGACGCCCATATTTCACCTATCAATTCCGTACTAATATTTCTAATTTGACATTGGTAAAGGTTAAATATTACATGCATTATTTATGTATTAGAAAGACCGATAACAAATGCTCATCTAACTGTTCTTGAGACGAAGCATATCCCATGAAAGAGTGAAATTGAATCGAATTTTAAAGCCTAATGACGCCATGATCCTTTAGAGGGCAATTGCCCCCCAAAAACGAGAAATAATTTTTGTTTTAAGCAATAAACAATAACTAGTTTTTAAAATTGTAGAGAGGACGTGGCATAGCGAAAAGCACCGTGACAACACCATAAACAATATTAACTTTGAAGTGTTGTGGTCTCCTTAATTTACTATTGTGTATTTTGTAAACAAGAAACTGAAACTCATTATTGACATTGACGTACCGAAACAATTTAGCGACCGGAAGTGACGTTTACAGCATAAATAATACAAAAAACGTATAACACTATTCAAAATGTCGTATTGTTTGTTTCATTGACTAAATAGTGTATATTGCTCCTTCTATGAGTAAACTTTGTTTTTGCTCGCTCGTTATCTGTACAAAAGTAGTTAAAAGGTTTATTGAAAAAATACAGGAAGTGACGCAAAAACACAATATGGCAGCGATGGTGATAAACTTGTTTTTCCGCATTTCATTTTGCAGGCATTATCGCTGCAGATATAGGAAGAAAACATCACCCAAACGCAAATTACTTGATAACTAAATCACTTTAGCTGCATTAAACTAATTACTTCGTAGTTAGTAACTCTGAATATATCGTAGTATTTAATCCATGGTAACTGTTGCCTGCAAGCATAATTAGGGTTGCATTTGTACTGTTTGGGTTACGCAGTAGTATGTTGCGAGTATTTATGTAGTATGAGGAAACGGTGAATTACAATGTTAGTTTACATGACGTGATTGAGAGACCGCAAATAACATGGCAATCGTGAGGAGGATCCACGCGTGGTCGTCTTTCTTGCACCGAGTCCGTGCACGCAACAGCCGGGCAGTAGCATCAGTGCCCCCAGCGTGGACGAGCTGTCTTCCATTGCACGGAGATGCCCCCACGCCGCAGTGCAGCAGAGCGTTTGGCCTCTCTCGCTCCATCCTGAGGCGCTCGGACGACTTCACTGAAGGCACAGGTGCTTGGGAAATAAAGTACAACCACCTTGAAAAGCAACTAAAGTACAACTACTACGTGCAGGTTTCACAGAGCAGGAAGATGATGAGGATGAAGACTCGATGGAGGAGGAGGCGGACGAGCTGTTTCGGGAGTTGCAGCCTGCCACGACCCTTACAGGTGGCCCGCATCGGATCTTTGTGGTCCACCCTGATGTGAAGTGGGGAAGCAGGAAGCAACACCTGACCACAGGTAAATCGTAGTCAACCAGGCGGATATTGTGGTCAGGCCAATTGAATCACTCTCGATCGGTCACATGACTCCCCCCCCCCCCCTGCAGCCGAGCTGATGATGGCGGAGGCGGTGGCGCTGGTCAACACGCTGGACAAGTGGTCCGTGGTGGATCGCCTCATCCTGTCCACCAAGACCCCAGAGAAGAGGAAGATCTTCGGCAAAGGAAACTTCCAGATGCTCACGGGTACTTCATGTTCACACCGTCACTTTAGCATCATAGGTCGAACAGGTTGTCAATCATCACGTGTTTCTCTTCCCTACGCAGAGAGAATCAGACGGACAGCGGGCATCACTGCCGTTTTTGTCAACGTGGAGCGCCTGTCGCCATCGTCAGAGGTGATGTCACTCTAGTTGTGCAGAAATTTTAACACTTGGAATTTCAGATTGACGTGACGATACATTATCATATCTGAGCTTTTAATTGGCCCACAAATTAGGTAGGGATGACTAATTGGTTTCTTCTTTTTATAGTAGTGTGCCTGTGTTCACAAAAAACGTTTAGCGCCTATATGCCAAATCACTGTAAATCTGCTTGTTGTCCTCTAGAGGGAGCTAGAGGATGCGTGGGGGGTGAAGGTGTTGGACCGATACTCACTGGTGCTTCATATCTTCCGCTGTAACGCCAAAACCAAAGAGGCTAAGCTACAAATCTCGCTGGCCGAAATCCCTCTGCTAAGGTACCACACAAAAGTCTATGCTACAATTATGTAAACAAAAATAAACATTACAATAATAATGGTGTTTAATGTCAACTTTTTTTCCCCCTGGCAGGTCACGTTTGAAAAATGAATTTGTCAACATGGACCAGCAGGGCGGAGGCAACCGGTACATCGGAGGATCGGGTAACCAACATTGCAAACTGACCACCGCCACGGGAGTTTTTTTTTAATTTTAAGCAACCTGGCCATTTTGATGTTGGTGGTCTATGCAGGCGAGACGCAACTGGAGGTCCAGCAAAGGGTGTTGAGGGAGCGTGAGATGAAGATTCGCACGGCGCTGGAAAAGCTGAGCAGGAAGCGGCAACTGCTTCGAACCCGTCGGAAGCACAAAGAGTTCCCCGTCGTCTCTGTGCTGGGATACACCAACTGTGGTGAGACAAGTCACTTCAATTGATGGCCGCATTTTCAGCAAATTCAAATTTCCGCAAATGTCCGCAGGCAAAACAACGCTGATCAAAGCGCTGACGGGCGACGCGGGGCTGCATCCGCAAGATCGGCTTTTCGCCACGCTGGACGTGACTGTGCACGCGGGCCTGCTGCCCAGCCGGGTCACCGTCCTCTACGTGGACACCATCGGTTTCCTTTCGCAGCTGCCGCACCAGCTCATCGACTCGTTCGCCGCCACGCTAGAAGACATCAAGCACTCGGTATGCAACCCTAAAAAGTGATTTTATGAATGTTGGTCCACATTTGTCTCGTGCGTGCGTCAGGACGTGTTAGTTCACGTACGGGACGTGAGCCATCCGGAGAACGTCAACCAGAAGGCCAACGTATTGAACGTCTTGAGGAACCTCCGAGTGCCAGACGCACTCATGAGCTCCATGATCGAAGTCCATAACAAGATTGACCTCATCGACAAGTAAGTCACTCTTTCTTTGGCTTTTATTTGGCACACATCAATAAACAAACGTTCTGATTTCCAGTTATGAATGGACGGAAACCGACGCCCTGGCCATCTCGGCCCTGGAAGGGCGTGGTCTGGAGGTTCTGAAGTTAACAGTGGAAGAGCGCGTGGTGGCCGCGACGGGCAAACGTCTCGTCAGCCTGAAAGTGGACCTCAGTACACCGCAGCTCAGGTGAGGTGACCACGTTCAGGCCAGACGCCACAAGCTGTGTCATAATTACCTTTGTGCTCCTCAGTTGGCTGTACAGGGAGGCCGCCGTGCAGGACGTCAGCGTGGACGCCGACGAGGGCTCGGCCGTCGTTCAGGTGGTCATCGGTAACGCCGCGTACGGGCGCTACAGGAAGATGTTTGGCTAGCGACCAACTACATGACTCATTGTAAAAAACAATTTCCTCCTTAGGCGGCAGAATGTAATGAATCCGGTTGTTGCGTAACTCTTGATACATCAACAGACAGTACGCTCAGTTGTTCCTACTATTGTGACCACCACGACAAGCTAACTATTGCATTTGCATTTCACAGTACGATTTACCACACAGTAATAAAAAAGTGTTCAACGAACAGACTTGATTGGCTGGTGCAAATGTCCACGAGGATTCTGTTAGCATCCGTTTTCAGTGTGCTGCTTTTTATCCGTCAGTAGTTTCCTGTTGAGTTCCACAACGAGGGGGCAGAGGGGGAGCAGGCCCACGAAGTCCCCGGCGATGATATTGAGGCTGTGGGGGTCCGAGCCGGGGGTCTGCTGCTTCACCCACTCGCTTAGGCTCTTCCACTGAGCCAAGGTCATCGTGCGTAAAGACTCCTTGGGGTTGGTGAGGATGTAATTCCTGTAAGCAGTCAGGTTTAAGCCCGCCAC
Source organism: Syngnathus acus (assembly GCF_901709675.1). Taxonomy (NCBI): domain Eukaryota; kingdom Metazoa; phylum Chordata; class Actinopteri; order Syngnathiformes; family Syngnathidae; genus Syngnathus; species Syngnathus acus. The sequence continues at coordinate 2,499,775 of NC_051090.1, read as the reverse complement.
GAAGAAACCCTCTGCGGGGACAAACAGATGCAGTCGAATATTCAGAAAGGCGACCCCCAGTGGACAAAAATAATACCTGCACCTCAAATGTTTGATCAACAACATACGGGTAGAATCATTCTAAAAATGCTTGAGCGCCTTGCAGGTCTTGCTACCCGATGTCATGGTGAGGAGATGTCAAGTGGACTCACGAGGCCTTCCGAGCTGCTTGTTCCACTCCAGGAAGTTGATGGCGCTGCAGGCCGTGCGCTCATTGGCCCACCAGTAGGGAATGCCAGGGAGCAGGTCAGCGTGTCGGGAGGCTACGTCGGCGTCGTACGAGAGCAGAACCTGACGACCCGACGCCCACAGAGACCTCAGGGACCAGTCGGCTTCCTGAGCGGCAAAAGACAAACGTGATTCTCGAGTTAGAGCAAGGGACGTCTCATCGTGGAAAGTATACGCTCAAAAAACTCAATGAAAAGAAGCATCTTGTAGTCCAAAGCATCACGTCGAAGATCTAGCAATGGAAAGAAACAGCTCCAAAGCATACCACATCACCTGGCGCAAACAGAGTTTAGTGCCAAAGATCTTCTTGATGTTGCATATGAAGAAGTGATGGAGTGCATTGCTGAGCCCCTCAAAGTGTCTGCAGGCCAGGATGACCACCTCCTTGGGATGACTCTCCAGCCAGGAAGCCACGGACCACAGAGTGTCCTGATTGGTCAATAGTAAGCGTGCGTTTGAGCTCATTCGTCAGGGCGAAACTCAGCGAGCGTCGGGTGTCACTCACCAGGACGGTGACGTGTGTGTATAAAATGTGTGTAAAGTACAACTCCGACGACGGGTCGTTGGGTTTGTGGGCCACGCGCAGGTCAAAATACCGAATGCCCATTGACAGCTGATCTTCGATGCAGCGTTCCTGAGTGCACAGCATTTCAAAATATGGCTTTCTTTGGGGATGTTGTTATATACATGGGAAAAAATTACAATATTGCGCAATTTCAAATGTAATTGAACTGAATTGCTCACATTTTACTTTTTGCATAGCACACATTTTTATTTCCCTAGTAAAAATTCCTCCTTGATGACATAAGATGAAGTGACAAAAACTCGTCAGACTTGTGTTCATATCTGTATTTGTGATCTCCAGAGGTGGTACCTGCGTGGTGGCCCATTTGAAAACGGTGGGCCTGGTGAGGCAGCAGCAAAGTCCATCAAGCACCTTGAACAGGTCTGACTCAGACCTCACCAGGGGGGAGGAGATGTCCAGGCAGTAGCTCATTGCGTCGTGACTACCTGGAAGACACGTGCACAAACACATGCTGAACAACCAGAACAGGTTCTTGCACTTACAATGAGGTACTGTTGAAGGAATTTTTAGTAAAAGCCCGTGTGTGCGCACATAAATTAATTAGATCCAAATGGGAAGTAATATTGCATAATTGTATGAATAACTGTAGTATTACAGCATGTGAAGCGTTGTGCCTAATGTTTTGGGTTATTACTCCAAAATATTTTAAACTCATGCGTTTTAAGTTATACTGACGTTATTTCAGGACAATACATGACTCAACGTCCTAGTTGTTGTCATTGATGAAGCAGAGATTTGTAATTAAAGACACAGTACCCGGTATTGCCAAGTGGGTCAACGGGACGTCCAACAGCTCCTTCGGCAAATTGGACATCCAGTCTTCGCACCAGTGATCCATGTCGGGGGTCTCCTCAACGTCGCTGGACATGGACCGTGTCGGTGAGGACAGCCTCCCCCACATTCCACGCTGGAAGAATCGATCGCTTTCGATTATCTCATCCTGTGCCTTTAAGAATCAGGGTCAGAGGGTAAACAGGAAGTGGTAGTGGACAGTTGGATCATCCAGGTAAAATAAAGCGAAGTAGGTCCGCGCTTTTAGTCAGTCTGCTTGGCGTTAATGGTTGGAAACTGGTCGAGTCACCATGACATCATTCTCCTCACGAAATAAGCATTCTCGTTCCGGGTTCGTGTTTGACAGGCCAGTCCGGTGTTTGATGCGGCTGGCGGGTTTACTTCCTGGCCGGGCTACGCATGCGCACTTGACAGAAGCAATATGAACACGAAGCGGTAAGGTTGTCGAACTTGCAACCTGTAACATTGACTTCCAAAGTGAAGGTAAAACTAAAAAAGACTTTACGTTCTGCTTTCAAATATAAGTGCAAGCTAGTTAAGTGCAGCTTCTTAAATTTAAAAAAGTACCGTAGTGCACTCGTGAATTGTATTTTAGTAGAACAAATGCGTTTAGGTTCAAAATATGTCTACCAATTTTAATAACCAAAATAAGTCTAATTGACCAAGTCACGGGTAGTTCAACTCAACCAGGCCTCATGTTTGACTTTCGACCGCAGTTTTTAATGAAGCATGAGTGAAACCAAGAGCTGGGTTTCTTTGAAGAGGAACGCAAACTCTTCGAAGGCATCACGGCAAATATTACGTCAAAAGAGCAAATTGGAAATCACACAATCCAAATTTTTCAAGCACTTGTAGACCACAAGCGAGTGCAAGGTCCACGTGTGTCGGGCTAGTGTAATGCTGCACTAAATTAAAGGTTTAAAAAGAGCCGTAGCTAATGTTTTTTCAGGACAACACACAAAATCCCCCTAAAAAGGAACAAAGTCCCACTTCGAAGGTTAAGGCATGACATTTAGTGTTTTCTGAATATAAATTATAATTTGGAATACAAGCGCATATTCACAGTTAGGCATTCATTTTTCTTTAGGGGGATGAGCCAAGTAAATGACACTGCCTCTTGTCACACAGCTTTTAAATGACATCAAGTCTTTCAAGATGACGTCACAGAATTGCCGTCCTGAATGTCAAGATGAGCCAACGCAAAGCCCCGCAAAGAATCAACCGGTAAGTCTTGAATCATTTTTAAAAATGCTCATAACCACTATGTATATTAATTCACGTGGAATATACTAAATGATTTCTGGATGGTTGTTTGTAGAAAATACGAAGCATTTTCGACGGTTTTTGTAGTTTTAGCACCCTCTAGTGGTTTGTGATTTTAGGCACGTTTGGCCACCTATGTTAGGGATCTTAGCACCCTCTAGTGGTGTTCATGTGGTTTTAGCCGGTTGATACCGAAGGCTACACGTTCGAATTTGACCTCAAACGGTTAAGACTTCATAAAAATGTTTTTTGTATGATCGTATTCCAATTACGTGTAACCGCTCATTGGTTTACAGAAACCACAAAGGACAAATACAAATTAAATACTCCAGCGGTATGTCTAATTTTTGCACCCCTGTAAAAAACAATTTTAATCACATTGCAGTCCCTTAAACAAGTCATACAAGCAAATATTTTTTCACTGACAATATTCTTATAAAATAAACTTTTCCCTCACTTTTTTTCTCAACCTGGTCGGAGGATAGGCTTTATTTTATTCTATGTATTTGTTTAGTGTGTGCGGGACACAGTTTTTGTTTTTTTGGTTGTTCGTATTTTGAGGCCTGTAAAGTGCTCAGACGCGTGCTCCTAATTCAGTAGTTTGCGATTAAGCAACACGACGGTTTGCGCAAAGCGGCCGTCGCCGACAAAATCCGCCGCCACGATGTTGATCCCGCGCTGATGGTTGCCGGGCCTCTGCTGCTTGACCCACGCAAGCACCGCTGGGTTGGAGGTCTTCACCAGGTCTTTCAGAGATTTGTGCAGATGCTTGGTGATGTACGGCAGGTCTACTGTCAAGTTGATCCCAGCGGCAAAAAAACCTCCTGAAACAAATTTTTTGAAAAATCGTATTCAGCAACTTTAGAACTTGTACTAGGCTGTGCTGTACTTTTTTCAAAATAAATGTATATACTGCCGTCTAGTGGTCAACAGTGGAGGTAAAGTTTAGTGCCACACCAACCTTGAATCACAGAAAAAAGTAATGTGTAACTAATGTCCACTTGTCGGTGGATTCTGTGGCACTTACTCGGTCTGCCACCGCTCTTGTGCTTCTCTAAGCTCTTAATCAGGTCCCGTGCCTTGACCTTGTTGGCCCACCAGTACGGAATGTGTGGCCAAAAGTCAGTATTGCGGTTAACAATGGCGGACTCTTCGTACGACACGATCACCTGTTGGCCTGACTGCCACATCTTCCGAAGTGTTGGCATTTCCTGAAATGCAAAACCGTGACAAGAGCAGTTTTCTCCTTGCACGTCGACTTGAAAAGCTAATCCATAACCGTGAATAGTTATCAAGGGAGTACCGTTCTGGGACAGAGTTTGCCTGAGAAGATTTTTCGGATAGTGTTGACCAGCCGCATGTGTCGGTTGTTGTCGATGTCCAAAAAGTGGCTGAAGGACAGGATGACCACCTCGTTAGGGTGGTTGTCCAACCACTTGCGAATCTCCAGCAGAATCGCCTGTCCAGAGAACACAAGTCGTTTTGATTTACTCTGCCACAAATAGCAAATGAGACCACTTTCAAGGAGCAAAAAATGAAAGCAGTCAGCTGTTGTGCCACGTGCCTGCCTGGTAGTGGCGTACCTCCACTGTAACTTTGCTGTATAAGCCGTGGTAGAAGTAGAGGTTGGACGAGTTGTCCTTGGGCCTGCGCCCGATTCGGAGGTCGCAATAGCGGATGCCGCTGTTCAGCTGTTGTGTCACCGTGAGATTCTGCAACACACGTTAAAAAATGCACCTCAGGAAAATAAATGTAGAATTTGCGCCCCCTTGTGGAGTCTGAGGGCCACTTCAATGTGGTTTTTCTTATGCTGATGATCATACCTGCGTTTCACACCACTTGTGCATTAAGGGTCGAATGAGGCCGCTGGTGTATTTGTCCGCCTTCTTCAGCAAGTCAGGCTGGCTCGGGTCGACGGCAGATTTGCCTTGTTTATCCAGGTTGTACGTGATTGCATTGTGGCTGCCTGCACAGACAAGGGAAACACTCCAAGTGTGTGTCAAGGCTGATGAACACTCGAGTGTGCAGGTGGCCTACCTGGAATGGCCAAGAGGTTGAGCGGGATGTCCTGCAGGGCTGGCGGCATGTGACTCATCCAGCTGTCCATACGAACTTGAGCTCGAGTCTGAACTTGAGACACACGCCTCTCGCTTCTCGGCTCCATGTAAAAACATCCGCATAGGAAATATTATAGATTAAATGTGATAAAGGCATGTTCGAGCCCCGGCTGTTTACTGGAGGTTCCACAATGTCTTCATATTCAGTGCTTTTAAGTGGGCTACTCCTCTTGTTTAGGACGTGGATAACAGTAGATCATTAATTAATATAGATTAATTAATATACAACGAAAAAGTGAGAAAAAAATCGGTGGATAGAAAGTGTGTAAATTTCCGACTGCATTTGAATGCACCTCATGTATCTCGCGCATCGCGGAGCGACCAGGAAACGTCGGAGACTTTTAACGCTCAATGACGGCGTCGTTAACTTGCTATTTCTTCGTAGCGTGCTAAATTGATTAAAGTTATTATTGAAAGTGGCGTTTGCAAACTATGATGACGTGCGTGCTATTTTAGTGTATCAAATTAAAAAAGCAATATGAAGTAACTAAATTTTACTAAAGTGAGTGTTGACTTCAGGGGCCATAGGAATTTCCTTATATTCCTGTTTTCGTGCGCCTTTTGTCATTTCATTCACTACAAACTGTCTTCTTTTTGGGCACGCTTACACCAAAAATGCGACCAAATGTAAGCAATGTCTACTTTAAGCACCTAACTTGGTACTATTACCTCCGTAGTCGCGCAGAGAGCCGCTCCCATGGCTTTTGGTTGTTCGGATGTGGCTGCAGCGTCTTCACTCGCTTAACACGGCACCTGCACGTCTGCTTGTCAGGATTCACAGAAGTCCACCTCCACCCCTGCTATTTAATTGGCCCGCCCGGTTTAGGCCTTCATCTGCTATCGTGCTAAAAGTGTCTTTATGAGGGGCCTTCTTAGCAAAAATAGTCTTTATTCCTTTCCCTAAAGAATAACTCTCTAAAAGTTAACAAAGTGTCCTTTGTTGTGCACAAGAAGACATTACGGTGCTTTTGTTCTTAGAATTGATGCAATAAAGGCCAAATTAAAAAAAATTAAAAAAAATCAACAGATATTAATGTAACTTCAGAATATTCTGAAAGGACTTTAATTTTGGTATTGCTATTTTGTAAAGTCTTTTTGCTGCTACCACTTGTTTATATGTTATCCATGTTATGTGCCTTTTGTTATTGAATCCAGTTTCATTCGACTCTTTGGGATCCCATACATCATTCGCAGACTTATTAAATTTTGGAGGTAGCATCAGAAGCCGCTTTCACATTCCTGTAAATGAAAACAATGTTTGTAGTTCCCAGCATATCAACTCACATTTGTCTCGGGCATGACATTGAAGCTCAGCGTCCATTATGACGACATGCAAAAAAACAGGTTATGACTTTATCGAGACTCTTAGGATAGCCACTAGGTACACGGTTACTAACAAAAGGAGTTGCTAAACGGGTTTCAAAACAAACGTTTGACCTGTGACAAGTCAACAGGTTATTTCGTTATGAAATGTATTTACTGCTAACATTACCATTGTAACAATATTACCAGTAAGTAAATGGGACTTGTTGACTTCCCCTCAAAAGCATTTAGTGGCAAAAAGTAGCCTACTAGAACATCTGAACTTTATTTGGAGTTAATCAGAAGGAATTGAAATTGTTAGGTGTGTGCCAACTCCTAGTTAAGTTTGATGCAAGTCTTCTAAATAGTCTTTCTTCATGCAGAACCTTTTAAGGTAGCAGGCGTGTCATTCGGTTCGAATGTAAGCTGTGGTAAATACTGCCCCCTATCGTTATATCCGTGTATCAGCACAACCTCGATTATATTGCTGGTATTTATTTCACACAAACACAAAACTAAGATAATGAAATAATTATATTGTATCCTAACAGCAATTTTTGAAGTTAAATCAATTTTAAATCTTTTTTACACTATTTACATTTAGGTCTATTCTAAACATTTCAAAATTCCCCTACTCTTTAAATGGAGCATATTTTTTTAAAAAAAGAATATTTCATGCACAAGACAGTCTTGATTTGCTTCTTTATTAAATCAGGGATGAGAAAAGAAAAGTGAAGGCAGCAAATGCGACAGAATTTAGTGTCCGTTGTTGACGACACACATTAAAGAGGAACTCAACACAAATATTTTCTTTGCAATTGTTTAAACGACCCCCACAAACCTATACATGATAATCCAATTGATATTGTGCTTTTGGAATTTAGCAGCAAAATACACCCCATTTTTCATCCATCCCAGGTGGCGGCCATTTTGTCACTTGCTGTAAAATAGTCGTTTTTAATGTCATTTTCTAACAAGTGCCAAAATGGCTGCCTCGCAAGATGAATAAAAATAGGTGGATTTCATCTTCCAAAAACACAAAATGTATCCAAATGCTGTGATTCATCTCACAGGGGGTGCATAAAACATTGTAAAGAAAAATTTGGATTGACATCCTCATTAACATCTTGGCAACAATTCTATCCATCCATTTTATGAACTACTTCTAGTTCAAGAGTTTTTCAAGGCAACTTTTTTGTTTATATAAAGAAAACAAAATACAGTAGAAATTAAAAATGTGTTCATTTTTGGCCGCCATTATTAACAGTGTTCTCCCCCACCTATTTGTTAAAGGACTGAAATTTTCACCCGCTTGCTCTTTTTCTGTTATGGCCAATGCTTTAATATGAAAGTATTGCTTTGGTGCCATCTTGCCGCCAAGAAATGAGATTCATTTATTCAGGCTGCAGGGAAAACACTGTAATTTTGAGGGGTGTGGCTTAGTGACATCATCAGCTGGAGTCCTGGTGGGTGTTCTCATTTTGTCTTGATATTTTTGGTCCGTTGGTCAGAACACTGTACATCCAGCTGTGCGATGAGGAATGGATTGTAGTGAGCTGTTCAGTAAAAAGTTGTGCTACTTACAAACGTGGTGCTAATCGGTTAGCACGCTAATCTCGTATTTTCGCACAACGAGTGCAGCCGGACAGTCTGTCGTCACCTTTGTACGCAGTGTGAGGTTGCGCCTAGCGACTGTCTCCCGCGCCCACTGCCGCCCTTCTGGCTGCTACCACGCCCCCTCCGGGCGACATCCGGCGGGAGCGGACCGCCCTGGCGCCGGTGCCTCCCCTTGGCCTCGGGTTCCGAGTCACTGAGCTCCAGGTCGGGGCAGTAGCCGTCGCTGTCGTGGTACAAAAGCGCGTTGTTGGCCGACACTGCCTTGGGCCACAGTTTCTCTTTGCGGGCGAGCTTGTCCGAGGCCCGCATGTCCTCAGTGGTCCTTACCAAGTTCATGGTGGCCTCTTTGAAGGACCTGCCAAAGTGCTCCATGGCAGACTTACCAAAAGCACCTTTGTCCAGCGGTTGCTTTGGTATGTCGGGCTCGCCGGGTGTCTGACACGAGCTGTCTTTCTGCCCGATCAAGAGGCCATTTTTGGAGGTGCGCTCTTGCTCTGCTTTGCCGTTGGATGAGTGGCCGTGCAATGCGGAATGCAGGGCCAGCGGCTTCCCTGCCAGCGGCTTCCCTGCCAGTGGCTTGTCAGCCAGAGGCTTACCCGCCATGGGCTTGCCCGCTAGAGGCTTCCCCGCCACCCTGCCGTTGGCACGCTCCTCTCGCCGGGCGTGCCCGTGCAGCTGAGGCTTGCCTTGGCCCAGACCCTCGCTGGCGCGCCCAGACACGTTCTCGCTGTTGTCCGGACACAGAGGCCCGTTGGCCGATTTGGACGCGGTGTAGGAGTTTCCCATGCTGGAGGCTTTGGGCATTTTCAGCTTCAGCGTGATCCTCGGAGGAGGCCGGAACAGAACACTCTCCACCGGGAAGGATGCAGCAAGGCCTTTGGAAACACCAAAAATTAGCGGTAGATGTGTGAAAGGGACTAAAAAGACTCTGAGCAAAGGGCGGCTCACCAGCAGAGGTCTCCTGGCTCATGAGGGTGACGTGCAGGTTGAACATTTGCTCCTGGGCTTTGCTTTGCAGCAGCTTGAGCTTCTCCCGCCGGCTCACCATGTAGCACAAGTTCCTCACCTAAACCGACAACACATCACTTGAGCACAATTTGAAAACACCTTCAATTGAGTTAAGGTGGCAAAAATGGCACTGACCCTCTCCAGGTCCTGTCGCAGGTGCATGAACATGCGCATGCGCGTGTGGATGCTATCCTGGTGCGGCTGCAGAACCAGGTTCTCCTCATCTTCCTTGGGCGCCAGCAGGGCCTTGTTGAAGTTGCTCTTCCTCTTCAGCTTCCAGTACTGGTAGACAAAATCCACCAGACGCGACGAGAGCCCTAGAGCCCGCGACACCTCGTCCGGCCGCACCAGCGCGTAGAACTCCTCCTCCAGTTCTTGCAGCCGCTGCGCCCGCAGGCCCACCTTGGTCGGGTCGGAGGGCGGCGCCGGAGGCTTGGCGCGCGCCGGGCTCAGGCCCACCTCGCCAGCTGCTTTAGGCTTGCTGTGCTTGAGGCAGTACGACTTGAACTTGACCTCGTCGCCCTCGTCCAGGATAGTCTTCATCTCCAGGCTGTGCTCGAAGGCGCACGTCACGTGGAAGGGCGTGGTGCAGTTCTTCACCGAGCACTGTGGGGAGGGTCAAGTAGCACCTCATGCTTGAAATCAAGTTAATGTTATCGTGATCGCTGGCATCCTCACCTGGATGCACGCGCCCGTCTTGATTTTGCACACGCTGCAGATGAGCGACCAGCGGCTGGGTGGGATGTGGGACACTTTAGTGATGGGCTCCATCCTTTCAGGGCACGCGATGCTGACCTGCGTGCAGTGCAGGGACAGACTGTGAGTCGGAAATCTCAGAGGGGAGATTTTTCCTTTTTAATTTTACCTCAGGGATCCACAGGGCGCAGCTGACATGCGCCCACTTGGTGCCGGCGCGTGTCGCCTTCATGGCCCCGCCCTTTTTGGGGCACAGCAGGCACTGCGGGTCGATTCCCAGCACGCACGTGCGGCACAGCCAATTCCCGACGGGCACTTTGACGATCCCGTAACATGCCTGGGGAGTAAAGAAAAAGTACGTCCTCTTGACACATCTGCTACATTGCGAGTTCATGATTTTTGAGTCGGGACAACCTACCTGGTGCACGCAGATGTTACACTTGTCGCAGAAAACCATGTCGTTGCCTTCCTCGCTGTCGGGCGAGCGGCACACGTCGCACACCACGTCCTCATCGTACTCGATCCCCAGGCCCTCCACCGTCTCTATGGCGTGCCTCATGTTGTCGTGGCACTGGCCCTCCAGCGCCTCCATGGCGCGCTCCATCGTCAGCTCGTCCACCGGCTCCTCGCCTGTATGCCGCACGTGAGGGAAGCTGTAAAGTGCAGGCCGAAATGACATGTGGCACCGTTTTGAGCTTTGTGGCTCACCCATGCAGAGCAGCTGGGTGTTTAACGTGTGCAGCCAGTAGATGTCAACGTCGTCCAAGTCGTAGCGGCACATGGCCTCCGCCAGCTCCTTGATGTTGACGTAACCGGGCTCCACGGGGTCCTGCCCGGAGCACTGGATGTACTTCTTCTGGTGTCCGTACAGAATCTCCTTGGATTTCTCCGCAATGATCCTGAACATAAAAAACGACCACAACTGTTAATGACTTTGTTTACTTTTCTTTCTACCACGCCGTCACACGTACCTGACAGACGCTTGCGGGATGGTGTCCGGGCTTGCCAGAACCTGAACTCCTTTCTCCCATTCCTGCTTCCAGGTGTCGGCCAGCAGGTAGTACTCCTCCGGCGGGACGTGGTGCGAGTCCGGCAGCTTCATGGCGCTTATCAGGTCTTTTCGGAACACCTGCGAGACACGTCCAAAGTCAGGGTAGGCCCGAGTGTTAACCACCGCGGCAGGGAGACTTACTTCAGCCGGTTTCTTCGGGTCGGAGGCAGGGGTGCCCGGTTTGCTGCCATACTTGTTGGAGCAGAAGGAGGTTGAGGGACCTGGATGGCACACGGCATTCAGCTATATGCACCCAAATGCCGCCATTTTGTCATCGGGTAGTGTTGAGCGAGGACTCACTTTCATTGTCAGAAGTGTCGCTGCTGCTGGAGGTCCTGAGACGCTTCATCCTGTCACATCCTGCAGACAAGACGAACGCCGCACAAAGCCTTCAGACACATTGTTTACACTCGGACAAATTAGCCTTGAGTTGGAAATTGACATTTTGTGTATCGTGGTCAGCCAGTATGTTTCGTTTGGGCTTCTCTGGCTATCATCGCTTTTCCCATGACGCACGAGTGTGTCAGTGGAGCAAAAGGGTTGTTTAAACAACGTGGACATGCCTGACATTCCCCATGAGAGGGTGGACGTGGTCATTTATGTTCGTGCTACGCACACAAACATTCAGCTATTTTCTATGGCACTTTCATCTCAGCTATCGCGACACCGATCCCAGACTAACTGACGATAAGAACATGCAAACTGCACACAGTCGATCGACCCTTAGTTGTTCCGCAAGCTATTTTTAAATGGAAATGAGGAGAACGAGCTAGAGAGCACTTGACAACACCTGCTGTCGACATGAGGGGTGTCCACAACAATGCCGACATTTTAAGACAATGCCAACATGACAATCTCAAGGATAGGTGTACAAATGTTTTCCTCCGAGGGCCGCATACAGAAAAATGGAGGCGTACAAGGGCCAAGTAGACATTTTAACAAGATGAAGTACCCCATCAGCCGGTTTTATATTGTTTATTTATAAGTGCTTTCTGGTAAAGGCAATAATGCAAACATCAGGAAATGGGGAACTCTGTTTTTAAACTGTCTAATTTATCGAGTTAACATTCCAGAGTCAGAACTTTAAAAAAGTAAGTAAAGTAAGTTTAGTAAACTACTTATTTACTTTATTTTTAAATACCATAAATTATTCTGTTGTCTTTTGTTTGTATGTTTTGTAACTATTGAGTTGCTCTAAATTTAATCACAACTTTTCTTTTAACACAATTATCTGAAGTAGTACAAGTACAGAGAATGACTATTTGTGCTACCTCTGCTTCATATTAGTACCTAAACTAAATCTAGCACGTGAAAGGGGGGGCAACAAACTAGCAAAGAAGCTAACCAGACGGAGGGGGAGGGGTTGCCGGATGTGACGCCACAATAATGGGAACCCGCTGTTAAAAAGCTCGGAAACAATGAGCAAAATGCGACGGGCTTTGTTTACGTTGCGCCATGCGTGTCGCGTTGGCTTTTAGACTCCAAGCGTAGCATTCATTTTACCCCCCGACATGGTGGTCGGAAATAAATAGGTCATAAATAAAGCCTTTAACAGAGCTTTGGCGCCAACTCCAGTCGACGCGTAGGAAGCGGGAGACGACGAGGGCCAAATCAAACATGGGCGCCACCACCAGCGCGCCGACATGTCACTTCCTTACACAGGAGCCTTTAAAACGAGGGACAAGGTGGGGGGTAAACGTCGGGTTTACCCGCCCTGTGTGACCAAGCGACGAGGCAATCGTTCAAGGGGATTAAATCTATCAAAACGCCTCGTCAACAAAAGGACGGCCTGGCTTTAAGAGCAAGCATCCACGGCACTCCGAGCCAGGAAACACACGGGGAATATTGTTCACGTTCCCACCATTTTACCTTCAAATCTAAGCGTTGCTAGGTCCGCTTTATCCCATCCGTACGCCGTCCAACGTCAAATGCAGTGTATAGCCACAAAATGATAAGTATTTGTGCGTGGTAATATTTTAAATTGAGGGTTTTTTTTGTGGGGGGATTCTGCTCCCGGGCTTGCAGTCAGTCGGCCCACCAACACGGCACAACAGCGCTATTGTACCGCGTGGCCCGCCGGGTCCTAAACTCTGCCGGTTTCGCCTCAATCCACCTCGTGGGTACGTTCGATTTGGACACTGGTGTTAGGCGCGGGGACGGGTAGACACTCATTGACCCAAATTCAAAACGCTAATACAAGTCATGAGTTTTGCATTTAATACTGAAGAACTGTTTTTAAACATTAGTTTGGGTTAAAAAAAAAAGTTATATCCACTGACTATTATGTCAAAACAAATACTGCAGGCCCTTCAATCCATCTGGATGATTGAGGTGCAGGTTAGACTAATTAATATCATGAAATAATTTTAGTCGGAAGTGAAAGCTGCCAAGTGTGATTCATGGCACGGAGGAAGTCAGCAACTCCCACGCATTTGTTCTAATCTACACTAAAGATTAAAGAACAAAAATGAACTATGTCACAAATGTAAACTTTTATTTAAAAAAAAAAAAAAACATTCAGCATCAAACATCAATTGGTCTCTATACAAAATCATGTAACAAAGCATATAAAACACATTATACAAAAAAGACTGCTCAAATGATGGCCGACAAATACAGCATACACGTTCATTTATAGTAAAGGTGCGCTCCATCGTACACTCAAGTATCGTACAGACGCGTGACAATCTTTATACATAAATATGAGGCATTCTTGTGCTCCCGATGTTCCAGGCAGTGAAAGAACCAACACTCGTGCTCCACGTTCACATTTTGACAGAAGCAAGCATTAAGAAATAAATACAAATTACAAATATACACCCAAGCACACGTTGACCAGTAGTGTCAGGTAACCAAGTACAAATACTTACTATACTATATCGTCCAAAACGAATTGGGCTGACAACCTTAAATATTTCAGACCAAAAATCTACATTTGTGGGGAGAGTCAACAAGAGAGCAGCAGTCACAATTAATTTGAACTCATTGTTGTGACGCCTGATAGCACTCGCCGAAAGTCGCAACCAACAAAAGTGCATTTCAGAGTGTGGTTTTGTTTCCTTAAGGGGTTAAATCGATTATTATTTTTCCAGGTTTTTTTTTTTTTGATATACAAGTGTGTGCACTTCTACATATGTACACCATGTGAGTACTTCTGCCACTTCTAATGGCAGCAGCTAACAAACAGCAAGTGGTAAAAAAAAAAATGCAGACAGCATGAGGGTGAATTTCCATTTGCATTGATTGTGTAAATAACATGATCGGGCGGCCGCGCCATACATTCAAAGCTCCTTCGTCAGGTCAAACATTCCAGCTTGAGGTTTTGTTATGAAAGCAGCAGTAGGTCTGGATGGTGTGTGGCCCACATAGATTGGAGCAGTGCACCCAAACAAAGCTGCATCCAAATATGTACAGACCTGACGCCTCACAAGACCATTTGCATGTCGGCCTGACGCCTCACAAGCCCATTTGCATGTCGGCAAAATTGAAGAAGTTGTCCACGTCACGAGATGATGTGTTCTTGTTGTCTGAGACAAAAAACTGTGGCGGGGGGAAGGGGTATTACATTTTATACCATCACATTAAATCGGCCAGTAAATTATAATTGCAGTGATGAGAAAAAGGTGCTGACCTTAGTGCCGGCAAACACCTCGCTGGCTATGTTCTTGCAGGCTTCCACAACGCCGTCACCATTCAGCTCCAGAGCGATGACGGGACCTTTGCAATAACAAAGGAAAAAAGTAGTGAAAACCATTTCATGTGCACATTTGAACCCTTGACGTCGCCCGGCCATCTGGTTTAAAAATTCAACGTGGCCCTTTGAAGTAAACGCTTGATTGCAGTGAGCGACCTTTGCTGATCGACTCCACGAGATCCTCGGCGTTGTTCTGGAACACACGCTTAACGTCTTCGGGCCGCATCGACACCTCTTTGGTCTGGATCAGCACGAAATCTTTGGCAGTCACCTGATTGGAGAGGGCCAGTGTTAGGATGAGCAGGGGAAGGAAGAAAGGAACAAACATGCACGTCTTTTTTGAGCCACCTCTCACCTCGTCGATCATTTTGCGTGCATTGGCGGTGGTGTACTCTCCGGCAAAGAACACAAACAGACAGGACTCTTCGCTATCCTTACGCCGGCCTCCTTTGGTCAGCGGCACGATGCTGCGCGACACGTCCGCCGAGATGCGGACCGCCTTAAAGTCAGAGTCGGCGCTGGGGGCCGGCACCGACTCCAGCACGGCGGCGCTTTCGGGCAGCAGGCTCCAGTTGGTCTCGCCGGCCACGGGCGTGAAGTCGTGTACGTTGCTCCAGTTGTTGTTGAAGATGCTCAGACCGGCGTCCTTGAAGTGGAAGGCCAGCTCGGGGTAGTAGTACTGGAAGCAGCCAAACTTCATACCCGTGGATGACTCGATGATGGGCTGCGTGGCGCAGCACAGGAACACCTGTGGCGACATGTTGTTAGTTTCTATGAAAAAAAAAAATAGGTCAGAGTCCAGATTTAACAGCACCTCCATTTTTTTGCAGTCCCGCGTACGGAACTGCTGGCATGCCAGCACGCAGCGGATATCCTTGCAGTCCCGAAAGAAGACGCTGCCCTTGACCGGGCCCAGCACGATGCGACAGTTAACGCAGTCGTCGATGGTGACGGCCGCCGCGTGGTCGAACACGTAGATGTCGCAGTTGTGGCAGTCCTGGATGACAAACTGTTGACCGTTCAGCTTCCCGGGGAGGCGACCCGCTGTCACGTCTTTGAGGCCTGTAAGCATGTAGTCTTTGGGGTCCACCTGGGCAAAGGCAAATAAAAGGGCTGGAGGATTTATAATAATTGTGATTTAATGATAAAATAAGATAAGATAAGATAAGAGGAACTTTATTAATCTCACGTGTGAGAAACTGCATGTTTTGCAAATACAATGAATACACAGTAGCGCAGTAATAAATTGTTACTTATACAATTTAAGAGCAATCATCAACCCGGAAGTTGAACTGTAGGTTAGATTAAATGCGGTTACACGAGGTGCATTTTCTAATCCCATAATGGTTTTAGAGTTAGTGTTAAATTTAGTTCCACGAAGTGAGCGAGAGACGGTGCGAGGCCGATGGCTCGAATGTGAAAGTCCAAATCTGGTGGCTAAGATTAGAATTCACATGAGAGCATCAACATGCTACCGCAGACAGGTAAAACTCAAATGTGTCCAATTTTGACGCTAGTACGCTTCGAATCGAGTCATTCGCCATTTGCAAAAAGTCACACGCTTACACGTCAACGTCACCACAGCGACACTTCAGGTAGGCTGTCATGACACGTGACGTGTGTCAACTTTTTAAGCGTAAAAAATGGTGTATATTGCAAGAATAGAAAATGAGAAAGCGTGGAGAACCTTTTCTCTCTTGTCCCAGCTGTACTGTTTCGGTGCCGCCTCGTCTGTGTTGTTGCCAAGGGGAACAGCGTTGCTGGTCGTCGTAGTTTCCAGCGTCGTCGTTGTCGGTTCTTCTTTTTCCGACGACTTCCGCTTGGATTTTTTCGAATAAAAGCACCCCATTTTGTATCCTTTTAGTTTAGTTTTTGACGAGCTCTACAGGTAAGATACGAGCGACTCAAGATTGCGTGAGGTTTAGTTGACACAATTTCTTCCCCCTTCCCTTTTTCCCTTCTGGGTTGTGCAACCAATCAGCGCTGAGCAGGGCGGATCAGCAGCCAATCACAGCTCTTAATTCGACGTGAGGTGGGTGTGTCACTTATGATGCATTCGGAGACGAAAAGTAAAAATAGTTGTTTTGATATGCAATTTCTTTGAAGTTTAAAATACAACTTGATAAACTTAATTTTAAAACCATTACTTTATCTTTAGCTTTTAATATTACTGCATCATTACAACAAAACTCGCTGTATACAGTATTTGGATAAACCAATGATAAATGTTGTATAGGCAAACAAGGATAAAACCCTATAAAAATGCAAAAATCAACAACCACCAAGCAGATTACTTCGCAACTTAAGCTACTTGTTCATTCTAATAATAGTTAATCCACGCCTGAGTGTGAAGGATGTTTTCTAAACAGGCTTCTTTTCTGTGCAAGCCTCCTTGTCATTCCGTGAAACCAAACAACCGCAACCCCATGCTGCTATTTAACTTTCACATTAGGCAAATAAAGGTTTGGAAAATTAAGCTACAGAACGAGTCATCCCTTGTCTGTAATTCATTACTCACACAGCATGCCTTGCAGCCAAAACTGGAAAATGTGCGCCAAGATTTCCTTAAATCATGGCCAAACAAGCATCCGTGGTGGGTAAACTTAAATCAAAGTTTGTTCAAATAGAAGCCAGATGAAGCTATGGGTTGGGAATTTTTATACACTGTGGTAGGATTGTGAGGTATGCAAGCCTGCATGCCTTCCTGTAAATCGACCTCTTACGTGTCAGCTACGTGTCGCAAGAGCCATACAACCAAATAGTCACGATAACACCTTTAACGTCGTATTCCATTTTATTAATCATATGAGCTTGCATCTTTCTCATGTTCACTCACATTTACCAATGCAAGGGTTACTATCCAGATACATATGTGTCTATCCCTGTGCCACCATCTTTCTCTACTTTCAGGAGGCAAAGTCCATATTGTGAGCTTCCTGCTTGGAATTGGACTAGATTGCAAAATCAGCCAACAAGACAAAAAGCCATGACTCAGTTGCCTCGGGGTGATGTTGGTGGGCGTCTCCATCCGTACACGACTGGTACCCCCCCCCCCCCCCAACCCCTCCTCCCCTTCCACGCAGACGATTTGGACACTGAGTCGCGCGTGTCTACTGTGCCTTTAAGCGAAGGAGCTGAGCGGCGTGTGGCAACGAGTCAAGCGGGGCTCTCGGTGCGTGCTTTCCCGCATTAATATGGCGTGGAGGGCGGCGTGAGTGTGCAACATCCTCCCAGCGCCATGGCCGCATTCCTCGCGACGACGACGATGATGATGACGATGAATGTGATGGCGGCATCCGGGCAGGAGGACGCCGCCGCGTTGGAGGACCTTGCCACGGAGAAGGAAGCCGAGGAGAGCCACCGGCAGGACAGCGTCAATCTGCTGACCTTCATCCTGCTGCTCACCCTCACCATCCTCACGATATGGCTCTTCAAGCACCGGCGCGTACGCTTCCTGCACGAAACCGGCCTGGCGATGATTTACGGTGAGGCGTGTAGCTTTCCATCCATCCATCCCATCCATCCATCCATCCATCCATCCATCCATCCATCCATCCATCCACCATCCATCCATCCATCCAATCATCTGAACCGCTTATCCCTTTTGGGAAAATACATTACTGTATTTACATTAGTGGTGGGAAGTCACAAATACTGTGTAGATTTCCAGTATCGCCAACTTTACAATTTGTTTTTCTGATAAATGTTTAGTTTTACTGGTGAACAGATATCTGTACTTTTCTGTTGGTCTGAGATGTTCCTTTCCTTAGATTTATGATGATGTATGCTTTGGATCATGAGATATTGGTTCCCATAGAAGGTTCCGTCCCATCACTTGTGCTCCTAACTGTTGACCGACTGCCCCCCCCCCCTGTCTATCTTTTTGGTAGGCCTGCTGGTGGGCGTCATCCTGCGTTACGGCATCCCCGCCACCAGCTACCACAACAAGAGCCCCCCCAGCTGTGCGCTGACCAAAGGGCCCGCCAGCAGCAGTCTACTGCTCAACATCAGCGGCAAGTTCTTTGAGTACACCCTCAAAGGCGAGATCGATTCCCGTGACATTCACAACGTGGAGCAGAACGACATGCTGCGCAAGGTGATGTCAAATCAAACAACGCAAACAAAATGTCCTCAACTGACCCTTAGTGTCCTCTTTCTATCTCTTAGGTTACCTTCGACCCGGAAGTCTTCTTCAACATTTTGCTGCCTCCCATTATTTTCCACGCCGGCTACAGCCTGAAGAAGGTGAGATTTTTTTATTTTTTTTATTTTTGGGATCACGTAAAAACAATTTCTCGGGCAGCCATCTTTGTAGTCCTTCTGCACTTGG
The DNA here is from genome assembly GCF_901709675.1 of Syngnathus acus. Lineage (NCBI taxonomy): Eukaryota > Metazoa > Chordata > Actinopteri > Syngnathiformes > Syngnathidae > Syngnathus > Syngnathus acus. The sequence goes on along the minus strand of NC_051090.1, from coordinate 2,481,052 downwards.
CTTACGTCCAGACTTGCATCATGCTTTTAATTAAATAACACTGGAAAAATAAAACAGTCAAATGAAATGGAAAGAAACTACCATACTGCAATATCTGCGTGTTGGACGTGTGCCTTTAAGGGGCGTGGCACTTGCCCTTTAAAACCATTACGTAAGTGCTTACCGGGTTAAAGATTACATCGAGACGTGCTGGTGTTTGATCTAAAACTTGTCAGTTTGGGCCATCAAGTGTCCCCCCCACCCAACCCACTAAAAACACACACATGCTTGCAGTTTTTTGCTGACATCCAGGTCATGCATCCGGCACAAATATCCTGCAGTAAATAGCAGAACATTTTCCCTGACTAAGCACATTTCTTATTCTCCTTTTTAGAAACATTTCTTCAGGAATCTGGGCTCCATTCTCACCTACGCATTCCTAGGCACGGCTGTATCGTGTTTCGTGATCGGGTGAGAGTCCATGAGATTTTTTTTTTATGGCCAGCCTATGAGCAAAAGTGTTGGGACCACACAACAATACACTACCTTATATTGCCAGCATGTTGCAATAGTACACTGGTTGTGCAATTCTATTTTTGGACCAACTGATGGACTCTAACCGTTTGTATTGTCGTCGCAGGAATTTGATGTACGGCGTGGTCAAACTGATGCAAGTGGTCGGCCAGCTGAGTGACAAGTTCTACTACACTGACTGTCTTTTCTTCGGGGCCATCATCTCAGCCACCGACCCAGGCATGTGACTTGACTAAAAATTCATCCATATTAGTAAAATTGTAGATCATTTGGAAGTGGTCTCTTCATATTTCCAAAGTTGTACAAGCACATACTTTGTACATGGCACATTAAATTTGATTTTTTTATTTAGTGACAGTGTTGGCCATCTTCAACGAGCTGCACGCGGATGGCGACCTGTACGCTCTGCTGTTCGGCGAGAGCGTCATGAATGATGCCGTGGCCATCGTGCTGTCCTCGTGAGTTTTTTTTTTTCAAACCTTTCTTGCCAACAAGCACCGTAGGTTAAAAATATGAAGACATCTGTACTTAAATACCTAAAAGAAATCCCCCAAAATTTCCAAAACAATACTAAAACAATATTTACATATATAGGAAATAATTGACAGGCTATTGAAACCCATATGAAGATGTGTCGTCCTTTGGCTCCCTCTAGCGGCAAGAGTGCGTAACACCCCTTGCATTGTCATGCTGCACATTTAACCCATGCAATGAATACGTTTCAGTAAAGCAAAAGAATCAATTAATAATAATGAAAATATCATATCTTTGTTTTTTCTTTTTTTTCCTCCCCAAATGTCAGCTCCATCATGGCCTACCAGCCCCGAGGCGCCAACACGCACATGTTCGACGCCTCGGCTTTCTTCAAGTCCGTTGGGGTTTTCCTGGGGATTTTCAGCGGCTCCTTCATGATGGGTGCCGCCACGGGAGTGGTCACCGCTCTCATATCCTTTTCTTCAATCTTTTAAGACAAGCTATAAAAAGTCTACACACCCCTGTTCAAATGCCAGTGATTAGAAGAATGAAATCTATCATTGTTTCTATAACTGGAACAACTCACCAGATGGCGCCAAAGCAAGAATAGTCAATTGCAAAATGTCGGTGAAAACATTCCTTAACTGTAATCCTGGTTCTGAACGTGACCAAATTTACCAAGCTGCACTGCTTCCCCCTGCTGGAGACGGCCCTCTTCTTCCTAATGTCCTGGAGCACCTTCCTGTTGGCGGAGGCTTGCGGATTCACAGGTGAAGACGAAAAGCATCGTAATTATTTTGTCATGATGGCCGAATCAGCGAATATCGTGTTCCTGCAGGTGTGGTGTCTGTGCTTTTCTGCGGCATCACTCAGGCACACTACACCTACAACAACCTCTCCGTGGAGTCCACCAAGCGTACAAAGCAGGTAAGTGTTACCCTCCATGTTTTTTTTGGGGGGGTAGACGACCCACATACTCGCAGACATCAGTGGACAGTGTCCCCAATGCCAGATGGCCCAACGATCTGCCTGCTGTGACCTTAATCGCCACCAATCATCTGACAGGACATCCCTCCTGACTCTGCGGCTGTTCAGCCTGTACGCGGATTACACACACAACATGTTTATATTTGACAGAAAGCAGGGGTGCAATAGAAATATACAATTGCATCGCAGGTCACAATATTAGGGACAGTGGTGCCGCAGTTCACGCCGTTGTTCCTCATGAAATGACCTTTTTGCCATTTGTTCTCCGCAGCTCTTCGAGGTCCTTCACTTCCTGGCTGAGAACTTTATCTTCTCCTACATGGGCTTGGCTCTGTTTACTTTCCAGAGCCACGTCTTCAGCCCTATCTTCATCACGGGTGCTTTTGTATCCTCAAGAACTGTTGCCTAAAATGATTCGGGGGGGTCGTAAAAATGTCTTAACCAAAATCACCTGCCAGATTGCCATCTTCCTGGGACGAGCCTTAAACATCTACCCGCTCTCCTTCCTGCTCAACCTGGGCCGCCGACACAAGATTAAAGGAAACTTCCAGCACATGATGATGTTTGCTGGTACGTCTTTTCCTTCTTGACCAAATGCGCACCTTCAAAATTGCCACAATCGATTGTGACCCTGATTTGCAGGACTGCGCGGGGCGATGGCGTTCGCCTTGGCCATCCGCGACACGGCGACCTACGCCCGACAGATGATCTTCACCACCACGCTGCTCATCGTCTTCTTCACCGTGTGGGTCTTTGGAGGAGGGACCACGCCCATGTTGTCTTGGCTGCACATCAGGTGACATGTCACGACACGCTATATTCACAACATTCTCATTCAGTTAAGAGCTCATTTGACCAATGAGGCGAGACTTTCTCTGATTGGTCGTCCAGAAGATGGTGCAAGGGTGCCCAATTTCCATCTGTATGGTTCTGCCTTGGAATTCCTGCATATTTAATTCCTGCATCTCATTCTGATCCACCCCCAAAATGTTAAACCCGTTTTTTTTTACCAAATAAAAAAACACTTCACTTTCCAAGTACCACCATAATGACCGACATTAAAATACAGAAGCATAGCGGGCCTAAGTGTTCATCAAAACAAGACTTGGATTGTATTCCTAAAAAGTGTCTCTGTATCATTATGCAGGATTTAAACATCAATACCGCATAACAATAGGGATTCTTTTTGATGTATTCCACTAAAAAGTGAAAGTCTGCTGAACTGTACTTAGCTTGTGATTGGTTAATGTACTGCCAGAGGGAGCCTGCATGCACACCTCGGGACTCGTTGAGTTTGATGACTAATGCTTGCTTCTAGCCTCTTAGTATGAGTATTGCAACGCACACAAACACACGAGGGAGAGCTCCTAAAGCGGATTAGGCATCTGTGTGTGCGTGTGCAAAAAAAGAGGCCGTGTTTAATATGACTAATGCAGCCTGGGTGCGAGGAGGAACCATTGTGTTGCCGTGTAGCACTGCCAAAATCGCCCCCTCTTGAACCGGTTGCCATGGCAACGAGGACATGCTGCTGCTGCTGTAAGCGCTACATTGCTGTGATGATGTTCGTGGCCATCACCTATCAGAATATTTGAAATTCTGTCAGTAATAAATCTGATATTGTTTATTATAATACAGATTAATTGTTAGAAAAAATATAGTTTTTAGTTCCCTATATAATACCAGTGTGAATCATAAACACGGATCAATTAATAACCCCTCATCATTTTCACATCTTATTTATGTGTGTGGAAGCTGTGAAAGAGGAAGGCGTTGTTTTGACACGGCTTCCGCCATTTTGGGCCGCAGACCAAATAGGACGTGATGAGAAATCACGGATGGCTATGCTGAGACTGAGCGTGGGGCCTTTTTTTCAGGGTCAGCGGACGAGAGGAAGTCAGTGGAAGAGCCTCTTACATAAGTGAGGACGTGTGTTTGTATCTACGTGCGATTTATCTCCCCCTCGGGGGGCCCCATGTCTTCAACTCATGACGGCCTTGTTTTATTTCTTTTTTGCGCCTTCTACAAATGACCCTTCACCACTCCCAAGATCCTGTGTTTGTGTTACTGAATATCCAACCTCGAAGCCAGTTTCACTTAGCCACACGGAATTTGTCTATCACAAGTAATCCCAGAAAGAAGTCTCAAAAAGTCTTATCCCGAAAAGTTAACACGAAGTCTGCCATTTTGCTAATAAAAACGCTAATAACACGATGCTACGTAGTTAGCTCTTGACTGAACGTCCTCCTCGCAAGTGAAAATATTTAGCCCCCGAAGCCAGTTTCAAGTAGCAACAAGAAATTTGGTCGGCACGTCTATCATGAGAAACTACAGGAGAAAAAAGTCATTCCTGAAAGAACAAAGAAAGGCTGCCATTTTGGTTGGAATGGCTTGCTGTTGAATTTCACGCTTGGGTCTTGATAAACATAATTTAATTTAGTGAAATTGATGTCGAGTCATAGCGAGTGATTGTTTTTAATAGAAGGACTCATAGATGTTATTTTGCTTTCAAGTGGCTGCCAAGGAAAACGTGTGGTTGCCATGGAAACCTAAAAGCAACGGCATATTTCCTATTATTCATTGCTTGGAGAAGTTCATAGAATGCTGCACTTGTCTCTTTCGGCTCCCATCCAAAGAGGCGATTAGTCGACTGCTCCCAAGTTTATGTGAATTAAAAGTGCCCCTCTTGAAAATCCTTCTTGGCCCAGTTTTAATCCCCTCGTGGTGTAAGAGACACTAGAGGGGCAATTATTTATACACGTGAGGCTCTGACATGGATGTTTTTTTTTTCCTATGCAATATATTTTGCTAGTGTAAGCGATATTTCTTTCTTTAGATATATGAAATAACAATAAAAAAAAAAAAAGCTTTTTTGGACATGCAACTAGATTGACTTGTCTAAACTCCTCCGGCATTGCTTGCAAACTCAGAAATGTGTGTGTTGTTGAAACAGGAAGTTGTGGCTTTAAAAAAAAACAAAAAAGACAACACATTCAGGGCGTGTATACAGCATAAAGCTCTAAAATGAGAATTTATGAGAAACTGGTTTTGTCTTTCTGTGTTGCAGGGTGGGAGTGGACCCAGATCAAGACCCGCAACCTTGTGTCGACACCTTCCAGGTCCTACAAGGGGTGAGTGGGGTATGGAATGATTTATTTCCTAAGACGTACATTGTGACATTTTGCGGGGCTGCTATGTGAGAGCGTCCAATCACAATCCCATCTCATCCTGTGGTGAGGCGAGGCCTCACGTTTGTGTCTTACTTACGTTGACACTTTTAGTTGTGCTTCTGCAATTGAAGAAAGGAAGAAGACTCGAAAATAGTTCAGCCCGTCAAATTAATAGAGGCCAGGTTCTTAAAGAGACAGGACGCCTTTAATTCTTGTGCGAGTGATCTGATCATTTGAATATCAAATATGCAATTTCGAGTGTTTTTTTTTGTTTTTTTTGTTTGAAATGTGCAGGATGTCCCCCAGGGTGAAGGACAGAACAAAACCAAACAGGAGAGCGCCTGGCTCTTCAGGATGTGGTACACCTTTGATCACAAGTATCTTTTTATATGGTAGGGAAATAAGAACTATATTTCTATTCTTGTCGATTCAAGATAAGATTAAATTAATGGAGTTAGAATCCGAATGAATGAGAAGACAAATAAAGTGACAGAAGGGGTGAGTCTTTTTCCTTAAGAGCCGTTCAGCTACTTGAAGCCCATCCTGACGCACAGCGGCCCCCCGCTCGCTTCCACGCTGCCCGGCTACTGCGGACCCCTGGCCAGCTGCCTGACCAGCCCACGCGCCTACGAGGTCAGTCAACAACTTCTCCGAACAAACCTACTTTTTGAGTATGGAAGCCTGTTTGTGCCGAAGTTAAATAAAAAAAACAAAAAAAAAAACAAGCGAGTACATAGGCAGTTAAACAGAACCTTCATCATGAATACATTTTTGAAAATCCAGCTAATATTGGTCACATTTGTTGCTAGGCAGAATTCATGAAGGATCATTAGGTATTTATTTCTTTATTTATTTGCAACATTTTACACAATAGCTTGTGGCTAATGCTAGCATATGAATCAACTGTAATGTGTCACAATGTGGCGGTGCAGTAACAAAAGCACATCTGAGGCGAAAAATCATTTGTCTTTAGCCTCAGGAAGTCTTCCCTTGGGAATACTGAAGCCTTTTCACTGAGGAGAATCGGAACATTGTCCTGGTGTTCCCGCCTCCTGCCAGCAAATGCGTACAAAGGAGAAAATGGATGGTCAGAAAGGCTTTTTATTTGCATTGCGTGGGCACAAAGGGCCTTTTTTTTCTCCCTGCTTCTCTGCACTCCCTCAGCGATCATCTAAGACGCTGCATGTGCTTGGTCTCATGGAAAGAAAAAAAAACACTTCTCACCACAGGCTAATAAATTCTCAACTTTCGGCTTCTACTTTTCCGCTCTACATTTGCCCGTCCCATTGTGTTCCCGACGTAATTGTCCCGTCCGTCCCCGCCTGTTTTCCGACGTCCCGCTGTGTCCTGCGGCCCGCTATTGATTGTCAGCTATCAATGAGAGAGTGAAACCTCGCCCCACAACACAGGCAGGAAATGCTCCAATGAGTGTCATCGGCATGTGGCCTTCAGAAGAAATAGAACCCGAGTGTCGCTCAGTAGGGCGCGGACCTCCTTCAAGCCTCACTGTGTGTTTGTCCAGCTGTTTGCTCAATGCTCCCTGGTTAATGGAAAAAGAACAAACTCCAGGGGGGGGGGGTTCTAGAAATGGTGTTGCACTTTCCTAAACAGAAGACAAACTTCATGTTCATTAAATCTATTGCTGCTCAATTCCATCCCATGTTCACTCCGGATCTCCTATTCCAGAACCAGGAGCAGCTGAGAGACCCGGACGGCGACGACGGCGACCTGTCCTTCACGTTCGGCGACGCGGCCATCGCCACCAACGGGCTGTCGGGTGACGGCGGAACGACCGGGTGGAACGCCAACGGAAAACGCAGCGGCAGCACGTCCGAGGAAGCTCTGGAGCGCGAGCTGGACTCCCGAGAGCAGGAACTGCTGAGCCGAGGCACCCGCTTGGTTTTCCCCATCGAGGATCACATCTGATAAGCACTCGATGTTCTTCCGAGATATGTTTTATTTTTGTCAAATTAGGCCAAATATGACTTTGAACATTAATAACGTTGACCACATTGTCTTAAAAAAAGAGAAAAACTCAAGATGAAGCAATTATCAACATTTCCTCCGCCGAGGAACTTGTTGCCATCATCCCTGTTGGATTTCTCTGGAATGTGAGTAGACATCGGCCCATGATTTCGCAACGATTATCATTATCAACTTCAAAATATCGGACTATGGGGCAGGGAATGCATTGCCCCTCCAGACGTCTCTATTAGCGCACCACCAGCTGACGTGAGATAACAAAAAAGCTTTGCCATAATGAAAATTTGTCACAACGACCAGCTTTGTTATGTCTTATGACTGTTAACATTTGCAGCTGTGTGTCTCCAGGCTTTTTGAGCCTTGGCGGAGGTCGAACATCAAGCCTAAAAAAGCATAAGGGCGCGGTTCTTTTTTTTTAGATTTTTTTTTAGACTATTGTAATGAATCAAAAATATCTGCATGAAATCCTGTTTGCTGGTTAAATCCCCGCCCGCAGACCCAAAATTTAGTTCAGCTTCTTTGGCACTTTAACATCACCAGCCTTATTATTACTGACCGATGAAGCATTTTTCTTTTTTTTTTTTAAAGGGCTGCAGGCAGTAGATTTATGAAAAAAAATTCCCCCAATAATCCCTTTGAAAACCCAAATGTGGACATTGGCCTAAAGGTTTAATTAGTGATCCCTCCCCTAACTCCTCAGTAAACAATTTGATCACAAAAGAGCAAAAAGTATAACATGGCTTGGCACTAAGATGACTTTTTGTAGCAAGAGAGGAGGAAAAAGGGCCTCAACGTGATGAAGATGCATGAGAGGCTTCCTGTTACGTAACGCGATGCAGTTTGCGGCGGGGGGCTGCCGCCACGTCACGTCACGTCAGGCTGTCACGCTTGCTCCGCATGCAAATAATTGTCCTGAGCAGCAGCCAAGAGTGACCGCTGCTAGTCGATGTTTCACTGTAACGGTCTTTTCAGGACGAAGTAGCACTTACAAAAGAATAAACTCATTTTTGGGACTCGATTGAACCTCAAACTGTTTGTTGTACTCGTTAGCATTGTAGCCAAAGTAAAACTATTGATTAGCAATTTTGCTTTAAACATGTTTCAATTATGCGTGGATACGGATTTTTTTAGGCCGATGCAGATTCCGATATTTGGCAGGACAAAATTCCGATTTCTTGGTTTTGACAAATCCTTTATTGAGGTCACTTTAAATAGTTCATGTCGCTTAAAAAGTATGACAAAACAAAAAAGTCCAACTTGTAAAGTTGATCATCAAAACATCCATCATCTGGATGCAGGCCGTAACACAATGGTTTGAACACAACAGGATAGATATAAATAATCAGGATTACGATTGCAAAGGGGCTGGAAAATTCACAGTAAATTTAAGCCAACTTTTTCAACCCTAATCAGTACCATTTGTTTTGTGTTTTAAGTCATTGGAAGGACAGGGGTCGGAAAAAAAAAAAAAAGTCCCGCCCATGTGAGTGTTTTGTCAGTGTGGTGCTGCAGCAGCTGTCCAGATTCCTCCGAGGCTAAGAGGCCTTGGAATTAGGTGGAGGCGGGGGAGGAACAAGACTTCCTCACGCAGGCCCCTCAAAGCACACACATTGGAATCTCCTTGAACTTTCCAGTTAGCATGGTTAGCAGATCCACTTAGCTTAGTCATGGCAAGGTGAAGCTGATGCTGCCACCTCTGATCCACCCAACCTTTTGCAGGGATTTAGAGTAGGTAGGGTTAGTGCGACTAAAATCGAGCATTTGATGCATCAAGCAGCCTCCTGGCTGCTGCTGAACAGGGAAAAGTGGTAAGAGGCTCCCCAGTCTTTGAAGCATTCCACTTTTTGAGTTCTTCCTACTCCTGGTCATGGTCTTTGTGCGCTTGGCTGCTCCCAGTCAGCTCTGCTCTAACTGGACATAGACTTTTGCCCTCAGCCTCGACTTGCAGGCCCTGGAAGAGAGGTGCATGAATGTATTTTGACGATAAAGTAATAAAATAATTTTTTTAATACACTTTAACGCAAATAAAATTGTATCCTATTATTCGATGAATCGATAAAAAAATATTTGATCATCACAGTCATATTTAGCACAAGCTGAGGGAGGAACAAGATACGTTTTGTGCGAGAAAATAATGGCATTCTTGCAGGCCTGCTTTCCTCAAGGCTGCGCCTGTCCGAAGCTGCCGGTGACATGCTGGTAACCCAGGGGGGCGTATAGCCTGTCACGGCCAGCCGCGGACAATGAAGCCCCTTCTTAGGGGCACGAGCGCGAGGGCCCGGGCGACACCCTCAGCCGCCCGCGGCGCCGACCCCCGAGGCAGCCACTCGACAATGACACCTTTATCAGAGGAAGGCCGAGCCAAATAGCTCCCACTCGGATGGAGTTGATTCCTGTAGAGTATTTTCAACCTGTCGCTGACTTTCACCCCAAGTATCCACTTTCAAAAAGTGAGAAGGTATGTTTTGCCTTTTTAAGTTTGATGGTGCCAAAGTTACAAACTCTTCTCACCCGTACGACCTCCTCATGTGGTTTTGTCCGCGCCGTGCTTGGGGTATCCGAGCTGCCACATGACCTCGCTGCAATAGGCTTCCACCTGGTTGATCTGCTCCACGCTGAGCCTCTCCCTCCAGGCATAGATGGCCTCCTTGGCATCCCGTGACGAGATGAGGAAGGGCCGGTCCGATGAGTAACCGCGGCCATGGGTCATGTTGAGGGCGAAGCTCTCCAGCGCCGGCGACGAGGACAGGTTGGAGAAGCGGTAGAGCTTCTTCAGCTCTTCGGCCGGGTGCAGGACCAGGTCCTCGTAGCGGACCCGGTGGTAGCTACGGCGCACCCAGGGTGGCGCGTTGGTCACCAGCATCATGTCACCCAGCCAGTTGTCGCAGATGAGCTCCATGGCGCTGGAAACGTAGCTCTCGGCTCGGTTCATGCGGTTGTTGGGCACAAGCAGACGCTTGTACTTGTCGTTGTGCTTCTTGCTCCGCAGCACCTGGAGGAGCAGCGCAGATTTTTTACATGCCTAATATTACAGCAGCTAAACTATTTTTCTCATCTATAGGGTACAGATGGATCAATGCCCCCACCACCACCCCCCAAAAAATACCTGGATGCTCTCCTTCACCAGAGCCTGCTTGGACTTGAGGCGAGAGTTGTGCACGGCTCTCGGGTCGCGAAATAGCTGCACAATGTGCAAGTTGACGCCCGGGTCCTTCATGAGGGGCACCAGGGTGTTGAGATCCAGAACCCGCACGCCCTTGATGACCATCACCGGGTACTTCTTGCACTCCCGCTCCAGCTCGCGGATGTCCCGCTTGGGGCACTTGGCGCAGCGGTCCTCCTGCACCAGGCCGACGCGGTGGCGCTGGTGGGCGTCGCACAGCGGCTCGGAGCACACCACCTTGTTCATCTTCCAGCCGAAGATGAAGGCGGTGGTGAGGTTCTGTGAGCCGGCGTACAGCTTGAGCACGGAGAAGTCGCAGCGGAATAACGCGCTCAACATGTCGCGCACGGCGCCCTGCAGGCTGCCCGCGTCACCGGGGTACAGGGCCTGCCAGATGTGCCACATGGGCTCGTACAGGTAGAACACGTCCGGGTGCTGGTTGAACAGCTCGCCGAGGAACGACGAGCCGGTCCTCCAAGTGGCGTGCAGATAGATGTGCGTGCGAGATTGGCCGGGCCCGGGCGGCTCCGTGCCGTTTGCGCCGTCCACTTTGTAGCCGTGCTCCCACAGCAGCGCCACGGCATTCTTCAGGTCCGAGCACCGCGACTGTTGCTGCTGCAGAAGCCCATGCTTGGCGCGCTGGACCGAGCGCTCCCCGAAGTCGAACACATAGGGGATGAGCAGGAGCAAACCCGTGTAAGCGAGGATCAGAATCAAATATTTCTTCTGAAGCCTCCTCTTCATCGCGCTGGCTTGCACGCGTCGCTCGCTGGAGCTCCGCTCGTTTAATGTGCGTGCGTGCGCCAAGCAGACGACTTGTGTGGCACACTCAAAATCAAGCGATGGGGAGAGAGGCGGGTGGAGTTAGTTGCAAAATGAAGGCGGGGTTTGTTTCACGCTAAAGTTGCTAAATGACGTCCCTGATTGTTGCTCAAAGTTCCTGCATGCAGGTTTTTATTTTGGCGAAATGACTTTGCATCAAATAAAATATAGGTAAATACACATTTATAATCATAGGTTGCACTGAAATCATATGGCGCAAAAGCCATGAAATATCGCAGTTTTATAGACGAGTGCTGATACTTTTTATTTCTAGTGAATATTTATTTTATATGATACAGTCAAATTGTGAACATGTGTTATAACGTAATATGGTGACCTCAGGATCAGACTTCACATCCAGCAAGCCTGCAATTAGGGGTGAGGTGATATGTTTATCCTTTATGAAGTCATCAAATTGTATCTAGCCAAAGTTGAGTCATGGAATAAAGACGTATTCCTCACTTCTGCCACAATAGTGTTATTCAGTGAGTATTATCTCATGGAGATTGCAGCAAATAATGAGACAGTAAACCCATGTGTTTGTTATCATAAATGCATGCTTGATGTTTCTAAAATACGAGTTTGTGTCAAAATCAGTAAAGAAGAACGAAGACGCGTTACTGCGCGATGCATTGTGGGAAAATGTGATTCAAAACACCAATACAGATTTTTATTTTATCATTAAGGTTTAGATTTTCTTGTCACTTCGCATTTGATTATCATCAACATGTTATATGTTGTAAAAAAAAAAAAAGAAATCAGATAAAAGCGTTTTTCTTTGAACGCGCGCATGCGCACAACGCCTCTGGAGGCTAATGGCGCGTCTATGAACATGTTGCTAACCGGACATCTCCGGCGACAAACACAAATGGCGTCATTCAAAACATACTGCCGCTGGTATTAATGTGTCTTTTGGTGTAGGGTACCATAAGTGACGCCGAGCTAAGCTATGGCTCACTTGAGCAATTTCGAGAGAGAAACAGAGAAGGAGACGAAGGAGCTGATCAGGTGTGTGAGTGGTCTTCAAGATGAGGAGGAAAACAACTTCCAGATGGCTCTCAAATTCGCTTGGTCCAATTTCAGGTAAGATGGTGTGATCAACCACCTATCCTGATTTTTCTAAAATCTATGTTTTTTTCCCCTTGTCAGGTTCCATCGTTTCCTGGATGTGGACAGTCACAAAGTGCAGCGTAGCATCAGTGGGTGAGGGTCTATTTTAATTTCAATTTTATTTGGCTCGTGAAGGAGACAAACAAATTGTGTTAACTGTCTTTACTCCTTTAGTTTTTATTAACACTTGTTGCTCAAATGTCCTTTGACTTTTGAGCTCAATATTGAGGCAAAAATGATTGGGAATGTATTGTTTTTTTGCCGCAGAATTTACGAAAAACTCATGGTCCACTCGGAAGTGAGTAAGGCTGAAAGCTGGATGAGGTTGACCGACGAGTTCCTCAACTCGCCCTTACCTAGCGTCAATGAAACAAAGGTAACCTCTGCCACAATCGTCTTGAATCGTTTCTGTGTATTTACGATTGCGTTTGTTTTACAGACTGACGTACACTTCGGTATATTATCGCTGTTACTACTCTTATCGGACTCCCCCTCTAACACTAATTATACAGAGAGACCTCGGCTGAAGGAGGCCGGTGAGTTAGGCTCATACGATTTTTTTTTTTTTGTGGGGGGACTGATTGTTTTCAATAAAATGATATCACCCCACAGAACCAAAGGACAACTTCGATTGGGCGAAATACCTCCTGGAGGGTGAGGACATAGACAACGGGCCATACCTTGATACTCCCGTGAGTATTATGAGTCTTTTTTTTTTGCCCTTTCATTTACTTAAACTGTTATTTCCTGTTATCAGGAGTGGTCTGAGGAGGAGAGCGACGGCGAGGACAGCTGTCAGCCAATCAGCAGGGAGGACTCCGGGATTCAGTTGGACAAAACCCCACAAGAGGACAAAGACCAAGGCAGCAAGACGGTTTCGGTCCCGTGGACAGGTCAGAAACAATCGCGGCACAATCCACGGTACGTGGGGAGAAAATGACTTTTTGTTTGGGTCTGGTTTTCTTGCAGTGGGTGAACCCGATGCTCGAGCCTGGCTGGAGCAACACGTAGTGACCCCCTACTGGGTGCCGCACGCCTCCCGATTCGCCCACAGCCTCCATTTACACTCCAACTTGCTCAATGTCTGGTGAGACCCAAGCCAACACACCGACATTTGCTCCCATCATACAAAATCGTAATTATTTTTCAAATTCGGTCAACCCTATAAATGACTCAATAAAAGTTTACGATGACCTTTTTTCCTCCGCAGGGACCAGCACTTGTACAACACGGATCCGCTGTATCTGCCCGAAGAAAAAGCTTTTGTTACAGAGACCCAAGTCATCCGGGAAACTCTGTGGTGAGTCACATGATCAAATTTTTTATACTGTCTGTGAAGGTTAAGAAAAAACATTAACCACTGTCTATTTGTTCAAAAGCAAATTACAGTTATTTGATCTTCCAGGCTTCTGTCTGGGGTTAAGAAACACTTCATATTCCAGCATCACGATGGGAAAGTGTCAGTTAGGAATAACGTGGTGGTCACTCATCTTACCAGTGTAAGTGTAAGAAAATGCAATTTCATCCACTGTACTTTTTAATATCGGCCCGTTTTTCTCAATTTGCCGCAGAATTGCCTTCGGTCCGTGCTGGAGCACGTGGCCGCGTACGGCCAGGCGGTTTCCCGGCTGCAGAGGTTCATCGACGAGGTGACGGGTCACTGCCCCGAGCTCGGTCCGCCCGGCGCTAAGAGGGGCTCCGAGCCTCCCTTCAGGACCTACCAGGCCTTTGTGTGGGCCCTCAATAAATACTTCACCAGCTTCAAGGAGGAGCTGGTTGCAATCGAGCGAGGCCTCGTCTGCAAAGGTAAGTCTCGTCAGCTCGGGCTGAGCAATTCATAGACTTAAATTATTATTTTTTCCTCCTCCAGATGAGACGGTGACGCTGTCCGGCGTGCTGGAGCGTCTCAACCCGCAGCTGGCGCAGATCAAAGTGCTGCACAAGGTCTTTTGCACCGGCATTGCTGAGGTGCCCCCCGAGACCCCCAATGTGGTTCGCGCGTCCCACCTACTCAACACGCTCTACAAGGCCATCCTTGAGTACGACAGCGTCGGGGAAGCTTCCGAGCAAACGGTGAGATTTTTTAAAAATGATTATTTCTGCTTTTCGTCACGTTCACCTTTTTCTCCGTTAGGTGGCTTTACTGTTTTCACTCTGGACTGAAACCGTACGACCATATTTGGAGATCGTGGACAAATGGATTGTCCACGGACACTTGTTCGATCCCGCCAAAGAGTTCATCATTCAGAGGAACAAGGACGTGGCGGTGAACCACAGGGACTTCTGGCACGCCACCTACACGCTGTACAGCATCTCCGAGACGGTGGAGAGCGAGATGAGCGACGCGGCCAGCGGCAGTTCGGGAGGGGACGGCGGAGGAGGAAACCGGCAGCTAACGATGGTGGCCTTCCTTAAGCCCGTCCTCAAGCAGATCATCATGGCTGGAAAGTCCATGCAGCTCCTCAAGAACCTGGACCGCAAAGAAGATGCTCAGCAGTCCTCCAGAGGTCAGTCAGGGTTTTTGAAAGAAACGGTTTTATGGACCCATTTTATGGTGAAATCGTCCATTCTGACTGCTAAAGATGTGTTTTCCAATGTAGATGCTGAGCGCAAGAGTTTATACACGCTGTTCCTGGAGTCGGTGCAGTCGCGTCTCCGCAGCCAGGACGCGTCTCCCTCTGGCGCCGTGACCGAGCAACAGGCCACCAGGAAGAGCCTGATCCGGATGCAGTCGGTCATCACGCAGCATCTCCAGATTGAAAATCTTCATGACCCACTGCTGGCTATCAACTTTGCCAGGTGAGCCGCAAGAACAAGTTACACTCACTTTACTTTACCCTTTTTTTTTTCTTTAGGATTTTACAATCATCCCAGCTCACTGCACAGCAATGCTAACATGGAACGCTACCACTATCTAGCGGCAGAACAATTAATTGCAGATACAATATTATTTTAAAATTTACTCTAAAATTATTTTAGATGAAGGACTCGAATTTTCTGGCCGTGTTTGATGTTGGGTCAGGCTCTACTTGGAGCAGAGCGACTTCCACGAGTGCTTCTCTCGGGACGACTTCACTGTGGACCGCTCGTCGCAGTCGGTCACCTGCCAGACGTTCGAGCTCACGCTGCGCTCCTGCCTCTACCCGCACATCCAACGGCGCTACGTCGACTGCTGCGGCAACCTCATGACGACCCTGAAGAAAGACTATAAGTCAGTCAGCCAGCATCGCCGCACATTGGAACCTCGAATGAGATCTTGGTCTTCTTCACACCTTTAGGCTGCTGGAGTACCTTCAGGCCATGAGGAATTACTTCCTGCTAGAGGCCGGCGACACCATGTACGACTTCTACACGGCCATCTTTGACAAGGTACGAGAGAAGGAGAGCTGGCAGCAGCCAGCTTTCCTCAACGGCCAGCTGCAGGAAGCAGTCAGACAGCGCCGCCCGGAGGACAGTAGCAGGTACTGCCTGTGTATGCCTGTTTTTAATTGTTTTATTCTGTAAATAATCTACATCTTTCTTACTATTTAAGATTGTCAATCTTCTTAGAGACAATTGATCCTGGCCGGAAGAAACACCCGGTCAATAATCTTGAAGTGCTGACCCTCAGTTACAAGGTAGTTTTCTACTCAATAAAGGGTCAAAAGAGTATTTTATTATTGTGTTTTTTTTGTTCCTTCCTAGGTTCCGTGGCCTGTTGACATTGTGATCAGCTCCGAGTGCCAAAAGATTTACAATCAAGTATTCCTGCTGCTGCTTCAGATCAAATGGGCCAAGTACAGCTTGGACACGCTTCGATTCAGCGGTAGGCGTCACCGGTCCCTCCGTCGCGCTCAACTGCTCCATAATCACGCTCATACCTTCTATTGGATTCTCAGAGTTTGCAGACTTCACAATGAAACTGGAGGTGGCGCCGGCCGACGATGCCAAACCGAAAGAACGACCGCCGGTCAGGCAGCAGATTCACCGCATGTGTTTGCTGCGTGTCAAACTGATGCATTTTGTCAACAGTCTTCACAACTACATCATGACCAGGGTGAGTCCAGAACACCTCTTTGGTGAACACGCATACTTTTACCTGCCTCAATTTATCAGTCAGAATAATTACAACTTTTGAAGGAATCAAAATTCATTTTCCTTTCTGTCAGATTCTGCACAGCACTGGACTGGAGTTCCAGCACCAAGTGCAGGAAGCAAAGGACTTGGATCAGCTGATCAAGATCCATTACAAATACTTGGCGACCATTCATGACCGTTGCTTATTGAGGGAGAAGGTGATTAATCGAGTTGTAGCGATTCATGTATTCATTTTCAAATTATTTAAGACGGCGCAGATCATTTTTAGGTACGGGAAGTGACGACATGTCAAACCTGTTGACTCGCTTGGAATAGAAAATATTGCATCATTTTTTCCCTCCCTCCCCGCTCAGGTGAGTTTTGTTAAGGAAGCCATCATGAAGGTTCTCAACCTGGTCCTCATCTTCTCAGACCGATGGCAAGCCGGATTTGGAGCTTGGAAGTAAGAGCACGTGGAGAAAGATGTAATCTCAGAAACCCTCAATATTGATTTATTTTTCGTATTTTCCCCATAGGATCGAGTCCATTGCTAAAATGGAGTCTGATTTCAAAAATTGTCACATGTTCCTGGTGACCATCCTCAACAAGGCTGTGTGTCGTGGCTCTTTCCCTCATTGTAAGTCCAATTTTAATGCAATGTGAATGTTTTATGCACAGTTGAGATGTTTATTTATTTATCTTTTTACAGTGGAGTCGCTCGCCCTCTCGTTGATGGCGGGCTTCGAGCAATGCTGACGGGGCGGCCGCAGACTAACAAAGAGTTTTATGAGCACTATAAATCATGTGATTGCAAAAAAGCAAGACTAAATATATTTTGACCTGTTATCAAGGTGACTGTTAATAATGTGTTGTTGTTTGAAGCACAGTAAATCCTACTTCATTTTGAAGCTGTTATTTTAATGGCCTATTTTAGTGGCACTGATACTTGTGATATATTCTTCAGCATTTTCATTTAGTTAAGGTAAGAGCATTATCAAATATAGTTAAAAAGTCTTGAATCAAACTTGACAACCCTTTTATAGCCTTATGTCTGTTATACTGCCCCCATGTGGCCAATGAGCGCACTTACAGCAGTGGTACAATGTCCATTGAATTGAAGTAAAAAAAGTACCAAGGTATAAACTTTAATATTAGTGCTATTTTATGCATTAAAAACGTATTTTGGAGAGTGGAAAGGATTATAGAGATTTCCAAGTTTTAAGTTGAAGGAGTGGTCACAAAACAGATGTGTGTTTTTTACCATTAGTTAATTCTTGGATAAGTGGGGATATAAAATAAGTGTTTTCCGCGAAGTACGAGGTTGGCTCCCCGACCCCAGGGCACTCCAATAAATAAATAAAAATATATTAGGGGAGGAAAATGGGATACGTGAATCCGCGGGTGTCGAACCCCAAGTATGCGGGGGTCCATGGACATTCCTTTGGCTTCACCTTTCCTGGCGAAATGGGGGTGGCAACTCTTCTCCTCTGCGTCCGCCTGTTTGTGGCTCTCTTTTTCTCTTCCTGTTGGATTTCCCAGTTTGTTTGAGCCTGGACAGGAACTCCGTGCTCCGCCCCATGGTAATAACACCGAGCCTGGAAGGACTCCCCAAGCTACCGACGATACCGTGGAAAAACTCCCCGTACACACTAACTTGGACTTCCAGCCTCGTTGGAAAAGGAGGAAGGGGAGGAATCGACGACGTGCCCGGCTGAATGGCGCTGCTGTCGGCTTAGTCGACTCTCGGTTTCCCGAAGCTAACCAACAACTCTCGGCGGGTGAGTTTGGACAGATTGAACGCCGAAGTTAAGCTAGCAAACTTTGGGTGTAGGCTTCCCAAATGTCGCCTGCTTGAATGCCCCCCAACCACCCCGAAATATCAACAAACTTTGCTTTAATGTCAAATATTGTGGTTTTTGACTTCTAGAAGGATCTTAAAACATGTATGTGACTTTTTTCCCTTAGTGGCTCGGGTGGTGAGGCCGCGGCAGGCTCACCGCAGCGACATATTGGGGGCAGGCACTTTCTCACTTCAAAGGCAAAACGAATAATTTTGAAATTAATAAAATGTTGTCTTGTATTAGTGTTTTAACTGCATAATATGCACACAAGAGTGCTCGTTGTTGTTGAACAGGGGAGAAAGTGTGGCGTAAAAGTGTAGTTGTGGTTTATGATGCGTTCACGGGACTGTTGCTCCCGTTCACTGTCAATATGCTGCATTTAGGAGAATGGTTAAAAACAAAAAGTTAATTTTCATGTACAGTAATTAAAAAAAATCGAAGGAACACAGAACATAAGAGTATTAGCCACCTTTTTGTAATCGAAAATATGTTTTCAAATTTTTCTCAATTTATATGTTTCAATAATTTGAATGAATGGGACAATTTTCACATTAAAACATATGTTACAATTTACAAGACATATAAAGGACTCAGAAGGTGACCTGAACATTGGAATTAGGAATGGCAAGGACAGCAGATTCCCCCCCACATTTCTAGTTAACATTTTTAAAAGGTATTTCCTAGATATCTTTTTTAACTGTCAGGAAGTTCCGTAATGCATTGCCGGCTTTTTGGAGAAGTTGAAGAGTGCTGATAACCTCAGCGCAGGAAATGGAATGTTCGGCTCAAGCATTAGCTTTGAAATGTAAAACATATATCATAATCTCACTCTCACTTATTTTTTTTATTATACATTTTTGCTCTGGTTAACATATTTTTACACACAAATGGCCATTAAAAATGTAAATTAACACATGACTGTACTTCCTGTGATGTCACAAAGAAGTTCAGATTGAGTAGACATTAAATGATGGATGTTGCTTGCTTCTGTGTTCGTCACCCGCTTAGTACTAAGCCTCTTACCGAGTAACACTTCTCGAGCGCGATCTCTTTTATCAGAGGAGACACTTTGGTTACCCTTTATTTAGAAGTCATGTCTTATGCAACCAATTCTTTTTGGAAGATTTTTTTTTTTGGTTCTATATAGTTGAGATCAATAGATTCTTGAAGCACATTGAAAGAAAAAGGTAGATTTGTGAGCAGAAGTGGCTTCTTTCCATCCCGTGCTTTCCACTTACACTTCCTTGTCTGCTCACTTGTTGCAAGTAAGATTGGCAAAACTTTAAAGGGGAACTACAACCCCCCCTTTTTTTTCTTTTTTTCTTTTTTTTCTTCAACAATTCAATGTGTGTGGCATCACAAGTTAAAACACAGTATTTGGATTAATACTACTACCATGATACCGATACATACATTTTCAGTCATCTCGTGGTGGTCATTTTGAGCAATATCGCCCTCTGCTGACGACCGAAATTAACATCCCAACGACTCGGCATTGCTTTGCAAAGGTCACGCAATGCAAAAAAACAGGTTAGCGGACTATGGTCAACTTTGATGTCCTCTTGTGACCTTCCGGGGCCGACGAGCTTTGTTTGACTTGCTGATTGTTCGCTATCGGAGGGAAAATAAGCAGTCAGCATCAATGTGATGAAGCACAACTCCACACCATTTTGTTTGTTGCTAGGCCGGTGGTGTCAAACTGAGGTCGCCCATAATTTGGGAGGAACCAAAATAAACAAACAAAAAACTAATACTAAAATGAAACATTTTTGAATAAAAAAAACAAAACCAAATCTGATTTCTGTATATTTTGTGAATCTTTCCAACAGAATGACGTCCACTGTGACTTTAGAGGATGCGCTGTCCAACGTGGACCTTCTGGAGGAGCTGCCGCTGCCCGACCAGCAGCCGTGCATCGAGCCCCTCCCCTCCTCGGTCATGTACCAAGTAAGCGCCCCAATGAGCCTTAATTGACAATCTGGACTAAAGTAATCCAATATCGAAACGTATGCGAGTGCTTCGGCTAGTGTTGATTGTTCTTGTTCTGTCCTTCCTCCCGCAGCCCAACTTCAACACCAATTTTGAGGACCGCAACGCCTTCGTCACGGGCATCGCTCGATACATCGAGCAGGCCACTGTTCACTCCAGCATGGTGCGCTAGCTACATTCAGTCTTTTGAAACCGGAATGTCTGATTTAGTCAAGTGTTCAGGATTTATCTTAGTGAAAGAAAAAGTTGGAATATTACGTTGTTTTGCATTTTGAGGACAAGTGGATGCCACCGGGCGTCGTTGGCAGGACTCGAAAGAAATTGTGTCAAAGGAAGAGGGTGGGTGGGGGGTCATTCCTGGGTCTTGGAATCAAATAGAACTTTGTTTGGAAGCAGCAATGCCTCGCTTTGCTCTCCTCCTCCACCCTGCCACCTCCTGGGAGTAAATGACTCATGCATGCCTTAAAGCATTTTTGTGAACTGAGTGAGCTATTGGAAAACAGAGAATGGACATTTTATTAGGTACAGTGTCTCAACTGTATCAAAAAAAAAATTTTTGATAGTATGCCATGAAATCTGGGGCAATAAGTGGATACATAGTGACATAGTTTTTATTATTATTTTTTTTTAATAAATAAAAATCTGTGCAGTGGTATTTAGTACATGGCTTTATTGTTTTTGGGTATAGTCAGGAAACACAATTTAAAACAAGTGCTTTTGAGTTCTGTAAATAGGAACAGATTTAAGGTTATTTAAAATCAAATAGATTCAAATTTCATAGGAAAATAAGGCAAACAGTGTGCCTAGTAAATTGTCCAAAAGTGTATTCCATTTTGACATTGTTGTCATTTGTGGCCATAGAATGAGATGCTGGAGGAAGGTCAAGAGTATGCGGTCATGCTGTACACCTGGAGGAGCTGCTCACGCGCAATTCCGCAGGTAATTGATTGATTGATTGATAGAACTTTATTCATCCCAAGTCGTAATCCCAGCGCCACCTCGGCCTCACTCGTCGCTTTCCCCTCGCAGGTGAAATGCAACGAGCAGCCTAACCGGGTGGAAATCTACGAGAAGACGGTGGAGGTGCTGGAGCCCGAAGTTACCAAACTGATGAACTTCATGTACTTTCAGGTAGGTGACACGTTTTCAATCGCGTCTGCAACGCCAACCCCCCCCCCCCCATTTAAATTTTTTCTTGTAGCGCACCGCCATCGACCGCTTCTGCGGCGAGGTCCGCCGCCTGTGTCACACCGAGCGGCGCAAGGACTTTGTCTCGGAGGCCTACCTGCTGACGCTGGGGAAATTCATCAACATGTTTGCCGTGCTCGACGAGCTCAAGAACATGAAGTGCAGCGTCAAGAACGACCACTCGGCTTACAAGCGGTAGGAACAAACGACGGCCTGCATTTGATTATACAAATAAAAAAACAGCAATATCTTATTATGAAAAAATATTGAGAAAAATCTATGTATTTTTTAAAAAGTCAGAATTTGCTACTAAAATTGTTTAGACTGAATAAATATTATCCCCGTGAGATTTTAGGAAATGCTTGTTCCTTTTTGTCCCACAGCGCCGCCCAGTTTCTTCGTAAAATGTCTGAGCCCTCATCCATTCAGGAATCCCAGAACTTGTCCATGTTCCTGGCAAACCACAACAAAATCACTCAGGTATACAGATCAGTGTTGTATAATGAACATTTCCCATAAATTTCCATGTTGTAACATTCCACCCGTTTTGCAATCGGATAAATCTTTTTTTCTCCACGCACGCAGTCTTTGCAGCAACAGCTGGAGGTGATCAACGGCTACGAAGAGCTGCTGGCCGACATCGTCAACCTGTGCGCCGAGTATTACGACAACAAGATGTACCTGACCCCTGGAGAGAAGCACATGCTACTCAAAGTAAGTCAGCGGTTTGTACGGTGTATTTTATTTTGTCAGCAGAACTCACCCCCTACTCCCCCCCCTCCCTCCCCCTTTCAACCAGGTCATGGGCTTTGGGTTGTACCTCATGGATGGAAACAGCAGCAACATCTACAAGATGGACGCCAAGAAGAGGATTAACCTGACCAAGATTGATAAGTTTTTCAAGGTATGAATCGAGGAGCATCATTTGACCTAAACTCGACTGATCATCTCGGCTCGTTTCCTTCACAGCAACTACAGGTGGTTCCACTTTTCGGCGACATGCAGATCGAGTTGTCTCGGTACATCAAGACCAGCGCTCACTTTGAGGAGAACAAATCCAGGTGAGAGGAAAGCGGGCACATGTCGCCCATGTCCATATAACCCGTCATCTCTCCCGAACTGTCCCTCCAGATGGACATGCACGTCCATATCCAGCAGCCCTCAGTACAACATCTGCGAGCAGATGATTCAGATCCGCGAGGATCACATGCGCTTCATCTCCGAGCTCGCCCGCTACAGCAACAGCGAGGTTGGCACGTGAATTTGCTTTTCCAGCAAATGTCTTAAGCAGACGCCCAAGCTGATGGAAATGATTCAACTAGGTGGTGACCGGCTCGGGGCGTCAGGAGGCCCAGAAGACGGATTTGGAGTACAGAAAGCTTTTTGACTTGGCTCTGCAGGGCATGCAGCTCATGTCGCAGTGGAGCGCTCACGTCATGGAAGTGGTGAGTCGAAAAGAAAGTTATCATTGGCATGTACAGTGAGCCGCCATTTTTATTCTGACACTTTTCTCCTCAGTACTCCTGGAAACTGGTGCATCCCACCGACAAGTACTCCAACAAGGAGTGCCCCGACAATGCCGAGGAATACGAGCGCGCCACTCGATATAACTACACCAGCGAAGAAAAGTTTGCCCTGGTGGAGGTGGGTCAATCACAATGGGGGTTTTTGTGGTCAATGAAATGTTGAATCTGAAATGTTGGGATGACGCAGGTGATGGCCATGATAAAAGGGCTGCAGGTGCTGATGGGCCGCATGGAGAGCGTGTTCAACCACGCCATCCGCCACACCATCTACTCGGTCCTGCAGGATTTCTCGCAGGTGACCCTGCGCGACCCGCTGCGTCAGGCCATCAAGAAGAAGAAGAACGTCATCCAGAGGTGCGACCGGGCAACCCCCTCAAGCGCTTACCATGAGCACCTTTGACCTTTTTTTTTTATCCTGCTTCTCCTCAGTGTGCTCCAAGCCATCCGAAAGACGGTGTGCGATTGGGAGACGGGTCGTGAGCCGCACAACGACCCGGCCCTCCGTGGCGAAAAGGACCCCAAGGGCGGATTCGACATCAAGGTCCCTCGACGAGCCGTGGGACCCTCCAGCACTCAGGTGACACCTCATTTTGGGCACATCCCACTCATGATTTTTGCTCACGTTCCAAACGAACCACTTTCCTCCCTTTTGAAGCTCTACATGGTGAGGACCATGCTGGAGTCCCTGATCGCCGACAAAAGCGGCTCCAAGAAGACCTTGCGCAGCAGTCTGGAGGGCCCCACCATCCTGGATATCGAGAGATTCCACCGCGAGTCCTTCTTCTACACCCACCTGCTGAACTTCAGTGGTGAGCCTCCACTTCTACCAAACAAACCCATCGCTGTTGTGATTCCAACAAATGACATGTTGTGTCTCTCTGTCCACTTGTGTGTAGAAACCTTGCAGCACTGTTGCGACCTCTCCCAGCTTTGGTTCAGGGAGTTCTTCCTGGAGCTCACCATGGGACGCAGGATCCAGTTCCCCATCGACATGTCCATGCCCTGGATCCTCACAGATCACATTCTGGAGACCAAGGAATCTTCCATGATGGAGTGAGCACACCTCTCCTTTTTTGTTTGAATGTTTGTCAATGGATTTTTTTTCATTGCATGATGTGATACGAAATGTCTTTTTGTTTCAGGTACGTGCTTTATCCTCTGGATTTGTACAACGACAGCGCCCACTACGCCCTGACCAAGTTCAAGAAGCAGTTCCTCTATGACGAAATTGAAGCCGAGGTAATCCATTTCCCATTTCTGTCAACCCGAAACCAAAATTGGTTTTTCCACTCTTTCTTCATTTTGCCTTCTTTCAGGTCAACTTGTGCTTCGATCAGTTTGTCTACAAGCTGGCCGATCAGATATTCGCTTACTACAAGATCCTCGCCGGAAGGTAGCTTGGAGAGCAACAGAGCCAGAACACTGAATACAAAATCCCCCCCAAAAATATTGCTTTCTATTTTTCTGTTTCCTTTTAGTCTTCTCCTGGACAAACGTTTGCGTGCCGACTGTAAGAACCAAGGCGCTAACATTCCCTGGCCGGCCTCCAACCGCTACGAGACCCTGCTGAAGCAGCGCCACGTACAGGTACCGCCACCTTTCTCGTCACAGCTCCGATGACACCGCTAGCATCGCTAAAACAGTTAGCTAACACGTCGGCATTCCGCAGCTCCTCGGCCGCTCCATCGACCTGAACAGGCTCATCACTCAGAGGGTCTCGGCCGCTTTGTACAAGTCCCTGGAGCTGGCCATCAATCGCTTTGAGAGCGAAGATCTCACTTCAATCATGGTAGGGAAGTACTCTGGTTACATTTGACAGGATGAGGAGCATTGAGGAGCTAATACTGTGTCCTGAAGGAACTGGAAGGACTTCTCGAGATCAACCGCCTGACGCACAAGCTCCTCTGCAAGTTCTTGACGCTGGACAGCTTTGACGCCATGTTCCGCGAAGCCAACCACAACGTGTCGGCGCCGTACGGCCGCATCACGCTGCACGTCTTCTGGGAGCTCAACTATGACTTCCTGCCCAATTACTGCTACAACGGCTCCACCAACAGGTAGCGGCCGGGCCGGGACGCTCCCCTGGGATCTGACGTCCATCCGGACTGACCTCTGACGTTTTGTGCTCAGGTTCGTGCGCACAGTCCTTCCTTTCTCTCAGGAGTTCCAGAGGGACAAGCCACCCAATGCTCAACCGCAGTATCTATACGGATCCAAGGTCAGTGGCATCTGTAGTTGCATATTCGGGCATAGGAATCAAACCTGGATTCATATCCAATGCTCCGCTGTTAAAAAAAATAGAGGGAGGGAATTGTAATTACATATCGCTGCTACAAGATGGTGACAAATTATTTAAAATGGAGACGATCATAAAGCATCAACGCCATCACACACAGCAAACAAATATGCACACTCGTACTTTGCAAAAATTATACAAGCCATTAAACAATAAATGCTCAGTTATGCCAGAGGCAGAAACCAAACCTGTGGCCGACCCTCATCCTCAATTACCCCACTTTATACCTCTCTAGGATTAAGTGATTCATTTATGCAGATTAAAAGAACGAATTAAGCGGTCAATTTGAAGTGGGTATATTTTTTTATTTCCTGACACGTAAAATTCCATCATAATCCGTAGTTCAGTACAACATAATTCCGTCTGGCCGGACAATATGGCGATGACCTCAATCCAATTGGCTCAAGCCGGCTCGCTCCCAGACAGCTGAGCCAACGCCCTGAGCTCGTGCAGACCGCGTTGGCCGCCGTGGTCGCGGCTCCCTCGGGGAGTGTAGAGCCGCCCGGACGTGGAGCGAGCCGTGCGGATGGCTTCGGTCACCACCGAGCATCCTTCTCCGCCGCTCGCTCGACCCGCGCACACGCCGTGCAGACACCCCCTTAGCAGGACGCCGGCGATAACCAGCAGCAGAAGGCAGCAGGTCAGCCAGGCGCCGGCGGCCATCTCCCAGCCGCCGCGCTCCTGCCCCTCGCCGCTGTCGCTCAGCGTGCCGAACACCTGGCACTGCTCCCGCGCTGGGTTGGCCGCCTGGCACGTGACGCACAGTAAATAGGTGGTCTGCGGGAGCAGGTTGGCCAGGTGGGCGGCCGTCTGGCTGACGGGGATGCGCTCCTCGTGCATGAAGCTCTTGCGCTTGAAGGCCATCAGCAGGCTGGTCCAGTTGGGGCTGTACATGACGCTGTAGAAGGTGTCCAGGCAGCCGGCCGACGGGAGCCAACTCACCTTCGCCGAGGTCGCCGACACGTTGTAGACTGCGATCGCCATGGGAACAGCAAAAATGCTTCCTCCTGTAATTCCAGTGCAAATAAAAATCTCGAATGAGTGCCCCAAGATTAATCAACCCACCGCGCATCATTTTTTGCGATTAATTACAAATCTCAATGGCAGCGCACGATCCCGCATTGGGATTAGGGAACAATGACAGCATAATAAGCATTCTGCGCAGGCAGATTGTCTGGAATAAAACCTAGCTACTGGCGAGATTAAATTACATAATCGCCCCCAATGATTTGCCAAGAGGTCATTGAGTCACCGCCAACCTTTTGACTCTTTTTAGAATATCCCGATGATTGCTGTAGAGCAGCAGCTCACAAGCCTTGTACACTAAGTACCACCTAAAAAAAAAAAATGCTGCAAGTACCACGATCATGTTTTTTATCAAGAATTAGATGAGGGGTTATTTTCTCAAACTTATATTATTGCAGTTCAGTTGTATTTAATGACGTCAAAAGTCGAAATATAAGTGACTTGTACTTTGGATATGATTTGTGCATACCACTAGAGGGCGCATGTTTAGAACTAGTAATTAAAAAAAAACAGTTTTAGATATGAAAATTGGCATCAAATTTTATCCATTTGCTACTTTGTCAAAAATGTTTCCTTTTGTTAGCCTTGCACAAAGTCACACTGTCTGCCATCTGTAACCCATAGCAACAAACCCACCACTTCCACATTGAATATTAAAAATGTATTTCATGTTTGGAGAAAGAAATAACTGCAGAAAACGTGGGACTTACCTCGCCAGGCTCTCAGATTATCCTGAGTCTCATCCCGTCACATCTGGGACAACGCTGTCGACATGCGGAGTGCAAATCAGTGCGTCCTTGTTTGAGCCGCCGCGGTCGGGTGTGTGCTCATCCGCCAGTGGACTGGGACGAAGGGAGGGGGCGGGGCCGTGGGGGCGGGTTAGGCTTGAATATCCTCCAGTCCGTGATTGAAAAGAGAACAATCCCAATTTCCAAACAAACCCATCTGCTCCTGAAAAGCAATGGTGACGTTTTCTCCCCCCCAGACGCTGAACTTGACCTACAGCAGCATTTTCAGCTGCTACCGCAACTTTGTGGGCCCACCGCACATCAAGGTCATGTGCCGGCTGCTGGGCTACCAGGGCATCGCCGTGGTGATGGAGGAGCTGCTCAAAGTGGTCAAGAGCCTGGTGAGTCCCATTTGTAGTTTGCCGACGCTGGGATGGTGCGGGTGTACCTAATGAGGTGTCTTCTGGATGGCCTTTGTAGCTGCAGGGCACCATCATGCAGTACGTGAAGACCCTGATGGAGGTGATGCCCAAGATCTGCCGGCTTCCTCGCCACGAATACGGCTCGCCAGGTTTGTGTGTGCTCAAAAAGTATTTTAATTGATGATCAGATATCAAAATTGACATTGGCCTAAAATAAATAAATCAATTTCTGCTTTTTGTTGGATGCCTTTTTTGATTTTTTTTTTTTTAAATCAGGAATCCTGGAGTTCTTCCACCACCAGCTGAAGGACATCGTGGAGTACGCCGAGCTCAAGACGGTTTGCTTCCAGAGCTTGCGGGAAGTGGGCAATGCCCTCCTCTTCTGTCTACTCAGCGAGCAGAGTCTGGTACGACCAAAGTTGATCCAAGAGGGCTTTAAAAGCAGAACTGATATAATCAAACTCGACTAAAAAAAAAAATCTCACATCTGACACGTGCATTGTTGATCTGTGTTATTGTTGTGCAGTCACAGGAGGAGGTTTGTGATCTGTTACATGCAGCACCTTTCCAGAACATTCTGCCCAGAGTCCACATTAAAGGTAAACCACAATCAAATAAATAGAAATAATATTAGGATGTTTTATAGCTGTAAAAATAAATAAATGACTGAGATTCATTTGATTTAAAAAAAAAAAAAAGTGTACCAAATGAAATGATTGGCATGTGTGTGTTGACAGAGGGTGAGCGCTTGGATGCCAAGATGAAGCGCCTGGAGGCCAAATATACCGCGCTGCACATGGTTCCTCTCATCGAGCGTCTCGGCACGCCGCAGGTACGCCCAACTTCTTCTTTTTAAACAATTGCGTGCAATTTTGAGTTGGAATTGAGTGCGTCATGCCATATTTGTCATTTTCCCTTTCCGCAGCAAATCGCCATCGCTCGTGAGGGCGACCTGCTGACCAAGGAGCGTCTGTGCTGCGGCCTGTCCATGTTTGAGGTGATCCTGGCGCGCGTGCGCGGCTTCCTGGACGACCCAATCTGGCGCGGCCCTTTGCCCAGCAACGGCGTCATGCACGTGGACGAGTGCGTGGAGTTCCACCGCCTGTGGAGCGCCATGCAGTTTGTCTATTGCATTCCCGTCGGCGAGCACGAGTACACCGTCGAGTAAGTGTTGCGCAATTTTTCAGCTGTAGAATCAAACGTTACTTCAACGTGTGGGTCCGGTCCGATTTTCAGGCAGTGCTTCGGCGACGGCCTCCACTGGACAGGCTGCATGATCATCAGCCTGCTGGGCCAGCAGAGACGCTTCGACATCCTGGACTTCAGCTACCACCTGCTCAAGGTGCAGAAGCACGACGGCAAGGACGAGCTCATCAAAAGTGTAGTAAGTACCCGGACCGTGAGGCTCTCGCACCTCAGAACGCCGCAAACGAATTGTAAAGTTACATTGAGATCTCATTTGTATTCTTGATGCTTTTTCTCAGGTGCTGAAGAAAATGGTGGACCGCATCCGCAAGTTCCAAGTGCTCAACAACGAGATTTTCGCCATCCTGAACAAGTACCTCAAGTCGGGCGATGGTGAGAACATGCCGGTGGAGCACGTGCGCTGTTTCCAGCCGCCCATTCATCAATCGCTGGCCAGCAGTTGAAGGCAAAAATATTACAAATACTCCTTTTTTTCTTTGACTTGGTTAGCAAAGACCACAGGGTGTTATTCCCAACTTTTTGTATTCACACGTGCCTTATCGGGGAAATAGATTTGTTTTATACTTCTAGACTTTCTAAGAGATTAATATTTAAAAAGATTTTGTGGTGGTGGTGGAACATTAGACTTGAGGTGAAGTTTTTCATATTTTGCATGCCAACGCATTTCTATTGACAGTGCCTTGACTTTTAATCATCCTTTTATTATTTCAATAAATATGTAACAAATCTGTTGGTTCATCTGCAGAGATGCATTTTTTAAAAGAAATTAAAAACAACAAAAATAGTTACTTTCACATATCACAACAATTTGTATTGACAGTCAAACCTCATGTTAAATATAAATGATATTTCCAGTGCATGAAAATTAAGTTCAACCCTCCGTCTATGCTGTGGATCAAATGGACCCGTTTTAATATTAAAATGAAAAGTATAATATTTCCGCTCATTTAAAAAACTTGATGATCCTATGATTGCTATACTTAGTGTTCGTGTAAAACATGAGAAAACATTTGGAGTGCAGAAAAGGTAAGTAGAGTCATGAGTCGTGCCTTGAGATACAAGTATAATTTGTTCTGCAGCCATGCTTGGATCTCAAAATGTCTCCAATTTTCCCATTGAAATGCAATCAATTCATTTTTCAATTTTAGCAGAGCTAATTGGCTAATGCCAATTTAATCAGGCCACTTGCTGATCATTTTTAAACACAAACATAACAGGAGGGTTACAGTCATACGAGTCAAATTGACCCAGGAATGCAAGAGGAAGGTTAGTCAGGAATCACTCACCTATAGTTACAAATCACAAAAAAAATGTTGATATTGTATTTTGACCATTTTCACTTTCTGGAGAGAAATGCTCAAGATACAATGCCTTTGAACAGGATTGTATCTCAAATCATCTTTGCCCATTGCAATGAATAGGAATGTCATGACTTGACATTATAACCTTAAAAAAATAAAATAGAGCCAGGTAGCTATCCCTGGCCACTGTACCCATAAAGGACAAAAAAAGGAAAACTTGACTGATTTCATAATTATTTTCCAAAACTGTATAAATGTATATGATTTTTCACTTCATGAATTCCTCCGAGGGACTCCCAACAGTCTTTTTCTCCCCAGTGCTACAACTGAATTGAAAAGTGAGAAGAGGGGAAAAATGGAAGTAAGGCAAACTAAAACAAGTACAATCCATCGGACCTGATTGTCTCTACGACGCCAGGCTCCCGTTACGCCTGGAAACGGCGTCAAACGGCGTCTCGCGCTCCTCGTCGCCATCAGCTCGGAGGAGTTGGTACGTGCCGTTGGCTTCGAGGTAGGCGCCGTTGGCGCTCCTCTGGTCCTTGCGGGTGGTGGCGGCCAGTGCGGCCAAGCTGACGTTGACGTCCTTGAAGCCGTGCAGCAAGAAGATCCCCACCACGATGGTGAGGAAGCCGGCCAGCGTGCCGATGATGTCGGCGGCTCCCATGTGTTGCCACTCCTTAAAGAGCGCCGCCGAGCAGGTGAGCACCGAGGTGGTGAAGAACACGTAGTATATGGGAGTCACCAGGGACGTGTTGAAGATGTCCAGCGCCTTGTTGAGGAAGTTGATCTGCGTCCCCACGCAGACCACCAGCCCCAGCAGGAGGAGCCAGGCCAGGGGGGCGCTTGCCACGTTGACGCCTCCCAGCGCCTCCTTGATGGCGATGCCCAGGCCCTTCACGCACGACACGGACAGCGAGCCGATGAGTGAGCAGATGCTGATATACACCAAGATGTTGGTCTGGCCGTGGCGCGGGGCCACCCCCAAGATCAGCAACAGCACCACCGTCACCACCGCCGTGGCAAAGATGAAGAAGCCTCAACGACAAGACACAGAGAAAAGCATCAGAAACGTACACAGTGAAGCATGTAGTATGTCTCCCTCTAGTGGTATGTTAAAGAACTTACCTGGGTCAATCAACTTCCGTGCCATGTTGTCCAGGCTGCCGATCTCCTCCTCTTTGGGGGCGTGTATGACCATGGTGGTGGAACCCAACACACTGAGCAGACAGCCCAGCTTACCGTGCAGGTTCAAGCGTTCACCCAGGAAGTATGATGACAACACCGCGCTGAAGGAGAGGAGGGAGACTGTAATCATTGATGACAACCTTCGCCGTTTATGTGACAGTAAGAACGCTAAAGGATTCTTTGTGTACCTGACAAGCACGCTGAGGGCGCCTAGAGGCGTGACCAGAGTGGCGGGGGCGAAAGCGTACGCTACAAAGTTAGCGGCTTCACCTGCACCCACTGAAAATGACACAAAAACAGCAAACATTAAAAGAAAATCAAATAAATGCTTTAATTTCACAAAAATAAATTAGAAATTTATAAATGACAATTTTCTAAACAAACACGCCGTTTTTTAAGGTTTTATGATGACGAACAATTGACTTCATAGAATTCCAAGCAGGAAAACAAACACGAACTCGGAAGCCGGCTCGCGTTGTTTGCATTTACTTACTTGAAAGTAAACCAGCCCACCAAAGCCACTCCTTCAGATAAGCATGGCCGCCCTGACCTGAAAGGTGTGTGAAAGAAAAAAATTGTGAAAAGGTGATCTCGTGGCCACATTCCATTTGCATTACCACATGGAATAAAAGAGAATCGAAAATCAAAATCGAGTAACAGGTTTTGTCATCGTGTTGCCATTGTCTCGATCGCGACGACACAAAAGGGTGCCTCCACTGGTTTGACGCTTTCAAGTTTTACAAGTTAAGTTCTACTAGCTAAAGTTCTGTTTGTGGACAAACGCAGAAAAGCGAGCGAGTCCCACGAACATTGCAAAAGCCTCCCGTGTTTGGGGTTGCGCTGCCGGATAGAGATAAGTTGATGCTTATCTGTCAGTCACTATCTATAGATAGTCCAAAGCTTACATTACATATAAAGACGGGCTTTTTGTGTTTCATTGGCATGGAGACAAAACCTCGTTTACATATACCCACGACTGTTGAACGCCATTTGTCTCTGTTGTGCGGGTCGTCGAAAGCTTCTTACCAGCTCGCATGGATCCCTTCCTGGCCAGACGCAGCAGGCCCTTCTTCTTGAGGATGAAGCTACCTCCGATGAAGATGCTGGAGCTGACGGCCAGAGCCAGGCCGATGTAGAAGTCGTACTTGCCGCGGTCCTGAGCCATTCCGAAGCCGGGTGTGCTACTATTGCTGCTGCTGTCGTTATTCTCCTGTGTTACATCGACTACCAGGCAGCCGAGAAGTCTCTGCTGGCCGGAGGAGCAGCTCAAATCGAGCCACACGCCTCAGGGGAAAAAACAAACAGTATTGTGTCAGGTTTTTTTTTTTTTTTTTTTTAAAGCTGGCTCCAAATTATTCAAGACAGGTACAGACAAATATGATGACGATATATTCTTAGTGTTAATATTTCACGCACCATTTTCGCTACAAAAAGTCCAATTCGGTTTCGACTCCGAGTCCACGACTTTAACGCTGCACTCCATGGCGAGCTACACAATCTCGTCGAACCGGCTCGGTCGCCTATGGAAACACCTAAGACACTCCACTTCCCACTTGAAGGTGTATTTTGACGACTCGTCACGCGTTGTCTTATGTTAATTGAGGAGCATTTGTTTTGTTTCGTCCTTTTTGTTGTCTTTGTCGTCAGCGTCAGTCACTCAAGTGACCTCGACAGGTGAGCATAATTAGCCTCGCAGCTAGCTGACGCGCACGATTACGCGGTTGGGTTTGGTTTATTTTCAGTCGGAAGTCAAGTTTATTTTCCGCAAATAAGTGAAACAAAATCGTGAAAGGGATTAGTTTTGAGTTAAATCAAACAAAAAGGCAAGTAAGCGACTCTCTACACACACAGTAGCAACGCTAGCTTCCCTAGCATGAGGGGCTAACTCCGGCTAGCCAAAGTCGGTCCCGTACCTAGAAAAACATTATTTGGATTAATTTGTTGACAAAGTACCTTTCTAAAGCCACTCCACGACAACCGGTTGAATAGGGCTAACACCCACGGCCACTTTGGAACCACCGCACCTTCCACTTTCTGCGTCCATCACAACCGCCGAGGCGACGACGACTGGTTGGTCGTCTTTCTGGCTGGCACACCCGGCAGGACTGGACTGCCTTTGCGGCTTGTTGAGCAGCCGGCAGCGGCCCCACGCTCCAGTGTTCACGCGTGGGATCACACACTTTGCGCTTCTATCAGAGTTGGGGGCGTTTCTGGACCACATGGAGCACCGCATCTTAAAAGCTACCTGAAAGATGGGTAAGCGAAGATACATGCATGATTTATTTATAATAAGAGATCACAACTTTCATTACTGTAAGAAAAAAAAAATACGGTGCGCTTACCTTGAAATAAACAGAAGTGGTCTATTATTCTAGTAATGTGTGTGTTTATTGTTAAATAAGAAAAACAGCACTGTGGTGTTGAAGGAAGTCATAATATTAATTCGTTCATGGGCACAGATGGCTGGGGGGCACAAGGGGGAACTCGCCCCCCCCCCCCACATTACAGCAACTTTGAGGCCGATAGCAGTTCGCTTCATCATACGAGCTTATGTAGAAAAACTGCCAACAGGCAAAAAAAAAAGATCCTCATGCAGGAATTCTGTCTGTTTCGCGTTGACTGCGTTGTTGTCTGCTGCCTTGCACTCACGTGGTGGACGAACCTTAATTGACAGATGACTCTCATTGGACATGATGCAGGACACTACTTGTATTCATCCTCTGACACACACACACGTATTAGTTGGATCGAAACATTGCGAGTTACTCAGGAGGACTGTAGGAAGAAGGTCAACGCTTCACTCGAGGAGCTTCAGTGAGAATCCATTGGCGGAAATGGGGGCCAGCTTGACTCTGTTCTGCTGTCACTTCTACCTAAAGTACAAAAGAGGCAAGAAAAATGCAGTTTTGCGGTAAGTCTATGATTTCCAAATCGTCCAGCCAGCCTCGTTACTTTTAACACGTTCTCTCTTTGCAGGATGCCCAACGCCAAAGCTTGCAAGATACCAGAGGAGCTGTCCAGTGGATCCAGCGGTAGCGACACAGAGGAGGAGATTGTCTTCAGGCAGCGGCCGGAAAGCAGACCGCCGTGGCTCACGCAGCCGAGCCCGAGGACAAACAAACGTGCCTCGTCGTCCAGCAGAAGGGAATCGGACCGAGAACTGCAGGCTTTCATCAGCATGAGGAATCAGGTTGACAAGGCCACGGAGGTGAGACACGCTTGTGTTGGTTTCATCAGGGTCAGGGTCGGCAAGCTTTTCCACACAAAACCAACACAAAGGTAGTTTGAAACATCACATTAACAAAATTAGAGCACTAGTAAACACACTTTGCTGACTGACCAGTTCATGTGACACACAACTTTCAAATTGGGCTCAAAATGATTCAGGGAACACATTAAACAATTAAATAATGTTCCTTTTGGATAATTAGGTCAACAGCGTGGTCAATCTGGGAAATATAAATAAACCATTAGCTTCAGACCGTCCCTTCACCCCCACCCTACCATCCAGGAATTAAATTAAATTAGATACTAAACAAGGATGAAAATAGAAAAGGACTTGGCAGCTACTGTACAGTAAGTAGTAAACGCTTTGTATCGTTTGAAAAAGTGGTGATCTTCCGCCACCTAGTGGCATCTATGGGAATTTGCCGATGCAAAATTGAAGACTCATTTAATCCATTGAGCGTGTCTTTTGCCAAGGAATGGGAACAGCTGAATTATGACATTCACACACTACGCTACGCCAAACGAGAAGTGAGAGCACGATGGAAAAAAATCCTGCTGCAATTAGGTGAGACGCTGTTTTGATTTGAAAGATGTGTGTCTATGTGACTTTGGGTGGGTGGATTCTTCTCCTGCAGGTTATCAATCTGAGGTGGATGCCTTGTTGTACGTCAACAATCAAAATGACTTCAATCAAGACCAGGAGGGTCTCACCAGAGCTACAGAACTCTTGACCCATTTGTTGGAACACACATCCCTGTTTCCTGTCGGCACGGGACATCAGACCAGATACCTCTACGTCATGGTACACACGCATGCACACAAGATTCGAGTCCCATCCTTAATTTAATAAAAGGCTAGCTAACTAAAGGGTCCGTTAATGGAATTAACATGCCACAGGCAGTTGATTGTATAAAGCATCAGGACTTACCTCGGCATGTTTCTTTTTTGCACGGCTTGTTTAGGACCGCTTGGTTTCTCTGGACAGCGCAGACGACTTTGTCAGACTGGCTCTGGAAAAATATCCAAAGAGACAAGATGGGTAAAATGGAGCACATATATATGTTTATGTATGCAATATTAGATACTGTTTTTACTGTAATCCACGTTATTTTTATTTTTTTTTGGACTTCAACTCAAGTATGGCAATTTAATTGATAACATGAACTGCTACATTGGGTTGCTAATGACATGAACGGTACTAAAATACAAGAATAAAATAGCATTCTGGATTTGTACTGGAGTTGTATAAATGAAATGTACACAGTTTGTGGTGTTGGCAAAATAAAATGTTTGCTTCCTTTTGGAAGAATATTCATTTTGCCGTTCAAATCCTTGTTGTAGAACAGCAAAAACTGAACATTTGCACAGGTGCAGACAGAATTTGCATGAATTATAGCGCATTTTAATTTCATCTTTTTTTTTTTGTGGTGCGCCGTTCGTAACCTCGAAACGTCGTATGTCGACTCTCATGTCCAACCATTCCGCAGGCTTCCGCGCTTAGGTCCCGCCTTAAATTTAGAAGAAGGGCGTCTTTTAAGTTGCGCTTTGTGCCGAGGGGGCGGAGCGGTACATTGTCACGCGTGACACTCCACCCCTCATTTTGACGGCACCAGAAAGTAATCACAATCAAACGCTCCACCACGGCTACGTAATGTGTCTCCATGCTTGTGCCTCTGTCGGTAACCTGTCAATCAATTCCAATTAATGCAGCATAGTAGCTAAGGAGAGGACGGCAAAGTCGTCAGCGGAAGACCGCAGGTAATTTAAAAGTCTTTTTTTGTGAACTATGAAGGCGTTTAATTGTTGGCTACCCCCCAAAACATTTCGCCCGGGTGTCACACTTTTGGAGGGGTGTTTCTATCCGAGCTAGGATGACGACAGCTGTATTAGCATGGCTAGCTGTGGCTAACGTATTCCCTTTGCGGTAGGCTACTTAGCATTAGCCGCCGAGCTAAATGGCATGAATTTTGTCTTGTTAAATCAACGCACATATTAATATGATAGATTTTTATATGCAGCTGCATTGTCGAAGGATAACTGTGGCAGTCCGGCTGGTATTTTAAAAGGTACGACGATGATGTACCTCACCCTCCCCATCGTCATGTCACGATAAACATACACACACATGCAGCACACCCATACACAGTGCTGTTTAAATACATGTAATTCCTCCCTGGACTAATTGACGTTGTGTACATACCAGGTCATGTTTATTTTAAAAGTGTTATTCGCCTAACGATAGAGCGGCGGTGTGACATTCTCGTGGCGATCAAAATAAAAAGAACTAAATTTAGATGCAGCAGCAACCTATTTTTCTGGTCCAGCCTGTCAACATCTCATGATTGGATTTCCAAATGTGTTGCAATCATACGATGAGGAGGAGCAGATCACTGGCCTGCTACTGTCGTATTGAACACAAATGTTATTTAATTCGCATTACACATGTTTTTTTTCTTCCCCGTATTTGCAGGTTGGCTGCGTTTGCAGCCGAGAGAGGCGCTGGGGAGGGGAGGAAAGATGCCTTCTCCATCTTTTACCCTCGATGCTCAGAGCAGATTCCATGACAAATGGCTCAAGATAGATTTGCAGGTACGTACCACAATAATCGACAAGGGTTGCCAAAAAAGTGTGTCCAAAAGAACAAGTCATTTCTCACCATTTTTTATTTTATTTATCCGCCTTTCTGACCTTTAAATACCTAAAGATTTGTCAGCCAAGATCACGTGAAAGTGATCACGTGATATATATACGGTACAAGCATGTACAGACTGTTGAATTGTTTTTGAAATGTCTCCTTTCCTCTGACAGTGGGCCTTCTCGGCAGAAGGATTAAGCGAGATGTGGAACGAAATGGTAAAGGATGAGGAGATAACGTTCAACGGCGAGGAATCGGCACATCCAGGTAGGGTACCCCATTGGCTCGTTAATTTTTTTTTTCCGTAGGAACATCCAAAAAGTCATGGTTTAATTTATTTGACCCAAAGCGTGAACCTGAAAATGTGAAACATGGGGGAGAAATATCTTTCTTTTTTTCAATATGGCAACTCTGCAGCTACAGTTGCTACCTTGTAAAAGCTAATAGATGCTAACAAAGCTAACCCTGACAATGTCTTGCAGAAGACTACCCGGGCTGCTTCGCAGGTCAGAAGAAGGATGAAGCCAACGACAAGGAGAAGAAAGATGAGGACGAGGCGGCAGCTGTGGCCTCTGCAGCCGTCCACCATTCCATCATCGAGACGTGGGACTGGGGACGGCAACCAGGTGAGACGCTCAGTTTTAAAAGAGCTAATATTGTCTGATTACATGACTAACTTCCCCCTCCGCTGAGTGTCA
This sequence comes from Syngnathus acus, assembly GCF_901709675.1. Classification (NCBI taxonomy): domain Eukaryota; kingdom Metazoa; phylum Chordata; class Actinopteri; order Syngnathiformes; family Syngnathidae; genus Syngnathus; species Syngnathus acus. The sequence goes on along the minus strand of NC_051090.1, from coordinate 2,443,508 downwards.
ATCTAAAAAGCGCTAAAGTCTTGGTGGTGTTTATGCGACTGGGTGGGCCGCCATTATGCTGCCGGGAGATAAGCTTCGAGTCGACTTTGCGGGGTCGGTCGGGGGCGTAACAGGGCTGCTTCTACTATCGATTGGGGAAATGACATCATCAGTAACCGGAGCGCCGCTTGAATGAGCGCTCCGCCATCCGGGCTGAGGGTTCAAATGGCACACTTCCTGTTCACTCATATCCCGCACGTCAGCAGTTTTTAAACTAAGATAAATATTGATAGAGTCGCTCGACCGCGCTTGGCTCTCTTCCTGTTTTGATCTGTTCGGGGCGCAGACTGGTTGGGTGCTTATTTTGCTCACACAACCGAAGCGCCTTGATTGGAACTCTGCTTCCACATGGATGACCGAGTAGCGGCGAGTGTGCGTTTGCAGCGCACCTCGACGGCTGCGCACAGCTGAGACGATGTTGCGCTCACAGCCTCTGGCCAGCGTGGCTTACATAAAAGCTTAAGTGGATTTCCAAGCGGCTATTTTGGCCGTCTTGTTCGTCCCCTCAACGCTGGCTGCTGTGACCCAGTGAGGACAATAAGGGTGTGCTGCTTTAGCATGAGTCGATTAACAAAAACAGGCACAATTCTATCAAAGTGTATACACAGTATTTGAAGTTAGCGTCAGTCATGGCGTGGAAAAATAATTGGAGGATGGCTGTGCGTCTCCAGACGAGAAAGAGCTGAAGGACTGCCTGATGGTGCTGGTGGACGACCAGCAGAAGCTGTCGGCCCAGATGGCCAAGAGCACTCTGTCGGCTCGCCGTCTCTGCCAGCGTCTGGTCATCCTGGAGCGCTACCACATCTCGCTCAGCTACAGCATAGTGGAGAAGGACACCTTGTCCTGGAAGTTCCCCGTCAGCCCCCCGCGGCCCGCCGCTGACAATAAAAGGTACTGCCATGAAAGCCATGCACAGTTCTTTCTGCTAAATGCTGCGTTTCTTCTCTCAGTCCGCGTCCTGACAGCAAACGTGTCGAAGGTTTGGCAATGGTGGGCTCTAGGGCGGCGCTCTCGTTCGCCTTTGCCTTCTTGCGTCGGGCCTGGAGGTCAGGTAAGAGTTTCAGTTCCAAAATTAAAAACCGTGGTTTGCTAAAGCATTAGCCTTTGGGTGCAGGAGACGACGCAGACCTGTGCAGCGAACTCCTTCAAGAGTCTCTAGACGCTCTTCGAGCCCTCCCCGAGGCCACATTGTTCGACGAGGGCACCGTGTCGTCGGTGTGGCTGGAGGTGGTCGAGAGGGCCACCAAATTCCTCAGGTGAGCCCGACGCGGACGCCTCATTTACGGCGCTCCATCCGCTCACAATCTCGCGTCTTCTCGTGGATCAGCGACATCCACGGCACCGCCAGCACCAAGGTCAACATTCCGCTTCAAGACCAACATCTGGCGCTGGCCATCTTGCTGGAGCTGGCTGTGCAGAGGGGCACACTCAGGTAACCCTCAAACACTTTCCCATGATGTATTAAACATGTTCTATATCTGATTCTAAAACCTCACCTGCTGACTTCCTGTTTGCAGTCAGCTGCTGTCCGCCATCCTTCTGCTCCTGCGCCTGTGGGAGAGCGGCACCCGGGAGATGGACAACGAACGCTCCACTCAGGGCACCAGCGCTCCCCTGCTGCCCCTTCTGCAGCGCTTCAAGAACATTTACAGCAGCAAGGAGGAGCCCATCCCAGAAGAGGAACCTGAGGTCCGTCTTGGAATTACACTGGAACCTAATTGACCACATACAAACGTTTTCCTTATCAAATAATTGTCAAAACGATCCTTTCCAGATCCTCTCAGCGCCGCTGAGTCCAAATGAGAGTTTCCTGCGCTACCTGACCTTGCCCCAGGACAACGACCTGGCCATTGACCTGCGACAGACGGCCGTGGTCATTTTGGCCCACCTAGACCGCTTGGCCACTCCCCGCAGTCCCCCGCAACTCAACTCGCCCACCACGCACAAGGTGACATTTTTTTTGGCTTGCTGGAGGACAATTGTTCTGATGCACACGGAAAAATGAAAGTCAAGATCTGTTTGATGCTTTTCAGGGGAACATGCAGGAGGTGATCGCCTGCGGTCTCCTGGGCTGGAAGCTTTATGTCAACTTGAACGGGCCCATCCAGTGCAAAGCCCTCGCCAACATGGGCGTGACTCAAATCGTCTGCTCGGAAAAGGGCTTCCTCATCCTGTCCAACAGCGGCGCCGTTTACGCCCAGAACTACAAAAGCACCACCCTCGTGAGACGCCACTCCTTGAGGCTAGCGTGTTTTTCCCCCACAGCGAGGATTGATATCTTTATTTTCCCCACAACAGGCGCCCATGCTCATCTATGGACTGAGCTCCAGGAAGATCATCAAGTTGGCGGCGCACCCGGAGGGGCAGCACTACTTGGCTTTGTCGTCCAGCGGGGAGGTTTTCTCTTGGGGCTGCGGCGACGGCGGCCGCCTGGGACACGGCGACACTACGTACGGCTGCTCGCGCTAACAAAATGATTTTTAAACTCACAAAGACTCTCATAATACTTTGACGCCGCGTGCATGCAGGTATCTAGAAGACCCGACCTTGATCGCCGCCTTCAACGGGAAGCAGGCGGGAAAGCAGGTGGTGCACGTAGCATGCGGCAGCACGTACAGCGCCGCCATCACCGCCGATGGCGAACTCTACACGTGGGGACGTGGGAACTACGGTCGCCTGGGCCATGGTAAGAGTCTCCAACAATAAAAAATGCTGCCTCGAATCACTATATAAATAAATGTGATGCCCTGTGATCGCAGGCTCCAGCGAGGACCAAATGACACCCATGCTGGTGACGGCACTGAAGGGTATGAAGGTGACGGATGTGGCGTGCGGCAGCGGCGACGCGCAAACGCTCGCCGTCACGGAGAACGGTGAGGAAGGCGCCCGGTGCCTAGGGGAAATTCTAAATGGGTTCAAAACCATTTCTTACTGCTGCGTGCAGGTCAAGTGTGGTCCTGGGGCGACGGCGACTACGGCAAGCTGGGCCGAGGAGGCAGCGACGGCTGCAAGACGCCCAAGCTGGTTGAGAAGCTGCAGGACCTGGACGTCGTCAAAGTGTGCTGCGGCAGCCAGTTCTCGCTGGCGCTCACCAAGGACGGACAAGTGTACACGTGGGGCAAAGGCGACAACCAGCGCCTGGGCCACGGCACCGACGAGCACGTGCGCTACCCGAAAGTGCTGGACAGTCTGCAGGGTAATTGCAGTGTGACCCACCGATATCAAAACTAATACAAAAAAACACTCGTGATAGCGGCCTGATTGTTTTGTGTTTCCAGGGAGGAAAGTGATGGACGTGGCCGTGGGCTCGTCACATTGCCTCGTGCTGACCGACGACGGCGAGGTGCACAGTTGGGGCAGCAATGACAAGCTGCAGCACTTTGACACCCTCTTTTACAACAAGAAGCACCCCAAGGCTCTGCCGGGTCTTAAAGCCAAACACATTGTGGGCATCTCCTGCGGCCCGGGACAGGTGACGCACGCTCAGATATATTTTTCCCCCCACAATAATAATATAATAAATAAATAAATGAATTTGAATAAATATGATCAAATAAATAAATTATAAAATATTTAAAAATAATCCAAAGACATTTAAATCATGGCGTTTTCTTGCTGTTTCCCAGAGTTTCGTCTGGTCCTCGTGCTCCGAGTGGTCCGTTGGCCAGCGCGTTCCCTTCGTGGTGGACGTGTGCCCCATGACCTTCGAGCAGCTGGACCTGCTGCTACGACAGGTCAGCGAGGGCATGGACGGCAGCTCGGACTGGCCGCCCCCGCAGGAGAAAGAGTGCATGGTGGTGGCCGCCCTCAACCTGCTCAGGCTCCAGGTAGTCTTTGGTCTAGAAACGCGGTGCACTCAAATCTGTGCATTATTTTGGATAGCTAATTGAAAAAATAATACGCACGTTCACTCTGACTGAAGCTTCACATATTTGTGTCTCCAGCTCCACGCCGCTATTAGTAACCAGGTAGACCCGGAGGAGCTAGGCTTGGGTCTCGGCAGCGCCCTGCTGTACAATCTCAAGCAAACCGTAGTTGTGCTGGCGAGCAACGCCGGCGTGCTGAACACGGTGCAAGTCGCCGCTCAGTCCGTCTTGCAGAGCGGCTGGTCCGTGCTGCTTCCCACCGCCGAAGAGCGGGCGAGGGCTTTGTCCTCCTTGCTGCCCAATACTGGTAAGAGCTCAACTACATTTAAATATTGCGTCAAGTCTTAAAATAGCTCCACTTCTCATTTTAGGTCAAGTATAAAAAAAAAGGTTGAGCACTGTTAATGTTGAAAACAATAAATCCTTTTCATGTGCCGCAGCATCTGGAAATGAGAGGAGCGTGACTCCCGGCCGCCGCTTTATGGTCGACCTTTTGGTCAGCAGCTTGATGGCCGACGGTGGCTTGGAATCTGCGCTGAAGGCGGCCATAGCTGCCGAGATACAGGTCAGAGCTCAAATAATCACCGAGGCCATTTTTAACTAATCACAAGCCGGAAGGAAATCATTTCTGGAAAAGGCACTGTAGCAACAATTTTGGCTCATTCCTCCATGACAGGACATTGAGGCCAAGAAGGAGGCGCAAAAGGAGAAGGAGATCGACGAACAGGAGGCCAACGCTTCCACCATGCAGCGCTGTCGCGCCGTGCTGGACAAAGACCTCATCAACACCGGCATCTACGAGTCGGCCGGCAAGCAGATCCTGCCTCTGGTGCAGCTCGTGCAGCAACTTCTAAGGTATTTTCATTTTCCATGCTCGAATAACTCTCAGCGCAACTCAACCATCCGCTGGCCATGGCGTTTCAGGAATATCGCCTCGCAGACCATCGCCAGGCTGAAGGACATCGCCCACTTGCGCATCTCCAACTATTTGGAGGCGGAGCACGACAGCAAGGAGCGCTCGGCATCTTTGGATCTGCTGCTGCGCTTCCAGAGGCTGCTGGTCAGCAAACTCTACCTCGGCGTCAACGATGAAGTCAATGTCAACGGATACAGTGAGTGCTGCGTTACGTAAAGCGCCCACGGCCAATCGCTAGCAGTTTTTAAAACTGAGTTCTTTGAATCGGCAGATCGTGAGCTTCTAGGTGTGGGCTCATTGCTCAAAAAGTACATCGCCTTGCTGTGCACCCACATCGGCGACATCCTCCCCGTGGCCACCAGCATCGCCTCCACCGGACACCGCCATTTCGCAGAAGTCTCTCACGTCATCGAAGGAGATCTGACGGGTAAGAAGCTGCGCTGTGATTGGTCGATTTGCAGAAAGCATCAATTGTACCGTCTGCCGTCCTATCGTAGGTGTGCTCCTGCCCGAGTTGGTGGTGTCCATCGTCCTCCTCCTCACCATCGACGCAGGCCTGATACAGGAGACGGGCTCCATCCCTCTCCTGGCCGGACTCTTGGAGCATCTGGACCGGTTCAACCATCTGGCCCCCGGACACGAGAAGGACGACATCGAGGATCTAGCCTGGCCTGGAATTATGGGTACGCCAAGCTCTTGGAGTGCAGCAAGCGGAATCAATACAAGCTAAAAACTATGTTTGTGCTGGGGCAGGGTCGTTCTTCACGGGCCAGAGCTCTAAGAACAACGAAGAGGTGTCCCTCATCCGCAAAGCCGACCTGGAGAACCACAACAAAGACGGCGGCTTCTGGACGGTCATTGACGGACGCGTCTACGACATCAAGGACTTTCAGGCTCAGTCCCAGTCACTGACGGGAAACAGTGTCCTCGGTAGTCCATTTTGAGTTGAATTGTCTTTTCATAGGTGTACTAAATTATTTTCCCTCTTGCAGCCCAGTTTGCGGGAGAAGACCCGGTCATTGCTCTGGAAGCTGCCCTGCAGTTTGAGGACACCAAAGAGTCCATGCAGGCCTTCTGTGTTGGCCAATATATGGAGGTATTATAAAGTCTATCTGTGATGCCATCATACTTTTGAATCATTGTCAATAAAAAAAAAACAATTCTAATTGAGCTAAAGCGTGATGAAAATAAGTGCGGCTTTTTATTTCTAGCCCAACCAGGAGATGGTGACCACGCCGGATCTGAGCAGTCTGTCATCCCCTCTCATCGACACCGAGAGAAATCTGGGCCTGCTGCTGGGTCTCCACGCGTCCTACATGGCCAAGAGCACCCCCCTGTCGCCCATGGAGATCGAATGTGCCAGTGGGTTCACTTTTTTTTCCCCTTTCATCTCCTTTGAAAACATTTTTTTCAATATGGCCTCCTGACACGTTTCACAGCGTGGCTGCAGTCCTCCATCTTCTCGGGCGGCTTGCAGACCAGCCAGATCCACTACAATTACAACGAGGAGAAGGACGAGGACCACTGCAGCTCCCTGGGGACCACCGCGCCGGATAAAGCCGAGCTGTACTGTCGCCGGATCACCCTCAGCGACCACGCGCAGCCTTTTTTGCAGGCCATCGCCGACAACAACACCCAGGACCACACTGTGAAGGTAAAACCGAAACCACCTAACTTCTGTAACTTCTCTAACTGCTTTCTGCTCGCCTTGCAGGACTTCCTATGCCAAATCGAGCGTTGCTGTAAGCAGTATCACCTCATCACACCCATCATCTTCCCACCTGAGCATCCCGTGGAGGAAGTTGGCCGCCTTTTGCTCTGCTGCTTGCTCAAACATCAGGACCTGGGTAACCAAGCAGCAGGACACAGAATGATGGCTTTCCTTTTGCGCTATTTCAGAACGTTGGTTTTTGGTTCCCTCAGGTCACGTTGCTCTCTCGCTCGTCAGCCAATGTGCCTTGGAGGTGGACCAAGGGAAGCAGAGGTCGCTTCCTAAATCCGTTATTGAAGTGTGCCGCATGGTCTACCAGGCAAAGTGTTCTTTAATCAAGGTAGGGACGACGGAGTGCTGATTGTGTGTCGCGTTTACTGAAGCGGGCATGCCGGCCGGCGTGCGTTTTCAGACCCATCAGGAGCAAGGCCGTTCCTACAAGGAAGTCTGCGCCCCGGTCATCGAGCGCCTGCGCTTTTTGTTCAACGAGCTGCGTCCGGCGGTGAGCAACGACTTGTCCGTCGTGTCCAAGCTGAAACTACTCAGCTCTCAGCCGCGTTGGCGCAGGATCGCTCAGAAGCTCATCAGAGACCGGCGGAAGAAAAAAGGTAACGGCAACGTGGACAATGTGTTTGTAATTGATAAGCTTTTAATCGTACTATTTTTTTTCTTCTTCTTCCAGTGCCTAAAAAGTCAAGCGACGTCGACGAGCCAAAGCTGGAGAATGAAGGGACCATAGAAGAAGAACTGAATGTCAACATCAGCCCGACAGCGGCCGATAGGAAATCGCCCACCAGCAAGACTGCCAAGGTACAATTGATCGATTATTCATCACAATTTTGTCGCTCCGGCCAAACTGACAAAATTGTCACAGCAGCACAAGTGGGAGCCCAAGCTGAGCACGGTGGACAACGTTCACAAGTACCGCTGGCTCAAGTACAGCGTGCACGGCGGCGCGTCTCCCCAATCCAGCCTGATGTCTAAAATCGTGGAGTTTGCTTTGAAGGAGGAGCCCCTGGATGTGGAGAAAATGAGGAAATGTCTCCTCAAACAGGTGACGCGTCCAAAATGGTCACTATAGCCGCTGACCACAAGTGCAAGCTCAATTGACTTTTGTTTGCCAGCTGGAGAGGGCGGAGGTGAGGTTGGAGGGCATCGAAACCATGCTGAAGTTGGCCTCCAAGAGCTTTTTGTTGCCCTCGGTGCAGTACGCCATGCTGTGTGGTTGGCAGAGGGTGGTACCAGAAGGAACCAACATCGGGTAACTAACAAAATATGAGCGCATGCTGCCACCTACTGTTCCAAAACGGTATCAAAAGATCGACCTGTATTTTGGATCTTCAGAGAGCCGCTTTCCGATTGCCTGAAGGATGTGGACCTGATCCCTCCTTTCAACCGCATGCTCCTGGAGGTGACCTTTGGCAAGTTGTACTCCTGGGCCATTCACAACGTTCGCAACATCCTGCTGGAAGCAAGCGCCCGCTTTAAAGAACTCGGTAAGCACTGCGAAAGGACCGCAATAGTTTTTCTTTTTTGGAAAAATAATAAATGATGATGTTATATTTTAAGAATAATTCTATAATTTTAAGAAAGCTTCAGGGTTTTTTGTCTTGTGAAAACCAGGGGTGCAGCCAGTTCCTTTGCAAACCATCACCAACGAGAACCCGGCGGGACCGAGCGTCGGCACCATCCCGCAGGCCCGCTTCCTTCTGGCCATGATCCACATGTTGTCGCTCAAGCACGGTGCCAACAGCCTGAGCCTCCTGCTCAACTCGGGCGTACTAGCCCTCACGCAGAGCATCCTCAAGCTCATAGGTGAGCTATCCCTTTTATCCATCCATGTATTTGAATGTATCAATTTCATTTTTTTTTTCATTTAAGTACAGAATAAAAAAAAAAAATAATGTTTGTCCACCAGGACCCAGCACCGACAGCAGCGATGAGGACCATAGTTTGTCGGCGCACGGCGGCTCGGCAACCGTGCTGGAAGAGTCCAGGAAGGAGGCGGCCCCTGTGCCCATTCCCGCCTCCGGCCCGGAGCTGGCGGCCATGATGAAAATAGGCACACGTGTCATGAGGGGGGTGGACTGGAAATGGGGAGATCAGGTGTGAGATTTTCCTTGCGTTCCTTGAGTTCCTTGATGCGAGTTCCTAACATGCGACTCTCTCGGGCATCCAGGACGGTCCATCTCCAGGTTTGGGCCGGGTCATCGGCGAGCTGGGTGAGGACGGCTGGATCCGAGTCCAGTGGGACACGAGCAGCACCAACTCCTATCGGATGGGGAAGGAGGGCAAGTACGACCTCAAACTGGCCGAGCCGCCGCTTGCCGCCCAGCCGGCCGCCGAGGATTCCGACACAGAAGACGACGCGGGTCAGTACACTCCCGACTGCTCTCCTTTTCCGGAGATTGTACCCTCGAGCGCCACATTGCCGTTGTTCCAGAAGGCGAGCTTGTGGAAAAGAGCAGCCACCCTACAGCCATGCTGCTAACGAGCACCGTCAACCTGCTCAAGACCTTGGCGCTGTCCTCCGGGATCTACGCCGACATGTTACAAAAGGACGCCACGCGCACCCTTTGCGGGCTCCTCAGGATTCTGGTAGAAAGCGCGGCTAACGACAAGACGGGTAGCTAAACCTCGCCGTGTCATATATTTGAAAAGCAAAAGGTCATCGCGTCTTAGCAGCGCCTCTGCCGTCAGGTTGCCACACCCACAGGCTGGTGTCGCGGGAGCAGCACAAGAGCTGGTGCACGCTGGGCTTCATTCGGAGCATTGCTCTCATGCCCCAAATGTGCAGCACGCTCAGCACCTCGGCGTGGATCGGCCTGCTCATCCGCATCGTGGAGGGCAACCAGTCCTTCAGCGCCGTCACCTTGCAGCGACAGGTGAGATTGGATCAAGTCACACAATCCTCAACTTTCGTTGGCATCACATTTGTGTGCGTTCACAGATCCTCGCGCTGCGTCTCCTGCAAGCCGTGCTGCCTTCGTGGGACAAGATGGAGCGCTTGCCAGACATGAGGTTCCTGGTGGAGAAGCTCTTTGGCTTCTTGGGAAGCTTACTGAGCACGTGCTCCTCAGACCTGCCTCTGCTCAGAGGTCGGCAAAGCTAACGAGGCACACGCAAGCGCTTTTTTTTTTTTCTTTTTCTAACTTGTTCCATTTCCTCGGCAGAGGGTTCCCTACGACGCAGGAAGTCCCGTCCTCAGGCCTCTTTGACGGCCACTCACAGCAGCACGCTGGCCGAGGAAATTGTGGGCGTGCTGCGTACCCTCCACTCCCTGGCCCAGTGGAACGGTCTCATCAACGAGTACATCAACGCTCAGCTGAGTTCCATCGGAGATGTCATGACAAGTTGCCAGTCGGAAGCGGTAAGATGATTAAACGTTTTCACACACACATATTGAGCCTGAAGCCTCACATGCTTTCCACCTGCTCCTTCCAGAGTCTCCTGGAGGAATATTTCCCCGACGCCGATGGTCCCAGGGTTGGCAGCCTGATGGCAGTACTGGCAGTGATCGGAGGAATTGACGGCCGCCTGCGTCTTGGCGGCCAGGTGCTCCACGAGGAATACGGCGAAGGCACGGTCACGCGCATCACGCCGAAAGGACGCATCACCGCGCAGTTTCATGAAATGCGCAACAGCCGAGTGTGTCTCCTCAGCCATCTCAAACCGGTATGGAAGAGGACAAAAACGTTCATGTCCTTACATTTGTTTGAGGTCCTTTTTTTTTTTTTTTTATGGAAGTTTTTGATTCAGCTATTATTGATGTCTCCCAGTGTCCTGCGGTCTCCTTCAGCGTGCAGAACCTGCCTTTCTCAGAGCCCATGCTGGCAGTCTGGGCTCAGCTGGTGAGCCTGGCTGGAAGCAAACTGGAGAAACAGCGCATGAAGAAGTGCCTCAGTCGAGGACTTACAGGTGCGAAAGGACCGTCGATTCCGACATCCACTGTTTACGAGAATTATGAAAAGCTTTGTGGCGCTTGATGTGCTGAATTAATCGTGTATGTGTGATTCAGCGGACCAGGTGGACATTCATTTGTTGCGCTGGCAGCAGCTGAGGCTCTACATCCTCAAGGCCGCGCGGGCGCTGCTCTCGCATCAAGATAAACTGCGGCAGATCCTCTCTCAACCTGCCGTGCTGGACATTGGACCCAATCCCAGCGGTAAGGAAGACGCCAGCGGAAAAAAAAACATTCAGATGTATTCTGGGTCCAATGAAAGTAATTCACAATTAATTAAATTAATTAAAAAATAATAATGAAATAATTTCAAATGTATTCTGGGTCCAATTAAAGTAATTCACAATTGAATAATTAATTACATTAATTTAAAATAAATTAAATAACAATTGAATTAGCTGTCTGTATTCCACTAGATGACACGGTTGTGTCGTCGCCTGACATCGGAGAGCTTTCTCCCGAGGGTCCCCTTCCTCCGATGATCCTCCTGCAGCAGCTCTTATCCGCCGCCACTCAACCGTCGCCCATCAAAGCCATCTTTGACCGGCGGGAGATGGAGGTGAGTCGGAAGAACCGACTGTCAAGTCAACACCGGCAGTAAAGAAAACACTGATTTGAACTTGTCCATTGCGTTGCCTCGTAGGCTGCAGCCCTGGCGGTTTGTCAGTACCTGGCCGTGGAGTCGGCCCACCCGTCGTCTCCGCTTTTTGAAGAGAGCAGCTCCAGCGAGGCCACCACGCCCGTCACCGTGCAGCAGCACGTCCGGCCGCCCAAGCAGAAGAAGCACAAGACCTCGCCGGTCCCGCCTCTCCCCATCGTCCTGCAGCTGATGGAGATGGGCTTCCCGCGGAAGAACATCGAGTTCGCATTGAAGTCACTGTCAGGAACGACTGGCAGCGCCTCCGGTGTCCCAGGTAGGACCGACCCACGATTCGGTTCATTTCAGGTTTACCGACTCGAGCCGGTAGAGTCAACTGGTTTGATTTCTCCTCAGGTGTGGAGTCTCTCGTGGGTTGGCTGCTGGACCATCCTGACATTCACACCTCGGAGGTGTCGGACGCTGACTCCGTTTCAGACGAAGAGTCAGAAGAGGAAGTGTTGGAAGAGCTGGAGGAGGCCGAGCCCATGTTCCCAGTGGTGCGCCATCACTTTACGTTCTGGCTTTGCGAGCGGCTCAGTGTAAACGAACCGAGTCCGGCTTTTTACTCTCATTCACTTACCTGGTTCCGTGTTCCCTTTCCAGCCTCTCGCTGTCGTGGTGACGGAAAGCCAAATGTTTAAGAAGCGCTCGGATTTCCAGAGCAACGACGACTACGCCGTTTACATCCGCGAGAATATTCAGGTAAGAGGCAGATTTCCAACCGTCACGTGATGACAGTGGATGATGCGAGCGTTTCCCCTTCAGGTGGGCATGATGGTCAAGTGCTGCCGAACGTACGAGGAAGTGTACGACGGCGACGTGGGCAAAGTCATCAAGCTGGATCGCGACGGCCTGCACGATTTAAACGTGCAGTGTGACTGGCAGCAGAAAGGCGGAACCTACTGGGTCCGCTACATCCACATTGAGCTGCTCGGTGAGCCGCTTTTGCTTTATTGACTACACTAGATTAAGTTTGGAGCCTTTGACGCTTTGGTTAAACCATCTCTGTCTGTTTGCCTCCAGGGTTCCCGCCTCAGAGTTCTCCCTCACACATAAAGATTGGCGACAAAGTGAGGGTTAAGCCTTCAGTCACCACGCCAAAGTACAAATGGGGGTCCGTCACCCACAGGAGCGTCGGTGTTGTCAAAGGCAAGTGTGACTTTTGATTTTGAAGAATGAGGGATGATTTGTAACTAAGATGGAACACGTGTGTGTTTGGATCTGATTCAGCTTTCAGCGCCAACGGGAAGGACGTGATTGTGGACTTCCCTCAGCAGTCGCACTGGACTGGCTTGCTATCTGAGATGGAACTGGTGCCCAGTGTGCATCCTGGAGTCAGGTCGGGATATAAAAGTTGAAGGTCGAAATCAAAAGCCGATTGAGACCCTTTTTGCCGTTCAGTGTAGATCCTTTTGCAAAAAAAAAAAGTAAACCTCACACCTAAAATGGTCGCCCCCCGCAGATGCGACGGCTGCCAGATGTTCCCCATCAACGGCGCCCGGTTCAAATGCAGAGTCTGCGATGACTTTGACTTCTGCGAAAGCTGCTTCAAAACACGCAAGCACGACATCCGGCATTCCTTCGGCCGAATCAATGAGCCCGGTTAGTCGAGCGCGCAAACGGAAATCCCTCAGTCGACATAACTTTGACACTTTCTGTTGCTTTTCAACAGGCCAGTCACCGGCTTTCAGCGGCCGCTCGGGGAAGCAGCTGAAGAAGCACCACAGCAGCCAGCGCGGCATGCTCATCGACGACTGGTCGCGTGCCGTCAAGACCCTCAATGTTTCGTCCTCCGTCAACCAGGCCCCGCGCCTCATCGAAGCCGGCGACCACTGCTGGCAGTCGTCCGGCTCTCAGGGAAAGGTGTGACTACATGTTTTATTTATTTTTATTTTTATTATACACCCTGAGCAGTCGACTATAACCATGTGGCCTTGTCATGCAGCATTGGCTTCGCTTGGAGCTCTTCCCAGACGTCCTCGTGCATCGGCTCAAGATGGTCGTGGACCCGGCGGACAGCAGCTATATGCCCTCCCTGGTGGTGGTATCCGGTAAAAAATTTCATTTCAAAACTTGACAAATATTCGTGACATTTTGTAACACATGTTGTTTGCAGGTGGCAGCTCACTTAACAACTTAACGGAGCTGAAGACCATTAACGTTAACCCCACAGACACCAGCGCCCTGCTGCTCAGCGATTGCACTGAGGTTAGTTGGAGTCATCTCAAAGGAACCGCCATTTATCACACAAATGACCCTTTCCCCGTGCTTCAGTATCACAGATACATCGAAGTTGCCATCAAGCAGTGCCGCAGCTCCGGAATAGACTGCAAGATTCACGGGCTCGCCATTGTGGGACGCATCCGAGCAGAAGACGAAGACCTGGCCACGGTCCCTTTCTTGGCGTCAGATAATGAGGAAGAGGAAGATGACAAAACTGCTACTGGAAGGTGGGATCATCTTATATTTTGGTTACCATTTTTTTGCATGGACAAACGTTTTACACCATTTTACTTTAGTCTTGCTCGCAAGAAATCTTCTGGGTTGGAGTCATCCGCCACCATCAGGACAAAAGTGTTTGTCTGGGGGCTGAATGACAAGGACCAGCTGGGTGGACTGAAAGGATCCAAGGTGAGCTCATTGAGTAACATCGACGGCGCCGGTCGCTAACAGCTGCTCCGATGGCGTTTCTCGCTTCACAGATCAAGGTGCCCTCCTTCTCCGAGACCCTCTCTGCGCTCAACGTCATCCAAGTCGCCGGTGGTTCCAAAAGTCTTTTTGCAGGTGGGTTCAATAACGTGTCACGCAAATATCACCACTTGGACCTGACGTAACCAAACCGTGCCACCGCAGTCACGGTGGAGGGCAAGATCTACGCGTGTGGTGAGGCCACCAACGGCAGGTTGGGTTTGGGCCTGTCCAGCGGCACCATCCCCATCCCGCGGCAGATCAGCGCCCTCAGCAACTACGTGGTGAAGAAGGTGGCCGTGCATTCGGGCGGACGCCACGCCATGGCGCTCACCGTGGACGGCAAGGTGTTCTCCTGGGGAGAGGGCGATGACGGGAAGCTGGGCCACTTCAGCAGAATGTACGTCTCTCGCTGAACTTCTCTGATGTACCGATGTCGGTGGTTTTATTTATTTTACTTTTTTCTTCTCAGGAACTGCGACAAGCCTAGGCTGATCGAGGCTCTGAAGACCAAGCGCATCCGAGACATCGCCTGTGGCAGCTCCCACAGTGCTGCCATCACCTCCTCTGGCGAGCTTTACAGCTGGGGCCTTGGGGAATATGGCCGCCTGGGACACGGCGACAACACCACACAGCTGAGGCCTAAACTTGTATGCTTAATTTGGTGCTTCCGATTTAATCACGCATGAGTTTGCATGTCATTTGCTGCTATCCTGTGGTGTTCAGGTGAAAGTTCTTCTGGGACATCGTGTGATCCAGGTGGCCTGTGGAAGCAGGGATGCTCAAACGTTAGCACTCACTGATGAAGGTATTCCTCAAGTGTAGAATAGTGTGTACTTTACTTAAAAAGCACATCTCGATGGCTAAAATCAATGTTTCCTTTCAGGACTTGTGTTCTCGTGGGGTGACGGCGACTTCGGGAAGTTGGGTCGAGGCGGGAGCGAAGGTTGCAACATTCCCCAAAACATCGAAAGGCTGAACGGGCAAGGCGTTTGCCAGATTGAGTGCGGTGCTCAGTTCTCCTTGGCTCTCACCAAATCGGGCATGGTCTGGACCTGGTAATGTGTGATGACTTGATGATGCCTGACACAGCTGGGTTAAAAACTGGAGCAAACCAAGATGTTGGGTTCATTTGACCCCAAAAAAAAAAAAATTGTGTCAGTCCAATTTTGAACCCAAATTGGATGTTTTTTTAACGCAGCATTTTTAAGGGTGCATGTCTTGCCTTTGAACGGCTTGTACTCGTGTCCTCATGCGCAGGGGCAAAGGAGACTACTTCCGACTGGGGCACGGCACCGACGTCCATGTGCGCAAGCCCCAGATGGTCGAGGGGCTGCGAGGCAAAAAGATTGTCCACGTGGCCGTGGGAGCGTTGCATTGTTTGGCCGTCACTGATTCAGGACAGGTTTGTGTGCTAACCGGTGTTTAGTACAAACGAGAGGATTGCTGCTGTGTGAATAATTAAAATGTTCAGAACAAAAAAAAAAAAATTCTGATCTGGCCTGAAAATTTGAAGACAATCGTGTGCTGATGCGGCAGGTGTATGCGTGGGGCGACAACGACCACGGGCAGCAGGGCAATGGCACCACCACCGTCAACAGGAAGCCCACGCTGGTGCAGGGCCTGGAGGGCCAAAAGATCACCAGGGTGGCCTGCGGCTCCTCGCATAGCGTGGCCTGGACCACGGTGGATGTGACCACGCCCTCTGTGCATGAGCCTGTCCTTTTCCAGACCGCCAGGGACTCGCTGGGGGCGTCTTATCTAGGTAAACAAAGCAATTCAAAACATTTTGCTTTAGGTTGACCCTGCTCTGAATGGTTTTGCCCAGCACATCCAAATTCAACATTAGGGTGCTCCGGACGGCTTGATTTCAATCAGTGATGTTTTTCTGGGCCGCTCGGCAGGCGTCCAATCAGACAGCGACTCATCAGCGTCCAGCAACAAGATGAGCGGTCAGAGCAACGCGAAGCCCAATCGGCCCTCGCTGGCCAAGATTCTCCTCAGTCTGGACGGCAACTTGGCCAAGCAGCAAGCCCTGTCTCATGTGCTCTCAGCCCTCCAGATTATGTATGCCAGGTACGTTTGCCGCACATGCCCAAAGAACCTCTTCAGACGTGATGGAGATGGCATTCATAAATGACAGTGGTGGTTCTGTCCTCCCCCAGGGACGCGGTGGTGGGAGCGCTGATGCCAGCCAGCATGATCGTGCCCACCGAACGTCCCGCCAGCTCCCCCGTGCCCCCGTTCGACTCGTCGTCTTCGTCCAGCGCCAGTGATGACGAAAGCACTCCCGTCATGCCCAAGACGGAGGCGCCGGTCAGCCCCAACCCCTGGCAGGACAAAAAGGGCGAGGTACAAAAGCTCCATTGATGCATTTGAGAATAATCGCGGCACCGCTTGTGCTAGACTCCATTAAAATAAAAACATGCTGAAGGGGTTACATTTGGCCCACTGATGTTATTTGAGTGTACAGTTATATAAAAAGAATTTTACTTTGTGTGTGTATGAGTAGGCTCCTTCTTCAGACGACGCCGTGACGCCATCGTCTGCCGTCACTCCCTCCGCCTCGGGCGCATCCTCGCGTCCTTTCATTCCTGTCACGGATGACCCGGGAGCAGCCAGCATCATTGCAGAGACCATGGCAAAGACCAAAGAGGCACGTATAGGATCAATATTAATTCATGTCTAAATATGGTACACTAGAGATGTATAGCTGACAGGTAAATATTGTACAAATATTTAAATATGATGTAGCACATTAGACAAAGAACAGGAAATATGGCGAAAATATTGGACATTAGAATTATCTAGAGCTCATTCAATCACTTTTTGTCAGCAGGACTCTGAAAGCCAAAGCAAAGTGGTGGGCCCGGAGCCGCAGTACCTGGACGAATTCTCCAGCCTGCTCGTGTCCGACGACACTCGAGTCATGGTGGACCTGCTCAAGCTGGCCGTGTCTTGTCGCTCCGGGGAGAAAGGCAAGGAGGTGCTGTCGGCCATCTTGTCCGGCATGGGAACGGCGTACCCCCAGGTAAGGATTAAGGGCGTTTCTATTCATTGAACAAATGAATCTGATGGCGTGTCTCTCGAGCAGGTGGCTGACATGCTCCTGGAGCTGTGCGTCACTGAGCTGGAGGACGTCGCCACCGACTCTCAGAGCGGCCGCCTGTCCTCGCAGCCCGTGGTGGTGGAGAGCAGCCATCCCTACACCGACGACACTTCCACCAGCGGCACAGTCAAGATCCCCGGTAACAATAAAGAAGCAAATGAACGTTTGAGATTTCAACACACTGGATCGAGCACTGAACTTGTTCCGTGCTCAAGGCGCCGAAGGTCTGCGGATAGAGTTTGACCGGCAGTGTTCCACGGAAAGACGGCACGACCCTCTGACCGTCATGGACGGGGCCAACAGGATTGTGTCAGTCAGATCAGGTAAGAACATGTACTTCCTTATTGAAAAATCATAAATCTGAGTTCATTAAAACCGTGCGCCTTTGTGTATTTTAGGTCGCGAGTGGTCCGACTGGTCCAGCGAATTAAGGATCCCGGGAGACGAGCTCAAGTGGAAATTCACCAGCGACGGCTCGGTCAATGGCTGGGGCTGGCGCTTCACCGTGTACCCCATCATGCCTGCTGCAGGTCAGACAAATCTTGGATAGATGGCTGGATGACACACACACACACACACACTGATTGTAAATGTCTCATCTGCAGGTCCCAAAGACTTGCTGTCAGACCGCTGCATCTTGTCCTGCCCCTCAATGGACTTGGTGACGTGTCTCCTCGACTTCCGGCTCAATTTTGCCTCCAACAGGAGCATCGTGCCGCGTCTCGCTGCCTCCCTGGCAGCTTGTGCCCAGCTCAGTGCATTGGGTATGAATTTACATCAAATGGAATTGAGTTAGGAGCTTGGTTATGTATTGACTTAAATTGGTAATCACTTCCAGCTCTTGGATTTCAACTCGGAAAGTTGTCCGACTGATAGCGGCGTTGGCTCACATTTTAAACTTTTGTTGTGTTTGCGCAGCTGCCGGACACAGAATGTGGGCCCTGCAAAGACTACGAAAGCTTCTGACCACAGAGTTTGGGCAATCCATCAACATAAACAGGCTGCTGGGTGACACGGACGGCGAGGCTCGCGCCGTGGTGAGCCAAGGCGCAGATGGGATGAGCCCCGATCCAAATTCTGGGGTATTCCCATTTGTCTTGAAGAGTGTTTGTTCATTGGGGTTTGGTTTGTCTTTCAGAGTTTTACAGGCAGCGCGCTGGCCGCCCTGGTCAAGGGCCTTCCCGAGGCTCTGCAGAGGCAGTACGAGTACGAGGACCCCATCGTCCGGGGAGGGAAACAGCTCCTCCACAGCCCCTTCTTCAAGGTCTGAGCATTGATCTCAGCTTTTTTTTTTTTTTTTTTTAATATAACGCTGAGGCATATTTGTTATAGTAGTTTTCATTGTGCGCATTCTTCCAATCCCTCGTCAGGTGTTGGTAGCTCTCGCTTGCGACCTGGAGCTGGACACGTTGCCGTGTTGTGCCGAGACACACAAATGGGCCTGGTTCCGCCGTTACTGCACGGCCTCCAGGGTGGCCGTGGCGCTGGATAAAAGGACCGCCCTGCCAAGACCTTTTTTGGACGAGGTGAGCGTCAGCAATGACAAGTGCTACCCGTCTTTTTTTTTTTCTGTGCGAATTAATTCCCTTGGAGAGTTTCCTACTTAAAAAAAAACATTGCAGCCTCATTGTACAAAATCAACAAATGTTTTGCCGACATATTTCCTCCCAGGTGACCAAGAAGATCCGCGAGCTCATCGCGGACCACGAGAGCGTCAACGTACTCCACGAGAGCCACGAACTGTTCAAGCGCGAGCATGACGAGCAGCTGGTGCAGTGGATGAACCGGCGGCCTGACGACTGGACCCTGTCGGCGGGCGGCAGCGGGACCATCTACGGCTGGGGGCACAACCACCGCGGACAGCTCGGCGGCATCGAGGGGGCCAAGGTCAAAGTTCCCACGCCTACCGAAGCCCTCGCCACGCTGCGGCCCGTGCAGCTCATCGGAGGGGAGCAGACGCTTTTCGCCGTAACTGCCGACGGAAAGGTAGGTTTGAAAAAAAGATGCAAGTCAAGGTCACTCATTAAACACAAACATTTTGCAGCTGTACGCCACCGGGTATGGCGCCGGAGGCCGGCTGGGAATCGGCGGCACCGAGTCTGTGTCCACCCCGACTCTGCTGGAGTCCATCCAGCACGTCTTCATCAGAAAAGTGGCAGTCAACTCTGGAGGAAAGCACTGCCTGGCGCTCTCCTCGGAGGGAGAGGTATACTCGTGGGGAGAGGCGGAGGACGGAAAGCTAGGCCACGGCAATCGAAGGTGAGCATAAAGATGCCGATTGCTGGGTAAACATCTTAGCCTTGGGGAATTTGTCATGAATGATGAGCAGGGCCAACAAGCACAATTGTTCTTTTTGTTTTTTTCAGCCCCTGTGATCGTCCTCGTGTAATCGAGTCCCTGAGGGGAGTGGAAGTGGTGGATATCGCCGCGGGAGGGGCGCACAGCGCTTGCATCACGGCCAGCGGAGAGCTCTTCACTTGGGGGAAGGGCCGCTACGGCCGCCTGGGCCACGGGGACAGCGAGGACCAGCTGAAGCCCAAATTGGTATGATTGATGTTGGCCTCATATCAATGATGCTATGTGGCGAATTTAGAATCAATAATAATGATGCCTGTGTTAAAAATGGCGGGCAGTGACCCATTAGATCCAGCAGGTGGTGCTCTAGCTATACAATCGGATGTGACAGGAGCTAACTGTAATATTCCGTGCAGGTGGACGCCTTGCAGGGTCACAGGGTGATTGACGTGGCATGCGGTAGCGGCGACGCCCAGACCCTGTGTTTGACCGACGACGATATGGTGTGGTCCTGGGGTGACGGCGACTACGGAAAACTCGGCCGCGGAGGCAGCGACGGCTGCAAAATACCCATGAAAGTAAGCCGGCGTCTTCCACGTGCTCGTAATGGTGCTACTTGGAAAGCGGAAGTACTTCATGTAGGACAATTGAGGAGCACTCATCTCGTTTGTTCCCCTTAAGATTGATTCGCTGACTGGTGTGGGCGTGGTCAAAGTGGAGTGCGGCTCACAGTTCTCAGTGGCGCTCACAAAGTCGGGCGCCGTCTACACATGGTACGTTCCACATCGCCGCCTCCTTCGTAGCAATCGCGCAACTCATCTGCGTGGGTGTATCTTGAAGGGGCAAAGGTGACTACCATCGACTTGGACACGGCTCCGACGACCACGTGCGGCGGCCGCGGCAGGTCCAAGGGCTCCAGGGCAAGAAGGTCATCGCCATCGCGACCGGGTCACTGCACTGCGTGTGCTGCACGGAGGATGGTAAGTGGAGTAGAGCCACGCCCACCTGTCCATCAAATCAACCTGGGAAATGGATGCTTGGGTTTATTTGGCCTTGGAGGAGGTCTTTTGCTGACCACCTTCTATGATGTTTGGACTCAGGAGAAGTGTTCACGTGGGGCGACAACGACGAGGGCCAATTGGGCGACGGCACCACCAACGCCATCCAGAGGCCTCGTCTTGTGGCAGTACTACAGGGCAAGAAGATCAACCGGGTCGCCTGCGGCTCGGCCCACACGCTCGCCTGGTCCACCAGCAAGCCCACAAACGCCGGCAAGCTTCCCGCACAGGTAAATCACTCCTCGACAAATTAGTGACGGGCTATGGCTGACGAGTATTTGAACTTAAGGTACCCATGGAGTACAACCACCTGCAAGAGATCCCCATCATGGCGCTGAGGAACCGGCTCCTGCTGCTGCATCACATCTCCGAGCTCTTCTGCCCCTGCATTCCCATGTTTGACCTAGAGGGTCGCTTGGGCCAGACGGGCCAGGGACCCTCGCTGGGCTTTGACACCCTCCGCGGCATCCTCATCTCGCAGGGCAAGGTGGGAGAGCTGCTGCTGCTGCTGCTGCTTGTGATGGTGGTGGTACTCACTCTGCTGTTTTGAACATGGCAACACGGCTTTATTTGAACAGGAAGCGGCTTTTAGGAAGGTGGTCCAGGCCACCATGGTGCGTGACAGACAGCACGGACCTGTGGTGGAGCTCAACAGAATACAGGTAGCAATGTCGTCCCCCCCCCCCCCCCCCCCCTTATTTCAAGTATAAGAACTTTATTCTCAAATGTGCTAAAAGCATCATCTTAACCTTTTTGCACTTGTATGGTAAAAACACAGGAAAAAAGCACAACGAACAAGACTGAGTGAACATTTGATTACCATAACCTCCCTTAGAATCTACACAGACATGAAGGAAAAAAAAAAAAAAAATTCAAGTAATAAGAACTTGATTCTCAAATGTGCTAAAAGCATAACCTTAACCTTTTAGCACTTGTATGGGAATAACAAATAATAAAAAACTCAACAAAGTCAAAAAACAAACATAAAGGAAAGAAAGAATAAGAATATTGCTTTCAGTTAAATGCCGAACTAAGCAATTGTATCCTGGAAAATAGACTGTATAGGCTGTATTTTTTCTTAAATAACTTATCCGCAAATCTGCAGCTTCTTAAAACACACAAAGGAAATGAAGACATTCGTGCATCAGCTGCTGTCAGCCACAGCCCACACTCACACAATAACACATCTATTTGTAAACATTCACGTCAGTGTGCACAATCTAATAACTTTTGATGACTATTTTCTTGGGATTTGAGCTCAGACTTATCTTATCTGTAACCTTGATCTACTTTCCTCTTGATTTGGCTGCCTTACACGCACACGTGCTCACTATGAGGCCAAACAGGCTCCTGATGATTACATGTGATGTCTTTTATAAAGAGATTTTTTTGTGTGTGTGTGTGTGCGTGCGTGTGCGTGATCTGCACACCAGACTGTCTGTAGGGCTTCCTGCCCAGACAGTTGCACAAAGCTCCTTGGTTTGGGCCATTAACCACCCACACATGCACACAAATCCAGGTCTTTCACAAAAGTTAGCTGTATTCATATTTGGAGTGAAAATTCTGGATGAACAAAACCGACTCCCAGTTTGTGGTCGTGTGCATTTTCTTCTTGAAATGTAACTCGGAAGATGAAGGAATAAACGTAATCTTCTGAGGTCTGGTCAAGCGCCAAAGCACTGACTTTGTCCTTGTTTGCAGGTGAAGCGCTCTCGAAGCAAAGGAGGTCTGGCGGGACCCGACGGAACCAAATCCGTATTCGGTCAGATGTGTGCCAAAATGAGCTCGTTCAGCCCCGACTCTCTGCTGCTCCCCCATCGAGTGTGGAAGGTCAAATTTGTAGGTGGGTGTCCCAAATATGAACCTCATCACTTGTGTGAAAGCGAACGTTATTTCATTTTGTCTCTTTGTCTTTCAGGGGAGTCTGTGGACGACTGCGGTGGCGGCTACAGCGAGTCCATCGCCGAGATGTGCGAGGAGCTGCAGAACTCGCTGACGCCGCTGCTCATCGTTACCCCCAACGGACGCGACGAGTCGGGGGCCAATCGAGACTGCTTCCTGCTCAACCCCGCCGCCAAGTCACAGCTGCACATGAGCATGTTTCGCTTCCTTGGTAATCGCATACATCTCTCAGCTTTTTTTTTTTTTTTAACTCTTAATTATTTTCCGCAAATGTTAATTTCCCCGTGGTGCATCCGCAGGAGTTCTGCTTGGCATCGCCATCCGCTCCGGAAGTCCGCTGAGTCTCAATCTGGCCGAGCCGGTGTGGAAACAGCTGGCTGGGATGAACTTAACCATCGCAGACCTCAGTGAGGTGAGACCACTTCTGGAGCTGGTGCCTTTATAATGTTATCTGTAATATACCTTTTTTTTATTTTTTATAAACACTCCGAAAAAAACTTTAGGGAAACGTATTGGTAGGTCAAAATAAATGCTAGTCTCAGTGGAGGCTACTGCTCTAAAATATTGAATCGGGCTATGCTGCAATGAAATGAGGGCACAGCAACGGCTCTCATTATTAGCAGTTCTGATGTAATTGCCTCCCTCATTGTGAGCTTTTTCGACTGTTAAAAAAAGAAAAAGCACATTCCTCCAGATTCCTGCGCTTGTTAAAACCTCGGTAATCCACGTCGGGAATGGGAACGTACGAGTCGGTCTTGGGTCCACGTCGTAATAATACACTAGTGGCCTCACGCTGCGATCATGAGCTTCCTTGTCTTTCTGCTGCTGCTTGTCCACACACACACACACACACACACACACACGCGCGGACACAGACTCTGACACACTGTCTTGTTCACATGCTTTGCCCTTGAGATATAACAAAGGTTAGCTCAGGAATACTTTTGGAAAGCACAAGACTTGGCAATGTGAATGCTGCGTGTCTTGGATTGTTGCTGTGTTGGACCCAAAACAAAGCCCAATTTTCCCATTTGGCCAAGTTGTGCACACGCTGTCCTGTTTCCAGGTGGACAAGGACTTCATTCCCGGCCTGATGTATATCCGCGACAATGAGGCCACATCCGAGGAGTTTGAGGCCATGACTCTGCCCTTCACCGTGCCCAACGCCAGCGGTCAGGACATCCAGCTCAGCTCCAAATACTCGCACATCACGCTGGACAACCGCGCTGAATACGTGCGACTCGCCATTAACTACAGGCCAGTGGAAAAACGCACATTACCGCCACCTACAGGGATGGAGTGGAGTTAAGTGTCTACTGTGTTAATATTCACTCCGCGTTGTTTTGTTTTTGTACAGGCTGCACGAATTTGACGAGCAGGTGTCAGCCGTGCGGGAGGGCATGGCCCGCGTCGTCCCTGTTCCTGTCCTGTCACTTTTCACCGGATATGAACTGGAAACCATGGTGATGGATCCTTTTTTTTTCTTTCAATTTGGGTTCTGGTTGGCAAGGTGAATCAAATTTGAGCGGTCATAAAGCCATTCTTACTTGGCGACATGAAATTTGATCGACATGTCTATCGTAAGGTGACCTACAAAAAAAAAAAGTCATTTCGAAAAGTCGCTCGAAGGTGAAGTTTGCTAAATTCTGAACTTCAGATTCTAAACGCATTCTCCGCGTGTAGGTGTGCGGGAGCCCCGACATCCCTCTGCACCTTCTGAAGTCTGTGGCCACCTACAAGGGGGTGGAGCCCACAGCCCCGTTGGTGCAGTGGTTCTGGGAGGTGATGGAGTCCTTCTCCAACACGGAGCGTTCCCTCTTCCTGCGCTTCGTCTGGGGGCGCACGCGGCTGCCGCGCACCATCGCAGACTTCCGCGGACGTGACTTTGTCGTACAGGTAGGAAGAAGTGTGAAAATTTGTTATGCACAAAAGACCAGATTGAAAAAAAATAACTTTTTTTAATTTTAGGTGCTAGACAAGTACAACCCTCCCGACCACTTCCTCCCCGAGTCGTACACGTGCTTCTTCCTCCTCAAGCTGCCGCGCTACTCGTGCAAGCAGGTGCTGCAAGAGAAGCTCAAGTACGCCATCCACTTCTGCAAGTCCATCGACACGGACGACTACGCCCGCATCGCCTTGTCGGGCGAGCCGGCCGCAGACGACAGCAGCGACGACTCGGACAACGAGGACGCCGACTCCTTCGCCTCGGACTCCACCCAGGACTACCTCACCGGGCACTGACCTCCTGTAGAGTTAGGGGGAAGGCGAGTCCAGGTGGAATTCTTTTTTTTTTTTTTATTAATGCTCACATTCCTGCAGGTTAGGCGCACTCGTCTGTGTGTGAATGTGTGAGTGTGTGTGCAACCAGCTGTGAAGCATTAAGAGCTTAGAAGAAGAGGAGCCATCCCGTGATTCTTAGATTTTATTTATATTGTAATGACGACTCGAGTCTCTGTAAATACAAGTGCATAAACAGTAGCTGCCCAGTTTTTGTCTTTGAAAACAATCCTTTTAAAAAAGAAAATGTCGTCGTAGCCCAGACGTTGCTCTACTGAAGTATTTGTCACCACTGTCTCCCCATTGAATGTGTGTACATAAATAAATATACAGAATTAAATATGACTGTGCCATGTATCGAACACAAAGCTGTCATTCCTGTGTACGTACAAGAGTGTGGAGACAGTTTGGCATATTTCATCACCCTCCGAAAATAATGGCCTAAATGATTTTATTAAATTTTTCCAGAAAAAAAACAATGTGTTGTAAAAATTGTATTTCAGGTGTACGAATGATGTGTGCTAAAGGCAACAAAATAATTTTTTGTCAAAATATGACTTGGGCCATTATTTCTGTAGGAGGGTATTTTGCAAATTCACATTTCTAGATTTTTTTTTCCAGCTCGGGCGCAAAGCAATCATCTTGTATTTTTGTTCCAGGGAGCCATCTTGAAGTAAGTTGAGATTGGTCCTCGCGGCCCTCCCACACCCCGTGTGTGTGCCCGCGTGCTCTACCTTGGAAAAAAACCGAGCCATCTTTCTGAGTAGTAGTTCAAAGGCACGAGGGAAGGCTCGGCTTAAAAATCAATTGCATTCTTTGTCGACTTAGCTGCCTTTTTTCCCAGGAAGAATGTACACTACGCTGCTGAGAGTCAGGTGCTCTCATACAGTCCGACTGGAGGCGAGAGAGTGAAGGCCTCGTACAATCCACTCAAAAGTAGCAGGTTACGTAAAGTCAATTTTGCAAGCCTCATTGTATCGTAGTACACTCTGGCATTTGATTTGTTAATATTGAAAGGGGTTTTTAGCCTTCAAAGAACCTTATGCACATTTTTTGTCCTATATATCACGTGTAGTAAAGTGACCCGAATGGATGTGGACGTGATCCCATGACCTTTGATCCCGAGATGTCTTAAGGCTTTAATGTGCTAAAACCCCCAAACATCACACACTCATGCACACACAAACACACTTTCCTCAAGAGTCTTGCGGTCTGTCTAACCTTTCACGTGCTTTTAAAACAAAAAAAACAAAAAATATTGAAATGCTGATAAATACCAATGGCACAAAAGTTTGCCAGCCGAAAACAGTAGAACCTCAATTTTAAAAATAATAAATAACTAAACAATTAAGATTAATACATTTATAAATCCAAGCTTACCGTAACAAAGTCTATATATAAATAAAAATATGATAAATGATATTTGTAGATATAGATCATCAGAAAACATGAATAGCAATGGCAGTTTATGACTCATAAAGTCTTTCAGATGATTAATCAGATTATATATGATTAATATTTTTTATTATTCATAGGAACTCTTAAAATAATACCAAATGAAATCATACATATTTTTTGTAGAATTTATTAACCTAATATACAGTATTCTTAGTACAAAACTAACAGTTTCCTAATTAAAAATAACTAACATTAGTTACAGTTTAGAGAAACATTAACTGACAACTTTTCATCATGGAAAATATAATATATATGATATAATATAAATATAACTGCTCTATAGCTGTACATTCTGCAATTTTGTTTTCAATTTTCAACTCGGTGTCAACTCTGCAAATTTTTTTTTTACAACTTTTTCAGTTCAAGTTATGAGACCAAAAAAAAAAGAAAATCTAGAGTAGAAAATCACTCGAGCAGTAAAATGAGTGTTGCAAAAATGCCGTTATGGAGTGTTGTGAGGATTAAATGGGCTGTAGGGGGTGGGGACTGGGCGAAGTCTTGCAGTTAAGCAGCTATTAGAAGATTGGGCCTCCTCCTCCTTCTCCTCTTCCTTCTTCTCCCCCTCTTCTTACCCTCCCACCTTCCCCTGCCGGCCGAGCCTTTGCAGTCCAGGCCGCCAAGGACCATCCGCCTCCTTCGCTGGGAGAGGAGACGCCGACACCTCCAGCCTCCTTCCCTTCCTTCCTTCCTCCCTTCCTTCTGTCTCCATCATCTTCTTCAGTCACGGCCCCACTGGAGGTCGCCAAGCGGAAGCGTTGCTTGCCCCCGTCATCATCTTAAACAACTTTTGTAAATGTAGGTAAGCGCTCATCCTCTCTCCCACTTGTCTTGGTGAAATTCAAAGTGGCCTGTTTAAGTTTCACAAGTTTGCTTCTTGTTTTATTACATGTATTTATATACACAGTAGTACGCAAAGGTCTTAGGCCGCCATTTCATTTGTAGTTTTAGAAATGGCATAATGTTCATAATAACAAAAAATATATAACTAATTATATTAACATACCGTCATGGTCTTGATTTCATCAAGTCTTATTCTTGTCTAGCTCTAATTTCAAAGTCTTGGTCCTTACCCTGTCCTGACCGGTTTCATTCTTGACAAAGTCTAAACGCTCACATGTTGTGAATAGTACAAATGTGGTGTATCGTACATTCTAAATCTGCGCAGAGAGGCGTAGTAGACAGAGTATAATTTTGCAGACGTGCGCAAGTCGTCCTTGAGAAAGGGTGTTGTGCGCTGTTGTGGGTGTGAACACAGCTGACTGCATTTGCCGCCAATCAAAGCGGCTCCTCTTCCCTTGAATTGCGGCACACTCGCATCTTATTTTTATTTCATTTTTGTGTATTTTGCTCATTTTAGAATGGTCACAGAATTTCAAGGATATTTGCTTTCCTGTCCAATGTCATAACTCGTCACACTTGACAAACACTATGCACGGACTAAATCTTCATCTGAATCAAATAATGAAAAGAGTGTAAAATTGTTAAAAAAGCAGTTTGTATTGCTCGTACAGCCGGCGGGCAAGAGGCGCCCACAAAGGCTCTCATTCATGACCAGGATGAGGTCCATCACATGAATTGGACAAGGTTGTTATGTGGTTAGTGAAGACGTCAGAAGCAAAATTCTCATCACACAAGTGCGTGAGTCAAGTGAAAGCTCGGCCCCGGGGGTGTCCGCTGGGTGGACTCTGACGTCTCCAGTGATGGATAGTTACGGCCAAAAAGTTCTACGCTAGCCTGCAAACTACCAGAAGCGCCGACCTCGGCCTCAATCGTAGCACGTGAGCGCTAGTCGGCTTCCATGTGAGCAATAATCCCGCCGGATTCCTGAGCGCATGTCTGATGGAGCCGACCCGGTCCACTGACCCCCTGCCGCCATGGCCCCCCTCAGCTGATGTGTTTGCGGGTCATGTGATGGCCCTAAACGACGGCTATCAGCTTTTCTATTTGAGTTCTGTGGCAACTGGCCAAACGATGACAAAAATAATGTCCTTCCTCTCCTTTCTTTGCTCCTGCAGTGTCACCATGTACCTGGAAAACACAAGCAACCTGGACCTGGAAAAGTCCCAGGCCTCAGCGCCGGGCCACCAAGCCGCTGGGAATTTCGGCGAGCTGCGTCTGCTGCAGGGCATCTCGGAGCGGCGGGAAACGCAGAAGCTGCAGCAACAGTCGGCGGCTCTGCCTACGGGACAACGCGTCATCCACGCTGAGGCCTTCCTGCCCGTTCGACAAGAAGACGGGTGAGGACCAAGCACAATCAACATAGAGAAGTGTGTTTCATGTGGGGACGCAGCTGCGCTTCCCTTGCAGGTCTCTGCATGCAGCAGCAGGTTGATTAAAAAAAAAAATAAATAAATAAAAGTCAACCTAATGATGGAAGTCGTGTTTCTGGGGGCAAGAGCGCATCTGGCAGTCTGCTCGCACAGATGTGACACCTGCTCAGTCGCGGTCACAGTTCACGACAAAGCCTTTTTGTTCCTTGAGAAAATAGACATACTGTTTATTTTTAAACCTCCTCTAGGGCTTTTGAACACAACACAACCAAAAGGCCCCCATTAGTGCTGCTGGGAAAACTAGAAAAAAAAAAGTTTCCCTGACAGGAAGTCGGACATTTTGACACAAATGATGAATATCCCCAAGATGGACGACTCTGGCAACCTTTTTTGTTCATGCCTTCTAATATGACCGTTTTGTTTTTGTTGCAGGCACAATTTCAACATGGTTAATATTCTCACCGGCAAGAGGAATTCGGCTAACCTCTCCGAAAGGTCGCCTCTGCTCAGGTTTTCACAAGATGACAGGTATGCAAAAGAAAACAAAAACAAGTTGAAATCAAGCTATTGCACATCTGAGGACAGCTTTTCTTGCTCATGCTTCAAGCGTGGCATACATGACCATGCATAATCCCAGTTTCTACGGCGGCGAGGAACCTTGGGACAGCAGCGCCATGGACCTGGAGAGGAGGTACCGCTTGGGCAGCGAGGTGACCAGTCTGTCCCTGCTGCGCTCCAACTCGTCCGACAAGAACGACCCCCTGGAGCACCTCAGCCTCAGCTTCAAGCTCGCCAGAAGTTTCAAGTGAGCATTATTTTTTTTTATTTATAATGGTCACTCTATATATACTAGCTGGTGTAATATGTTGTTGCTTGTGTTTCTAGATGGTGTTTCCGTATCTCCAAAGTGGCCATCATCTTCACAATTGTTGTTCTTTGCAGTGTAAGTGTGTCGAAATTAGCTTAGCTTAAAATGAGGAGAAAATAACCCAGCTCCACTTCTGTATTTATTTATATATTTTTAAAATGAATTTATTTTGAAACATTTGATTTAGAATTTATTTTTGTTTTTCCAGCTGCTCTTCAGTATGTATCCCGATCGGGACAACCCTTGGAGGATGCTGGCCGTCTCGTCAACCGACAGCTTCTGTATCCGCTAAACATTTCAAACAAACAACAGAAGGCAACGTTTGTCGCTTTGCTCCTTGACGGATGGCCGCTCGGCAGCGATGAACCTGACGGAGTTCCGCGACAACGCTCTCCTCAAGCTGCAGGTGGGCGGCCCCTTCAGCGGCGCCGTGGCGGACCCGGACAACCAGGAGTACGTGTTGGTTCAGGTGGAGCAGACTGACCCGCCGGGCCAGAGGAGGAGGAGGGCGCAGCAGGTGGGACATTCAAGTCGGAAAATTATGAAAATATGAGAAAAGGGTTCTTCAGAAAAAAAATAAAATAATTGGCTTCATCTTTTTTGACAGGTGATTTACAATTGGACCATTCCTTTGCACAGCGAGCGAAGCGACCAGATGGTGCTGACCAAAACATTTGAGATGCTCAGCAGGTACATCTCCACATCTTTCTGATTGCACTTAAGTCCATTTTCAGGAATTTGTACTTCTTCTTTTTCTAGCGACCCCATCACCATCACGGTGCAGGCCTTCATGGCGGACGCTGAGGTGGTGCCGCTCTCCATCACCTACCAGTCGCTCTACTTCAGCGTGGAGACGCAGGTGGCCATCGCCGGCATCATCCTGACGGGGGTCTACGTCCTCATCATCTTCGAGGTACGGCCGTGTGAGGGGAAAATCAACACAAGGCTTGGAAGCTTTACAGATGGGCTGGGGTGGTGCTAGTATTTTTTCCTTGGGGGAGGCAAGAATGTCTCCAATCATTCAATTATTTAGACCTGGGAGGTCGAAGCGTATTTCAGGGGGCCAGTGCCCTCGTGGTCCACCCCTCTAGCGCCGCCAGTGGTATGTGCTAGCAGTAGTAGTAAAAGTATTAGAATTTGTACTTGTGTGAAGTGTTAGTAAAATAATTGTTGTATGCTGTCGTGCTTGCATTTTCCAGATCGTCCATCGCACCCTGGCGGCCATGTTGGGATCTTTGGCTGCTTTGTCCGCTTTGGCCGTGATTGGTGACGTAAGTTTACATCTTGTGCTTGTTAGTCAGTCCACATTATATAGACTAGCCAGATGAAAATTCTGTATTTTCATTGAACGTTCTGCTGAAGTTGCATTTTGCTTTTGTTTGTTTCTCTCCCTCCCGCAGCGGCCCAGTTTGGTGCAAGTGGTGGAATGGATCGACTACGAGACTCTGGCTCTGCTCTTTGGCATGGTGAGACCACGGGAGTCCGTCCGCCTTTCCTCCGCAGTCTCCTCCATTGTTGTTCCCTTTTAAAAGCCCGTCTCCATGGTTACGGGCAAAGCTGAAACGCACTCAGCCTTGCTGATACTAAAATTAAGGTTGTTGTGAGCAACAACAACACACATTGACGCAATGTTTTGTGTAAATATTTAGGAAAGTTAGATTAAAAAAATAAACAATAAATTGCTGACCAAGATAAGGAAGTAACGACCACAACAAATCTTTTTTTTTTGCAGATGGTGCTGGTGGCCATTTTCTCCGAGACGGGTTTCTTCGACTACTGCGCCGTCAAGGTGCGTTTTGGTTCCCGCTTACATTCCCAAGATTGATGCCAACCTCCCGGCTATTCTTCACACTTGACATTTAAACGACCCCGCACGGGTGACATTTGCTGCGTTTAGCGGCCTTAAAGTAGGTCAGCGCTGTACAAATGGGATGAGTCGGTCTGGAATGTCCGCCGATGAGCCGGTTAAAAGGTCAAAGGTCACCCCGCCCTTATCACATTTGGCCCGAGGTCACAAATTTCACACGGGGATATAAGAGGTGTGAGCTTTTCGTCAGCCCGCCTTGATATTCCCGAGTGTAAATTGAATTTGTGGCGTAGGCCCTCGAGCCAGCGATCGAGCCCGCTCGCCTACGTCATCGTCGCTTCGTCTTGGAGGTCAAGGAGGTGCGCAAACTCCTGGTAGAACTGTTCCCGCTAATCCTGAATATGCGGAATGTGTCCTCTAGGCTGAGGCGAGGATAATAATCAAGGCTGATGAATGTTAAAAAAACAGGCTGAGTGAGAAGGACGAGCCACCTCGCTCATCAGAGATTTGGTTCCTTTGCTGCTCGGTGATTGAACATTTGGCACCCAAGGAGAAAAATGATCAAAATGTACTTTTATTAATTTCATTTTTTTATCAACGTGAAAAAAAGATTTTCAATGATGTATAATTGTGCATTTCTACCTGGCAGAAGGTCCATGATGAACCTGTTGAAATCACTTTTTGTTCCATTTTTGTAAAATATGTGCCTTTGCTCCAACAAGCGTAAACATTCTGTCGGTTATTTACAGGTACCTTTTGAGAAATTTGCCAGTAATTTCACCACCCATTTGCGACACCGACCTCTTCTTAAAAGTGTACTCTGTAATCTTCGATTTGCGTCATCTCAAGTCGCTGATGGATGGCTGACTCATCATTGTGTCACGTTTGTTCCTTCCTTGCTTACTTCCTGACAGGCCTACCGCCTCTCCAAAGGCCGCGTGTGGCCCATGATCATTATCCTCTGCCTCATCGCCGCCATCCTCTCCGCCTTCCTGGACAACGTGACCACCATGATGCTCTTCACCCCCGTCACCATTAGGTGCTGTTATGCTCCGCCCACTTTGGATGGCAAAAAAGTTTGGTGATTCGAGTCGCGCGAATTTCTTCGCAGGCTGTGCGAGGTGCTCAACCTGGACCCCAGACACGTGCTGATCGCCGAAGTCATCTTCACCAACATCGGCGGCGCGGCCACAGCTGTGGGTGACCCGCCAAACGTCATCATCGTGTCCAATCAGGATCTGCGCAGACAAGTAGGCTCTCACCCTTGATGCTGACTTTCTTTGTCCTCGCCGTGTACTCTGGTGACAAGTGTCCTCGGCAATACCCGAAAGATCTACTTGAGTACTCCACCGTCTGTACTCTCGGCGGCACTGCAATGGGTTTTGTAAACATGGCGGTAGAATTTCAAAAACAAGCACACTCGGACGTGGCCTAAACAACGAGACGCGTCTATCTCTGGATTGCCCTCGAAATATCCCCGCCTCCCTCTCGGTGCCACGCAAGTAAACAAACAAGCGGGCAAAGCAAGCATGCGTACACAAGCTGTCCTTATCAGAGTGCCGCCACGACCCGACCCAAGCGGCGCCCCCCCCCTCATCGCCGTCCCCCGCCCACTTCTCTTCCGTGAGCGCTGCCAAGACAAACCGGACGTTTGCTGGAATCAACAAAACGTCCACGTCCGCCAAAGGCCAAAATGTCAAGCGCTGATGTCAGCGGGAAGCTGCTTGGAGAATGAGGATTTGGTTATTTGGCAGAAAAATATTCCGATAACTGATTAATCGGCCGATAAATTCAAACGAATCGGTCACATCAAAATGTCTGCCCCTACCGTGACCTTTTGTTGCGTCATTGTGCGTCTCTCGCAGGGCATCGACTTTGCCAACTTCACCGGCTACATGTTCTTGGGAATATGCCTGGTCCTCTTCACCTCCTTCCCGTTCCTGCGCATGCTCTACTGGAACAAGAAACTCTACAACAAGGAATCCATCGAAATTGTGGGTGAGTTCAAACTATGAGGTCACTGTCACTTTCCAGCATCTTCTCTGTCACGTTAGCCTCTTAGGATGCGGTCCATCACACAGAGAGAGACACAAACGTTTACCCTCGATAACACGCGGTCCCAAGGAGAGCGGGTTCCACGGGGCAGCTTTAAAAGAGAACCACAGGAAGGTGGATCGTTTAGTGGCGAGCCGATTGAAGGAAGCCGCCCCCGCCGTTTGCTAATTATTTCCATTTGCTAACTCCTTCCTGTTCTTTTGATGTTGCATCTTCTGGGTCGATTTTGAACATCCTCATAAATGGTTTGGCCCGGCATGACCGACACAGTGGTAGCACCTCCTTCAGCGGCGGTGGTGGTGTTGCTGCATTCGTCCCTCTGCGGGGTTCAGCGCTCATTGACCGGAAAGACCATCTTCAAAGACACCAGCGCCAAATTTTTCTCACTTTTTTTTTTTTTTTTTTTGATCTGCCGTAGAGCTCAAACACGAGATTCTGGTGTGGAGGCAGACGGCGCAGCGCATCAACCCCGCCAGCCGAGAGGAGACGGCTGTCAAATGTCTCCTGATGCAGAAAGTGCTCAACCTGGAAAGTCTACTGCGCAAGATGATGAAAACATTCCAGAGGTAAAAATGAAACATGGCACGAGTTTGACGTCATGTTACGCCCAAGTAGTTCGTGTGCCATATCCCCTACTTGCTTGGATGAATTATTCGAATATGCCAAAAAACATATATTTTTTAATTAATTATTTCTTTCCAATGATTGCTAGCCTGTTTTGCTTTCCACGTATATACGAAACTATGCATTTAAAGGGAACACGAATTGTGCTTGACAGAGAAATTTCCCAAGAGGACAAAAACTGGGAGCAGAACATTCAAGAGCTGCAAAAGAAGGTTTTGCTTTTGTTTTTCTTACTTCCCAACACTTGAGCTGATTGTCACCATCCTGATTGTTCTTTTCTTTTGTTCCCCGCAGCACAGAATCACCGACAAGGTGCTCCTGGTCAAGTGCGTGTCGGTGCTGGCCGTGGTCATCTTGATGTTCTTTGTCAACTCCTTTGTTCCCAGCATACACTTGGATCTCGGTAAGGGCCCGAATGTTGCTCCCGCTGTTCCTATTTTAGTGGCCGATTGAAGTATTTACTTACTTACGGACGGTGCCGGTGCACGGCGACTTAATTACGGGCTGCTCGGTGGTGACATTCGTTGAACGAGCGTGACCCCAGACAGCGGCGGCCCAGGTAATTGGTTTCAATTACAGCTGCTTTCAAAAGCTCAACCTCATTAAAAGCTCATTAAACCAACACGGTTGAGATTTCATTCCGCTCCGTAGGTGGCCGGCAATTTGTTTTCGTTCGGCCGATGCGGTCACCCGCTCGCGAGCAAGCGAGTGAATTTCTCACATAATGAGTTAGTAATGTATTTAAATCGATATCTCGCATTGTGAGTAAATATTCAATATGAACGGAAGTTATTTTGAAATTCTCATTTGTTTGGTTAGCTGGGTTGTCAGACAAAATGGGAAGAAAGTCAATTCGATGTAGCCAAATAAATAAAGAATGCTACGAGGTCCATTCATGAGCGTGAATGGTTCGGTCCAGTCTAGTCCAGTTCACTGAGTTCAGCCTTGAGAAGCAAAATGATCAAAACATGCTTCAGACTCAATTGACAATAATTTCATCAAGCACATTCAAAAGAAAGAAATACAGTTTATTTCTCTCTTGCTCTGTTTTTGTTTTGCGTGTCCTTCCACTTCCATTCATCCTTGTTCTTTCCCTGGACGTAAAGTAATTGCAGTTGATATTGACAAAGAATGGACTCTCATCCTCGTTTTCTGTTTTTTGTCTAGTTGTTAATGGCTTTCTCGTAAATCTCCATTTACTCTCATTTTGTTCTCTCCCCCATTCAGGTTGGATCGCCATCCTGGGCGCGCTGTGGCTTTTGGTCCTGGCCGACATCCAGGACTTTGAGATGATCTTGCACCGCGTGGAGTGGGCTACGCTTCTCTTCTTCGCTGCCCTCTTTGTCTTGATGGAGGTGCTTCTTTTAAAAAAAAAAAAAAAGATGCGCACGAAATGATTTTTATGATTATTATGATTTTTTTTGTTAATGTTGCAGGCTCTGGCCCAGCTGCAGCTCATCGACTACATTGGCGAGCAGACGGCCCTCCTCATCAAAGTAAGTCACCTTTTTACTTTAGTATTTATTTTCTTTCTACCACAACGTGAATAGCGAAAACCTCAAAGTTGTGTCATTGCCTATAGTTGCTACAAGATGGTACCAAAGTGCATTTTCAAATGAAGCTCCTCCCCTCAGTTCAACTTTGCGTATTTCTACTCCGTCGGTCATTCCGACACATCGGACACATCCCCTGCAAATTCCATGACGGCGTTTCCACCTGGTTCCGCTCGGAACGTCATTGTCTTGGCTAGCGAGCGGCCGTGAGATTGCCTGCGTAATAAATGCGTCAGTTGGTATAAAGCGGCGGGCCACCTAGAGCGCAGATAATCGCCGGTGACAGGCGGCGCGGCGCTCTTTCCATCTGACTTCCTGTGAAACAAAAAAACACACATCTGGATGCAAGCGTGCGACAGGTGCGAGGCAGAGATCTTATTTGTGTTGCTTAGCGACTTGATGGAGCAAAACAAAGCTTTGTGAGGCACACAATACAAATACTTTGCTTTTGTACTCGAGTAGATTTTTTCTGACATTTCCATTTTACTCCCTACATTCGAAAACACTTTCTACTCTTTACATTGTCAAAATCGTCTGGTTCTTTCTTTTGAACTTCCACGAATGACGTAAAAGAACAACTGCTAATGTTTGTTTTGATTGCAGTCGGTGCCGGAGGACCAGCGCATGGCCATCGCCATCATCTTGGTGATGTGGATCTCGGCCTTGGCTTCTTCTCTCATCGACAACATCCCTTTCACTGCCACCATGGTGAGCAAGCGGCTGCTAACGTAAAACATTGACTTGCTAGGTTATAAATGACGCTTTTTTTAAAATTATTCCTCCAGATTCCAGTCCTCATCAACTTGAGTCAGGATGCCGATGTGAACCTACCAGTGAAACCGCTCATCTTTGCCTTGGCCATGGGAGCCTGTCTCGGCGGTGAGTTTCCCTCAAAGTCAAACGACCGACGTTTAGCACAACAAATCAACATCAGCGGTCATGTGTGTGTGAAGGAAACGGCACGTTGATCGGCGCGTCTGCAAACGTGGTGTGTGCCGGCATCGCGGAGCAACACGGCTACGGCTTCTCCTTCATGGAGTTCTTCAGGTACCATGCTTTCTTCTCCAAATGCTGGGCCGTTTGGTCAGTCAACTGGAGCACACGCACACACACACACACACTACTACTTTCATTTGGGCTAGGTTTTATTATAAGTCTCTCTAGCAAGTACTCCAACCTGACGCAGACTCCCATGTGCGCTTTGAACTCAAAGAGCCAGTTGCTATGGCAGCTAGCTCATTGGTTTCATCGACAGCCACAGCAAGCCATCGCACATGAGCAGCGGTGGCAAAAGTATTCACACCCTTCTACTTAAGTCCAAACAGGCTCCTTGTGTAAATCGAGACAAGGAACAGTAAGAGTGGCTCACTTAGGTTTGTGCAACCCAAATTTTTTACAAAGCTCTTAGAGCCGTGAGTGGTGCAATACTACTGATAATAATAATGAATCATAATTATAGGAATAGCCTTTGGTTTCTCTTCCTCACTGTCTTTTGACTTCCTGGATGGAAGCGTGGCCTCCGGTCGCCACCTTTGCTCGTGTCGCAGCTGCTCCGAGGGTTGGCGCTGATTGGTAGGGGCGACCCCCTCGCAGCCCTCCGCAGCTGAGATCCGACCGGTGCGGCGTTGAATTCTCGTCCCGCTTGATCACTGCGCTGCCTTTTGCTGGAGCGTGACTAAGCATGACGAGTGCAAGCTATTCCAATCCTTCTTTTGTTTCGCTAACTAAGATCACAATTGAAAAAAAAAAAAAAGAACAACAAACCAAGCAAATGAAAAAAAGACTTTTTGGAATATGACCTTAAAAAGAGTTGCTTCAAAATGTCAGACTTGCTGTGTCTTGGCACATGTCGGCGTTCTGGTGCGGGTCCAACGGATCCGTGCCGGCTGACGAGCCGGGGGCTAAGTCTCCCGGGCCCCGCGAGGCGCCATGTGTCCATGGAGGACATGGACGGTGGCCAAGGCCAACCATCTGCAGTCACTCCAGCGTTTGAGGACGTGCTCGAATGAAAGTGGCGGCCAAGTGACAAGTTCAGGCTGAACTTGTGGGTTCATTTTGGAGGTTTTGTGCAACTAACGCTTCTTTGTTTTGTGATCTGACAGGTTAGGCTTCCCCATGATGATCATGACGTGCATGATCGGCATGTGCTACCTGCTGGCCACTCACATCGGACTCGGCTGGAACATGTGATCCAGGACTTGAAGGTTCACAAGAACCAGACCACAAACCAGAATCCGAAGAGGTCGGAGCGAAGACGAGAAGAATGGCAACCGTTAGCACAAATGTACATTTTCCCTCTTCCAGTTGAACAGACAATGAATTGTTCAGTGTTGTCAAATATGGCCTCAATCATTAAACAAAATATTCCCCAAAATATATTATTTATGTTTAAAGAAACCATGACACCCAATTAAAGGGATTTTTATAATCGTTCATGTAAAATATTTTTTCCACATAGCCATAAAATAATGTTGGCGGAGGGCGATGATTTAATGCAGATGATTTTTAACTAAGAGGAAACCTTGAGAAATCAAACGATTAAACTTGGTGTTTTGAAATTGCTTCGAAGCTTGTCTATGTTTAAATGAAGCCTATTGGAGGGTATTTTTCTCCGTTTTTCACACGCGCACACGCACACAGCACAGCACTGCTCCGGAGTTGCTCTTCCTTTACTGATGACCTGCTTCGACCGAAAATCCATAGTTGGAAATCATTTGGATATGTAAAACGAAGAGAGAAAACGAAAAAAACAACGAATTTTTAACGAAATAAATGGATTTGCTGAGGTATCAGGAAGTGGGTGGGGCAATGAGAATAAAATCCGATTGGTTGGAAAGGGGGCGCGGTTATGCAGACGAGGGGTCCTGTGATCGGTGGGATGTAAAGTAGACGTGGCGTCGTCGATTTGAAATGCTGCCCTCCGATTGGCTGATGGATAGGTGGGCGTGGTCAGGCCCATTTTAGCTGCGCTCTGATTGGTCAGACTGAATTTGGGCAGAGGTAGGAGGCGGGCAAAGTGGCACTTAGGTTTTTGAAGGGAGTTTTCAGTCTTGAGGTGAGCGTTGGTTGCCGTTCTGTCACTGCCAAAGTCACGAGTCTTTGGTCGGGTGGTTAACGTCATTGCCTCTGACACGATGGGAATAGTGTTCGAAACCTCCCCTTGGGCTGTACTTTGTCAATTTTCTCTCACTTCTGCATAAAGATTGTGACTCTTATTTTTTATTTATTTTTTTACCTTTCGCTTGTTTAATACTGCTTCATGATTCGCTGAGGTCTCAGGAAGTGGGCGGGGCAATGAGAATGGAATCCGATTGGTTGGAAAGGGGTGATGCAGACGAGGGGTCCTGTGATTGGTGGGATGTGAAGTAGGCGTGGCGTCGTCAATTTAAAATTGCCTTCCGATTGGCTGTTGGAAACGTGGACGTGGTCAGGCCCATTTCAGTTGCGCTCTGATTGGTCAGACTGAATTTGGGCAGAGGTAGGAGGCGGGCAAAGTGGCACTTAGGTTTTTGAAGGCAGTTTTCAGTCTTGAGGTGAGCCTTGGTTGCCTTTCTGTCACTGCCAAAGTTGGTCGAGTGGTTAACGTCATTGCCTCTGACACGTTGGGAATAGTGTTCGAAACCTCCCCTTGGCGATGGCGGGTGTGGCACTTTTCAGTTCCATAATTTTTCCCTAATGCGGTGGCCTGTCACGTGGTACGCGAGTGTGCAAAGCGCCATTGGACGAGCAGGCGAGGAAGATTTGAATTGGCGGATGTGACGTCATGAATTGGGGACGGTACAATACCACGCATACCATGCAATGGCACAGTACAAGCGACAAAAGACGCCATGCAATGGCACAGTACAAGCGACAAAAGACGCCATGCAATGGCAGACAGTACAAGCGACAAAACACGCCATGCAATGGCAAACAGTACAAGCGACAAAACACGCCATACAATGGCAAACAGTACAAGCGACAAGACGCCATACAATGGCAAACAGTACAATTGACAAAAGACGCCATGCAATGGCAAACAGTACAAACGACAAAAGACGCCATACAATGGCAGACAGTACAAACGACAAGACGCCATGCAATGGCAGACAGTACAAACGACAAAAGACGCCATGCAATGGCAGACAGTACAAACGACAAGACGCCATGCAATGGCAGACAGTACAAGCGACAAAAGACGCCATGCAATGGCAGACAGTACAAACGACAAAAGACGCCATGCAATGGCAAACAGTACAAACGACAAAAGACGCCATGCAATGGCAGACAGTACAAGCGACAAAAGACGCCATGCAATGGCAGACAGTACAAACGACAAAAGACGGCATGCAATGGCAGACAGTACAAGCGACAAAAGACGCCATGCAATGGCAGACAGTACAAGCGACAAAAGACGCCATGCAATGGCAGACAGTACAAGCGACAAAAGACGCCATGCAATGGCAGACAGTACAAGCGACAAAACACGCCATACAATGGCAAACACTACAATATATACAATACAAACACTACAATACATACAGTACAATACAAACAATACCATACAGTCCAATACCATACAGTACAATACCATACAAACACCATACCATACAAATACAAACAATACAATGAAATAAATAAATAACTAATAACTGATGGCATTTGTACGTCGTCTCTGAGTATAACTTTTCTTTTTTAAAAGCTTTTAATAGATTAAAAAACAGTATAGAAAATAATTTGAAAAATATAAAAAGATCAGAATGAAATGTGTTATCTTGGTGCGTTGTCCGCTAGCTTAAATACTGTACATGAGCTTTCAGAATGCTTCGCTTTCTTGCGCCCGTGCAGAAATTTAATAAAACTTGACTGTGGTCAACATTTAGAATGTCAGCCTCGAGAAGCCTCTTCAGCTTTCTTTGTGCTGTTGCCTAGAAACAGCCATGCCCGAGTTCGCCACTAATGTGCATTCATTAAATGGCATTATTTGGCATCCGGCGCCATTGCAACATGAAGGACAGCGTCAACTGTGCATTGCTATCTTATTCTTGTAGCTTGGAATTACCAAATCACAATACACAGTGATTACACTTAGAAAAAAGAAATGATTGAAATGAAATTTTAAAAATGACTATTGTAATGCTTTTAAAAACATCATGTATCGTAAAGCTTTTAAAAATGACCAATTACAGTAAGGCTTTCAGAAATGACCAATTACAGTAAGGTTTTTAAAAAAAAAAGACCGTTTCAGTTTAAAAGGCTTGAAAAGGCCTACTATGTATAGTAAGGCTTTCAAAAATGACTCACCATAGAAAGGCTTTTAAAAAAAATCACCCTTTCAGTTTAAAAGGCTTCAAAAGGCCTATGTACAGTAAGGCTTTCAACAATGACTCACCATAGTAAGGCTTTAAAAAGATCAGGCTTCAAAAATGACCATGTATATAGGCTTAAAAAATGGCCTTTTATTTTTAAAAAGACAAAGCCCACAATACAATTAAAAATCCATACATTACATTTAAATATCATTTTGATGATAGTAAGGCTAAACTACAAGCTACCATTTGTTAGCAGCTGAGCTCGCTACTTATACCCTCTTGTTGTCTAAGTACACACTAGCAATGGGTGGTAAACTTGAAAGATTGAAAATCCTTTGTGTTTAAAGCATTAAGGCTGTATTGGCTAGTTGACGTAGTGACCTATCTTTGCAAACACTACCAGAAGGGTGTACGCTTTGAATTGTCACTAAAGGTAGAGATATCCCACCCAATAGACCACGTTGAAGAGAAGAAAGGAGGCAGGGAAAAAGACCCTGGAGTAGGCGTCCAGGTCCAGCAAGTCTACGTGGACGCGTCCTCTCCGCCAGGCACCGTCTTTGCAGTCGTCGTAGCAGCAGAAGAAGCCGAAGCAGTCTTTGCCGTCCAAACACTGAGAGGCGCACGTGTCGTCCAAGTCCTGCCAGTAGGTGGTGTTGTTCAGGGTCACCACCGTGGGAGGAGGCTGCCTGGCATCCAGCACCGAATAGTTCTGCAAACGAGACACACTTTTACTTCCTAACCTTAGATGGTGTTACACATCATATTAGGCTAGCATACTTACGTGGCGTTTCCTGTCCATGCAAGGGGGCGTGCGGGTCCAACTGGAGTAATAGTTGAGGGTGGCGTACTCCATCAGAGCGGCGAAGACAAACAGGAAGCAGACGGTGACGAAAAGGTCCATGGCCGTCACGTAGGACACGCGCGGAAGAGACGTCCTCGCCACCGAGCTCAGCGTAGTCATCGTCAGCACCGTGGTGATTCCTGCAAAATCTTTCAAAGTCAAGTTTCCAGCCTGCTTTCAAAGCACGTTTAGGGTTAAAAGTTTGTCTGACCCAAAGCGGTCCTGGCTGGCGTGGCGTCCTTCTTGATCCAGAAGGAGACCCAGGACAGTACCACAGTGAGGATGCAGGGAATGTAGGTCTGGATGGTGAAGTAGCCCATTCGCCTCCTCAGGTCAAAGTACACTGTCATCGCCACGTAGTCACCTGGGTGTGTGTTGGGGCACGCCGCCGCCGGCAAAAATCCAAAATCGTTTACCCATCTCAGCCACTCATCTTTGAGTGCTGTCGAGTACCTGCTGTGGTCTTGATGATGTTGGTGGTGTTCCTGAGGCCAATGAAGTCAAACTGATAGAGGCGCCAGGACTTTTGGTCCGCCGCCTCCACTGAGTTCCTCCTCCACTTGTAGACCATCTCGTCACGCGGGTACCCGTCTGCAACGGTTCCAGAACAAACACAATGCATTATACTTGGCCGAACCATCTTTCTTCATCGTCACGTTTCAATCGAGAAAAGATGCTAACATGTTAGCGTGCTAACAATTGCTATGCCATCTACTATATGCTGTACGTTCACAGGTGGGCTGCATATCAGCATTGTGATGAGTTGATTAGTGGAACACAGGCACAATCACCGCCCCACACACAGTCTTTGGGATGGACTTCACGAGAGGAAGAGGATGGAGTGGTTGCCACGGCAACAGCTGTCACATCGTCTGACTTCCTTAAGTAAAGGTGAAAGGCTTTGAGTTTCTCCCCTGATGGCTTTCATTAGATTTGTGGTCCCTGAGCGTGAGGCCCATTCATTGACGCTCAAGTGCCTCCTTTGATGGGCCCCTTTAAAAAGAGCCTTTATTTACATAGTTCATGCACATCCTGTTGTTAAAATAAAAAATCGAATTATTAGCGAGACCAAAGGGACACCTGATGGGTGTCAAACTCAAGGCCCGGGGGCCAGATACAGCCCGCCACATCATTTTATGTGGTCCGCAAAAACAAATTGTGCATCAAATTCGTGTCATTACTAGAATTGCCTTCACTTTTAATATCTTTTTTTTTTTTAAATATTTGACCAGTTTTTACTCGTCTGATTTGAAAACGAGTTATTTGTCAGTTTGTTTTGTAGCTTTTACTGTATATAATATGAGGTGCTCGTACATTTATTTGGGTTGACAGTCATAATAGCCCTCCAAAAGAAGCTATGACTACAATGCG
Organism: Syngnathus acus; assembly: GCF_901709675.1. NCBI lineage: Eukaryota > Metazoa > Chordata > Actinopteri > Syngnathiformes > Syngnathidae > Syngnathus > Syngnathus acus. Next base: position 2,400,908 of record NC_051090.1, on the reverse strand, counting down.
GCCCGTGAAAAAAATGAGTTTGACACCCCTGATCTAATAGGAACCAAAATAAAGGACAAGGGTGACAAAAAAAAATAGAGAACCTAGAGCCAGCTCTCTGAATACCTCACATTAATTTCCATGTTTATTTCAAATGTATGAATTGTAAATTACATTTCATACTGAAAGTAACAAGATCTCAAACAAAATAAAACATTTGTCTTGTTTATTGGGACCTTGGCAACAAATGCACTGCTGAATCTTGACTAAAATCTTTTAAAATTAAATCAAATTGTGTCATTCGTTGTGTCATACTCACAGCTGGAGAAGATGAGCGGACATGAGTGCTCGTCCATGGGAAAGTTGTGTAGCTGCAGCTGGCACTCTGCGTTTATAGTCAGTCTGAAACAACAAGGTGTTATGAGCCTTCAAGCATCGTAAACAGATACTCACAGGCATATATTCTTTATCCTCTGAAGAATGACTAACATTCCTTTGTCTGTGTTATACTGCCCCCACGTGGTCAAGGCACACACACCATGAGAGAAGCACAATATCAATTAAATTGAGGCAAAAAAACATAGCCATCACTACAGACAAGCTTTGCTAGTTGAACTTGAAGTCTGGCCCACTTGAAGTCCGATTTTTTTTTTCTTAACGTCATCCACGTCAAGGCATTTTAGACAGGCTGACATTCCATCGTCAGCTTCTAATGCAATCTCACTCAGCCCCTTCAAATATGCCTGAAAGCAAATTTCCAGACATCTCCACATGGCCATAATAATGTTTATTGTTGATGTCGAGCTGGGTCGAGGTGAACCTTGGAGAAGAGTTAAATAAAGCAACGAGGCAAGTCAGCGTCACTCGATTTTTTTTTCCCGTTCACAACCAAGCCAGGGCACATTAGATTGCGACTTCAGGTCACACTTGTTTACCTCAAGGTGTAAAGTATCTTGCCGTTGTTCCATATTCTGAGCAGCTGATTTGGCATGGTGATCCAATGGGCGTCAGCGTTCTTGGAGTTCCTGAAGATGGTGTCGGGCAACCAGATGAGGCCCACCATGTTGCTGTTGAGCGTCAAGATCTTCATGCTGCTGCTGTTGTAACGCAAACGGCTGTCGATCCACGTCTGCGCGAAGATGATGTCAATTTGGTATTCCTGGAAGAGCAAAGAGGGTTGATGGATTGCGACGAGGCCCCTTCAAGGGCCCCGGCGCGGTATTGAACAGGAAGTCAGACATTTGGGTTTGAGGCCGCCAGTAGTTACACTAATTGACTAAATGGACTGACCTATCATAACATGAAAAATTCTCAGAAATGATCCATTTTGGTTTGAATTAGCCATTTCTTAATCGGTAGCAGTCCTGGAAATCTTGATGATTGGAGGGTTTGAATGACTATTATTATTTCACCACTGAGTGAGGCAAGCAAGCCAAACATCCCCATGGCAACAGTTCCCGCGAGCAGCACTTTGGCCCCTCCGGTTTCTCAAATATTTTCACGTTGCATCTGACCTTTGGCCAAAAGCGCTTAAGTAGCAGGCCAATTACAAGGAAATCTATAATCAACGAGTACGCAGGGTGCTGATGACCTTTAATTGTGCGCCGCCGTGGGGAACCGGAGAAGAAAAATTGAACATTTGTAGAGGTAGATTTCTGAAAGGAGCAGCTAGCTAATCTGTGGGGATAATTCCCCATTGCATGGAGACTGGGAGGTGATTCATCCATTCTCCTGCTGATCGGTTCTCCAAATTCTGCCAAAAGGAAATTCCTTTCACTTCTCTTTTCAATGCTTTTGGTTAACTACAGGAAAAACAATAATCGCATAATAATATAGAAAATTGAAAGAGGACTTCAATCTCTTACGAACAAAGACTTACAATTATCGCGCTGAAGAATGAATGGTGATTTTGTCTCGTCACTGTGATCGAACAAAAGACAGGTACAAAAGTATGCCGCCCCCATCTTTTTTTCTTTTTCTTTCGCTACATGCTAATAAACGGCGATTAGTCCTTTCATTGTGAAATCCTGAAAGCAAAACGACATTGTTCTTTTTGTGTCCTGGCAACCCGAAACAATGGCGGTAGTGGAATGAGAAGGAATGTGAGTGTACGTGACTTATTAGCATTTTTCAAACCTGTTTGAAATGTTTTTTTTTTTTTGACACATTACAAGACACCCGTTTGTGCAACTCCAGGGCTACAAATTAACTTGTGATTGGGATGCCACAGGGGTCCGTATTAGGTCCTAGATTGTTCATTTCAAAACAGAAATGTACATCTTTTTAAAACAAGATATAACATTCAAAGATCCCTCCCAGATTATTCAACTCGAGATCTGTTGTGACTTACCATATCAATGGAGGACACGGGTCCGATGCTGTTGACAAAAATGTCCACGTCGATGAGGGTTGGCTTGACTGTTGAGAAGAAAGAGAATGCTAATTAGTGGAGAAGCGCATCATTCACGATTTAGTGAGCAATGCGAAGCAGCACTTAAGGCCGTGACAACAAAACGTGACCGTCACGAACAAACCGATCTTGTAAGGAATCAATTGTACGTAGGACAGCTCATGTTCCAAAGCATTTCACCAACAATGCTCGAACCAAAAAGGTAACAATACATGAACATGTACATAAAATGATCCAATGCATGTAGCCATTAAAGAGAAAACGATCCCGACCCAAAGCATCCAGTCTAACATTGACTTGATCCAAAGCATGTTCACATGTTGCAAGTGGAGTGTTTGTGTCCCCAGTATGTTGTTTTGAAAGGAGAACAATGTGTTTTAGTTTTGACACTAAAGCCGTTTCATTGTGGAACGTCAAGCCGATCGATTTCACTCAACGTGAGCAAGAGAAAGCCAGCAGCTTCTTTCTCGGTCGCCTTCTCAGACGGCGGGATAATCGCCTTTGATTTCCAATATAAACTCATCAAAGCAGTGGGATTAACTTAGCTTTTCGTTTTTTCTCTTAAATAAAGGAACAAACGGCATGGAAAAATCGATAACACTGAGGAATGCTTCATTGTTTTCCTGAGGAAGATAGCTGGCTTGCTAGCAGTTAGCCAACATCGGTGACGGCTAGCCTGCTAGCTTGCGGCTGGCTCCAGATGCCAACATAGCGTGTAAAGTCTCAAACATACTAATCAAAGTCCTTTGTTGAGAGCCCCATCAAGTCAACAGGAAGCCAAAGTGCACCAAAATAATAGCAATAAGAGTGAGATACATGACATCACAGTAGAAGAACTGAGTGACAGACGATATCGAGCAGCTATCTGAAGGTACTATTGTAGTCTATCCCTTTAAGTTCTTGACAAAAGTATTAGGACAGTATGAATAAATGAAACTCAACTCACTTTGAAATAGTTCCTTGGCAGCAAAGCACTACTTTTGTTTAAACTTATTTCAATGATTATTTGCTACAAGATGGCAGCAAAGTACTACTTTTGTTTAAACGAAGATCCTCAACGAATTTCGACACAGTTTCTCAGCGCCAAGATGCCACAAAAGCAATTCTTTTCTCAAAACGGTCCTCATCTCACTTGATCAATGTTATCAATAAAAACAATAATCAAATGACCTCCAATGTCGGGCCTGAGCTTGCGGTCGTAATCCTCGAGGAGTCCGTTGAGGATTTTCGTGGCATCCGACTGCTGAGATTTGGTTGGCATCATCTTCTGGACCGTCACGTCCTCGTAGTCGTCCTCATAGTCGCAAGTCACACAACTAAACACACAGAATTAAATTCCCATTTTTATTTTCTAATAAAATTTCTTTTCAACATATTTTCTTTTCCCCGGATTTAATTGTTAATAAATTCACATTCATTCTCATGGAAAGTTTCCAGTTATTAATTGACACATTTTTCCAACTTAATTTACAATAGACTGGCAACATTCAGGAAATTTTCATAAAATTTCTCCAACCCTAATTATGCTTTTTTTTTTTTAATAATATGAGCTACACACCTTGCATTGAGAGCCATGAGGAAGAGGAGGAACCAAGGCGAGCAGGCGGAGGTCATGCTGGCCGACCGCCACTGGTCTCTTGCTACAAGTCTTTCCAAGTCCTCCTTGACGTTCTTCATCTGTTTCGCATTACCCTGAAAGACATTTTTTTTCTTGATGGTTCACATCCAAAACGCCGGGCATGGCACGGCTTTGGCGCGCAACGTCGGCGCGCATCCTTCTTCTCCTCTTCATCATCACGCCAAAAGTGGGCTGCGCGTATGAGAGGTAACTGCGCGTAACTCTTCACCCTCCTTTTCCTGTTGTTCCTCGCGCGTCAGACACACAAGCCTGCAACATGCCAGAGGCGGAGATAGCGGAGATGAGTGTTTCCTCGGGTGGCCAGAGTGGGGCAGGGGCGGTTCATTTGGAAGGGGGCGGGAGGAAGGTTAGACACGAAGTAGTTTTTTTTTTTTTTAAATTATGAATATTATTACTATAATCATGATTAGAAAGTTAGTTATTTTGTTGATTTGTTATTTTTTATTATTCCAGATGTGAAAAACAAAACCAATAGTCGAATATTTTATACATCTATGTACATTTTTGTTTGTAAAATGGCCTGTGATTTCCTTGCAGTACTACTAATGTACTTTTTGTGAAAATGTATCCTTCAAAATATGACTATTGAAAAAAAAATATATTTTATACTCTATTCCTATTTTGTTATTGAAATTATTGTAAGCGTTCCTGCTGTTGGCCAACATCGCATTCATTTTTTAGCTTCTGCCCCCCTCTGCCGGTCACAAAAGGAATTACAACGCTCAGTCCCAATTTGCAATGTATTAAGTTGTAGTTTAAAAAAAGAAATTAATTGCACTTTTAGCACTTAGAAATGTCCATAAAATATACCATGTATTATAAATTCAATGTATTATACAATTTTGTGTTAAAACAAAAGTTCAAAAGGTTAGATGCTACGGTATTTGGCACTGTGGGTTAACATGTTATTTGAATAAATATAAATATTTCAAAATGCATTAGTCACAGAACAATGGAATTGTCACGTGACCACGGTAACCGTCAGCATTTCAGGTAGCACCCCGATGCGACTCGCCTCCACCCGGTGTGCGTCAGTCAGTGCGGGTAAAAGTGCGGCCAAAGGTTACGCGGCGCGTCTGTTTGCACTTGTGCCGTGACGGTTATCGCCGGGCGGCTTAAGTCGCTGTGCCGAGGACGCAAAAAGCAACTTAAATGCAGCTAAATCCTCCGCAAGCAGATGTGAGCCAGATGTTGAAAGATGGATTTATATGTGTGCTAACTGCCGACCCGACATGTGTGCTATGTGTAATCAAGCACGTGCCGCCCGCCGGCTTGTTGTTCCATTAAGGAAGATTAAGCTTGTGCAGAAATGCATCTTAAATAATGAATATAGTCATCAGATGTATATTTCATATATGCACTACTTCCACCGTAGGTCTCAATTCTTTTGACACCACTTGAAAAAGTATATTATTCTTGGTAAATTATGCATTTTCAACATTAACACTGTTTTCGTAAGACTCCAATAATGTTCTTTTACTTTTTTTTTTGTCCGTGAAAGCATTATTTATTGCTTCAGATATTTGCATTTAAAGAACAGCCCATATTAAAAATGCACTTTCATGTGATAAGTATAATACATCCATGTGCTCCCCAAAAGGTTTCTTTTAAAATGATGACAGGCCACTTGAAGGCATTTACATTGCATTCATATTTCAGAACTTTTATAAGACAGAAACAAATGCTCTTTTCAAAACTCATCATTCAAAAACAATCAGATTACAAGGCGTCACCGTGTTCTATCCAAACTAAAAGCTACTGGTGGTGTTGCTGTTGCTAAATTAATGGCAATATACAGGAATAATACATTTTACGCAATGGCGTTCCCAAAAACACGACGACACGGTTGCGGGAAAAGTACCAATGAGCATTTAAGCCACACCAAAAAGAGAGTGAAGGCAGAAATGTATGAGAATTCAACACAAAATCTCAATTTAAAGTAAGCGGAAAAAGTACAATACAATTTAAACAGCATAAAAGTCACTCATCAGTTGTCATCTAGTTTTTTTTATGCAGACAAAAATTAAGACAAGAAAAAAGTTGACATTCTTGGAGGGGAAAAAAAAAAGTTCAATTACCTGAACAAAGTCGTAGTTGGGCAAGAAATGTGTTCTAGTCCTCATCGATTTTTTTTTCCCCTGGAAAAAAATTAGGAATAAAGTACATTTTCAGAAGGGGGGGGAGCTCAAAGATTAGTTCTGAGTGCGTTTGTGCACTCTGAAGGCAACCCACGTTGGTTGGCATGGCTTTGCGACATGTCCTCATTTGTACAAAAGAAGGCTCCAAAAAGCTGTACACAAGCTGCTGTGGGCAAATGACAACAACAAGAAGATCAATCGGAACTTTTTTTTTTTTTTTTTGCATAGCATTTGGCCTCGCTGCCATGCTGCGCCCACACTCGATGATGAAAAAGCTCAAGGATACACGAGGTTTTTGAAGCTCCACCGGAGAGTTAACCTAAAATGGCCACTTCAAAGACTGACTGTGGTTTCTTGAGACTTTTTTGGGGGGGTCGACCAAAATTCATGTTGTTGAGACAATCTGGCTTTGGGGGTTGAATTTACAAAGTGTGAAGGTTTTTTTGACCACTCCAAAATCCAAAATGGCAGACTTCCTGTGTCTTTTTTGTGGGTCAGCTACCAAATTCAAGTTTCACATTTTATATCGACCCCTGAAAATGACATTCAGATAGTTGCGTCAAACCAAGACTGGTCAGGTCTGCTTTCTTGAGACTTTTTTCTTTTTTGGCGGGTCTGCTCTTTCAAAGTGTCAATATTGGAAAGTGGCTTGAGGGCATCACCCACCTGTTTAGTACGTGTGCCTCCTATTTGTAGAACATCTTTGAAGGCTGGCTGGAAATAGCCAAACTGTCCTTGACAATGTATTTTTGCAGCTCACAACTGACCTTGCTGTACTTTGGCACCATGCCTCTTGTCCTTTCAAAGAGAGAACTACAATCGAATCCAAATGCTAAAACGTGAAAAACATGGCCGTGAAGGAGATGCGGAAGAAGCGACATGCAATGAAATTACCTCAAATGAAAAAGCGACAGATGAGTTTAGGAAGGTTAAGTGCTGGGCGGCGTGGCGTGCGGCTCCCGGTTGAGATAGGTGGCCCAGTAGACCAGGTTGAAGGTGCCGAACAGGACGGGGAACACGATACGGGACATCTTGTCGATCTTGCTGACGCTGTTGTAGGTCTTCTTGGGATCGGCGCCTTTGGACTCGGGGGGCCCCTTGAGCTGGACCGACGTGCTGTTGGAGATGGTGGACACGGACGCGTCCTTGGTCAGGTTGGTGGTGTAGTTGACGCCGGCCGTGCAGGCGTTGTTGGGTTTCTTGGATAGCACCAAGGGGTCTTTACGCTAGAGGAAGAAAAGACATGACTCGATTTGATGAATCGTCAATCCCGAATTGGAAGGCCACTTACTTTGGGCTGTTGGGCCTCCATGGCCTTCTTGCCGTCCCAGGCCCAGCTACGCTTGGTGAAATAGTTGACGGTGGCGAACTCGATGAGGGCGGAGAAGACGAAGGCGTAGCAAACGGCGATGAACCAATCCATGGCGGTGGCGTACGCCACCTTGGGCAGCGAGTTGCGGGCACTGATGCTGAGCGTGGTCATGGTCAACACCGTGGTCACACCTGTAACGAGTCACCGTGAGAGCCGGCGAACGATACACAGGGTGGCTGCGTCTTACCAAAGACGGTGCGTGCGGGCACGGACTCGCGGTTGAGCCAGAAGGAGACTTGCGACAGGATGACGGTCATGAAGCACGGCATGTACGTCTGGATGACGAAGTAGCCGATCTTCCTCTTCAGGAAGAAGTGAGCCATCATCACCGTGTACTGGCCTGATTGACACACAACAGTTAATCAATCATTCGGAGATTGCACAAAACCACAGGTAGCAACATTTGACACGGGCTCCCTCTAGTGGTGCATTGAAGAACCACATTTTTAAATTGCTGGTGCTTAAAGAGAGTTATGTATTTTTCTTTAGGTGAGTCTTGGTATAGAACGTTTGAGAATCACTCTTACCTTGGCTGTTGGGTTTTGAGTGTCAGTAAACCCAATTTTTGTTTGGGGTATTAATCACGATAAATCGGATTGTTGACCCATCTTGTTGTGGTCGGTCAAGATAAACGTCGCCCTTTGAACTCACACATGTTGTTGTTTGTGGTATTAGTCAAAGACAAACAGGATCCCGGTGCAATCCCCTGAAGAATTGACCATACACAAATTGTAAAGATAAACGTCCATTTGCCATTTTGGCCGTCTCATCCGGAATAAAACAGATCAACTGCGGTCATACAAAAAAAAAAAAGGTGGCTTGTTCTTTAAAATTTCCTGGAATCAGGGAGTATGATCCTACTCTTATTTGTCACGTGAAGGCAAAATAAATGGGTTGCCGGGCAAGACATCATCATCATCATCATCATCATCCTGTTAACCAACGAGGGATTGCATTTTATTTCCTCTCCCGTGGAAAAAATCCACAGATGACTGTCGATTTTTTTTCCCTCTCTCGCTAATCCCCCGCCACAATCTGCATCCTGTGTGTGCGTGCGTGCATGCGTGCTCAGGATTGGTGCATCCTCTCCTGAGCCGGGACACCACTGGGGCAGCAGAGGCGGAGCGTGGGGCAGAGGGTGGCGGCCGCCGCGGGACGGCAGAGCGGAAAAGTTTGGGAGACGTTCCGGCGAGCATCCATCATGTCCTCGGCCAGCGGACGAGCCTCCGTCAGACGAGCTCGGTGGCGCCGGCGTCGCCCCGGCGCCGCTCGCTTTTGACCCCGTTTCTTCTTTGGTTTTTTATTTTCCACAAACGTGGATGGGAAGGTGCGGAAAGATAAAAATAAAGAAGACGAAAAATGCGGCTTTGGTGGACTTTAACGTTTGGATTTTGGAGCGTGTGCGGCGAGCTGCCCTTCATCGCCGATAACAACGCGGCCATGCTGGTCAACTGGTGAGTGAGCGCCGCGCCGGCGTTCCCTTTCGCAGTTGTTGGGAAAACACGCTTTAATTCCCCGGCGTCATTCGGTGAGGGCTTAACACGGCAGGGCAAAGGTCACCCGTGTCCACTGTGAGCTATTCCCGGCCCGCTTAAGGAGGGTTTGTACCTCCGATTAGCGTCTGGAGGCTCCGTCTGTCTTAAAGAAAGAAGCCTTTGGCGTCACGGCGGGATTTCCAGCGCCGCCGGTGGCGCGTGATTCAGAGCGGACCGCTATTGGTCGGAGCGGCGACTGCATGTCAACCATAGCAGGGATTCCCTAAATGTGGCGGCTGTACGGAACCATTTTGTTTTTACCAATCACAAGCAATAGATTCATCTACTCCAAGAGACATTTTCAGATTAATTACATTTGGATCATTTGGTTTATGGCTAAAATTGCAATTGTATTATCTTCTTGAATTTAACACCCGAGGAGCAAAGGTGCGTCAACTGGGGCGTTGAAGGTCGTGACGGAGGGTGAAAAGTTTGGCACAGTTTGTTACACTTTTGCACACTTTAGTGTTTGGCGCGCCAAGTCAGGTGCATTTTGGAAAGCCTGGCATCATACTCGATCTTACACAAGAGAATGGAGCAGATGCCACTCGGCCCCTCCCTCCCTCCTTCCTCTCCCCTACGTGGCACTGCCGCTGCAGCCAAAGTGATGACGTCACTCGGTAAAAGCACAACTGCCTGATGGGCACCGTGTGAGGATTAACCCTGCACAACCAATAGCTGGGATGCTGGATAAGTGTATTTTTCTCCCCCTGGGACGGGGGCTTGGAAAAGGGAGGGGGGGCACATCTGGCGGTGTGTGGGAGGCCTTCCCAAATCCGAGTGATTCATTTGTTGTCCCTGTCAGGCTTGATTTGAAAACATTTGCTATGAAGAATGTCAGCCACAGACCAGAACATTAGCATTTGGTCGGCCAACATATAATAGAGAAAGCCCCCAAAATATTAGGGAAGAACCATTTCAAATGACAATTGATCAAATAGCATGATAGTGAGGATGGAAAGCAGATCAAGAAGGATTTAAAAAAAAAAAAAAAAAAACCCATACCATTTCGTAATGCTAACATGATTGCAGCTGGTAGCAACTCAAGCACTGAAAGCGCCAATGAAAATCAATGTACAAAGCAATTTTCAAATGATAAACGTGCCAGCAATTGATGCCACCAGATGGCGCCAGAATAATTATGATCACAAAAAAACAGCCAATACGATTTTTTTTTTTTTTTTTTATAATAACCAATGCTGAACGGAAGAAATGCACGTTCACCTCTGCTGGTGTGGATGTCCTCCGTGCCGGCCGTCTGACCAGTCAGGTGGTACTGGTTGAGCCTGTTGCTTTCCTCGCCCACCACCACCGACTTGTTCGCCCCCATTTTCCAAGTGTAGACCACCTCCGAGATCGGGTACGCATCTGAGGGACACAAACATTTCACCTGTCATGTTCACTCGGGACGCCGTGAAACTATAAACCGGAATAATAATATCAGCTATTCTAGATCTTTTACATGCAAAGTTTTAAAAAAAAAGAAAACAATGAGTCAGGCATACATTTTGTGGATTATACAGTTAAGTAAATTACAGGTTACGTGACTCTTCTATTCTATTTGAGCGCTTTAAACCTTTGACTGCAATCTCAACAGTGACATGTATTCACAGTTAATCTGCGTGTCGCCGTCGTCGTCCGACAAGCCCCGTTCTCCATAGCCACCTGTGCTGCCTGAAAGTCACAGTACGAGCAGGATGTCATTTTGGCTGCTTGCTTAAACAACCATTTTGGATGGTAAAAGCAAATCTCAAAGTGGAAGGAATGATCACAACATGTGTACCCCCCCCCATTACATAATACAACGCACAATTTGTAGGAGTTCAGAATGAAACCGAACAGGTCCTGGAGTGTGACCCAGTGGATGTCGTGGTATCGAAATTTAATGGGTAAAAACAATAACATAAAAAATCCAGGTCTTCTGTTGCACCAATTTCTACGGAAACTGCGTCCGACAGAAGCAGTTGTGCGGCTAAAACCAATCGTAAAGTATAACCCCCGTTACTAAATCTATGTGTGTGCGGCAATCGGCGGTCCAATCTCCGAGCACTAATCCCACGACTGTGGTGTCAGAAGACTTCACAGATTGTCTTCAATATCCCCAGATTGACCTCAGCCCCGTCGGGATTATTGTCTCTGACCAGCCGCGACAACGTTAGCGTGTTTTGTAACGTTGCCGTCCATTGTCTGTTTCCACTGGTACTAGCGCTTCTTTCAAGCTAACATTTAGCGAGATAGTAACTCCTCGTGCGTGATGGATTGGTATGGGTAAGTCAGGTGCTGCTCAAAAGAGAATTCGGGGTGCCGATATACAAACATCTACAGTGCGTTGAAAAAACTCGGAATCTTTTAGGGCGAGCGCCAATTACAACCAGTTCAATATGTTCAAAAAACGTTATCAATACTTTGTGGGTTTGAACGACATAGCCCAGTCAAAAATATTTAGTGTGTTTAACAACAACACCAAAAAAGTGTGACTTCAAGAGTAAGACTTCTTATCATTAGCAAACTAGCAAAACCTGAGCTAACGAATCCCAAGCTAGCGATAGTAGCCTAGCGAGAGCATGAGAGGTGATTAACGTGTCCAAGAACGCAACCGTGGCAGCTTTGAGAGAGCCAAGAGCAACAGGGCGGGAGAGCGGGCCGGCCCAGCCCGCCAGGCAGCATCCAAGGGGGTCAAAGGATTAGTTCGGGTTAATGGAGTTGCAGGAAACCGGATGCGACGCTGATAGCTTGCAAGGCTCACGCAGGCCCCAACACATCACACAAAAGCTTTTTTTTTAATGTATATTTAAAAGGCTTTCCAAAAAACCCTAAGCAGATCGGAAGTTAGGATTCTGTGTTGTTCTATTATTTGATTATTTTGTCAGCTTCCTCTCCTAATTCTGAAAAAAAGATTTCAATTTTAAACCTAAAAAAATTCTTCCCCCCCAAAAATGCTTCAGTTTACGTTTTCTATGAAAACAGAGGGGAAATACAACCCCCCAATATAAAAAAAAAAAAAAATTGTATTTTAGATTGAAATTAATGATTGTATTTTTAAAATATCATTGTATTAAGTGAATACATTGGCATCTTTGTGAAGACGGCAACGGATGCAGTCGACTGTGTGGCTTTACCTCATGAACTGACCTGTGAGCGGTGTGTATTTAAGTCTACCTTGCAATTAATCTAAGTCGCTTTTAGCTTGGACTGGGCACACCCGTCTAACTGCAGGGAAGCCCCTCTTAATTCATCCCAAAAGCTTAAGGGCCAGCTAAACTACCCGTACGTCACAAAACAAACACCTCGTGGTCTACTTACAGCTTCCAAACTTGAGGGGGCAGGCATGCGTGTCCATGGGGAAGTCCTCCAGTTGCATGGGGCACTCTGCAGATATAGTCAATCTGAAAAACAAACAAAAAGCCATCCATGCATCAATAAACTTTGTGTAAGATTAATCCAAAAAGTCCTATAAAAGCCATTGAACTGAATTGAAGGAGAAGACTGCTACTCCCACCGTGTGGACTCAATTGTAATTTCATGATAGAAATGTAATGTCAAAATGATGTAACAATGTACTTTGTGCAGCTTTCGCAGATTTTATTGGAGAATTTATTCCCTATTATTCCTAAAAACTCCTCATCGGTCCTATTCTCTTTTTTTGTGTGTATAGATCAAAGCTTTGACACCATTTTGTGGCATCATGAGATCAAAATCGGCATTCCGTTCAGCCATAGCCTTGTTTAAATGTCAAAACGTTTTGCTGCCACCTTGTGGCATAAAGAGGTGTTACAAAAGTTTTAAGATTTGCGAGTACTGCTCCTACTCTGCATGCCATGAAAGTCGGGGAGCTCGTAACTGCAGGTACCATGGCAGCTAAAGTCACGGGCTCGTCAGGTACCTCATGGTGTAGAGCAGCGTGCCGTCATCCTGCAGCCTCAGCAGCTTGTTGGGTGTGGTCATGTTGTGCGCGATGGACTTCTTGCCGTTGAGGAAGAAGGTGTCGGGCGTCCAGATGTTGCTGGCCAGAAGGTTGTTAAGCGGCAGCATCTTCATGGGCCCTTTGAAGCACAGACGCTCGTCCTTCCAGCTCTGGCGGAAGAACATGTCGATGGTGTACTCCTGAAATTGAACAGTCGGCCATTTTGCTTTACGAATTCCATCGCTCATACTTTTTGTGAAATTCAAACTTTGACCTAAAGAGCCCGATTGGAAACAAATATTTTGAAGTCGTACCATTTCCGTGTCCGAGACTGGACCGAAGCTGGTGACAAAAATGTTGGTTTGGATCTCGGTCACATTTTCTGTACGATTACAGAAAATAAATGATTTCAGACAACACACAACAACTTTTACCTTAAGGTGATGAACATTTACAAAGGGATGTAAATGTTGAATGTGCGTCGCGTGCACGCCGTTACCTCCCAGTCCGGGGCGCAGCCTGTTGTCATAGCCATCCAGCAGTCCGTCCAAGATGCGGGTGAACACTGTGATGTTGTTAATTAATTCCGTCTCGGAGGGGGTCCCTGTCGCCTCCTGCTGGAGGCTAGACGACAACAACTGTATGTCAAATTACTGTTGATGATGGTGATGATGCGTCACGCTCACCTCGGGCGGCAGGTGAGGCTGGCGAGCAAGAAGCAGAGCCACGCGCGTCTCATTGCAAAGCTGCGCTGCATTCCATCGCCCATTCCTGCGGACAAAGGGACCTCGTGATCATGTCCGGCCAAAACAAGGGCTCATTAGGAGTTGGGCTCCGAAAAACGAGATTGACGCCTGCGGCCCAAGTGCTGTCTAGCGTTCTGCTATTCTGCAGAGATCACAGCTTTATTTTGACAGACGTCAGCAAGGGCAAGAGTTGTTTCTTTTTTTGGGGTGTTGTTATCCTTTATGGTCATTGAAAAAGTCTCTATTGTGATATTTTCTGTTCGGGGGCACATTTTATTCAATATTTTTAATTTTTCTTAGTCTATTTGTTATTTAAACTTTAATATTCTGGTATGTATTGCTGTATTAATTTAAATATCTTATTTGGCAATGTTCATTCTTTAATTTTAGTTTCAAATTATTTTTGCGGGGTATTTCTAGGCTATGTAAAAGTGCCCGTATATTCTTTTAAAAGTGTTTATTGCCTTTTTATGTAATTATCCTTTTAAAGATTTAAGGCCATTTTATACATATTTTTATTATGACATTATTTTATTATGTAGATGTGCTTCATCCAAACATCTTTTTAATATTTACTAACACATGAATAGCAAAAATTCCTTAATTTTGTTGTTGTTGCGTTTTTCATAGGAGAGCAAAAAAAAATAGAAATGTAAAAAAAGATATAAAAAACAGAAAGGGGGGGTTAATTAGGCAAAATCAGAACGGGTTAAAAAAAATCACAGCCCACTGGAATTGTTCCACCTGCATCCCTGCACCACACATGATCTTCTCCAGGAACAGCACCTTGCACCCCCCCACACAGACACACACATTCACACCTTTTACCTTCAAGAAGAAGACGACGACGTCTATCTCTCGTCCTCCAGCGTTGCTCTTCGGCAGGCTCTCCCCGGCGCAGCGCTCCAAATTTGCCGTTCTGGTGGATGGGGAGGGTGGGGGTGGAGAAAGAACGCCCCCCCCCTAAAGAAAAGACGTGGTGTTCAAATAGAAAAAAAATTATAATAGCATCACTTTCATTCTGCTCGGCCGTCGCTGTGACAAAATAAGGTCCCCCCCCCCAAAAAAAAGGTCTTAAAATATGATGAGGAGGCGAATGGGAGAACGAGAGGAGAAGAGAGGGCGGGAAGCAGCACTGGTGGATGTGCGCAGTGGCGGCGGGGTGAAGATGCTGGGAGGGGATGGGAGGGGGGGGGGGGGGGGGGGGCGCAAGAGAAAGAGAGAGAGAAAGCGGTTGGATAACACCGCTGGATCCATTCCTTGTTCTTAGCCCACTTCTGACACCACCGAAAAAATAATCCAAACTGCTGACTCGTTTGTTGACGTTCCAGCGGCAGGGCTGAACCACTGACAAAAACACCCCAGTTGACATTTTCCCCCCTCAATATTGCAATTGCGATTTAACACGATTATTTCTCAAGGTCCTCTTCCAATGTAGTTTAATTTGAAAACAAACAAGCAGCAAATTAGTGTTTAAATGTATAATTTGAATAGGTTCCAATTGTATTTTTATTTTGGTTTACAGGAACGCCGTTGATGGGAACAAAAAGCTGCATGCCATTTACGACACAAGGTGAGTGTCATTTTAATGTCACTTCATTCTGTCAGCGCTGGCAATGGCATGGAAAGGCGTTGGAAAGATTAGATTGTTTTTACAACATGAAATTGGCTTCTTATGAGCAGAATTGACAAGTGTCAGTGCTGTTTATAGCACACATTTCATAGTTACTCATCAATTGAATGCACAAAAGGACAGACAGCGCCACCTTCAGGCAGGGAGGGACAACAGCATAACTTTCACCTGAAAATTGTATTTGTTTACAGTAACTGAGTACTTGTACTTGGATATTTCTCACCACCGGTAACCGGAGCCCCCGCTGGCCCAGCCTTGCTTCTCATTAGCCTTCCACATGTACACAAGAGTGTGCGTGAAGCGTTATTTGAGGCGACAAGCTGCCAAAAAGGAGCAAGAAGTACTGCGTGGGACGCTGTGGATTGATGGCGCGTTCAGGCGTGTGTCGTCGTGTGGGTGAAGTCTCACCTGATTTAGTGGCGCTCGCCGGGGAGAGAGGAAGGGACCGACCGAGGGAAAGGAGGAGGAGGAGGGAAGGAAGGAGGCAGGCAGGGAACGAGCGAGCGCCTCGAGGCAAGGGGGCGAAGCGCCGACTTACACCCGGCCGGCCACATAGCTGACCTACGCTGGGAGAATGAGGGCCCCCCGGGCGGCGTGCTGGTGTCATTGCTGGCCGCTGGTCGTGGCCGCTATGTGCGCATGCGCCAGGTGAGCTCGATTTGGCGCCAAGGATGACTTCTTCTACTGCTTCTTTTTCGTCTGCCTATTCAAATGGGCATATATTGACATTTAAAAATGGCCGCTATTTTCTCTTTTAGCGTCAAAGAGCCTGGCAACATGTCTTTCGTCAAAGACACAGTGGACAAACTTTTAAAGGGATACGACATTCGTCTCAGGCCAGACTTTGGAGGTAAGAATACTTTATAGATTGTAATTCTATTTATTGACATTTAGGTAATAACATACACTCTTGGTTGTGTTATTTTTGAAGGTGCCCCTGTTGCTGTTGGCATGAGCATAGATGTGGCTAGCATAGACATGGTCTCCGAGGTGAATATGGTAAGTGCCACACAAACTATCTTATTTGACATATATAAATGCATATGCATACATGTCATCACTTGCAATCGTGACATGCATTTTGAGAAGCGTGTGTGTATAGATCTTCCCATGAAAGCAACATGCCAACCACTCTCATTATGTATTCATCGTAAAAGACATGCTTGATTTAGCAAACCGACAAATACATTGATTGCAACAATGTTGACATTAATCGGTGTATTTATACGTCTCTGTCAAACACGCATAATTTAACGATGTGTCTGTTTGCATGTTGTTACATTCATAATGTAAATGTTTGCTTGTGCATTTATCTACGAAGACTAATTTGTCCGGATGTTTGCGTACACACGAATATCCATCTTTACAGGCACATGCATGCTAACATCAGTCTAACATTCACAGACACTAAGTTAATGCTGCATGAATGAATTCAACATGCGGTTTGTTGAACAACTTGGTGCACATTCCACCGGGGAAGTGTCTCATGAACCTTGTGCACGCTGTTCCCAGTTGATAGGCAGCTGTTAGTGGGACAATTTGCACGTCTGACACGGGATGGCACGCCGTTCTCCCACCGGGCCTCATTAACCGGAGACTGAAAACCAGTCTTTGTTTCTCCTGAGATCCAAATGATCTGACAACAAATTAGCGCGCATCTTAACTAAATTGCTACTTTTAAAATTTGAATTGCGATGAGACTAAAGTGAGTTTCAGGTTCGGAACGAGGAAAGTTTTTAAACGGTTAGCGCTCCAGACGCTGAGCTGAACCCGCCATGTTGCGCAAAAGCTGATTCAGCCGAGCCACTCTGCCGGTGTTGCTGCATGTGGGCGGACATCACGTCTCACAACAACACCTGCTTTTCATCTCACTACTTTCTCAGCAGCAGCTTCTCTTCAACTGCTATTACACGTTAGCATTAAGCTAGAAACATTTTGGTGTTGCAATGTGCCGTTTTGCTTTGTTACGTATGTCAGTTATGCTTTCAACAGGGAGTG
Organism: Syngnathus acus; assembly: GCF_901709675.1. Classification (NCBI taxonomy): domain Eukaryota; kingdom Metazoa; phylum Chordata; class Actinopteri; order Syngnathiformes; family Syngnathidae; genus Syngnathus; species Syngnathus acus. The sequence continues at coordinate 2,383,554 of NC_051090.1, read as the reverse complement.
AGAAAACTTGAATCAAACCCGCTTTGGAGAACTGAGGGCTGATCTTATCATTCCCTCAAAGCGATGTTATATGATAGTCTCCCATTTACTGGCAGCGAGGAAATACATTTGGGAGGGCGGAAAGTATTATTATGGCCATTTGCATATGCACTTACTGTAAACAGCCAGCCCAGTTAATGTACTGTACACACAATATAAAAGCACACCAGAGTCTTCAACGGCACAAGGAATGAGTTGACAACGTTAGTGTGATTCACCACTCCTAGCTAAGAAAATGATGCAGTTGCTACACCATGCAGCAATCTTGCAAAAAAAAAATGCATTTCCATCATTTCATCCGCGTCAGGTCAGCACTTTTACACGGCCGAGTTACATTTATTTGTTCAGATGGGTTGTAGTCAGCCCTGCCAACGACCGTTACGGGACAGGCACCGTAGGCCGAGCGCACCGCTACACGGAACACGCGTGCGAGTTTGAATCACTGATGCGGCACGGCTTGTTTATTTCCTGTGACCGGCTTATTTATTTAAGAGAATATTAGTCAGCAGAATGTCAGCTCCTTTAAAAGGCTGCAAAAGCTTTTGTGTTGCGCCCGATCAGTGGTGGAACGTAGCCAGCGAGTCAATGAGGGCCTTTATTAATTATTGATCCATCCATCTATCAGGATCTATCAATCCATCCGTCCGTTTCCCCCCCCCCCGGCAGGACTACACGCTGACCATGTACTTCCAGCAGTACTGGCGGGACAAGCGACTGGCCTACTTGGGCATCCCGCTCAACCTCACCCTGGACAACCGGGTGGCCGACCAGCTGTGGGTGCCCGACACCTACTTCCTCAACGACAAGAAGTCCTTCGTGCACGGCGTCACTGTCAAGAACCGCATGATCCGGCTGCACCCGGACGGTACCGTCCTCTACGGGCTCCGGTAAGAGGCGGATCTGATAAGTTGGCCTGATTCAAAACTTGCTTCCCTCCTTACTGTGTTCTGTACAACTTGCTCCGCATCGTACAATCTTCACACCGCAATGCAGCATCAACCAATAAACATTTGTTTCCTTTTTTTTTTTTTTCTCGCCCCCGGCCTTTGGACTCAGAATCACCACGACGGCCGCTTGCATGATGGATCTGAGGCGATACCCGTTGGACGAACAGAACTGCACGTTGGAGATTGAGAGTTGTGAGTTAATGACACGCACGGTGCAAAGGAGAGCGAACCCTCATTAGTTTTGATGACATGTGCCCCTCCGCTCGCCATTCACGTGGAATCATGTGTAAAAGCGCGTAAGATTTACATGTGCTGCAGTCAGCGCTCCGGCGCCGACTCGTAAATCAGCCTTTTTGCCTCCCGCAAATGTAAAGTGCATCGCGTGCGGTTCATTCACAAGTTCGCCGTGCTGTTAAATCAAACGACAGACCGTTGCGCCGTGCCAAAAACGATACGCGGGAGTCGACAATGTCATTTTCAATAAATATTTTTTTTTTCAACTCAAAAATATGTGTTCATTTACATAAACAAACTACTATTATTAATTTGATTTATTCAAATATTTTGGTATAATACTGATATTTGTTATTGTAATTAAATTTAATTCAATTAAATGTTTGTGTTAGTTAAAAGTCTGTGGTAGGAGGACCTTAAAAAAATCGATTAAATTGCAATCCAATATTGATCGCAAAAAAATCGCAATTAATTTGTTTTTAAAATTGTTCCGCCTGAGTGCAATATAAAAAATTAACCATAGTCTTTTTTTTTTTTAATGAACACATGACAGACGGCTACACGACGGACGATATCGAGTTCTACTGGAAAGGAGGCGACACGGCCGTGACGGGGGTGACGCGCATCGAGCTTCCGCAGTTCTCTATAGTGGACTACAAGCTGGTCTCCAGGAACGTGGTCTTTTCCACAGGTAAACGTTGGGAAATATGAAATGAAAAAATCTCGCTCCTATCTCTCATATTCACTTTTTTGTGTGTGCGTGCTTGCAGGTGCCTACCCTCGACTGTCTCTGAGCTTCAAGCTGAAGAGGAACATCGGCTACTTCATCCTGCAGACTTACATGCCCTCCATCCTGATCACCATCCTGTCCTGGGTCTCCTTCTGGATCAACTACGACGCCTCGGCCGCTAGAGTCGCTTTAGGTAAACGGCGCCGACCTGCCTTGGAACATCAAAACAACAACATGATCATGTACTGCACAACTATTCCGTACTGATGCTTTAATCTGTGTCAGTCTTACGCTCCGTTCTGGTTCTTGGCCCTCCAACGGGAATCGATGGCACGGACCCACACAGCTCTCCGCTCCCTCCCCCGCACACACTGTTCAAGCTCTACATTTTCAGCCCACTTACGCAACAGCGCTCAAAACAGAAATGCAAAGAAACATTGTTGATATAGTTCATGTATGAATCATGTCCAGAAACGGCAAGTTGGATTACTATCCTGACTCGACGGGCTGCTTTTGCGTCGGTAGGCATCACCACCGTGCTGACCATGACCACCATCAACACGCATCTGAGGGAGACGCTGCCCAAGATCCCCTACGTGAAGGCCATCGACATGTACCTGATGGGCTGCTTTGTCTTCGTCTTCCTGGCCTTGCTGGAGTACGCCTTCGTCAACTACATCTTCTTTGGGCGGGGACCTCGCATGCAGAAGAAGCTGGCCGAGAAGGCGCAGAAGGCCAACAACGACCGCGCTGCTTTCGAGCGCGCCAAGGTGAAGCCATATCTGTTGGAGAGAGATAGTTTAAGAAGTTATCCAAAGTTGAGGCTGATTTTTGTTGTCCCCCCCCTAGGCCGACTGTCAGGGCAACATCCTGCTGACCACGCTGGAGATCCACAACGAGGTGGGCCACACCACTGTCACCACCAGTAGCACCCGCAGCAGCACCGGCAGCAGCCTGTACGACGCCACGGCAAACTCCACCCCAGTCTCGCTGGATAACTCCTCGGGCGTCCAGTACAGGCGTGGCGGCGGGCGGGCCGCGCGACCCGCCGGCTCGGACGTCAGGAGGAGCCGCCTGAGGAGACGGTCGTCGCAGCTGAAGATCAAAATCCCCGACCTCACGGACGTCAACGCCATCGATCGTTGGTCCCGCTTCATCTTCCCCTTCTCATTTTCCTTCTTTAACGTCGTCTATTGGCTCTATTACGTCAATTAATGTGTACCTGCGCTTTTCGTGATGCTTGGACACGTGTCACGTTGAGGACGTGGGCGACCTTGTCACGGCACGGCCAACGGGTCGTCCTCCATGCACGGTCGCTATGTTGCCACGCCACTGGGATCTTAAAGGGCAAACAAACACCACATTAAAGTCATCAAAGGACAGCGACCAATCCTGGGTGTACACTATCCCACTTCTCTTGGCAAAAGTCATCCACAATTAATTAAGGCCTGTAAATTGTCCAAGGGGGCGAGTGGGAATGGTTGTCTGGTCTATTATGTGCCCTGATTGACCGGCGACCAGTGCAGGGTGTATTCGCTCAATTTTGGACTGGTTAAGGTCTCTCAATTGCCGTTTGTGTATATGGACCCTGAGCAAATTGGCGACCAGTCTGGGGTGTATCCTGCGTCCCTCAACAAATGTCATCTTGGGTTGAATTCTAATTGGTCCAGACGTGTGTGTGCGCAAATTGTTTGTCCATTTGTCCCCTGCAATTGGCTGGTGGCCAGCCCAGAGTGTGTCCCACTTGTCCCACCAAATATCATCTTTGGTTTAATTAAAGACTCAAAATTTTCTGTGAGTGTAAATGTGAGTCAGTGTGAACGCTTGGTTGTCCATATGCGCCCAGCAATTGGCCAGCAACAAGTCCGGGGTGTATCCCGCTACTCTCATCAAAAGTCACCAACATTACCTGATGCTAAAGTTCGCATGGATGCTAAGCTAAATTTGGGGTGTGCGTCTTTAATGTTTATTTATTTTTCAAACAACCGCCAGACTTTTCATTGTTTTCATTATGTGTTGACTTTATAAAAACATGCAGACAAATCCCAGCTGGTGTGTGTGCCGTTCTTATCGAAAGCGTTCTCGCCATCTGCGGCCGGCCACGCGTAGGAGTGGACGCCAACTGCCACAACATGGCAGAACGCTCGCATGGCACAAGATACTCGAAAAAACAAGACAAGCGGCAAACTACCGAGGAAGTCGTTTTTTTGGTTGTCTTTAATTATTTAATTTTAATTGGTTAAAATAATTTTGCCATTTGACAAAATATCCACGCCACTAATTGAGAAGGACTGATATTGTGTAAGTGATGGTTTGCGTGTTCTCTGCTGCCCGATTTTGAATGTGTGACATGTCTGCTGAAACGAGGATGTTACGTGAGCGACATTGCTCGATGGGGAGACAGCACGTCGGCTTTTACGTTTCAGCAGGTGAGCCCTCATATTGGTCTCTTTGTTTGCTGAGCTGTTCTGGGAGGCTAACTTTAGTTGCTAACTCAATGTTGCTATGCCACATGAGAAATCTGTTTTGTTCGTGCTGTTTAGCACCTCGTGAAGGCCAGCGAGAGAGAAAGAGGGTGGCGGTAATAGTGACTGGTTGCTAAGCAACAGGAGGATGCCTTTGTGTGTGTGTGTGTGTGTGTGTGTGTCTCAATCTTGATGTGTCAAGGTTTGCTACTGTCATTGTTTAAAGGCGACATAAAGTGATATGTAGCAGCCTGGACGCCAATAGTAACAAAACACGACTCAAAATGACAAATTCCGGCGGGAAATATCAACCTTGGTTTCAAATGTCATTCGTTTTTAAACTACATTTATAAAATAATTTCAAATAAAATACATATCTTGTGACATTAAATTTTGGTTACATTTGCATTGTTTTTTTATTTAATTTTTTTCATTTTGATTTTTAAAATGTTTTTAATTTGAGCAATTTTTTTTGTGTTTAGCTTTGGAGCCACCTTGAGGCCAATGAACATTGTAGGGTGAAGTGAGGCACTTTAGTCAAGCCGTAGTCTATAGTCTAATATAAAAAATTGCTTTGCTGCCATTTAGTGATATTTACAGGCAATTACAAACATTTTTGGGTATGTGCCAAACAACAGATTTTTGGCTACGCTACAACACATGGAAACGACTGAGGGGAAAAACCGCCTTACGCCAAAATCGCTTTCCTCAACGGGGAACAATAATATTTATTATCCAGTGTTACGGTACATATATGGAAAATACACCATATGTAATGATGTATTCAACGAGCACGTCGTTTCTTCATCGGAACGACAAAAATGTTTGGGATGGAGAAACGTCTGAAAATCTCAAAGTGCTTTTAAGGGTTTTTTTTCTTCCTTTGGCCACTCAAATCTTTGTTTTTGTTTCCAGCTGTTTTTCAGACTTTCAAGTAAAACAGTTACAAGCTTTTGTTTGGTTTGGGGCAAAACAAGGGATTTAACATCACGTTGTCTTCATTCCCAGCTTAATTGGATATGAAAGAAGGAATGGAAATGCAGCTGAGAGGGGGCTCCTAAACTATATTGAGCTAGGCTAGGCTAGCTAAGCTAAGTCTGCTGGCTGCTAGTTGAGGCTTTCAAGGCATACTTTGGTTAACACTGTTAAAACACAATGAGACAATAAACATCAGTCCCGCAAGATTGGGCTGGAATGTCTTTGGATTGTTCACTGGAATGTGTAGAAAAGACATTAGCGTTTGCATTCGTCCAGCAAAACGATAGCACAAAATGTATACATGTGAATGTTAGTGCCACACCAGAACGGGAAGAAAGAAACTAAAAACACAATGACAATAAAGTCTGTAAATGGCAGACGGCCAACATAATAAAATGACTGTTGCTTTTCTTTTCCTGCAAAATTTGGCAATCGTGTTCAAAGATTGATTTTTTTTAAAAGACTACTTTATAAGTCTAGACATGTGTTTTTTAACAACTTTAAAATTTGGCATGAAAACTATTATGTCCTTTTGTGACCCGTTTCCTTATCGTTTTAGTCTTTTTCTGTCTTTTTGGTGCGGCACTAACACTGCAATGAACCGAGGTCACTGTGTGCTGGAAAAACAGCCGTCTAAGAGAGACACAATCAAGGCCGCAGTTTCGTCAAAGCACTTTGTGTGTGGAAAAAGAAAAGAAAAAAAAAAAGAGCGCGAGAGAACAGGATATATATCTATCTATCGTTACAGACTCGGTACTGATATGCATCTTCTGTGGAAGATTTAGTTCTCCTGGCAAAAAAAAAAGAACATCCAGTTCTTCTTCCATCTCCCCAAATAACATTAGATAAAATAAAGTACCTATTTGCATCCTTTATAAAAGAAGCTCTTTGGAAAATCGAATAAAAAAACGTGCAAATTAGAAAATGGGGCGATGCTTCAGCCGATGCTGAGCATCTCCTGCGAGTTCTTAGTGTACTTGACGCCTCTGTCGGGCGGGAGGTCAATCCGGACTGACAGACTGGCGTCGGGGCGCTCCGTTTCCTCACGGGGGCGGCGGGGGTCTTTGGAATTTGTTTCGGGGTCGGGGCGTGCCGCCGTCTGGATCCCGCTCATGTTTGAGATGTTCCTACGAGGGTCTTTGGCAGTGAGCCGGTCCAACTGCCGCCCCACTTGCACCGGGCTGGGAAAGATCGTGCCTTGACACGCCCGGTAGAAATATCTGTAACACACACGATTATCGGGAGCCCACATATTTGGATTATTTAAGAAATACTTTTGAATGATTTAAACTGAAGTGATTCGTTACTCTTTCTGCATTATTGAGTAAGCACCGTCACATCAAAGTCACAAGAATAAGCTCGCAGTTAATGTTAGCACACGTACCTGGGCAGCAGCGCCACTGCCGGCGTGATGAGGCAGAGTAGGTAGAATGAGGGGTCCTGCAGCAGTCTCTGCATGGTCCAGTAAGGGTTGGAGGGCGAGTAGCAGGTGGGGCATGAGGCGTTGTAGCACAGCGCCACCGTGAAGAACAGAACCACGCTGAAGCAGATAGACAGCCAGTTCATCCATGTCTGAAACAAGAAGTGTCGCTTAGATAATATGCACAGTCTGTCTTTGAAGGACACCTGGGGAAAAAACCCTGGATGGTCTGAGGTTTCTCACCCAGGTTTTGGTCTCCACCCCCAAATGCAGCAGAATGGTGAAAACAGCGATGGTTGTGACGGGGGTCCCCCATGTAAACAGGTCGACGTCGGAGTCGGCGTAGGCCTGAGGAGGAAAGGAGCCGAGTTACGAGGCAGGACCGGACGGAAATGAAGAAATGACACCGGAGGGGGGCACACTCACAAAATAAGGAATGAAGAAGCAGATGAGACTTTGGTAGAAAGCGTCGATCATGTTCATCCAGAACATGTATGGCTTGTATTCCTTTCAAGTGGCCATCCAAAGAAATGTTCAAATTTGAATTTTTAACGTTTCAACAGAGGGGGGGGAAAAAAGTGACGCAAACCTGCCCACCTCCGAGTTCTGTCCATTAATGTAAAGCTGAGGTAGTTGTTGCAGCGTCTCGGCCGACACGTCCTTGTCCAGCGTGCCGGTGACGAGTTGCGGGAAGGCGGAAAACATCAAGTTGAAGAAGATCAGATACCACTGGTCGATCATGGCCGAGCCTGAGAAACCGCAGTAGAACTGATACCAGAAGATGAGCGCCACGAACATCTGCGGGGGAGGGCGGAGGTTATTCTTTGTCAACTGCCAAGACGGAGTACGTGAGGCCGCGGCGACGTACGACGTTCTTGTAGAAGAAGTAAAGAATCATGTTGGCCAAGCGCGAGTAGCACCAATGCCCGTGGACCAGCAGCAGCTTCTGGAGGTAACGGAAACGCGGCATGGCAAAATCGCTCGCCATCACAGCCTGCCAGACAACAAGAGACGCAAGTCAGCCGTAAGGCCTACGCCGTAATTGGTTGCTAAGCCTCGGCGGCGCGGTCAAGCGTTAGCGGCCTTGGTAGCGCAGCTCTCCTGGCTTACTGCTGATCTCCAATAAACGGCGTCTCCACGGGTTCATCGGAAGGCGATAGCGAGCGGGGCTCCCGCCTGTGAAATGTGCATCTCAGCACACGTGGGAGTGAGCAGCGCTCCCTTTAAGAGAGCCCGTGGCTAACGGTGATTAATCTCGCGCGCTTACACCCCCACCCCCTTCCTCCCGCCACTGTTACAGATGGGAGTCTTTAACAGATGTGCTACGCCCGCCAGTTAATTGGGACTCTCCGTTATCGCCGTGCGAGATCATCACTACCACCTTCCTGGAAAGGCGAGCTAAGCGGGAATAGGCGGCCGCTGGTGACGAGGACGCCGACTGTGACCTTGGTGTGATATCAGCATGGATGCTGTGAACGAGCAGGGACCATATAAAGATGGCCGCCAGGTTTGCGAAAAACAGCCATTAAAGGCGACTGGAAATAATTCACCGCCAAAAATCTTTTTTTCCATTCTTTGCTAGATGTGTTGCTTCACCTAAAAAAAGAGTGTCAGAAAAACTCACCTGCATGCCCTCCTGGCCCGATATGCCCACGCCGACGTCAGCAACCTGGATCATACTGACATCATTGGCTCCGTCGCCTGAGGGAAACAAACAAAAAAACAAAAACAATTCTGACTTCCTTTTTGACATGGCTTTTGGTGGCGACTTTATTTGTCATGTCACTTCTTTGTACCTATGGCCAGCGTCATGACTTTGAGCTTATTGCGCACCAGCTTGACCACCATGCTCTTCTGCAGCGGCGTGGAGCGGCAGCACAGCACCGAGCGACAGCTGCGCGCCACCGCCAGGAACTTATCCTCCAGGCTGCGGTCCAGGGCGTAGGCCAGGGTACGCCCGTCGATCACCAGGCCCAGCCGGTGCACGGCGGCGTGGGAGGCCGACGACCAGTTGGTCGGGGGAGGATCCGGATAGATGTGGAAGTGGGCCAAGTCGCCTTGGAAGGCCTTGGGCGAGCCGCAAAGGAATTTGGCCTGGATGTAGTGGAGACTCTCCTCCAGGAGCAGGGAACAGGCCTCCTGGTTCATCAGAGACAGGCATGGTCAGGATCAAAAGATGAAGCAACTCACCTGCTTCACATCTGGGAGACATCGGACTTTCTGCCATTGCTTCATCTTTAGTTTTTTTTTTTTTTAAGACTTGATTTTTCTGCATTTCACTTTGTTTCAGTGTGTTACAAAATAGGCTTTGCTCACCATGGAGTCGGCATTGAGAGTCAAGATCTCCTCCTCGGGGTCCAGCAGCTTGCAGGCGTAGGCGATGTTGACGGCCGTTTCCTGTTTGTCGCCCGTCAGCACCCAAATCTGCAGGCCGGCCTTACGCAAGGCGTCGATGGTTTCGGGCACGCCGTCCTGCAGCCGGTCCTCGATTCCCGTCGCACCTGTGAGGAAAAATATTGTGGATTCCCAAATCAGCGGGTTTTCTTCCAATGTTTTAAAATAATTTTATTTTGGGAATGTTTTTTGTACTGAGAATTAGTTTACCCAGGAGCTGGAGGTTGGTCTCCAGACGCAAGGCCGACTCAAAGAGCAGCTCCTCTCGACCCTGGATGGCCGTCTCCGCCTCTAGGTGGCGCTGCAGCCAGCAGGCATACTCCTCCTTGCTCAGAACCTGTGGTGAAGGGCATAATTCAGCCATGTGGTGTCGTGACACAGATTGTGGGTGAGTCATGAAGAATGGTTGAAAAGTGGATCTTGAATGACTTTGCCCCAATTACCTTTTTGGCAATGCAAAGCGTGCGTAGGCCGTCAGCGGCGTACTGGTTCAGGTAGTTCTGCGTCCTGTAGATGATTTTTTTCTGCCGTTTTCCCCTGGAGTTACCTTGGAAACACACACGGCACAACAGGGAAGAGAAGGAAGACGCTGATGAGATTGGCGGAAGAGCCTTGACACGTCGGCGACGCGTTTGGATGCCCACCAACGCCATCTGCGTTTGCACCTCCAACGCTAGCCCAACTTATAAGCGTCAAGAGAGTCCTGTCACATTTTTTTTAATTAAAAAAAAAAAAATGTTGCTCGTGAGCACAAACTTTGACCCTTTTCTGCTTCAACTGCTGATCTTGCTTCACGGTACAAAACACCCGACAAGGTTTTCTCTCAATTACTTTCTAAGCGGGTTTAATATGATCCAATATAGTGTGTTTCCCCCGTGGAGAAGCGCACATGATCGCTAGTCTCGTGTCTCGCGGCCAAACAACGAAAGAGGTTGCCAGGCGCTAATGTAATAACAGCACAACCTCATAGGGAATGATGAGCACACTCTCGTTATCTTTATTAACTTTGGTCTAAATGTTTTCTTGAAAATATTTAGACAACCTTTACCAGAGTGTAGAAAGGAGAACGACAGGGTATATATTTGCCAAACAGGAAGATGCACAATTTTTAAAATTGGGCCTGTAAATGTCGATGAGTACTTTTGATGACGTCACAGCGTACGCTCGGCAAGCAGTACGCTGACGCTGAACAACTTCCCGGTTGTGTGAATGGAGCCATTGTGAAAGCCGGGTTCGCCTGGCCATGAGCTTGCACTGGCTCTGCCCCTCTGATTGGCTAGCAGCACAGTAGTCAGTGTTGTGCCTCTGGATGGCGGGAGAACCTCTGGCGGCGAGAGACGCCCCGAGCTTTTTATTGAAGGAGAAAATGATGCAACCCGGCCGCTGCTGCACATCGACCAAAACGGGAGGTGTGTCCGAAAAATGACAGGACTGGCGCTACCCACAAAATAGCTCAAACCCAAACTAAACATTTCGAGTTTACCTTCGAAGAGCTGAGGCAGGACAACTCGTGGCTGCTTCGCCATGACAAAATTTATATTTTCATTTGGATAGGTTAGGCATAACGTGGGAATGGGGAATTTATAGCTTGCGTTTTGCTTGACATGTTTTTTATTAATTTATGGCTCCAGTTGCAGTAGTTTGATATTGCATTATAACACGGGCGTGTTTGCCAGTGATTGTCAAATGGCATGCTGGGAGGTGGCCAAGCCTTCTGTGCAAGCGCATGTGAGGTTGCTTTTGTATGCCTGGAAAAATAACATCCTCAACAGGACCATAAATACAACAATGATTTGACACCGCAGAGGGGAAATGAACTGCGCAAGCAGCTTGTGGATTTGTTATTGTTTTTTTTCTTTCTTTTAGGTTCAAGGTATGCAAGCAGCAAGTCAACCAGCAGCTTATAAAGCACAAAAATAAGTTTGTCCTACCTGCGTTGGGGGATTTAATGAGGTCCATGATGACAGAGTCGGCGCCTTTGGTGTAGACGGTGATCTGTTCTGTGAGCGGGTGCTTCACCACCACCGACATGCGCTTCCTGGTGGAGTCGAAGCCCAAAGTGTGCAGCAGCTCAAAGTTCAGCTTCCCCAGGTGGGGCAGATCCACCGTGGTTTGGTCCGGGAGCCGTCCCACCAGGGAGCACTTGTAGGCCCTGGCGGCGTAGACCAGCGCCGCTTCGTCCGGCGACTCGGCCTCGTAGCGCAGGTCCGCGCCCGCCGCGTTTTTGAGTTGACCGTCGTGGGTGGGAGACGAGGGGCTGAAGGCCGTTGCCACTGCCGCCGCCGCCTCCTCGTCCAGCTTGGTGAGGGTGCTCTCGGCCGAAGGGGACGACAGCAGGCTGGAGCAGCCCTTGTTGGAAGAGCGGTTGGTGACGAGACTCGAAGAACTGCTGCTGTTGGAACCCGAGGTCAGGCGGCTCGGCGTGAAGCGTTTGATGAAATCTTCGATGGTTTTGACCGGGGATTTAAGCTCGAAGCGCATACGGACCTGGACGACACACACGGGGGTAAAGTCAAGGTCATGCTCCACCCATATTAGATGATGTGGGGCAAAAAAAGCTGAGCAATTTAGCTTTGCCCATCTGTCTAGGATACCTGAAATAGCTGCTACAAACCAAAATGGAGGATTTTGCGTCATACATACAATAGTTGGTGCCATGGAACATTTGCATATAACCTTTTTTTGTTAGCTGCTTTCCCCCCTCGAGGCAGCATAGTACAATAGTGGAGCCGAGCGACTGAGCGTGCGGCCTGCTGGCATCCAGCCTTATCGCAGGCGTGCATCTTGAACCTATAAATCATTCGGTCGAAAGCCACAAGGGCGTGCTAGCAAAAAAGGTGAACAATCACAGTGGCAAAAAAAAAAAAAAAGAACAAAGCAAGCAAAGAAATACGTGCAGGCGAAATTTCCACATGAAACTGATGAGATGGTAACTGAAGCTAACACGCTAACAGAATGCGCTATCACGAGGAGACACCTGCGGAGGTTCGTTACCGTGTGCCGAGGCTGGTCGGGGGAGGACACCACCACCGTGTTGCAGAGGGTCAGCGCGATGAAGAAATCCATAATGTCGCCAAGGTCGGACGGCAGCTGCGACATGGGCTGGCTGTGGAAGCGCATGAAGTCCATCTGACTGGCGCATTCATTGACTTTGTCCATCAGCTGAGGGTCAGGTGTGATGTCCTTCTCCTGCAGGCACGAGGGGAACCAACTGAGTGGGGGAGCAGATGGCCGGGGAGAACCGTGCGAGAAAACAGGGGGGGTCGGCCATTGAGAAGGATGATGGATAGTGGGAGGAACAACTTTAGAGGACACGAAAGTAGGGGACAAAGTGAAAGACAATGGAGGTGAGTGACTGAAGGAGAGTGAACAGACAGACCATGGGACTGCTGAAGGCCGTGTGTTTGGACAGGATGCTGGCCCTCTTGGCCTCGGCCCTGCTGCCCGTCCTACGGTGGGACTTGGTGCTGTGGGAGCGCAGCACCACCTTGATGCTGTGGTGGCTGCCCACGCTGTCTCGCCTGGGCAGCGTCCCACCGCGGGACGGACATTCCTCCTCCTCCGAGTCCATCTCCTGGTACATGGCGAGTCTTCTCGCTGGAGGTCAACACAGATCATTCACTATGATGTCACTCCAGAGTAGATGCTTTGTAAAAATGATTATTCTCACCGTTGGCGTCGTGCGAGTACTCCACGCCCGCCACGGTGCAGCGGCGGAACACCATCTTGTTATCCGTGAGCGTGCCGGTCTTGTCGGAGAAGATGTACTGCATCTGCCCGAGGTCCTCGGTGATGTTGAGGGCGCGACACTGCAGGTGCGAGTCGCTCTCCTCGTCGTACAGCTCGGCGTCCTGGTGGATGAAGTATACCTGGCAGATCTTCACGATTTCGATGGACACGAACAGCGAGATGGGGATCAGCACCTGGGCGGGGAAAAAAAACAAAACAGATTTTGTTGGCTAAAAGGGCTTAAAGTAAAAACTGAATCAAGATGCTAGCTGAATGCTAAATATGCTAAGCGTGACGAACAAGCTTAGCAAAGGCAGCTGGCAACTCTTCCTGTCCCTTGAACGTCAACACAAAGTCATGTGCTGTTACAAAGTGCGTCAAGAAATGTCAGAGCGGCAGGGGAACCCCCCCCCAACCCCCTTCCACCAATATTTGTTTGCGCAAACTGACACCAACTTCACATCTGACCAGCTCAGGGTGACATTTTTGTTTTGTTGATGTCAGCAATTTGTCAAACAGAAATAAATCAATGCAGCCTGACCCGTAAAAAGAAACATTATAAAGAGCCATGGTGAAGTGTTGAAGATACAGACTGCTACATTAGCACCTTTCGCTAACTTGTCGACAAACGTTGTTCGGGTCAAGTCAGCTACGCTAGCTTCTCATCCTCAGGGAACAAAAGGTAAGCCGATGATTCAAACCTGTAAGACGATAATCATGGTGAGGAAAAGATAGATGGCCGACAAGACGGGCGACAAGTCCGTGCCCTCCGGACTGAGGACGTCAAAAATGGGCCTCTTGTCACCGTACTGAAACATCCACAGCCCGTGACCTGTGGTATAAGAAAGAAAGAAAAAAAAAACCCCCCGTCACAAACACCACCAACTTTGGTTTGAGTGTGTATGCATTGCGGCGGTACGCACCAACGGCCGCGAAGGAGCACATGACCAGCAGGATGATGACGCACCAGAAGACGTCCACATTCATCTGTCTCTCCAGTTTGCTGCGCTTGTAGCGCGGCCCGTTGTTGTTGAGCATGGCTTTGGTCTCGTGACCTGTGGACACGCACCGTCTCAGGCTCGGTCGCGTAGGTCCGGTCATTGCGAGGGGTCGCCGCTCACCTGCGTAAATGACGATGCCCACCGCCTCCTCCGTGTTGCGGATGGTGCAGCCCCTCAGCAGCAGGTTGTCTTTGTAAAGCGCGTCTCGTCGGCCGCTCCGGTGGATACTGCCAAAACGAATCAAGTAAAAAATATGGTACTAAAAGGTTGACAGAGGCAGCGGGAACATTACATCATCAGCCAAATATGCAACACAGCCGATTTGTCAGTTCTGAAATTTTCCAGGAAAATGGGACAATTTGGGCTTAAAAAAGAAAAATGACCGATGGCCCGCTCAACGTGAAGATTTATGGATTTTACACCGCCGTGGCAGAATGTCATAGAAGACGGGAACCATTTATAGCGCCCAATACCTCCCACTCAATTACCTACAAACCGTGGCGGCCGCTCCAAGGAGAGAGAGAGAGAGAGAGCCCTTATCTCAGCGCAAATTCCTCAAGAAAGCCGAGTCTAATTGGCCCGTGACGACCTTCACACGACGTTCTTTGTGGATCACAACACAAAACATAATTCACTAAGCTAACGAGTTACAATACTCACATGTAGCCTCGGAATCGGTTCAAGTCGTTGTTGGGCTTCTCGCACTCGATGACGCTGTCGTACTTGGACGGGTCGAAGTCGCAGACCTGCGCCACGGCCACTTCATTAGGCACACCGTGTCTCACGCCGGCGACGGGAAGCGACGCGGGCTCACCAGGTCGTAGAAGCTGCGCACCACCTGGCGCTGCTTGAGGTTGGTCTCGCCGTCCAAGGTGGCCGTCTCGATGTGGCACAGGCGGTCGGGGTCGCTGGAGCTCAGCAGCAGGACGTCGGCCGGCAGGATTTCGTTGCAGCGGAGACGGATAAAATCGCCCACGTGGACTTCCTTCCAGAACTTCTCCACATAGCGCCGCTCTATCCTGGTGACCAAAAGAAAATGTTAAAATCCGGCATCAGCGTACGTCTTTGTATCACAAGGTTGAAGGGAGAATAAACTCGGCGTTTCTATTTTTAGCCTTCAAAAAAAAAAAAAAAGTTCACGCAGCTCTGAGAAGAATTCAGATATGCTGATTTCATGGTTCCTTACAAGAATGAGGGCATGTTATGAAATAAAAACATTATGTAGCTCGACCACTAGCCCAAAGTGCTAAACAACGGCCCAGATGTGAAAGGAACAACTTTTTGGATTGTATTCTTTAAACAAGCCCGACAGTTGCTCATTGGAAATCCCACACAGAAATTCAGCCGTTCACATTTTGTGTTGATTGTATTCTTTGAGGAAGGCGATCTTAGCGTTGCCCTCAGCTGAGAAAAATGCAGCGTGACTAATGAATTTACACTTGTTGATCAGCAGAGCACATGACTTTTGTCGTCTTTGACCGACCGCACTCCACACAAGTTACGTTGATTTGTCATGTTTGTTGTAGCGACAAAAAATCTTCAACACAATACAAAAATATTCACTGATATCTATTATTTATCCTCCGAAGATTTTTTTTCCAAGTGCAATATTTTAGGGTTCAAACAGAGTTCACGGCAAAACCAGCCCGGTCCAAAAGCCAAAGCCAGAGGTTGTTTGGTTTACACTAGAGTTCAACCAACAAGAGCCAAGTGATTACTCATTGTAAACTTCTCCGGATGCCTCAAGTCTACGTTTACTCACAACCCCCGCCGGGCCAAATCCCTCAAAGGGGAGGATGAGGGCAAACATCAATGCTTGCATTATCTAAATTTGTTGTAAATATTAGCGTTTCGGGACACAAGCGGGTATTTCCTGCCACGTATGCGCTGGCATCACCTGGATAGAGTTGAATGCAAGAAGTACGTCACTTAAGGCTCCAAAAAAGTAAAATACACAGAGAGAGCCTTTTGACTGCTGTGAATTATGCTCTGTATAAGCGCCACAGCCGAGCTTTTCATTAGGGCGGGAACGGCCCACAAATACAGGCACAGGATGCCTGAGGACACCGGACACTTTCTTAGGGACACACAATACTGACTCTACAAAGCTACGGCTCGATTTTGCTGCATATTCTTACTTGATGTGGAAATTGTTTCAGCCCAGTTTTGCAAATTCATGGAGTCATGAACATGTATTATGGATCTGACTTCAAAGACTGGACAGTTCTGTCTTTTGTCACAAAGGTATAAACTGACTTTCAAATGATCAGTCATTGATACAAATGTAATGTATTGAAAGTAGCAGTGGTATCGATTACTTGGTATCGGTATCAGTGAGCACGCGAGAGCCTGTTTGAGTACTGGAGGTCTGAAAGAAAGTGTCATTAAACATCTCAAATGGATATTAAATTGAAGTCTTCATGTTAGAAAAACAGTTTGTTGATGATCTTTAGCGAAGTGTTGTCAACTTTCCAAACAGTGTTTTTGCGTTACTCGCCTGCTGTAGACAAGACAGTCCATGTGGTTGATCTCCGTGTCGGACCTGTGTCTCCGGTAGTCCTCCCACAGGTCCTTGATGGCCGTGACCGACAGGATGAAGACCACCGGGGCCAGGGCGAGCTCGGGTTGGAAGGCGTTGACCACTGGCACGAAGTTGAGCAGCGCGATGAAGACAAAGTAAACATTGGCGAAGCGGTGGAACTGCTCGAAGAGATTCTTGGGCAGGAAGGACAGCACGGTGTACTTGGTGGTCTTGATTTTGTTGTCGGCGTAGTGTCGGTTGGGGCTGTCGTTGTCCTCCTCGCCGAGGATGTTGGCATGGACGCAGCGGGTTTTGCCCTCTTTTTTGCTCTTTTTCTTCTTCCGCGGCCCCAGTTTGACTTTGGAGGCTTCTTCGCGGCTCGCCATGGCCGACGAAGACTTCTTTTGGGGAAGGGGTGGGGAAGAGACGCCACAACTTTTCTCTGGCACGGCGGGGAGAAACAGTTCGAGCGAACCGCTAGGTGATCATTCTTTTCCCCTCCCTGGTTCGGCGTTTCAGTTTCCTTACGAAAGCAGTTCCTTTTCATCCATGTCTTCACTCCGCCCGCCCGGAGGACAACTTTTAGCTTGTTTGGGGCTTGTCTCTTTTTTTTTCCACTTCGGAAAGGATGCTGATTTTGGCCCGCCCCGGCTTGCCGATCTACAAGTTACCTGGATGTGGCACACTAGCTAGCATAAGCATTAGATTACAACGAGCTAAGCAGCTAGCGTTATCTTGTGTAGATCGACACTCTTGGCTGGAAACGTGAGACTCAAGACCTGCCACCCGCCCCGGAGCCCAGCCCCGCTGCTCCCGCGACTGCCACGCGGTATTCCCGGAGTTATGTTCCTGTCCTGTCCACAGGAAGTTAGCGGGCTGGGTAACAGGAGCTCATTTTAAAATAAAGGATTGATCTCTCAGAACAAAATGGTAATTGAATTCGTGGGGGAAGTGGTCGTATTTCAAAGCACCCCAATAGGAAATACGTACATCAATGCCTTGAGATACAAGGGATCCGACTTACGAGTATTTCTGACAGGAGTCGATTGCTTTGATAGCAAAAGTTCTGTATACAAATGCTGTATCGTGGCAATGGATACTACGCAACTGACTTCACAGGAGTGCTTTAGGAATAGTTTGTTGCTACTCCCAGTAAAGGTCTACTGTCAAAACAAACAAAACGAAGGGATGGTCAACTGGTGCCTTGCAGGCCACACGCGGCCACAGTCTAAGCAGCCCGGGTCGCAGCCTGCTTCCCGAAACACATTGGAAAGAAAAAAAAATAGTCTGCTGGCATCGATCCATCAAATAAAGCTCGACTATTTCAGGTATTTCACCAATATGCAACAACGCCGTGTTGTAATAATGCAGCCAGATGCAGTTGGAAGTTATCACAAAAAGACAACATGAAATAAATTCAATAAAGCCATTAGATTCTAAAAAGCCATAATACTTTCCAAGGCCTGAGCCGTCAAATGTGAATCCAAAAGAAATACAAATAATAAAATAGATGAGTTCTTGTTGGCGTGGAGAAGAATTCCAACTATCCTCAAGATGGATGAGTGAGCAGTGAGGTGAATTGGAGGTAGCATTCTGGCCTTGAAAAGCTAGGAAGAGAAAGAAAATACTCATGTTGCAGTAAAAAATGATAGGATTACAGAAGAAAAAGAAGAGTCTTCTGGGAATAGGGGAATACAATTTCACAAATTAGAATTTAGATTGCAAATGTAGGTCAGTGCTTCCAATAGTGTTTAAGCTCTTGCTTGAATATTCTATTGAGGGCAAAGACATTACTATTTAATTCCAATATCAATGGAATTGAAAAACTTTTGAAGCATTTGTGTTATTTCGATACATGGTGAAAAGGAAATGGTAATATTAAATGGCCAAAAAGGTGGAAACCCGTAATAACATTTAGTCAAAGAAATAAACCACTATATTTTGCCAACAGTAATATCACGATGCTAAATGTTAGCTCAGGGGACCACTGTAAAGCTCCTAATGATATTGGGAGTGAAATGATTGTCTAATAACTTCCAATAAGCGCTGATGATGACGAGGCCGTGAGGGGAGATTGATGTTTGCCGCTCGTAATCATGAATAGAATACATTAATGTTTCACTGTATGCATAATCAGATTGGAATGCATATACTGAATAGCTGTAATATCCACCGAGGTCTAATCAAAGTATGCAGTGTGGCCCATTATTTCTCTGCCACTTTTCTAGCTAATTAACTTGTGCTTACAGTGACGCCGAGTGGCCATAAAGGAGATTGCAGCTTACAATATTTTTACAGACGCGAGTTTTATCGGCGTGATTAAGTACAGTAGTTCAATTTAAATCCCACGATACAAAATAAATTATAGACACAAATTCGGGAATTTAATAATAGTCCCTAATAAATAACAAATCAAACTCGTCCTGGTTCGTGGGTAGGGGAGGGGGCAAGGGTGTTGAGGGTCTGCGCGACCGCGTTGCATGTCGGGATAATGTCACGCACGCTCTGACAAGATGGTAGAGATTTTTGTTGTGATTTGTTAAATAGCTCACCTTGAAGTTGTTGTCACTTTTTACCACTGTACATTTACTGACGCAGAGATAAGTTTGTTTTGTTTCAAAAACGTAGCGACGAAAATAAACAGTGAGTGGACGGCATGCCTCTAAATGTGTGTTTCTGCAGCGTCACGGACACACAAGCGCACTTATTGCCTGCTCACGTTTAACAATCACTGTGTCATTGCTTGTTTGTGTTTACATGTATGTGTCAAACTATTGTGAACGCTTTGTTACTTTTGACATTTTTCGGCGTGCCGGCAGAAAGTCAGCTAGAAATGGCAACTTGTCCGCGTGACGTCACGGCTTGGCATGTTGTTGAAGTGTGTAAACAATAAACATTTGTTATAAACCGTTTTAGGGCCTAGACTTTATTACCCTTACAGTTTGTTTGTGGCCTATTTTATTGATATCTCAAGATATTGTTCCCCTAAATGATGTCATCTGGTAGAAACAAATTTTGAGTCTAGAATGAAAACCATTTCCCCAAAACTATGATTCAATATAGTAAATAATTAGGATTTAGAAAGTGTTGTTTTCATGGGTCTCAGTCGATCAAAAGTGGCCACAATAAAGCCAAAAGTTACCATTCTTTTAACAGTACATTATTGATCGATTGAAAATGATTAACTTAAATAAGGACAACCCTAGACTAAAATCCCCACCCTTGGAAAGTTTCATTGCATTTGTATCTAGAGGTGGCCTGGATACCAAATAGACAGCGCAGCCAGCCAATGGAACGTATTAGATGTAATTTTCCTTTCAGGGGTTTTTGTCCTCTGGACCTGTGGAAGGTTTCATAATCCATCCGAATGTAAGTCAGTTCACATTGCATCACATTGAAATTAAAGTGGCTCTTCTTAATAAACAGAGTTACGCAACTCAGACTAACTGTGGTGCAATTTTTTTTGGGCCACAGGAACAGATCAGAAGCAAAGAATCTCATCGAGCGCTATTTTCGGCAGCTAACTGACGGCTGCGGTCATGACGACTGCGACAACGAATTGTGCGCCTCTTGTAGCCGTTTCCGACCGCTGGATAAAAACGCGGCGGCGGTCCGAGCGTTGGAACTGTGCAAGATCAACGCCAGACTGTGCCGTCTCAGAACTTCACTGACAGAATCTGAACTTCAGGCTCTGGATCTCAAGGAAGACTTCTCAGGTGGGGCTGATTTGGAGTTTTCAACAAATTTGGAGAAAACGATTCTGTTTAAATGTTCAGAATGGAACCACTTCTGCCTCAATTTGGAAAAAGTATTTTCCGCTTGTTCATTTTGTTCCAGATGTCCATTACCTCACAGAGAACACAATTTGTATGATTATAAGCGTGTGCGAAGAGGAGGACGACTACTCCGCCCTCATCCGCGTCGTTGGCCGGGTGTTTTCCAATGCCAGCGCCCTGACACAAAGTTTCCGTAAGAATGAAGCCGAGCGTTCCGAGCCGATTGGCGGGGCTTCCAGTCGGCCCGGTGCCGCCCTTGAGGTCACCGTGGACATCGACTCGGTGCGACGCGTCTACGAGCGACTTCGGGCTATCGACCAGGCCGAGTCGGCTCTGCTCAATGCGCTAGTCTCCCTCGCTCCCAACATGGAGCTGGACCTGGAGTACCTGGACGTGTACGAGACCAATCCGGACTACCTGAACATCTTTGTCATCCTGATGGAGAACGACAACCTGCACAGTCCCGAGTACCTGGACCTGGCGCTGCCGCAGTTGTGCAAAGCCATGAGCAAGCTGCCGCTAGCCGCCCTGACCCGGCTTTGCAAGCTGTGGTCCGGCTGTGAGGTCCAGCACATCCGCCGGATTATGGAGACCTTCCAGCAGCTCATCACCTACACCGTGGTGAGCCGAGAGTACGACGGCGAGCACCTGGTCAACGAAGACGAGACGGTGGTCGCCGCCTGCAAGTGTCTGAAGGTCGTCTTCTACGCCAGCATGGCAGGCGGCGACGTGGACACGGAACACAACGACGATGACGACGGCGACGCGGCCGATTCGGACGAGCTCACCCTGCACGAGCTTCTGGGCGAGGAGCGGCTCTACAAGAAGGCTCCTCCGGTGGATTTACTGGAGAAAGAACTCGGGGTCCGTCCGATCGACTGCAGGAAGCCCCTCATCCCTTTCGAGGACTTTGTCAACGAGTCTCTGAACGACGTGGTGGAGATGGACAAGGACTTCACCTTCTTCAAAGTGGATGCGGAAACCAAGTTCTCCTTCCAGACCAGCCCCTTCGTTCTCAGCGTCTTCACCAAGAACCAGGGGCTGTACTACGACAACCGGATCAGGATGTACAGCGAGCGGCGCCTCACCGCCCTCTACGGCGCCGCCCAGGGACAGCAGCCCAGCCCTTACCTCAAGCTCAAAGTGCGGCGAGATCACATCATCGACGACGCGCTCGTCAGGGTGAGTCGCTGACGATTGCAATTTGTTCTCCTGTTGAAAGATCGTTTGAATTTGTATCCCAGCGGAAGTTAATCAAAGGCTTACCGTTTTCCTTTGACGCAGCTGGAGATGATCTCCATGGAGAACCCGTCTGACCTGAAGAAGCAACTCTTTGTCGAGTTCGAGGGCGAGCAAGGCGTGGATGAGGGCGGCGTCTCCAAGGAGTTCTTCCAGTTGGTCCTGGAGGAAATCTTCAATCCCGACATCGGTGAGATGCCCTCTTCTGACGATCCAGTTCAGGAAGACTAATTCGACTCGCCCGTACAGGAATGTTCACCTATGACAAGGACACCGGGCTCTTCTGGTTCAACTCGTCCTCCCTGGAGAACGAAGCCCAGTACACACTGGTGGGCATCGTGCTCGGCCTCGCCATCTACAACAACTGCATCCTGGACGTGCACTTTCCCATGGTGGTCTACAGGAAGCTCATGGGCAAGAGGGGCACCTTCCGCGACCTCCCTGACTCGCATCCGGTATGGCCCGCCTGCGCTTTACTCTCAATTTGGAGTCTTACATACAGTGATGTTTTCGTCACAGGTTCTTTACCAGAGTCTGAAGGAGCTGCTGGACTACAGCGGCGACGTAGAGGCGGACATGGCGCTCACCTTCCAGATCTCCCACGCGGATCTTTTCGGAAGTCCCGTGACGCACGACTTGAAGGAGGATGCGCAAGACATCCCTGTTTCCAAAGAGAACAGACAGGCAAGGCCATTTGTTCGGCATTGAGAACCAAGCCAGAATTATTTGGTTAACACACACAACACACTTTTTTGGTAGGAGTTTGTGGACCTGTATGCCGACTACATCCTGAACACGAGCGTGGAGACGCAGTTCCAAGCGTTCAAGAAAGGTTTCCTCATGGTCACCAGCGAGTCCCCGATGAAATACTTGTTCAGGCCCGAGGAAGTGGAGTTGCTTATCTGTGGAAGCAGGGTGGGGGAAAGCACGTTTTCATGAGATCATTTTCTTTTTACAAACCGATGTTCTCACGCTCAAACAGAAACTTGACTTTGAGGCGCTGGAGAAGACGGTCGAATACGACGGCGGTTATAGCAAAGACACGCAAATTGTCAAGTACGTATTTGCGACGATTTCCTCAAGTACATTTGAACATATTTGTGAATCTTTTTTTCCATAGGGATTTTTGGGAAACGCTACACTCCTTCGGAGAGGAGCAGAAGAGGCTGTTCCTTCAATTCACCACCGGCACGGACAGAGCGCCTGTCGGCGGGCTCGGCAAGCTCAAAATGATTATCGCCAAAAACGGCTCAGATTCCGACAGGTACGAACCGGAATCGAAGGAATACGTCGTGATCCAAAGCATACCACATCACACGTTCTGTCTCCATCTTGTCTCGTAGGTTGCCAACGTCGCACACCTGTTTCAACGCTCTGCTCCTTCCGGAATATTCCTCCAAGGAGAAACTGCGGGAGAGACTCCTCAAGGCCATCACTTATGCCAAAGGCTTCGGAATGCTGTGACGCTTCTGCCCGCCAGATTTTGTTTTGGGGGTAGCAACCAAGAAAGAAAAAGAGATGTTTGTTTGTAATGAAATGTTAAGGGAAGTACATATGCAAAAAGTCCAAGTAAGCAAAAAAAGAAAAAAATCCAGGTCAAATTTCTGAGGTGAATAAATGTGTGAGTGAAATTTCAGTGTTGCAAATAAGATTAACTATATTGCAAATATAATAAAAAGGTAAGAAAATCACTTTTTTTTTTAACTCCAGCCTGTGGGCTGTCCTTGCCGCAACAGCCACTAGAGGGCGCCCCATTACAACGCATGAAAGCCACATCCAAAGTGAGCCATTATGACACTTTCCAGTCATTCAAGACTTCTCGTACTGTATTCATTCCATGTTAATAATCAACACACATAGGGCTAATTTATGGCCATTTAAAGACAACAAAAAACCTTGTGTCCTGCTGAAAAATGTCTCTTATAATGATCAATACCTATTCGTTTTAAACCTTAAAAAACATGTCTATTAACCAGCTTCCCGAACATTTTCACAAGAGTCATAATAGTTATCATTAATTTAGCCTTTTTCCCCCCAAATTGCTTTAAACGCGCACGCATAAATCTATTCGAATTCTGCAGCCCGGTCCACAAACATGATGTCGATCAGAACCGAAAGGGGGGGGGGGGGGGATACACGCAACGAGAGAGAGAGAGAGAGAGAGAGGGCGAGAAGTGATGCTGATATCTTCACTCAGCATAGAGGATGCGATCGGTCACATCCTTGCAATTTATCGGCACACGCGGAACCCAATGTGACAATGAGATGCCGATCAATGCATCCCACCTCGCCACAAAAACGACGCCCAAAGTAACTCTCAGGTAGCGCCTCTTTGGAAACCTTTCCGATGCAGAACTCCGCACCAGCGCACTCCGGGATGGTGAGCCACTGTCAGCCGACCTTCGGTAACTTCGCGGCCGCGCACGGCGTCGCTCGAGCGGACACGTGGGCGCGGCGCGCCGGCTTCGGTGGGGGGCACGTTTACCAGCACCACCAGCACCACCAGCACCACCAGCAGGTGGACACGAAGCGAGCGGGCGACACCCCGGGTGTAAAAGCGCATGTGGCTGCCAAAGCTCCGCGATCCTGCTTCACGTTCCCTCCGATGCAAGGTAGGAAAGTAGTACTTGCGTTCAAAAATTCTCGGGTAAAAGTAGAAATACTGTAAAAGTTCAAATGTACTAACTGAAATGAATCTCGGCTCCCTCCTATATTCAAAAAATATGCATGTTAAGTCAATTAATATTGTCCCATACGGGTCGATGTCCCCCCCCCCCAAAAAAAAAATACAAAATCAGTGATGTTGAATATTTTTAACACAAGGTAGGTGCAGAAAATGTTAACTATAAGCAGCCTATGATTTACTGTAAATTTACACTTTATCTCCTATAAAATATTGTAAATTTGACTAAAATAGCTAACATACTTTAAATCTGCTCTCGAAAGAATTTTACACTTGTGTTTCCTCGAATCAGACTTTCAAGAAAAAAAAGAAGCTGTTTTTAGTCTAAGACCACATCATCCCGCTATTAATTTATTCTAAGTGCTTAAAAAAATATAAAAGCTCTTTGCAGGATATAGCGCAGGTTACATCAATAATAAACACAAGCTCTTAAAAATGAAGCACTGCTATTGTTGTAAAGGCAGATGTAGTGACATAGGCTTGTCTAATGGATTACGTAGTTGTATCAAATAATCAAATAAGCCGCATCAAATAAAGTGCTATCCGAAATAGCGTTTGTATTTATTTTTATTTCAAAGCAATTTTGTGTAAATGGCCCTTTAGTGAGAAACTCTGAGACACCCCCCCACACACACACACACTGGCGTGCAACAGCAAAGAATATTTCGAGTTGAGAAAACAGTGAATAAAAATCATCATAATTCCGTGACCTTCACCGATGAAGGCCCCTCATAAGGTCTCCATGGGGGTGCGCAAATTCCCCAATAATTGACACATCATGATGCCAATAAAAAGCCATTTCCCGGTTGAGCCCCGCACATGTTGCACATACCAGCAATCACCAGTGACTACGGCCACCATTGGGTAAAGATGAAATTCTGGTTTGACAGACATGCCATATGGGCCGCCGTCCATTTTTTAGTAACGTGTCAAACGAAAATTGACAACTGACACAGCCTGTGGCGATTTTCAAGTTCAACATTTTAGTATCTGTGCCTTTGAATGTGTGTAGTTTAACAAGGCGGGGCCTCGCCTGGTGAGTGACATGGGCGTCAGGTTCGCAGCTAGCTGTTAAGTAGCTAACTTTTTTTCCCCCCGCTCCTTTTCTCGTTTTCTCAAACGGCGGTATTTTTTTGGGGTCAGGCTAGTCTTGTGGAAAGCCAGCATTCTGTGCACGCCGCTCCATCCCGAGAGAGGGGAGGTAATTACGCTGCCCTAAATCATGATTAGACAGAACAGACTTTTATATTAGCAGTCATCCTTGCAGCACGAAGGGGAGGATCAACGTATTTGATTGTTGTTTCTTCTTGCCAAACACAAACCATATGTCCTCTCGACGTGTCTCCGTGTTTATTACAAGAGCTACGGCGTCCCCCGGGCGCTCCGATCCGAGTGTCCGGCGCCCGGAATGAATCGTCCCATTGTCCCGCTGCCGCTTTTGAAGCGGAGCTCAATTGCGGATTACGACACACGTGCGTGTCCAGGTTGACTATTTTGGTTTACAAACACGTAAAGAAAAAATAAACCCGATTTATTTCCTTTTTTTAATGAATCTGTTGATGGAATTTTCCAATATGTTTGTCTTTTTGTGTTTTTCTGTGGAATTACACAACATTGCTTTGCCCAATACTAAGCTATAAATATTAGCGGTTGCGTTCCCCCCCCCCCCCGCAAAAGAATATCTGGTTTTGAGTGAAGCGTGTGTTCTCGCATCATTTGATACCTCGCTCGAATTTTTGTGGAAAATGTTCTGAGATGGAGCGGTGATTGGCTCACCTTTCTCTATCGGATACATTCCGCTCAGTCTGTCTATTGACTCAACTTATGAGCGGATGACTAATGGATCCTTTTTGGATTGGATCACTGTTGGCTTTTCCCATCTTGTGCCAGTTTACACTTCCTGTTTCCCATACACCATTATGATCACATCTCCTAAAATCATTTAAAAAATTCATTAAAAACCTCAAATGAAATATTAATGGACATTTTGCTGTCCTGGTGTGTATGCCATGGCCACCTGGGGGCAGTACAACAAAGAAAGACAGAGACACAGGAGCTTCTTAATAAGCCAGCAGCATTATTTGTTCTTTGCAGAGGATAAATAATATATGCTTGTGAATATTGTTAACGTGTCAAAGTCAGGTCACTCATATCTCAAGGAGTGTAACCAAAATAAAGTAGTGATTCTAAAAGTGTTTTGTGAGAAGGCTTCGCTTGGCCCAACTGCCAACCGCTACCTTCATATTCAAGTCAAAAATGAGCTCAGCAGACAAAATACTGCCTGGGAAGCGTGTTAAGAGTGCAAATGTTTGCAGCGTGTTGCGCTGATTCATAAAGGCTGAGGGTACGCTGATGATTCCTCAGCGGTATTCCCGTAAAAAAGCTCACGTCTGGCGAAGCAGACGAGGAGGGAATGCCGGGTAATGGAAGGAGTCAGAGCAGATGGCCA
Organism: Syngnathus acus; assembly: GCF_901709675.1. Taxonomy (NCBI): domain Eukaryota; kingdom Metazoa; phylum Chordata; class Actinopteri; order Syngnathiformes; family Syngnathidae; genus Syngnathus; species Syngnathus acus. The sequence continues at coordinate 2,356,949 of NC_051090.1, read as the reverse complement.
GAGAGGAAACACCGCTGATCTAAGCGCTTGAATCACCCCCAATCCACGATGTGAATCTGAAATCTGAGCAAGTCATTATTTCACATGAATAACACTAAATAAATTCAGAGATAGTCATCACGATTGGATTACTGGCGCAAGTGTGCTCTCGCTGATGTATGTTTAGAAAATGTTTTCAGTCTTATCTGACTAGTGGGGTTGCTGTGAACCAGAAGCTTTCTCATTCTCGGCCAGTCAACCAGGAGGGAGGGGGGGGGGGGGCGGTTTGAATAAGTGTCGAAATACTTCTGGAGGAAAAAAAAAAAAGTCCTGGAGGCCTCAAGTCTAATCAAGGAAAAGCTGCACAGTTGGCCTGAATGTGTATTGTAAAAGATTTATTTTTAGTTCGCATTGTGCCTAAAAGAAGCGCTTACACAAGTTTGGTGCACTGATGAGGGGATCAGGCTGCCAGGGCCTGTGACTCACAATGACGCGTTCAAACCGGATCAGGACGTTTTTTTACATTGGGACACGACGCACTGAGCTTGAAAACACTAACAAAATGTCCAAAATTCTACTACACCACAGAAAGCGTAGTATTGTCGTCATGGGACTACTGCGCTGGTTGATTTGGTTGCTGTTGTGCTCGTTTTCATATTCTGCTGGTGTTAGCAAGATTTGATTTTCTTGTACTGTTGTAAATTGGCATACTAAAAATAAAACCGACATGACTGATCATGGGAGTGACCACCAGGGGGCCACAACTGGCTTCAACAGTGACAGTTCAAATTGTAAAGTTTTTTTGTTTTTTTTAAGATAGAACTTAGTTATTGTTTCCTGCTCTAAAAAAAAAAAAAACCTAACCCCCTGCCCCCCGAAAAACTGACCGCATGTCTATAGTGGCCGCATGACTCACACATTTTTCAGACGGCTCGACGCGCGGCTGGCTTTTGGATTTCCATCTGGCCAGTGCCACTTGCTTTTCTTGGCTCCCAAGTCGCCATGTTTCATCAAGGAAGAATCCCGAATCCAGTTGAGACCGGGTACAAATACTTGCGTACTTCCTTTTCTGATGACTTTGTACTTTTATTCCCTACAATTTAAAACACATGCTTTCTACTCATTTGTCAAAATAAGCTTGTTAATTTGCTCAACCAACATGGATACCCGCACAAAAATGAGACAAGTTTATTTTTTCACTCTGTCATTGGACCAAAAGTTTGAATTAAACAACACTTTAGAATCCCACAACTCGAATTTCCGTAATTCTGTCTGACAGCTTTTTATAAGCCCGCTCATGTTTTTCATTAATCCAACCGTAATTTCAAGCGAGTGGTCACAAACAAACGGGCAAACACGACGCGGGCCCAAGTCGTTTTATGTCTTCATTAGAGCACAAATCTCCAATTTTATCCTCATTCTTGTTCACGCTTTCGCTCTGCCAAGAAGCTACCACGGGGCAGTGCCCGGGGGCGCACGCTGCCATTGGCTGGCGCCGCCCCGGAGGACCGTGAAAAACATTATATAGTCCAATACTGCAGTTTATACGGTTTATTCGAGGTTGTTAACGGAAAGCCAGTCTGCAAATGTGCACCGAGGCTGCATAAAGGCAACAGAGAATGACATTTGTAGCAATTGTGTGTGGAACCCTGAGGCTGAATTAATTGACTTCAAGTTGCAATGGTCTTAACTGGTTTCAGCTGCAAAGGGTGCAAGGGTGCACAAGGGTTAAAATGAAAAATAAAATGTGCCAAACTACAAGTATTGTCATAAATTGGAAAACTGGCAAATTCAACAAAACGAGTTCTCGTGCGGAACAACTATTCCCACACAATAAAAACAACATGGCATCGTGGGAAATTGCATCCTTTTATCAGCGCATTATCTCCTTGCTCATTGAAAAGCAGCCTTGCTTTTTAAAAATAACCTCCAGCGAGGCAGAGCTACCAGTGATCCCCCTTACTTTATTAATGTCCACAGTTTGGGCCTGGACCGTTTCCCGGCTCCTACTCACGTCGACGTACAAGCATCAAGAGTTTACCTTGAGAAGGTACCTCCAAATCTTCCACTTCCTCGCAATGATGATCAGATTAGCGTCACATAGACTGGGGAGGGTCCTCTGTTATTGCCTTTTTTTTTTTTTTTTTTGCAGTAGATAAAAACATTTGCCTGTCTACATGTGCTGCTCCACCATTTGTTTCCAAATTTTCACTGCTGGTTGTGTTGAAATACAGCTGGGATCTTTTAGCCTATCGATTGTACGTTAGCATTAAGCTAACCGGACTGAGGCAAAGTTATATGGTTATATGGTACTGACGATATAATTCTCTTTGGTTCATTTAACACACAACTTTAACTGGTAGTGGCAGCTTGAGAAAAAAAGTCTAAGTCAGCAGTACTAAAAATATCCATGTCATCCAGTGTTCCGTATTCCCAACGCTGTATATTAGGCCGCTAGCTGCGCGCGCGCCAATTGGAAAGCTGAAGGAATCAAAGATGACGCTGACTTTTGGAGCTCTCTGCTTTGTTTCACCTGCTGGAAGTGGAGAAACACAAACGGCGGCTGCGTTTGTTGCTCCAGTGTTTCCACTGGCAACACCAGAGACATCTGCTATCCTCTGCTTGCGGACGCCCGCTGTATACGAGCCACTTCAAATCGCATTGAAAAAGAAACACTGCCTTTTGGCAGGGTTTCCCTGTCCTCGGAAATGAGGAAATCAGTCCCCTGTAAGCATTTTCTTCCCCTCTTTGCACTATTTTTTGACTTGCAGCCGCCAAGAAGAAAAGTGGCACCCCTCATTCTTGTTTTAAACCTATTTTGAGTGTGCTGAGCAAAACAAAAACAAAGCGTGCATTATATTTAAGAGACGGTTTCATATAAGCCTTACATAATGTTCAGGTGAAATTTGCCCTGTTTTGACATTTGATAGTAAAAATATGTTCTAAATGTTCTCCATTCACTATCAAATTTGATTACTTTTACAGAAGTCAGCCAAAATACACAAAAATGAAATCATTAAAGTGTCGCTTTTGTTGAAGGCCAATTTGACCCCGTGTCAACTAAAATTAATGGATTAAAAAAAGGTAATAAAAAAGTGAAACACAACTGAATGTTGATTATTTCATCAGCCACTCGAGGAGCCCGTACGCCAATAGTATCTATGTACTTAAATATGGATACTTTCTTATTCTTTAAACTTTGACTCATATAGACGATATTTTTGGCCCCCATCAAAATTAACATACTACTGAGTAGAAAAGGGAACATGTAAGGGTTACGCGGAGCCACAATTTTAGTATGCATGCTTTACATTTCCCTCAAGGCCCACAAGTCAGCTTCCAAATGCGCCGCCTAACGCAAACATGATGTCGGACACCAAAGATCTCAGATGGGAGCTGATCTACAAAAAATGTGCGCATAAAACGTGCGTCACTAAAAAGATTGTTAATGAACAGTCACCATTGATGCAAAAGACAATAGGGGTCAAAGTTCAAGAGCGACGTCCCCGGTTTTATTTGTTGGCGCGGCGATAACTTTTTGTTGCGACACTTGTCGGTCACATGATTATTTGTCTTTCCCAAATAGGACACACAGTCCTTTTTGTCAACTCTGTTAAATCTCCAACAACTTCTTTCATTTTGAATTAATGGAGCAAAATTGTTGGCCCGTCACGTACAAACAACATTGTGTTCACAAACAATCAATTTTGTCATGGCAGGAAGTGTGTTGCCGAATCTGTTGTCAATTTACTAGAAGCCTTCAAGATGCCTTTCTTCTGTCATTTCTTTTCACTCTTTGCCGGACGTTGTCGATTAACTCTGATTAAATCAAAAAACCCCAATCGGGCACTTTCATCTGGTTTGGAGTCTGATCTAATTGCTTTGAAGGTTCAAATAAATTAGGACGTGTCAAAGCCGTGACAAGCAGGTGCTGAGCACTTGGCCCAGCGCGCGAGTGCCTGGGCCAAGCAGAGCGGAAAAAAAAAAAAAAGAAAGCTTCTCAGAATTTATCTGCGCTCTGCTCCCATGACAAATGATTTTATTGTTCCCTCACAGTTGGTTTTCATTAGCTTTCGAGGCCGGGACCATGTGGACCATTGTTGTTCCTTTATTTAGCGTAGATACAGGAGACCACATAAAACAGAACGTTCCTTGCGCACAACAAAGCAAAACTTGGCCCAGTTGACTTTATCGCCGAGATGGATGAGACCAGAAGAGTCTCTTGTCGTTTTTGTCATTGCTCGACCAAGCAAAATCTTGACCAAGTGAACTCGGAAAGCTTTTTTTAATCTGATTACGCGGCCGCGTGTCACGTACCCGGACTAGCGGGCGTCGTGTTGCGAGACGAGCGGCAGATGGGAGCGATAGGGCCGAAGCCGCCCGCCGGCCCTGGCCTGCACTCTACCTGACCTGCGTCGGCTACATCGGGGCTAGCGTAGCGGGCTAATCTTTTGCAAATGCTGCGAGTCTCCATGACGGGGCCCTCGCAGAGATGGCTTAGTCAAAACAGAGGTGTAATTTAAAGGCTGATTAACTAACAACTACCTGCTGCTTGTTGTCGAGCGTTAAACACGCAGCACGACATCGGCTTTGACAGCGCGTTTTGTCGTTCCGCTCGGGGACAGACTGTGTTAGAGGCTTTTTGCCATTTGTCGGTAAGATGATACGTAAAGTGCGAAGGCCTGGTACACACATGAGGAGTCTTCAAATCTCAAAAGATTTTTGTTTTTTTAATCTGTGGCAGAGCCCACACAAAGACAAACATTCTAGCAGTTATGGTCATACATATATATGTGGCCCAGGTTTAGATCAGTTTTGAATTTTCTTTTTTTTTTTAATTTATTTATTTCTAGTTAGCTTTTAGAGCGGGTTTGAATGTTCTCCAATTTCTGTAAGCATCCATGAAAGCAGATTGATTATCTTTGTATTGAAACTAAATTTAAAAAATGCTTTTACTTTGGAAAACAAGGATCAAGATTTTTGGCTATTGTCTGACATGTTACAGATCATACCAGTAACGAAATATAATTGATGTAATTTTGAATTAATTTTTTTTTTTTTTTAAAAGGCACAGAAATAACTATCAAATCAACAAAATATTTGATAGATTATCCGTTAATTATCAAGCGTCGATGTGGCTGTCGTCGTACCTATTGTTGTCTCAGACGCATTTGTGTGTTCAAATTTGTCAGAAAATGAAATGCCCAAGTACAAATGCCAGAAAAAACATCTACTTACGTAAAGCAACAAAGTACTTCTCCTGGTTCATTTCCAAACACTGGTAATAATCAATTAAAAAAAAATAAAAGTAAGCATGCCCCCCCCAATAGTACAAACATGCCTGAATTTGATCAGCACTGTCACACTGCGAGCCACATTTTCTGGACCTTTGTATAAACACCAGCAAGTCCTGGCTGTGTACTCCACGTGAAGCTCAAAGCCCAAAAAGTTTGGACAAGATCACTTGGCACACCTGAGCCGCTGAATAAAACATCAGCGCTTGTCATCTTTGAGAAATGTCGAAAAAGGGCCCGAGTGTTTAGCATCGCACAGATGTGGAGCCAAGTGCGCGTTTTCAACACGGCTTAAATGCTCTCCGCAGCGACTCCAAAAAAGATGAATAATGTTCGCTTGGAGTGACCTTAATCCGCATACGTGCTGCTTCCTTTATCTCGCCGTGTGTAACTGATTTCCTGCTGCCAGTATTTGTGCTTTTATTATCATCCGCAAAGGTTCGACAACGATCTGAGACACTGGGAACAATAAATATTCAGCACTTTTTGTCATTATTGTTCTGAGGAAAGTGCATCCAAATCGCTCCCATAAAAATAGGAGGATGCATGTTAAAACCAATCTGTCAAGCAATTTTATTTTTTTACATAATTTATAGTTACAAGGTTCCCCCTGTGAATTTCCACAAAGTAGAGGTTGACGCCTCTGTTAAGGGACTTGGTAGGAAAAATAGCAACAAAGTATAAATTAAAAAAAAAAAAAAAAAAAGCTTCTGCCTCATTTTGGGTTAGTTTAATGAGATGAACACTTAGGCCTACTACGCTACTGTATTTGTATTGTTGCTCATTATTGTGCTCATTGGAGAGCCAAGTGATTTTTTTTTTTTTGGAGGTGTAAACCACACATGGCGGGCCGTCGTTGGGACACCCCTCGTTCAAAGCAATTCTGCGTTTTTGTTCCAGGAATCAAAAGCGAATCGTCCGCTTTCTGCAAGGACGCACATCCATTCAAAGCCATTGCGAGGTTTATGAGCTATTTCATGTTCTTCCAACCACAATCCAGCTCAAGTCAACAGGCCTTGATAGAGCAACGTCCTTGGTAGCTCTTCGCCGTACATCTAAATGCACAGTTGAGCACACGAGCCAGTTTTGTGGTGTCAGAGCTGCCGTTGGACAAGAAATTAGTGCCGCCGTTGGCCACTGTAAAAATGCCAATGGTCTAGAAGCCCCGGCATGAGCGTATACGCACGCGGGCTGCCAAGGTACACTTATTTAACAGCACACTGAGAACCGGCGTGTTTATTTTAGGGATGATGTCAAATGGCCGGAATCCATATTTCACATCAAATTGCTTTTAAGAAGGCTTTTTCTCCACGCGAGGAAACAAACATTAGCATTTCAAAGCTCTCCCGCCAAAAAAAAATAAAAATAAATGAGGAGCAAACCCTTTTATGGTTTTGGAAGGCCATGTTGGAAAGGAGGTCAGGGTTAACATGAATATTTTGTTTATGGTGCCTCGCAAATGAATGGCAGGTTATGTGAAAGGAACGACACTTCGTTTAGCCCCAACGTTCGCCGGCTAGCCAAAGCCAAACAACACATGAAAAAAGGCCAAGGGAGCAAGAATGATTTCTTCATTTTCTGCTTGTTATCGTCTGATTAGCCTTGTTCTCAGCACGCGTGAGTGCCAGAATTCTATCAACGTAACATCAACCACTTTGACTCTGTTTGGCATCTTAGCACAGCGGCGCTTCAGCCAAGCGCTTCCCAGCGTCCATTGAGGAGAAGTTATTTATTTCTGGCTCAATTTGGGAGCGCAAGGCATGTCTAAGTGGAGTTTTCTTCCTTTTGGTAGTGTCGCAGATAAGCACGGATCAAAACGGGCTTTTGCGCCGTTGTGGGCGTGAACACAACCGACTAGCTTCCAAGCTAATGTGAGCAGCTTTCGCTTTCAAATTCTTTCGAGTTCTATCTCTATATGAGGCACCGGTTTGCCCTTTTGCACTCGCCATGGTTCTTTTCCTTTGACGGGATTTTGCGCGGTTACTCCGTCAAACCATTTCAAGCATCCAGCGCTTTCGCCGCGGTTCGCAGTATGCAGCAGGCGGCATCTTGAAATATTTGCGCCGCAAAGACAAAACCCGTGTCCCGTAAAACCCCGGGCCGCCTCGCACAGCCGGGGACGAAATCATAACAAAGAGAATCTTATTACAAGCATAAAATGAGAGACGGCAAAACACAGAAGGGCCCGCATATCTAAAATGCTTACACTGTGAGAATATATTTGGTCATAAAGCGCTTTGATGGTGGCCCTGTCTGTGTCAATAGCTGTATATCGAGCGCCTACCGCACAAGATTGAATGTGTTTCCATAGGTGTCACTTGGTAGCTTTTGGGGATTTTTAACGGGGCCCCGCTGTGCTTTAGTCATTGGAACGGCGGGAGCTCGCGAGTCCTGCCATCCTCACTCAACCAAATAGTGTGGCCAAAAACGGGCTCATCTGAAGGTTAAAAAGGGATGGAGGAGAGGGTTTATCGGAATTCCCCCAATAGTTGCAGAGGTGAAAAAAAAATAGTAATGATTGATTAATTAAAATGAATTAATAAATTGCAAGTGTTCATAAAACTGCCCTAAAAGTACCAACCGTAATCCAGACAAATAGGTGGAAATAAACATACTGGGGAAAAAAAAAAAAAAAAAAAAAAAAAATCAAAACACACACACATACACACAAATTTCCCAGGTTAAACTAAGACACCCATAAGAACCCCAAAAGTTGCAAAGGTCAAAATAAGACTACCGTAAAATCCCCCAAAGTTAAAAAAAAAACCAAAAAAACATTTGATGTGCAAATGACAAGTGTTGACGTAATCTAACAGCTCCGGGCAACATTTTCGGTCGCAGCTAACCTTACATGATCCCCCCACAAGCTAATATTTAGCGCCGCAACTGTGACCAAACATTTGACGGGAAAAAGGAAATGTAAAAAGTTCAAGCTGTTATGCATGCTTTGGGGGTATCGATTTCAAAGATAAGAGCTGGTTATTTTTGCTGATGTAACCAAGAAATAGGAAGTGAAATTGGACCCCGGCCCCCCTTTTGCTTCTCAAAACATCTGTTTTTTGGCCCGCTATTAAACAACAAGCTTTCCCTCGATGCTTCCTTCGTCCTGTGTCAAAGTCTTTTTTTTTTTTTTTTTTTTTTTTAAATGGCTGCCATAACAAAACTGATTTCATGAGCCTCTTCCTTTCCTCAAAGTGATGTTCTACAATTGTCTCAGATTTCAAGTGAAAACATTTGCTGGTTTGAAAATTGTGTTTTAATGTTGAAATGTGTTTAAAGTTGTAAAGTAGAGGTAAAACCGGAGAAATGTTTTCCATATGGTCTCCATCGTGGATTTACACAATCTGGAACGTATCCGCCGCCATAAACGGGAGTCGACCGTATAGAGTAATTGCTGCCAATTGGTCACTTGTTTTACAGAAGTCGGCTTGTCAAATTGCGAGCGTCGTTGAGGGCTAATGCCCCGTGAGCCTCCTCGCGCCTTCACTGTACCAACATACTCATGTTCCGCGGTTGTGTTCGGCCACTGTCATTTCGCAAGAATTTCCCAGACATCTGCGTTCAATCGGATTCTCGGGCTTTGCGTGTAAATATTGGGTGACGGCTGAAGAAGACTGAAGGCGCACTGTGAGCTTTGCACTGACAGCTTCTCAGACCGCAGCGAACGGGCCCCCGTGATGTAGCAGGGATGAACTCGAGGCAGAATCTCATACGTCAGACGTATGCGAGATGACTCATGGTGGATTATCTAAGGTCGAGCTCGATTCCTTCCAAACTAAGTCCAAAAGCTTCGCTGGGCTCATATCAACGACCGTCAGTAGTCGAAGCTCCGCGCTACTTGCGCCGTTAGCTAGCGACTCGGTTCGGCTAGCTACGAGTGTGCCAAAACACACTAGTGCACTTCAGTAATTTCTTTGTGGGGGGGGGGGTGGTGAATAAAATACATTTATGGCAAATTGACAAAGCTAGCGAGTTCATCGTTTTCAGTTCAAGTGAGCGGTTGTCAATCACTTTTCTCCCACCAGGATCTTCCCTGGAATCTTTTGTTTACAAATGGAATACAAGCATCTAAAAGGTGCCGCTCACCATCCAAAAGTATCGTGTCAAACATTCCGCGACCACTCCGAGCCTCTTTTCTGTCCACTTATGGGATGTGGTTTGGCCGACGACAAAACGCTTTCTGATTGTCTCTGATTAATCTTGGCAACTTCCTGCTTTCTGAACAAAATCCTGTTTTGACAGTAATTGTCAGAACCAGGGCCCTTCGTGTGGTTTGCGGACTCTGCACATTGTAAAATAATCTTGATTTTTTGTGATTACAAAAATAATCATCCTGTTTTTATTGCTGCGTGTTTTGCGCAAGTACACTAAAGCCCCGCTTTTGCCGCAAATTGAACACAAGGAACCGATGTTCCTCAAAAAATGCTTAGAACTGCCTCATCAAAATTCTCCATTACCGAATCGTTAGAACTCTTGCGATTTTTAATTTTATCGGTCACATTCACAGTTGATTTAAGTTTTTTTTTCTTTTTTTGGGGTTATGTGACCATGAGAAAAATCTAGCAAGTTAAGACGCCTGCTTGAGAGGGTCTAAAATGAGCCAGAACAAATGGATTTCTATCCGATTATCCCCGCACAAGTTCTCATGTCTGCCGTTGCCGGTAATCCCGCTACAAAAAAAACTCCCAATATTTTTGCGCGTACATAATCATTTAATCGAGTTTTTTTCCCTCTCCTCTCTTCCCGTCGCTCCGCACCTGCTTTAAAGAAGCGCTTTCTCTCGAGCCGTTGTTATTTTTCATTTACTTGTGCCCCCGAGCTTTTTCAATCATACATCCATTACAAAGCCAACAAATAAGTTCCGGAGTTTTTCTTTTTTTTGCCGCAGACACAAATACAGACACGAGTTATGAAATTCGGAGAAGCCAGGAAAGGGCTTTGGAACTTAATGCGCAACATGTGTAGCGTACAAGTGACCCTCTCGGACACCATCACACACTTTTTTGTAGTCTCTGGATGAATCGCAAAAGAAAGAAATGACAAAAAGTGACATTTTTTTGTAGGAATGGCAACTGAAATACGGAGGAATAAACTCAATGGAGGAAATGTTTTGAACATGCGATGGGGGGAAAAAAAATGAATGAAAAAGTTTGGGATGTACTACTTAAGTGAATTTTGTGAATCTTTAATATTCTGCTCATTTTGCTCCACAACAGCATGCAATTATTCTTATGAGCCGTTTAATGTTGTGATTTGTGGAGCCAAAGTGGGAACGTTTGAGGTGTCGCGTCGGATTTCCAGAAGCATTTGTCTTGTGGTTTTGGCAGCTTGTTGCATTTCAGGTACAGATGTTTGCATCAAACCCATGACATCCTCTTCCTCCCCCCCAAAAAATGGGGGGCACGTGTGCTCACCGCCCTCCCTTTTCCTCTTCTCAAAAGCACCTATCCATCAGCACATCTGCTTTTCATTTCAACTGTACGTCTCCAAGTACTCGGACGTTTTAAACGCCAACACAAGCGCTCTCATTCCGGCACTTAACACGATTCTTCGGTGACTTAAAAGAAAGCGGCGAGAATTATCGAAAACGAAGTGTCACGGTAAGGTTGAAAAAAATAATAATCAGAATAAATACCAGCAATTACACACAATAATAGAATCCAGGCAGGGTGTTTGTCTGATGGAGGCCTGCTATTGTCTGTGCGTATAATATTGACGCCGCAGAAAGTTGACAGACAAATGTACGTGAACGGATTTAATCCCCCACATGTTGTTGTTCTACAAGAAGACCAAAGTTGTACTTGGATCTATCAGTTATTGATACGGCTTTTGTCGTGCCCATTGTTCTGCTCAACGGCGCCATTTTGTTTTCATTGCCATTGCTAGCAGACCGATGCTAGTTAGCGCAACACAACAAGCAAGTTGCTTTCTCAAAACAATTTGCTATTATGTTTTGACATGCCGATTATCTTTAAGTTGGAGAACAATACAAAGGATAATAAACTAATATTTCCTGCGAGAATGCCAATTTTCACAGCATCAAAACCTGTTCTGAGTGCTGCTCTCTGTGTGCAATTACACGGCAAGACACACGTGAAGACGTTTATGGAGAGGAAGGTGCCACTTAAGATGTAGCAGAGGATTATTACACTTCGGAGTTATCAACAGCGGCTGTTTCTCGCCTCCGTTCTGTTGAGGGTTTAGTTTTTTTGTGGAGAAAGGGGGGCGGCGGTGGGGTCGGAAAACAATAGAGGCCTTCTTATTTTTTTCTTTGTTAGTAATGCTGACATCAGTGGCTGTTAGAGAGGATGGGCCAACACATGTGTGCTGAATTTGCACCAGGTGTCTCTTGACAGTGTCCTGCCTCTGTTTTTCTCCAATGTCTGTCTGCAATTTTCATCTTGGACTCTGGTACCGTTCTTGCTATTTTTACAAGCGCTGTATGGTGGCAGTGAACTCAACAAGATGCTCTTTTCCAGGTGGACGGGAGGGGCCGCTGCCCCTCGTCCCCCCCATCCTTTACACGCCACTGCTCCGCCCAAACTATCGGCTTCACGGAGAAAACCGAAGCCGCAAAGTTTCCTCCGCAACGGCTACGTCACGCCGCCGTCCCTCGATGCTCCGGTTGGCTTGGCGCTCATTGAAATATAGAACGCACAATTACCACGGCTCATTCAGTCCAAAAGTGAATTTACTTCTGGGTCCCATCCAACCCGGCATACGTTCGAGCAAGCGCTACTTTTCGAGCGTATATTGAGGTTGTAAATCAAGATGATTTTTTGAATTTGTAATCTTTCCATTAAAGAAAATGTAATTTCAACACTGGTTTTAGTTGACTCAAGTCAGTTTAGGTTGTAAATGTACTTCAGGCCATCGGGGATAATTCTTCCTGCGTTTGTTGGCTCTCTCACATGAAGTGTGTCGGAGCGACTGGATAACTACTCGCGCGTGCTCGTGTCAGTGACATCTTGGGCAGAAAATGCTGTTTCGAAATTGAGTTAGGCAAGCGGGAACGAGGGACATGCGGCGTTCCAAGCGGTGGCATGGGGATATCGGCTTACCGTCCGCAAACGTTTCTGCGCCGTGTGACTCCTGACTAATCTTGAAAAAGCGCGTTTTTTCCTCATTCAGATCCTCGGCCTTGACTTATACGATGATACATCACCGTAAATGAGGATCTGAATGTGTGAGAGTCGGGGGGTGGCGGGGAATTCATTGGGTAACCAACACCGTCCCATGTGTCTCTCGCACCATCTGATTATTTGCAGATGGGATTCTCATAAAAGTTATTAATGATTGGAGACTTTGGAAAAATTCCGCCATCAATCATCGAGTGGATCGTCAATTGGGCAAAAGAAAAGTCATGATTTACTTTACAAGTGCAAACAGGACCGAGTAATGGCATTATTGATATAAAATGACTCCCTTACATTGCGCTTGACTGAATTGGTTTTCCGGACACATGTCATTTGAGTTTCCTTCACTTGCACCAACACTAACATTTGACGCTATTTCTCAGACATTACTCTGCCTGTCGCCAGTTTGTTTTTCGCCAGACGGGACCCGATCGCTAACATTCCCATTTCTCCACTGTGCCTCCAGGTAACAACAGCTACTGCTTAGAAAAAAATGGCGACGCTGAGCTGGGGGGCAGCCAGGGCGCCATGATGCCACGTGGGCAGACTTTGCCGCTGCCCTTGGGGGGTCACCCAGGGGGGCTTTACCCGCAGAGCCTCCATTGCGACAGTCCTGCACCCGATCATCTTCTGCAGGACAGCCCTCACCAGAACGCCAGGTAAACATTCACTGCCGAGCTGCATTATTATTTCCTTGTTGTCTGAGATTCTTCTCATATTGTCCGCTCAGCTAAACTCACTTTCTGTGGCTCTGTTTTTTTTTTTTTCCGCCATACTTTTTGAGTGAGTCGGTGTAGGGGTGGGGGGGGGGGGGGGGGGGGCGGACAAAGACGATTCCTTCATCGTGAGACGGCCTTGAAAGAAAAGAAAGATCTTCTCACATCACTCAGGGGCTCTGCACAAAATCCATAATGAGCCAACTGACAGGAATTATTATGTCGGGGATCACAGCGACGCACGGGGAAATCCGAGTGGGGTCCCCCATTCAGCGAGGCAGAGATTCCCACCATAATACACAGCATTGTAATGGACTAACCCTTCTGAGGCTGCAATTACGCCACCAAAAAACAGGTGACTCCATATTCATCCGCCCATGTTGGCTTGGGTTTAACCCCGATTGTGCCATCAAAGGACGTCAGGCGGACGGACACTTGAGCCAGTGGCCTCTCAGTCTCGGCTACAGCCTTGCCTTTCTAATCTTAGCAATAAATGCCCGTTTATATTCTCGCATTACTAGATTTTGTTTCATCCATCTGGAGGAATATTTGAGCTCATCAGGGAAGTATTCCAACATGAAAAAGGAATGAATCTGGAATTGACTTTACTACAAAAAAAAATCATTTCACTTCTGTTTTTGCTTTGATAACTTGGCACAGTGAATAGAAATCGTGTTACATTTCATATGCTGTTTAGGCCTATTAAAACATTTTTAATACCTTTTCCAATGTTGTAAACTGGCTAGCCAAAACTGCAAAATTAGATAATGTTAACAAACAAAGAGATATAATTCAGTAAATTTAGTTTTTAGGCTTGACTGGAGCCAACAACATCTAACAATTCCCCTAAATAAGGCCACGGATGCAGATATGTAAACTTCAGATAGCAGAAAATGTTACTTTTTTGGTCTGTGACATTCATTTCAGTGAATGGGAAGATGAACCAGTCTGTCTGTCAACAGTTGCTAAGCTGATGGCGCTCATGATCCCCCCTTTGTTTTTTTTTTGTCCCCTCTCTGCAGGTCATCCACTTTTCAGAGGACCCTGCCGGGGGCCTCGCCTGGCCTGAGCTGCGGCGGCGCCGACGGGGCTCTATCGGCTCTGCCGTACTCAATCAAAGAAGAGGACGTGATGGGCTACGCCGTTTCGAGCATGGCGCCCAGGGTCCAGGCCGGGTTTCACAACTCGAGGTCCGGGATGGTTCTGAGGACGTCAAGGGACGAGATGGCACACGCTGGCGACAACGGCGGCGATAGCATGCGTATGGCGAGCAACGCTGCATCGGGGGATCTGTCGCAAGCCTTTAATAATGAAGACGGCTCCTCCCCGTCGGCTTTGTCCCCAGCGAGCTCCCGTCATTCGGCGCGTCTGCTCAGCGCCGGCAGTCTGAAAAGACGTCGCCTTTCGCCGGTCTCGCAGTCCGGCGTCCAAACCGGCAGCGTCGCAGATTCCCCGTCTGGGACCAGAACCGCCCCCGAGGAGATCAACATCACCGCCATCATCTGTGCCTCGTCGCAGATGTCCATGGTGGCTTGCGTCAACGGCTTCCGCGCTAACCTCTCGCCCAGCCACACCGGCAACGGCAGATTCTCTTCTCCCTCTTCCTCCTCCTCTTCATCGTCAACATCCCCGCCGAGTATCCCCTGCTCTCGGGAAGCCCCTCACAAACCCCCGCAGCACCAAAGCCCCCAGCAGCCCACGCTGCAGGAGAGCTATCTGCTGTCAAACTCACCTGCCACCTGCCTGCTGTCCCTGTCCTCTTGCTCCTCTTCCTCGTCGTCGGTGTCTTCGGTGGAGCCGGAGCAAGGCCAGGGGCGGTGCGAGGAGCGGGGCTCCATGCAGCTGGGCCGTGAGGCCGGAGGGCCCCCCTTGGGGAATGCGGGAGGCGGCTCAGATGGGTTGGGCCTATTCATGCTAATGTCAGGGACGCTACAAACGGCGCAAGAAAGCGGGGCTCTTTTGGACAGGAGTCAAAGATCGGGGACTGAAAACGGGGCGGTCCTGGACGGGAACAAAAGATCGGGGTCTGAAACCGGGGCTCTGCTGGACATGAGCCAAAGATCGGGGGCCAGCCTCAAGCAGGAGCCTTTAGATGACTTCACCGCCAGTGACGATGAACTCTTGCAACATCGCTACCACCAACATTTAAGTGGTCGCCATGGAAACCTCCGTCACCTCCATCAACACCCCCGCGCCACCATGCCGCCGCCGTACCACCTGCACCAATATGCGGGGGGCGGCCCTCTGAATAGCCATCAACCGGCACCGGGCTCTTCCCCGGGACTCAAGTCGTTGTCGTCCGGAGGCCCCCCTGGCTTCCACGCGGGCATGGAGAGTGAGGAAGTAGGCCTAACGCAGGCCGATAAGCAGTCATGTCGCTGGATTGACTGCAATGCTGCCTACGAGCAACAAGAGGAGCTCGTCCGGCACATTGAAAAGGTCCACATCGACCAACGCAAAGGTGAGGACTTCACCTGCTTCTGGGCCGGATGCATCCGGCGCTACAAGCCCTTCAACGCCCGCTACAAGCTGCTCATTCACATGAGGGTTCACTCTGGGGAGAAACCCAACAAGTGTATGGTGAGTCTCCATAAACCTGGAAACACTCAATGTGTGCCCTCTTTAAGCACCTTCATTCTTATTCGCGGTAATCTGGCACAATCGGGACATGTAATTAGCTAGCTAAACATCATACGCTATGCATAATAGCTGGTTAGCTAGATATGCATCATACCTGGTGGCTGCTTTAGAAAACATGTGGACAGAGGTGTTGTGGTGGGGTCGTTTTAGAGCGCCTTGATATCGCTGGGTGGAAAAGCTTGCGATGGTGCGATGTGATACACAGCAGGAAACTTTCAGTATTTCTTTTTAGCAGCTTTTAAATCTCATTTTCTATACACTTTGTGTGGCGTGGCCCAGAAATTGCTCAAATCAACAAACACATACTACATCATAATGCCTTGGCCGAATGGCCAATTTTAGTTTACAATAGTCGTAATTCGAATTCATGTGTATTTTTAGAGGAACGTGTTAAGAGAACATGTTGTTTTTCCACATGAAGAGGTGAGCCGCTGCTCGAGTCGCACTACTTTGCGGCCGGGTGCGTTACAGGTAAAGCTCCGATTCCACAAGTCAACACACTGATCAATGTCAAGCTGTCACTCCGCTATACCCTTTTACAAATGGAAAAAGCCCACTAACTTGAAGAATGATTTAGTCCAAATACACAATTAGTCCACAATTTGTGTAGGGCCAAGCCATGTTTATTTTCACAAGCACTGTGTTTTGGGAGAAGGGATTCGGATCCTGAAAAGCCAACACACATGGTGAACATAACCAAACAATGCCTGCACTTGATCCGTTTAAATGGGGGGCTTTTCACGTTTAGCCGTCCCGCAAGTATTAAGTGAATTGGCTTCGTATCCAAACCAAACAGCAAGAGAAATGGATTCGTCTGGAGTCGCGAGCCACAGAGGGATGGTTGCTAACGTTTGCCCTAGCCTAGCTATGTGCGCATACCCCGAGACTCCGTCACAAGCGGTCCTCTTCAAATCAAAGTGACTGACGAGTATGCGGTATTACAATAGTGCCCGTTTCATTTTAAGCGTGCCGCCTCCTTGACAACTCGTGCTTATTTTGGGGGACTTGAGTGGCCAATTTTAGCACTCGGGAGGTGCGTTGCTAAAACTTTTGAAGGACTCGACTTTGAATTGATATTTATGAGAGAGGTTCGATGCTCTCCAATATCATATTTATAAACAAAATACGATGATATCCATCGTACATATCAGAAAAGCGCAAAATCTGCCTGGATCAAATCCACCTGCGCCACAATTTAGACCCGGTATTACTTGGTCTAAACTGTCTAATCTACTTTCTATCACCAAATTGTCAGCTACGCAGGAGGTGTGAACCAAGTGCCCAAACTTAAATATATATAAATGTTGCTAAGTGAAGGTCCACCAAATGCTCACATTCGCCATAAATGTCCACCCTGTCAACAAGTTGACACATTTGCATGTACATGGTCTGCTTGCAGTCAATTTCTAGTCTGCATTCCATTGACTTAATCCAATTAAGTTCCATGGAAAAGCTCATCTTTTTCGGTCAGAGAAGTCTCAAAGTCCTTAGGTTGACTCATGAAAATATATTTTAGTGCTGCCGCCTACCTTTGTGTTTGGTCATAAAATGGTCAAAGACATTCAAGAATGTGAGCAGTTGTTACAGAGGAAATAGATCAGACATTCGGACGGGGAGCGGAAAAAAAAAAAGAACTGATCTTTATTATCTTTCCAGCAGCAGATTCCATTGGACCCTTGTGAAGCGTACTACGTCTCCACATGTCCAAATATAACACACACCCTGCTTCCCTTTAAACATTTTCAAACGTCTCTTTCTCTAAATTGTCAACTTATGGCAGGAAAAGTCGTCATTATCGTGGGGCGCAATTCATGTCGGACCCCCGCTCGAGCCTGTCGCCGTTTGTAGACGGCTAATATTTTAAGTGATGCCGTTTGGAGAAGGAAAAATAATTGTAAGGCTCCTTCCATAAAGTTTGTGACTCGTGACATCGTTTTGGGATGACAAATGAGAAAAAGCGAGCGGAATTCGCTGACAATCTCGCAAGCGACCGTAAATAACCGCAAATAAGGCAGACGGGCCGCTGCGCTATATTTGCCATCGTTCGCGACCGTTCTTGGCCCCGTACGGACATTGTTCTTTTATTTCTTGACTTTTAACAAACATCTAAATGCGCAATAAAACTGTCGAGAAACATTTTCTTTCCCGTAAAAATAATTGGCAGGTTAAAGTTAAAGAATAATATTTTCCATATTCTCCATTTGACTCATTTGAGCATATTTTGCTGCTACGCTACACTCCTGTCAGGAAAGTTTGTCGGAGTCATGTTGGGGCTCCAATTAAAGAGGGCCGTGGGCTGTTGTGCGGTGCAACGAGGGACACGCTGGCGAGGAGGAAACAACCTAATCTCTTTGCAATATCCTGTTGTGTTTCATGCCTAATTCACTTGTTGTTTTTAAGTTATTGCATTTTTTTTCCACCCACCCCTTCATGTCTGCATAAATATTAAAAAGAGATCCAGTGAGAGTAGCCCTAACTTTGTCCCAGACTGATATTGTTCTTCTCTAGAGCTCTCAGCACCCCTAGAAAAATATATACATCTTAAACCGCACGATGTGAAACGGACTTTATTGACAGCGTGCGTACTTTATTTGCCTTGTCGGTAATTTGTTCAAATGAAATAAGGTGCTTTGAGCGTTATTAGGGAACGCTGTGGTATGCGATGATGGATTTGTTTGGCGGTTTCTGGCCATGGAAACGAGATCAGCAAAGCAGCTGTTTTTACAATTACTTCAACTTTGCATTTTCTAAAACAAAAGTACGGGATGACAGACGATGGGACGCAATGATAATATTTTACTCGGACAGTTTGGGCTCGGGTTCAGTTTAAACGCCTCATTCGACTGTTTTTTTCATTTTGGCTTGAGGTAAAAGTGTTCCGTGTTCAAATGGTGGTTTCCCCAAATGTAACCCAGTAAATTGTTGCTCTCTCATCTCACTCATTCCGTTTTACAGTTGAGTAACATGTCTTTTAAATGACCGGTGTTAATCAACAAATCACTCAACCCCATATCATAAACTTTTAATGACATATTATTTGAAGGAATGCTATGAACTTTATGTTCTGCATCCAGCAGAAGGAATATCACACGTGGGGTGCCACAGGGGTCAATTCTGGGTCCACTGTTATTCTCTGATCAATTGGCACGCGTACCTCAAAGCACCTAATCAAAGCTGTATACTTAGCGGAGGTGGACTTCTCCGTATGAAGGTCATGTGCTGCCCCCTTTTCGACAATTCCAGAATGATCTTGGCCAGACATCTGCTTGCCTAACGATTTCAACAGGTAGCTAGATCGTTGTAATTTACTATCTACGCAAACAAACATTTCATCCTCACTCCCCCTTGTCGTTGTTTCCTCCCTCTGCTGAGCCGCTTGGTTGTCATGCTAAAAAAGTAACACAACACTGTCCATGTGTGACATTTGTGTGATGAAACTGCTGGCAAACAAAAACCGGGATCTTGCTCGTTTTTCCTCATTGAGGATCGGAGCCAAGTCCATGTCAGGGCAAAATGGTTCTCAGTCAATCTTTTGCACTCATGTCATCCAACACTTTGCATCCTTCCAGGAACTCCCCCCCCCCCCAACAGCCTCAAAACACTAGTAATATTTTTTTCAATTTATATTTCATTTCATGTAGATTTATATGCATCAGTGTGTGTATTATATATAATATTTACATATATGTGCATTATATACTTTATGTATGTATATGCATAACATCCTTAATTTAATGTAAAATATTGTGCACTTCTCCAATTTAAAATCCACAAGGTCAAAGCACTCCAGCTACTTTGCTTCCAACCTTGTAAGCAGGTATCAAAGCGTGCAGGATTTTCTATGCGCTGTACGCCCTAATTACATTTACGTGGAATGCAATATTTGGAGTTTGCCTATTTCCTCCACATTTAATCACCGCCTTGTGTCTGAAACCTGAAGAGCTGCAGTCCCCACTTTCGGACCTCTTATACATTACGCACAGATTGTGTCATAATTGTGTCCGATCCAAAAGTGTAATCAGTTTAACCTTTCTACTGAGCCAGATCGGTTTACTAATACATTGGAGATATGAAGGCGTGTGCGTGTGTGTTTTTGGGGGGTCTCGGTTGACGTAGCAACATGGGGACGGCTGACGGACCTCTTTTAGGACTTGTCTTTAGCACCCTTGTTGACTCTTGGACTGTATGTCATCATGGATTTTGTGGAAGTGTTTGTTTCTATTTTTTTTTTCAGCAGTGCTTGCAAAATATTAATCTGTATGATGATACTTGATTTTAATAATACAAAATAGTATTAAAATAAAATAGTAGAATAATAAAATATAATGTAAAATAAAAATGTATCAAATAAAATACAAATATTAAACTATATAAATAATAATGGACTGAAATCAAATTTAAAGAAGTCTTAAATAATCTTATATAGTTGAAGTACGTATTTTATGGTGCCGATATAACAGAATTGGGGATTTTTATTCACTTCTCATGAGTATTTTCGTTGCCTACTTGCTTTGTCATACAGCGGCTCAAAGTGCAGCCGGTAGGCTCCACGTGACACGACGCTTCTGCGCAAAATAAACACCAGAGGCCAACGGCTGCCCGACGTAGCAAAGAGACGTGTGTTTAAAGTGTCAAGCTAAAATTACGCACACGCGGGGTGCTACGGTTCATATGCCGAGGTTAATTTCAATGTTTAAGAGAAGACGTGAAGGCTTAAATAAACACTCGACGCATTATATTCCGAGTGATGTCATCCGAAAGAATATGCGGGCGACTCATCGGGCATCGTCTATGACAAGCGATTAGGCGTGCGCTGAATGCGGCTTTTACAACATTTTTCAAGCATTAGGCCGGATGTTGAGCGCTCAACTTGAATGTTTTTTACAGACAAGGCAGGAAGAATTTGAAAAAGAAATTCCAAATATGGGCAGTTGAGTCTTAAGACAACATCCAGAATCAGATGAGGTCAAAGTACTCGCACTTTTTTACTCATTTTAAATGTCATCAGATGAAGTAGATGCAAGTGAAAAATCTAATTGCTTAATTGAGTTGTAATTGAGTCATTAGATCATAATATTTAAAGACAGACAAAAAAAATACTGAAATAAATCTCAATGTGGAAAATGACTGTAAATAAAGTTTAACTGCATCCAAATATTAACGTTGTAGTATTTTCGAAGAAGGGAGACAATTTTATCAGTGGGCCATTTAAGGGCAGAGTACATAAAGTCATGATTTATATTGTGATTTCCCCATTTTAAGAGCAAGATCCCCCCCCCCGCCTGGAGGCTGACGCAATCACCTGCGAGCCCTCTCGCTTTCAAAACATGTTTTATGTTTGGTCACATTTGTTCCGCTTTGGACTTGGTTTAGCAGAGAAACGTTTGGCCAGGGTTCTGTTATTAGGTCAAAAGTTAAAAAAAGAGAAAAGAAAACATCTGTACTGTATTCTTTATTTTTTTTTTCTTCATTTAATCGGCCTCAGTCAGACAGTGACACCTCTTAGCGCTCATTTGGATCCGATATTGAAGCAGCGCCAAGCAATTTAGCTTTGCCAATGCACGACTGAAAGAAAAGCCAGGAAATAAAAATTATTTGTTGGATATTACATTATAATTTACCGTCACACTAACTGACAAATTTTGTGCTCTGGCCTCTGAGGGGAAAAAAATTTGAGGGAAATAATTCATGAATATGAAAAGTGAAGATTAACTGTGACGAGTGGAACGCGGGAACCGTTGCCATCGGCGAGATGGTCGATTGGATCGGAACAAGACTCGATTTTTGTTTTTAAACAAATTTGGCAGTGAAACATGGAACGGGAATGAGATGATTGAATTAAGGAGAGAATCATGCACAGAAATGAGCCTCGTGATTTGCCGCGTCATACACGCCTTGATAAATTGCCGCTCGCCTGTGTGTCGCCAATAGTGGACTCGGGGGAAAGTAATTCAAATGCTAAAGAGGCGCAGCGATAGGGAATGAATATTGGGGGTTTTGTGAATTTAACGCTGTAAAGTCGATATATTTTTCCCGTGTTATTAGCTGATGCAGCATTTTTAGGTTAGCAAAGCTACCGGAACATGTTTTGATAGCATAGTAGCATGAGTCCACGCTAGCTAGCTTTTTGGAGGGAAAATCCCTTGTGCTAAAGTTTTGATGCTGAGCTCAGAATCGTTTTACTTTTTGCTTTTCTTGCTTTCATTTTGGACTTGTTTAACGGTTAAGTAGAATTAGTACCACTTTTCCCGCCACTGTGAAAAGTACACAAGGTTGGCACGCCGATGACTACGTAGTGTACAAAACTAAAAAGGGTATTGTGGCATCTCGGTTTCACCGCATTTCTCTGGCTGTCGCTTTGAGGCCTGGTGCGCCTCCAGGAGTTTGCATAAGTGCACCCCCTCCCCATGTCGACTCACAATGCCACGCTGACCTGTTGTTTCATTTTACTGGCATGTTTGCTGTCTAAAGCTTCTGGCACAGAAGTATTTCGCTTGGCAAGTGGTGGAGCTTCTGCAATGTTTATTTGTTGTCGCGCAAGACAAGAGTGTGTGTTATTATAGACATGAGCTTTTGTACAGCTGGCTCAGTTTTTCCTTGCGATTTATTTTCATGTTTCTACATGAACAATGGGATTGCAGTCCTATTTGTTTGGTCGCACAAAGACTCAAGTTGAAGTTCAACCTTAGCCCTTGTCGCTCTGGCTCACAAGCAGCCTACTGTCATAGGTGAGAGAAACTTTGTACCACACTTTAAATCACACGGTCATGACAAGTATTCAAATACTTTCCTAACACTTCCACAATGAACAAAAAAAAAAAGAGCTTCTGGAAATGTACTTTGGAGTTTGTGTATACATGCTGCGGTTTCACTGGCTTTTTTTTGTTGTTGTTAGGGGAGCGTGGATGGTTAATGTCAGGGTTTAATGTCAAAGCAGCGGCATCTTTCCAGAGTTGTGGCCATGCCCGAAGAAGCCAACGTCTCCACTGCCCGCCGCCGCAAAATGAGATGCTGCCGTGTATTGAGTGACTGGTTTAATATTTGTGAAAGAGGAAAATAACAGAACAACCTTTCAACAGTAGTTATGGATGTTAATGTTCGTCATTAAAAAAAGACAAAGCAAATCATCACCGAAAGCATTGTGATGAATATAAAAAAATGCCTGTCGGAAAGAAAATAGCTGGAGTGCAGAATGGTGTGGTGGCGATGTTGGTGAAGGTCCAATATAAAGAATACGACAGAGCGCAAACCAGTCATCACATTGAATTATGTCGGATTAGGCGCTGTCAGGGCTCACAAAAGAGTCGTAAAGCGGACGTGTTAAAAATAGCGGCAGTGAACCGGGCCGAGCGAAGCAAGAGAGAGGCGAGAAGATGCTGGGGCGGAAGGCCGCAGCTCCCGCGGCGACTGCCGGGAACATCCGATCTTGTTCACTTGTTTTCATTTCCCCGCTCTGTCATTTTGGCGGCAGGTTTGGATTTCGTCAAGGAGTGCATAATTAATGACCGTTCTCTCGCTAAAGTGGCAGCAGAGGCATTGTGTTGCACTCCAATTAGGCCGTTAAACGTGGATACGGTTGCTCGGCGAGGATGGCGCTTGGTGAAATAATAAACCGATGGAAATATCATTTTGCAATGGATGTGATCGTTTGGTGTGGTTATAGATAAACATCAACGTCATCATGGATGTTGTAACTGAAACGGGCTCCTATCACACACCGGATGAACCGAGGGCCGACATACGGGGCCAATATAAGACAAACGTGAGCTCGGCGTGTAAATCAAAGTCCTGAGCGGGAAATGAACTTAATTGGGCCCCTTTGAGAATATCAATTCTGTGACAGTCGTAACTCTCTCCCTGACAAGCCCTCATATGGACGCCATTAGAAAGTTGACCCCCGAACGTGAAGACCTGGACAAGCGGTGGGGAAAATTCAATATTGCGCATGCAGCCCGAGAGTTAAACGGACGTTTGAAAACGTCACCGAGGCACGAGACGTTTGCTTTTCTATGACCCCTTTTTTGCCTCAACCCGGAGAACCGGGAAACCTCAGCTTGGGAGGAAATCACATTTTAGTGCTCTAATGTGATGCAGGGCTGGTCGACATTTGAAGGAAGGCCTCCGCATCACGACCGCTTAAGTGCTTCCATGTAGCCTTTGCGAGCGTGGCGGCATACACATTTGGTGATTTTTTTTTTTTTGCTTATCAAAGCAAATCTTACTCGATAACTCGCCAGCTCTGGCGAAAGGAAAGCTCAAGCTGGCCTGGCTCATTATCATGAGAGCTTCCTGTTGTGCCATCCAAATGGTTTCTAAAGGGGCCCCCGGACGATCCAGGCATGGGCGCAAACTGGCTGTTAAGCACAATTTCTGGAGTCATTTACATGAACGCTTCCTCACACCAAATTATCGGCCGGGCTCTCACTCAATTCCTCGTTCGTGCGCATCTGGTAAGCCGCACCTAACATCCTTTCATTTTAGTGGTCTGGAATAATAGTCCGGAAAATGATGGTATAATTTACGGAACAAGTGCACGTTTGGAATATTTCACGGAGGCAAATTAGTCTCCGAGTGTCATTTCGATTCAAATGGTCGAAGTCCGGCGCTGGAAGTGATATGTGTAAACGATGTCATGCGAATGTTTTGCCCAAGCTGCGTTTGATTTGCTATCTTGACGAAGCGCATGAGAACCCGGCCTCCCTTTCGCTGTCTCATTGAATCATGTGGATATAATTTCATCCATTTTCGTGTTTTGGGCTCTTTGCTGCGGCGGCCACAGGGCATTTGGAAGCGGGCAGATTAAACGCACATGTTGCTCCCCATCTGCCGAAACAGATCGGCGGGTTTTCCCTCGCAGAGAAAGACACCTTGCGATCGACGCAACCCTGTTAGGCAGAGTCCTGTTTTCGTATTTTGGTTCTCCGGACTGCTTTCGAGCGTTGGCGCTTTCCGACATGTTTTATTTGGCCGCTGTTTTCTTTGGCGCCCGCCATGGCGGCCCTTCATCGTGTCTGTCAAGCTTGGAAAGAGGGCAGATCGGAGCTGAAGGGTAAAACTAATCACAGCGGAAAGCTGATTGCTGAGTTCATTGGGATTTTTCAGGACCCTTTCCATTTCGAGGGCGGCGGGGCCTCGCAACATGAGTAATGGTGAATTTCATGCCAGTTAACAGCCTCGCGCGCTTCCATCACATCTCAGAGTCATTAGTCAGAGTTCTCATCTACAATTACGAGGCGAGCTCAAGGACATCCTGTACGGTGCGGCCAATCAAAGGAGTGAGCAATTCGAGACATATTCAAAGTCCAGATCAAGTGCAAATAACGTCTTGTGAATTTGACACAGCACAGAGAAGAGTGTCGTTAGCAAGACTGCCAAAATGGAACGATCCAAAGCAGACCGAAAATGAACAGTTAATTGAACTTTGGTGAACTTTTCTTTTTTTTTTTTTTTTTTTTTTTTTTTAACTTGTGCGTTTACATTCATAAAAGGCTATACTCGGCTATTAGCTAAAAAAATGTACCTAACGTCAACGGTCAAAATAGATTGGAATTTCTCATGAGTTACTTTTGAACTATTGGCGTCCATATCGGTTTTTATTCGTGTGCATCGATTCCTCGTTCATTCCTCTTTGATTTCTTTTCTCTGCCGTTAGCGGGCACATGTAAAGACCGTTAGCCGTCCGGCATGCTAGCAGACGCGTTTCCCTTCCCGATAGAGCTCGATAATGGCCGGTTTGTTCCCATCCGCTGCGGGTTTCTAATGAGCTGCTACACGGGCGCTGACACTACTCCCTTTTAGCCGGCCTGGCTCGACACTGTTTGGCCTTCCCCCTTGCCAGTCAGGAGTCATTTCCCATCCAGGCCTCAGGCCATCGCCACTAGTTTGTCTGCTTGTTGTGATCAGCTGCCTGTCCACGGCTGTCATCCCCAATGTTTACGGAGCGATTGAACCCCCGCCCCCCGATTGAGATGGAGTGCCTCCGCTTGTGCGGTTATCTGTCGGTTTACCTCAGCCGGAGGTCTCGGAGAGGAAAAGTAAACATGTTTGAAGCAATTTGAATGATTAGAGCCGTCTAAGCTGTTTTCACAGATAATATCCACGGCAAAGATTAATCTCATGTCACCACGTTTGGGTGTTTATGGAACGTGTCCATCACTTAGCTGCAATTTGCAGTTTAGTCCAAAGAAGCGCAGAGACATTTAGCATTCAGTGTGGTTTTGGATCCTTTTGAGACTTTTTTTGGTTCATTGTCAGCAACTGGTCAGTCCAGCGGAAATTTAATGCATCAGCAACTTTCTCCAATTTTATTTTTTTTAGCCTTACAGGAGCACTTGCGAATTTTTCAAACAAAGCGAAAAGTAAATTTAATCAAGAAGAAATAATTTAGCCCCACATTTGTTTTGCACACAAGAAAGTATTGAAACTCTGATAACCCCTTGCCCCCCCGCACACACTTAAATACACACATTTGGCAGAGCAATAAGTGCAGACTTTGTTTTCGTATTTGACTCGCTCATCCATCTAAAGTGGTGTCAATGTACTTCTCTGCTAAGATTTGCATTCGACTTTCACACCTGCATGACATGTGACATGACACGCGAGAGTGTTGAAATGTACGTTTCCAGTGTGTGAACTCCTCAAAATGTTTACTGTGGACTTTTGCTGGTCTTTGACGTTAACGTTTGTTGATTTATGCGTGTATCTCAGAGTTTAGCTAGCCGGGTGCCGATTGGCCAGAGTAAAATGTCAACATTCGTCGACTTTTATGCCTTTCTGTGACTCTTCCAGTCTAAGCTGAAACCTGAAGCTGTTTTTTTCTTTTTTAAACCTCATTGTTCTTCATGATAATAATTCAACGAATCTGTTTGATGACTAATAAAAATGCCATTTAGTTACCTCACCCTATAAATTTACTGTATTCCCATAAAACAACTCATTGGTTTAGTTTTAACACTTTCAACAAAACAAGCACTGTTGAAATGTTTAATATTTGTTTAACAGCATTTTCTGCAGCCTATTGTTGACTTTTTTGGCGGTGGTGTTGCACAATGAATGTCATTATGCATTTTATGCTCAATTTCAGTCGCAAACCACAGAAGAAGGCAAAACACAAACGCTGCGTCGCCTCGATAGTCGAGTGCAGGGGCCAATTCAGAAAGCGGCGACAGATCCGCGGCGGTCACCCGAACTGCCTCTGCCATGACGGATTTGGGTTTCGCCGATATTGAATGGAGCCTCGCTGAATAGAACGTTCAGCCTGCGTGTTGTGTGAGTGAATGAAGACAAGCGGGGATGAGCGCCGGGACGCTTCGACCGACGCTGTCACTCTCTCCTTAGCTGCAACCTGATCTGGAATACGTTCAGCTGATGCAGAGCAACAATTTGAGCTCCCATTTATCAAGGGCATCCAAGACCCAACCAGGGTAAATGAAACAAATCAAACAGGTATTTAAATACAAAATGTTCAACAATCTATAATAAGTTTGTCTTAGACACCACCCCAAAAAAATTAAAATAGCAGGACAATGAACTTTACTGTTATTGGTTTTCCACCTTCAATTTCACAAGTTTCTACAAGCTCGTGACTGACATGTTTCTGTACCGATCAAACCGGCCAACGTGTCTCTTAATTCCTCATCGGGCCGTGTTTCATGTGTCAATAAGTAACATTGAACCCACAAGTGGACACTTTGTTGGTCTCGGATACGCGAGAAGCATCTCCCCCCTCCGCCCTTGAATCTTTCATGTGTTAACAAATCTGTGGTGTTCATCGGCTGAGTGCTCGGCTCCGAATGGGACGAGCGGGCTCGGATACGAGCTTGTTTACAGCCACTGTCACTTGTCCGTCTAATGTGCCATTGGCGCCGGTGAGTGCTGGGCTCATGCTACGCATTACATCCTATTAAGCGCGCTCCGCTTTCCACTAACTGCCACTTAGCCGCATGCCCCGTCTTCAAAGTCACTGCGCATTTCGTCAAGTGGACGTCCACGGGCCAACGGGAAAATCGATTTGTAATCGTACCACCCGTGTTTCCACAACGGCACTCCTTTTCCCAAGGCGGGAGTGCTGGGATATTTGAACTCGCACAGCTGTGCGAGTGATCAGGGAAGTTGTGGAAAGGAGTCATCCATTTTGTGTCTCCCGTTCAGGGTCACGGAGAAGCTGGAGGCTAGAACACCATGCTTTGATCACCTGTCAGTCACAGGATGGACTTTTACATTCGCGTTCACAGACAATTTAATCTCAGTGTGGTACCAGGGGTGCACATTGGGGTGGGATGATGGGGCTTATTAACACCAACCCCCATCAATGCGGTATTTGATTTTTATACATTAGAGTGACTCCTCATACTGTATATATAAATTAGAAGATTTGTTTTAACATTCCCTCCCTCTGAAAATAAATGCTAAAAAATCTAAAAAAAGATTTTGCAGATTTTTCTGTCTGTTGCAAAGTTGAATTTTAAAAGGGCAAAATATTGTAAACAGTCAAATGGTGGACCTGTTTCTCATAGCTTTGTGTTAATGGGCCAAGAAAATAAACTATTTGAGTCATTACATATTTTCTAATTAATCAACCGATTAATCGGCTATCAGAATTTCTGAATCGGCATCTCCCTCCAAATCCACATCGGTCAGACTCTAAATAATGTTGTAATCGCCGTGCTTGTCTTCTCTGCAGTTTGAGGGCTGCAACAAAGCGTTTTCACGTCTGGAGAACTTGAAGATCCACCTGAGGAGCCACACGGGGGAGAAGCCGTACCTGTGCCAGCACCCCGGCTGCCAGAAAGCTTTCAGCAACTCCAGCGACCGAGCCAAGCACCAGCGCACTCACCTGGACACGGTCAGAAATGTAACAAGTGTCTGCAGCCGCGTGGCTCGATTTTCTCTCAAGCGTTTTAGAACAAGTGTGAGAGAAATTCAATAAAAGGTCGAAAATCACACCAAAAAAAATGCAAGTGAGGCCAACTTCATTGAGTGACACTCACCTGAGTGTATTGTGTTTATTTTCATTGGCGTTTACAGGTTGGCTCGGATGGAGCCAGAACACTAAGTACTGAACGCATTAAGTTTTGGCATTGAAAATAACTGTTGGCGCTGTAGGAAAGATGCATTGGCACTCAAAAACATGACGTGATAGGCTTTTTTTTATTTGGATTTTTTTTTTTTTAGTTTATAGTATGAATGTCAGCCTATAATCAGGGACACTGCTTTGATTGTTTTCAGTGCAGTTGTTTTTCAATTTCAACTTCCTGGTTTTTACATTCGGGTTTGTTTACAACTTTATGGATCTCGAGCGATTAAATATGGCCTCTCTATTTCTAACTATTCTATTTCTATTTGCAAGTGGGCCTAGAATGCATCCCTGGAGTTAACTATATCACTTTTTATTTATGATTTTGTTTCTATACATTTACATATTTTTTTTTATATTTCCGAGATCAACAAGCCTAAGACATGCAAATTTGATCGGACTTTTATGTTTCCACATTGCTTCAATTACATTTGCGAAACTTAAACAGATTTTTTCTTTTTTAATTTCCATTTCCTTTGTGTCCATCTGTAGCGAAAAGCCACACTGCATGGTCTCAGCATAGGCACAATATTGAATGTGGCCTTGTGTTATTGTATCAGTCAAGTTTCCCACCGGCCGCTCTTTCCACAAGTAGGACAAATGATGGCGCTAATGTGGGCGGGCGCTGCTTACGGCTTCACATTAACACCCCGCTAAAGGCCCGCTCTGCCAAGAGCACTTGAGGGGAAAATGATTTTTAAACTTTAATGATATTTATTCTACACAGAAGTCACGCTTGATTTTGGTGACTGGAGGCGCCGCGCCACGGCGAGCTGCAAAACAAACATGGCCCAGATGAGTGGCACTGGAAGCGCCTTGCGAAAACAAAACGGGCTTATTTACAGAGGCCGTCAACGTTCGGGCGCGCAGCGCTAATAAAGACCGGGATCAACTTACACTTTAATAGGCATCTTATGTTCCGAAAGAGGGAGGGGAAGGGGGGCTAGCCGGGGTCGCCGTACGACATGCTATATTTGCTTAGCTAATGAGCCGGACACAAATTGATTCGGAAACTCCAACTTTTCACTTGCAATACCGCAATCGGCTGCATAGATTGAAAATCAATATGGATCGTAAGGATGTCGACAGTTTTCATGCTAATGAACTTGCACTGGCTGTTGTTTTATAATCAATTGTTTTGTCCATTTTCTCTTCTTGCTTTCCCTTCCCATTTCCCGTCTCCCTTCTCAGCTGGGAGGTAAGACTTCAACTTTACCTCTGACTTGCCTTCCGATCTCACATTTCCTCCGACTTTGATCGCATCGGTGTCCCGTTTTATCCCGCCCTCTGTCTAAACGGAAATCCCGCGCGCTGCCTTCCAGAAACCGTACGCGTGTCAGATCCCCGGTTGCACCAAGCGCTACACCGACCCCAGCTCACTGCGCAAGCACGTCAAGATCCACTCGGCCAAAGAGCAGCAGGTGCGTAGAAAGGTAAGACGGGCTGACTCCAGTCGATATTTTCATTTTTAATAGTACTTGAAAACAGTGTTAAGACATCTACACTACCACAAAAAAATTTTAAACTATGATTATTTTGAGTTTGCGAAACAAATCTGTTGCCGTTTGGCGCCATTACAAAGCTTAGATTGCCCAAGGCTATCTCAGGGGGGCTCGCAAAACTCAAAATATGATTTTATTAACCCCCACTATTCTGAAAATGCACGGGGGGGAACCCTGCAGCCCCATCCCGTCGCTCTGCCAGTGGCAGCAAACCTTTCAGTAGCTGTCTATTTTGCTTGACTTGATTTCTGAATTATCTATCATTTTGCTGCCTACAGGTAATATGATGCAACGATGATACATTCCCAGACATTTTGACACTTTTAAACCTCATCCATTGTTTTTTGAAAAATCAAATTAACAATTGAGCCTCAAAGTTTGCCCACGCCAAGTAGTTTCCAGTAGATTGCCTGCCCACCCGCGTAACCTTACACAAGTCAAACATTGCATTTTGCACATTATCACAGTTTAGTTGGAGTAATTTGGCTTTGGCTCCGGCCTGGCTTTCATTTTCACCACAATGGATCAGGTCGGAGCGCAACTCATTGTGCTCACGGTCAAAGGCTCATTCTTCTCCCTGACTGGAAATGAGTAAATAAGAGAGAATGGACTCATTGTTGTGGATAGCGGCAGGCCGCGTGATGTGTTCCGTTGGCTGCGGCCTCGTAAAAAGGGAAACACATGTGCGCTCGTAGCGTTGTTAAGAACCCGTAATGCGCCATCCCCGCGTGGCCCAGATGTTACGGACAAATGTCAAACACAAGCGCTCTTAACTGCGCTTTTGGAGCGCGCCTTTTTTGGACTGCCGCCGCGGGGAGGAAAGGGCCGCGGCAATTACGTGTGGTAAATGCTTCTCGGGGAGGAGCCGCCGCTTGTGTACACGTTTGGGGTGCGAAATCAACACGAGGATGTTGCCGGTTGAATATGTGGATCTATGTTCTTGCTCGCGGAAGGAAGGGGGGGGGAGCCACCAGGTTGGAACAAATATGATTGACGCACTCGCCTGACTGGGCGGCTTGGAATGAGGACGATGAATGAAAACATCTCCGAAGCTGACCTTGTCGTGTTCTGTATTCCTGCTGATTGACTTCAAGTACGACCGCGCCACGTTTGATTCATTTGAAACATATCGGCTCGAGTTAACATCACAAGTTGAGGAAAAAAAAAAAAATTGACAATGCAGCACTGTGTATTTCCAAATTCATCATTTCACATTTTTTGTGCTCATTCAATGACAATCTAAGATGCCACAAGATGGCGCCAAAGCCCGGATTAAAAAGAAATTGGTAATTGGTCTCAAGGAGGAGGACTTCCCTGCATCACAACTTGTTTATACACTTTTGACTAAATATTTATTTCGTGTAGCAAATTCAAACAAGGCCTGTGTGTTTCCTTTCTTAACTTTGGTAAATGATAAATGCGCTTTGTACGACTGACATGACTTTAGAAAATCCTGCTGAACTGTCGTGAGAACGCTCTCCCGTAGCGTACTCGCTGATTGTGTGTTTTATTAGCTGGCTTCCAACAATGCGGCCTTTACAGCACACACGAGACTTTACAAACAATATTTGTTTATAGTATTGGCTCAAAGTATAGACTGCTTGTTTGCTTGTGGGCTCTCGCCAACAATGAGAACAACATGGAATATGCAGCGCACATGAAAGAACCCAAATCAAGCGCACATTTGCAGCCGTTCGCATGTCTTGCGGCCGATAAACACAAAGTCGAACGCCCCCGGTACCGAAAATAATATACAATTTTTATGACAGCGTGTCAAACTGTTGTTTGCACTCATCCCGCTACTCACTAACTTTTTCTGGGATTTGCATTTTTCGGTTTTAAGTGTGCCGTGCCCTCCAGGGGGCGCCACAAAAGGGTAAATCAAAATCAAAATAAGTGTTGGCACAAAACTTAACTTTAATGATGACTTAACTCCATTACCGATTACCTGATTTTAAAAGTAACCAAGTTACTTTTTTTAGTTCCATTCAACAGATTTGACAATATAAATGAATTGAGGGAAAACCCCAAACCAAAATTGAGATTATTTTTGCCACCTGTGCTGATTTACGTCTCATTTTCCAGCTCCGTCCGTGTCCTCACCTGGAGCAGGACGTGCTGAGTGACTGTCTGTCCATGCAGACTCAACTTCTGTACGGCAACAAGGAAAGCTGCTCCCCAGGGATGAGCCAAGACGTCTTTACAGGTCGGACGCTAACATTTACTGACTGTGCTGGAATTAAATTACTTTTGTAGCTTAGCATCCAGCCGTTTTTGTTGTTGTTGAAGTCTGGTGTCAGCGATAGCCAAGATCACGCTCGGAGCCAGTATACAAATGGCCAGTAAAGTCGGCGAGCCAAGATCGTTTTAAGACAATTGTGAACGACACTGCTCATTGCTGCTGCACGCAGGAATTATTTTTAGTTCTGCTCTGCGAGCTGGAGCCATTCGATTGTTTTCTGGGAGTTGGGGAATGCACTCAGGAAGTCTTTAGCTCCTGAAAGGAGAGAATAGCTCAACCTTCAGGTCTTTGATATTCTTGGAACAATTTTAAAAATAGTAAATAATACACCTCTTTAATGTTCGGTTTTATGATCTACGATATCCTTGCCCTTGCTTTTGCTTATCGTCATTTTGATGGCTAGTTTTCAAATCTGCGGGCCTTGGCTTTGACACCTGGTTTGCATTTAATTTTTCAACGCAATCTCTTTCAGCGCCAAAGCGTGATTCACTGTCAATCCATATTTTTCAACGACGCTAAACCACGCTGTCGATGCCAAAACTTAATGGCAGTGTTCTGGCCGCATGACAACGTGAGCGTGACGTTTTTGAAAAGGCCAAAGTGCGGGTGCATTCGGGGTTATTTACATTTTCACTCTTCGTACGCAGTGACAAGCGAGCCAGCCTCCTTTTGTTTGCATTGCGTCATTCGAACACGTCTTAATCAACGCGCACGCCAGGGAAACGTTTATTCATCGTCACGCGGCCGTCCATTTTTCCATCAGCGGGCGTCAACGCCACATCGGATTAGGACAAAGACGTTGTGAAGATATTCAAGACAACGAGCGACGATGCCCGCGTGGGCCTCCCTCCCGCCTTTCCGGACACATCTGTCCTTGTTTTTCCGCCTGTACGCCGTCCAGCATCCCCGGTGCGCCTTCTTATTGTTGCTGGAACTCGGCGCACCGTTGACAAGCGCGTACGCTCGACATGTCTTGCACGTCCAAAAGGACTTTTGGCTGCTCTCTTACTGGATGTTGCGCGGAAATCTCCCTGAGGAGCCACCAAAGCCGCGTGCTGGCTGGCACAGGTGGAACAAGTACTCGCACACAAGGGGGAGTACTTGTGTTTAAAACAAAAAAAAACACCTCTGAGTTCACTTTACATCTGCTATGTAGAACTCAAGCGGGCTTCTCGTAAGTCTCGCCCATGAACAGGGGGCAGACGTATCACTAGGCGACATTGAAAGAGTGAGTCACGTTCACTCTTGATGTGAATCCGAATGGAACAAAGTGGAGCTGGTGTAAATGGGCACACCCCAGATAATAACGTTTTTTTTCTTTCCAAAAAGATGTTTCAAGATGTTAATGCAACACCCAGTTTGTTGTTTAACTAAACAAAAAGAGACTCGCGCTTAGCTTAATGCTAACGAACGATGCGAAACGCCACACAAGAGCTAACGACTAGCATCTGTGTTATAATCTAGAAAGATTATTTAATAAGAGATCATTTCACAATATGTACAGGCAGATATTGTTAATCCTCTTCAAAGAACAACTGTGACTTACTAATGCAATTGAATAGAGAGAAAAGCCTGCTCTTCCTTTCAAATGTTCTGCTGTTGGAGCACATGCAACATTTGAGCTCATTATGCAGTATTAACTACAAGCAGCTGAAAGCTGAGGCCCCTCGGCGACGGCGGCAAAAAAAAAAAATCTACTTTTGATTACAAACTGCACAGAAAAAAAACATTTCATGTGATTGGACAGCGGTTGTCAAAATCAAAGGCGGGTCGCCATCAGATGTCGTTTGAACGCTTGGCACGTTTGACCAATTAATCGTGTTTGTCTTTCAAGGCTTGTACGCCGGCACCCCTAACCACCACCACCACCACCACAGCGCCGAGCTCCTCTCGCCCCCCGCCGCCGCCAGCGCGACTGCCGCCGACCTGCCCTCGCGACAGCACTGCCTGGAGCCGGACCTTAACAGCCCGCGCCATCTTTCGCCCATGGCCGCCTTGGACGGCAACAGAGACGGGTGAGCACATTTTGTCACTTATTCTACCGACAAAAAAAAAAAGAGAAAAGCGGCGCAGAGTAGTGTAGAAGGTGAGCGTCCCAAGAGCGTCTTGATGATTGTACAAGAGAATCTCCTCGGACTCGATAAATAGATGAATCACACCGATAATATTATGAAGGTCACAACTTTGTCCCGCAGAGTCTCACGCTTGTTTTCCACCGATAGCAGGGCGATCCCGTACGGGGGGAATCAACCTCTCGGCCCCGTTCGGCCCTTCTTCCTGGAAATGAGTCCGCCTGCCCGCCCCCCCACGGGCGCTGGTCACGGCGAGGTCGTGGTGACACATCACTTGCTCTATTTCTGGCGCCCGACACGGCATTCGCAAAATCCCCCAGGAACCTCGAAGCGATGACCAAAGCTCTCCGTGCTGGGAGGGATTCGTGCGTTAATGAGAGCAAACTGCACGGGAGGGCGGCAAGGTGGGAGTTGGGGTTCTGCTTTCGTTAAACAGGCTTACATCAGGATCAGAGTTCCCCTCCGAGGACGGCGACTCGGCAAGCGCTCGGGACGACGTGCCAAAGAACGCCGATAGCACAATGAGTTCGTACCAATGGGTCATTTCCGCCTCATTTGCTGCCTTCGAGAACAAACAAGCAAGCAGCGCCGTTCGCTCATCAATCGCCGCATCACAGAGGGGGGGGGCGCCGGACGGGAAATACAATGGATTGAAATCCGATTGGGCTTGTTACAAATGGAATTTTTGCTGATCTTGCAGAAAAGAACCATTCCTATTGGATAAGGTGATTTGCCTGAAACGGTAACCCTGTCTTAAAAGCATCATTTGAATTTTGGCTTAAGAGCATGAATTGGACCTTTAACCCTTGCTCGAAACCCTCATTTGAATTTTTTTGTTGCTTTATTTGCATTGCTCCAACGACAGATAGAACTTTTACAGCCGACCGCCAAAGTCAACAGAAGCGGCGCACTTGTTTTTCCCAAACGGCTTAGCGGGACATGAAACATTTGGAGAAAATGATCAAGCCGCAGCGTGCCGCCCTCTGACCTCATAGCTTAAATGTGTTTACCCAAACTCAAACAGAGCATTTACACTCAGCGCGCTTGGTGTCACTTTGCCGCCCGCCGTTAATATCGCACGATGTCGGTGGAAATGGCTTTGCGGTGCGCTGAGCTGGATGAGCCGCTGAATGTCGTCGTTGACTGGCGCCTGTTGATATTACAGCCCCTCCGCAAATATTAGCGCCCAGCGTATTGATAGCGTCACCGTGAGTGACGCCGACTAATTGAATTAGAGTGGCAAACACCGCCACAGTAGAGCTCCTACAGTGAAGGCGAAAAACTTTGGAACTTTCTATCCGTCCATCTTTCCTTCTCCAGTCCAAAAATAATTTTTAGCAGTGGTCATTTTTGGTTTTTACAGCGGCAGGAAGTAACCTCACTCGACCATTTGTTTGCTTTTTCAAAAAATAAGCTTTCCACTAGTTTGTAAAATGATCTGAGACAACAAATGGCAACAGAAGACGAAGGCGCCCACGACTTCTGCGCCAACGTTTGACTCCGCCTCCAACTTTAGGCTTCACCCAGCGAGCCTTGGGTGGGCTGAAGCCAAGTCCACCAATGCTCGGAGGAGATAAGTTCACGCGGCACATGAAAGATCGCCCTCTTTCCTGCCAGCCCGATTTCGGCTGCCAGCCACACGCGAGCAGGACGAGGGTGGCGACCGTGTCCAGGCAGCTGGTAACGATTAGCATCTCATTCACTTTAGCTGCACATAGAGGCGGCTTGTCAAAATATGAAGAGAGGAACTGTTTCCTGACTTGGTGCTGACAGCGGGTCAAGGGGTGGGGGGGCAACGCTCGCTCATTGGTTACAAGCGGACAGCTGGATTATGACGTGTCAAATTCAAAGTCACTTCTAAAGCCTGACTAGTCAATTTCTTTATTGTTCTATTAGAGGGCAGCTTTCAGTTTGTGGTGTGGAACTGACAACATGGAGTAAACATTTTTGGCTGGCAAATACAAATGTAGTCACAAGTATGTTTGAACATATTGTTTTTTTACACACAGACTTACCTTTTTTCCTCTTTTTTAAAATATTATCTACAAATCAGCTTAGTCACTGTACAGAATGTTGGTGTTGCATAGAAATAGGCAAAAGGATTTTGTGGGCTTCAAAGAGCCCCCTACCTGAACACCAGCGGGGATGCAATTCTTGGAATTCTGTGATTTTCAGGGGGGGGGGGAAATCCCCGTTTTTTTAGAGGCTTTCAGCCTGGTCATTTTAAGTCACCATGAAAGCCTGTAGCCTGTAGAAAAGTATCAAAAGAATTCTTACAAATACAGCACTGCTGGACTACATTTAAAAAATACTCACATGTAATCTTTCCGTATAGCAATGCTGAATAGGAATGAATACAAGTCATTGCGAATTAAGCAACTTTTATACAAAAAGAGAGAAAAGAAAAAAAGCGTAACGTATGGACGACCTCACGCCATACGAATGAATGTAGAACAAACTATCTGGACTTACCTATTCCGCGAATTCTCTCTCCTTAAAATGAACTTTTTCCCCATTTTGGTCACACGGTAGTCACCTACAAGATGAAATTTGACATAAATTGAGCGCCAAGCATAAATAAAGTAAATAAACATGAAGTAAAAGTAAAGTTAAAAGCTAGAAACGGACCTGTTGACGATTCCTTCACGCTTCCATTTTGTCACTTTCCGCTTGACTTTCCCGCCCGCTCATCAAATCGCGTAATTGTCCGCGAGAATTCACGTGACGTCATCACACTGCGACGCTCTGATTGTATAAGACACCGGCCAACAGCCGGGTTATAAATAACAAAAAGCTTTATTTTATTCTAATAGGTGGCCCTGTTTCCATCATTATTCCTACATGACCTTGAATTTAAAGTCCACTGAATTTCACAAGTATTCCACACAAGTTTATGAAGCATCAGGAATAAGGACAATAAAAAATGTGCTCCTCAAGGATGAGTTTTATGTACCAGTATTTTTTAGGCCCAATAAAATCCTCAAGCAGTTCGCTTCGGCTAACCTAAATGCAGAATAAATCAAGTATTGGCAACGCTGCTTCGATTGTTCCTCGTATACTCGATCGGCCATTATATCGAATGTTAAAATCGCGTTAACAACGTTAAGAAAAATATACCAAAATAAACAGGCTTTACATTCCTTTACCACCTCCGAAAGAAAACCCATGATGTCATTCCACTACTTTCATATTCCCTTTGCGGTAAATACTTTACCGCTACGGCTTGGATAAACACCATTTGGTGTGTTTTTCAATGACAACATGCGTGTCAAAGGGCCAGTGACGCAGCGCAGACGTGGTCGGTGTCGTGTGGGGGGCCGAACGGTTCTGCACAAGCTCACCCGGATACACGGCAAGGTGCTTGGTGCACATCAGTGTCACAATCAGGATCAGAACATTTTATTGAAGAATTTACACCTGTGAGTATTGTTTGCATGTGTTGCGCCACCGTTTTTGGCCTAATTTTGTTGCAAAAAGGGTTTTAACACTGCAACTAACTCATCTCTGATGTTTTGCATCATTTGCTAGCATTAAGCTAAGCAGAAATTCCCTATTTCACTTTTTGTTTGTGTTAGAATAAGGCCGATTTTAAATACGCTCATTCACACATACCTTGCGACATTTCTCTCCAATGCAAACTTAGTCAAGTGTTTGCTGACTTTAAACGCAGCGTGTGTTTTCGGGGAGCCCCAAAGTTTCCACACGCCTCCTCCTTTGCGGTGAGCGAGCCTGCCTGGAGGTCCGCTTGGGAAGTGATGACACGTTTTAAGTCCTGACATGATGGATTGATATTGGAAGACAACATATGTGTATGTGTGTCCTCCAGGGTGTCAGGTCCACTCCTATCTCCAGGGATGAAGGGAACAGGCACCCCTCCGCCCCCTCCTCCTCCCCCACCCACATTGGAGAAGCATCAGGTCCAAGCTCAGCACAAGACCTTCCCTCACTATCACCAACATCAGACCCCCAACAACGGTAAGGGCAGTGAGGACTTTTTCTTTGAAGCAGGGGACACTGGGAAGCGGACTCGCATCTGGAGCAGTTTTAGGGACGGCTAGTGGGAAAGCCACAATGCCGGAAGCCCGAATGAGCCGAGAAAACAGTGGCCGGCGTGTCGTACTGTTCTCGGGGCACGCGTTGCAGGTCAATACTGTTTTCTCTGCACACTTGAGCACACGGACACCCCCCCACCCCACCGCTTTGTGGTCACGCAGTTGCCGAGACATGTTCCAGGAACGCTGGGCCCGCTGCTGTTGTGTCTTCTGTGGTCCACACAACACAGACAATGGCAAAAACTATGTTAAGACTTAAATAGCGACGAGAATAGAGATTGGCAAACCTTTTTTTAGAATAAATGTTTCCAAGGACCTTCTATTGAGGACCTTTATTTTCTGCATCTAATAACATGACAAAAACTCAAAATCATACTCACCGGAGATGCCGATTCTCAATCTGTGTTGATCACAACAGATGATAGTCAAACAGATTTGACCAACCAATCAGAGGATGGTTGAGTAGTGACATCATCGAGAGGATGAATCTGAAAAGTGATTGGTTAAAAAAGATGAAGATGAAGTCTAGCTACAATTTGATTTCTATTTCTCTCCCCCCCCCCTTGCAGAATTCCAAGGTAGCTTCCAGAGCTGCTTCCACTTCTCGGACTCCTTCCGAAGCATGGAGCAGACGGTGAGCGATTCTCACGCCTACACTTCCCATCAGCACAATGGCTTCCACATGGCCACTAGCAACTGTCTGGGCACCGCAGGTGAGACATCCCAAAACGCTTCCATCAGAGTCCGGGTGATCGATCCATCTGTATCAGGCTTGTGTGTCTTGCAGGTTTCAATTTGAGCCAGGAGCTGCAAGGCAGTGCAGGCTGTCAGTTCTCCTCCAGTCCAGAGGAGGGCGCCTTCTTCCAGACAGGCAGCTTTGAGCGTAGCCTTGGTCACATGTCGTCGGTGTACACAGAGTCGTAGACACAGATATATTTAGAATGTTTTGTTATTACGTCACACGTGCTTTGCACTCATACATGAACGCTAATTTTGATTTTTATGTACTGGAAAAATCTTAAGCAGGCCTCTTTTGAGAAGATTGCTTTAGCGCTATCTGGTGGCATCTTGAGGTCAAGGACATTTAAAGTGAGTTGTGCTTCATTTAGACAAAAGTAGTTATTTGCCGCCATTGTGTGGTATCTATAGGTAATTACAGCTGTGGCAGTTGAGTAGGGGTGTCAATTGCTATTTCTAAATTATAATAGTGGGGCTTCACTATACCAAAGAGAGCCATCAAATTCTGCAAAATGGTTCCACAATCACTTTTATTGGCCCGAAAGAAGAAATAAATGTCTCGGTTACAGCGTTGCAACAATGTGAACGTCTCTCATACATTTTTTTCGAAAACATTGTCTTGTATTCCACTTCTATTTTTAGAGCGAAACACAGAAACAAACGTATCGTGTTGCTGTGTTGTTTTAAAAAACAGCCGAAACAATGTTTGCATTCCTCCGTTTGATTTTGTGGCTTTGGGGTTTGTCTCCCTGCTACAGTAATGCAAAGCATACCGACCCTCCTTTAAGTTTGTGTATAATTGTACAGATTGTTTACAGCACACATTTGAATGTTTGTCATTTTTGTCCATTCCAGAAATAATAAATATATGAACGAAACAAATCATCAGCACTTGCTTGTTTTCAATCCAACATGGGCACGTGCTGCCCTCTTGTGGACATGGCTGAGTACACACACAAATCTGAATACATCTTACTTCTGCTTCTTCTTGTCTAGGTAGCTGCGGCGATAGAAGTTACCAAAAAGGATGATGAGGAAGATGCAGTAAAGAAACACGACAACGTTGGTGACGACCGGGAAGTCGCATTCGGTGAACAGGTTGTAGGTCGCGTGTGTGAGAATCAGCAGAAACTGCAGCTGGCGAGACAAAATGAGCGCCGAAATTAATATCTTTGCGCTCTCAAGTCATGGTTATACTTGGAGACTTTTCAGATATTTGACAGAGTCCACTTAGCTTAACAATGACAATAGACAGCTAGCTAGCTAGCTAACAATGACAATCTGACAACACACAAAATGAAGTAACATCACCGGAAGTTGGTTTCAGTGCTGCTTTTCTTACCAGCTGCAAGCAGGTGAGGTATGATTTCCACCACAGGTACTTGCGCAAGTGAGGGCCCATAGCCGCCAGGCCGTAGTAAGAGTACATCACAGTGTGGACCAAAGTGTTGAGCAGGCCGATGAAGAAAGCTGCAACGCCAAATTTAATACATTTGGTTTAGTGCATTCTCATACATTCCCATGGAAAGATTGCAGGACGTTGTCTTACATTGTCCACCAGCCGTGTACTTGACGGCTGACCACCAGTTTAAGATCATGGTGGCGTGGTGGAAGACGTGAAGGAAAGTCAGCTGGCTGTTCTTTTTCCTCAGGATGAAGAAGAGCTGCTCTCATCCACATAGAAAAAGGAGAACCACTTCATGTCAAGCAACAAGATCTTTTCCAAATGACAAAGGTCTATGTACCGTGTCGCTGAGCTCGATGACTTTTGAGAAGAAAAACCACCAGCAGACCCGAGCCATCTACGAGAAAAGGAAGAAGATTGGAACAATGAGACATGAAATGTACCTTGTGCTTTTCTAGACACTTCATAAGATCTCTCACTCTCATGGGCAATGGTCTGCTGCTGTAGTCCACCGGCTGGCACAGGATGCTGTAGTTGGACAGCCAGGAAGTGGTCAAGAACTGGGGAAAAAAAAGGCACACAAGAATTTAGTGGTGTCAAAGGTCGGTCAACTTCACACACATTCCAAAACATCCCAAAGGCCAAAAGAGTCTGACGCACCTCATGGAACATATAGATGGACATGCCCACCATGCTAAAGTTATAAATGATGAGAACCAGGCGGAGGTCTACGGGTTCTCTATGTCTCATGAGCCGAGGCCCCGCCCAGACCATGCAGAGGTACAGCAGGACGATGAGCGTGACCGGGACCGGTGAGTAGACCAGCGGCCACGGGTCGGTCCTCTTGTCTGCAGCATAAAACAGCATGTGGAGCAACGGAAATAAAAAGATATGATAGCGACATTTTTTTTTGCCATGTGATAATGAATTTTCTTGTATCAACATCATGTGACATTTTTGGACGGAGGAACTACATTTATGTGAGTTGAGGAGGTTCACTTGAGCAAATGGAATGCTTTGCTGCCAATGGCCGCTGTCATATTTAATAATCTCGGTGGTGGAAAATAAGGATTTGCATCTAACTGTCGTCACATGCATTGAAGACACAAGGCTGGACATTGTGACACTGAGCTATCAACGCTGGCATTCATTCGATTTGTTTTGCAGGATTCAGCAAAAACAGCAACAAAGAAAACAAACGTATTATTGAACAGTTCTGGCCAGCAGGAAGAATAAAAAGCCAAAATATGACTGCAGCCTGACTAAAAACTAGACAGATATCAATCATCTCGATACAAGTTGTTGAGTTAAGACGAGGTCAAAGTACATACCTCCATTGTCGACTATGTTCTGGTGCACCGACAAGATCGTTTCCCACGCAGACGTCATCAGCTTTCTCTCACTCGCCAATTAGCTCCGGTCAAAATCTATAACGTTTTAAAACATCTTCGAGTTGAGCTGAGTTCCGTTGCTCTTCCTCCTTCTTGCAGAGTACCTACTTTGCCTCGTGTGAGCCGCCTAGACTGAGCAGGAAAAATGTTGAGGAACAGGAACACGTCCGCATTCTTTACAGGGCACGCAAAAGGCTTTATATTGGCTTAATGTGATATTTTCTGTTGTATTTTTTTGTTATTTTATGTTTTTGTCAAGCGTTTTGTTACGACGAAGGGTGTTGCGAATGCGAAAGTGCTACAAAAATAAAGTCCAATTCGTTTTACTCATAAAAAGATCCGGTTAGTACCCCGTCTGTACACTGGGTGGTGCTATTTCCTTATTTCAACAACTTTGATAAGGATCAACATAGCCGAGTCTAACACATACACAGTCGTGCCTGGACTTAAAAAAGTAATTTTATTCAAGCATCTTAGAAATTATTTCAACATCCTTAACTGACATGTAGAAAAATTGAGAGTTGGCCATTAATATCTCATTTAACTTTGTTAGCAGCATGATTCAGAGACATATGTAGATGACACTGTACAGAAAAAAATGAAAACTTTCAGCAAGGTTCCTGCTTGGTGGTTCTGAAGAAAGACGTGAGTGACAGTTGCTTGTTGCTACCACTGGTTGCCTTCATTTTGCCTTTCCTTGTACTTCGTACTGGTCTTTTCCTTTCGTCGTTCTTTTGCCTCTTTGCATCCTAAGCGTCAAGTTTTTAAATTATTATCATTATTATTATCACTTGCAGTATTAAGGGCTTTGTGTGGCTTCATAAGCCACAGAAGGAGAGGAATTCTTACTGGAGAGTTGAGCTCCTTCTGAAGTTTCGCAGAGTCGCAAAGCTTCACAATCTGGATGACAGCAAACAGTACAGTACATTTGTTTCAATCTGCAAATGTTGTGTTGTGGATTTCTATAACTTGCTGTAAGTGACCTTTTTGACTCCCGTAGACACGGCGGCCTCCTGCAGCGCCGACCTGCTGATCCACCGCACGTCTCCCGTCCGCAGAGGCGCCTCGGCGTCTCCAAGGTGCAAAGTGTGGACCACATATGTCTGGTGGATGTGCGAGAAGATATGAGGCACCTATGATGGAAAACAACAAATTTAGGAAGCAGTTGATTCCTTCTTCGTTTAGGAAAGATGAGCAAACAATTGAACTTACTTCTCCCACATACTGAAGGGAGCTGTCAATCAACGGTGCTCCCAAGTGTTTGTCGAGGTGGGCACGCAGCGCCGCTTTTTGTTTCTTTTCAGACTTGTCCTCCTTTTCCAACAAAAGACTCGGAAACTCCCACAAGCCTGCCAGCAAACCTGACAAAACCACATGTGTTTTGGGACACGTCAAAGCCGAACATAGACATGAGTTCAAACCTTTATTTGGCCTTTGCTTGAGCAGGAACTCCTCCTGGCCTCCTTCTCCACGTCGAGTCAGCACACACGTTAATGTCCGCTCCACCCTGGGGGGCTTCTTGGCCGGCTTTCTTGGGAAGTTCTGAACCCCCAACTCCTCATCCCAAGGCTCAAGTGGACATAGTGGGCATATTCCACTTGCACCTGAGAGAAGTCAGATGAGAAAAAAAACTCTGGTGGGGAGAAAGGAAGATGACTTACTGCAATCTTCAATGTCTTGAAGAGCTGGAGGCTTTGTGTCCTTTTCCCCCAAAAGCCTTTTGGAATTCTGCTCTCGTTTGGCTTGAACCTACACACAAAACGCACTCGCCACTGAAGTATTTGTACTTAAGTACATAGTGTGAATACATTCATACCTTGCGGTAAGAGTGGCATTGAGAGCGTATAGGACACTGCTCGCACAGGGGTCCCTTTGGCGTGCAGACTCGGGCCCCAAGCTCCATCATGGCCTGGTTGAAGTCCCCTGGTCGCTTCGGGTCCACCAGCGTATTCGCCAGAGCCCTGAAAGACAGCAGAGCAGAAAGAACCACTTGTTGTTGACGGCAATTCACATCACCGGCACTCAAGGAGTTCATTTGTACCAAAGGGCCTCTGTGACTGCGGGACTCGTGCAATTGGCCCCGATGGCCCTCACGCGACACAGGACCCGGATTACGTTGCCATCCACGGCTCCGGTAACCTAGGCGACCAGGGATGTGATTACTTCCTGGCATCAAAAGGCATTCATGCGTGTGCGTTTTCTAGCTGACTTGGCCCAGTGCGATGGAGCCGATGGCCGCGGCAGTGTAGCGACCCACTCCTGGTAGCTGTCTGAGCAGCTCGGCCACCGTGTCGGGCATCCGGCCATCGAGCTCCGACATCACCTGTGGCATTAAACAACCTGCCGTCCATTTTCGATACACCTTTAA
This sequence comes from Syngnathus acus, assembly GCF_901709675.1. NCBI lineage: Eukaryota > Metazoa > Chordata > Actinopteri > Syngnathiformes > Syngnathidae > Syngnathus > Syngnathus acus. The sequence goes on along the minus strand of NC_051090.1, from coordinate 2,312,339 downwards.
ATAAAGCCCCCGTGACTCACCTTCTGAGCACCTTCGTGCAGTCGCTTCCCCCGTGAATAATAGCCAAGGCCCGCCCACATCTGATTCACCTCCTGCTCGTGAACAAAATCAATAGTTTCAATCCCAATTCAGTTTTTGAACTGATGCTTTAGCGATCACCTCTAGTGTCGCAGCCGCGAGATCCGAAACTCTGGGCCAACGCTGAAAAACATTCACACAATTTTACAACGTCAACAAACTGGTATATCCCCACACGCTGACTGAAATGTGCACCTTCATCCATTTTGTGTAGTAGTCTATCACCGTGGCGACTTGGGTCTGTTGTAGCATGATCTCCGACACCCACACTTGAATAAGAAAAGACAAACATGTTCAAGTGAATCAGTGGCGGGTGGGTGATGCAATGACGGCATTGACCAGACCTGCATATGTCCTTATGTTGACATCAGGCTCTGTTAGCGCCTGTTGGAGTAATACAGGTGGTCAGACAGCTCTATGGAAATACAGCACAAACCAGACAAACACCATCTCGTGTAGTGTTTTGTGTGTGTGTTATCAAAATAGATTATTTCTTACCAGAGTCCTCCATGGCAGTTCTCTCTTCTCCAGGTCGTACCATCTGAGGAGATGAGTCTGCAGGTGACGAACATCAGCAGGCTCACAGAACGTGTGGTAGACGGAGGGCGAAACAGCACTCGAGGGTTCTTCTGCAGGAGAAAAGTCAGCATGATGTAACAAAGCGTGGTACAGATGTTAAGGGAGAAATTATGAATTTTAATGAGTGCTGCTAGGCTATCTTGATTTTTGCAGTGAATATGGTCAATGTGATAACTCAGTTTACTTGTGTAAAAGTTACGTGGAGGAAAATTAAATACTTATTTGGTTTATCATATCAGTTCACTGAGCAGGTCTGCTTTTTCTCATTTTGTCATACTGTAATAATGACCTTCTTTTCCAAGCGTCCGCTGCCTTTTCCGCTTCGGTTTGACGTTTTCCACCTGTTCGAGAGCTTCTTTCTTAAGTCTACGCATCGTTAAACGTGATGCACACATCTGAAAGTTAAAAGCGATTATTATTTTCTCTTGCCACCGTTTTAACAGGAACATGGATTATTTACTTCCACTGGCGCTATTTTAAAGAAACACCCCTTTTTCGACACTTGTCCAATCAGCTGCAAGGGAACACTTGTGACGTTACATCCGGTAAAAACAAAATATGTACATGCTTTTTTCCCCCCATCCGTTAGTTACACCCGGATTTTGCGTGGTTATCGCCCTCGATAGTAGGCGTTCACTTTGTATAATAACTTCCATTCCAAAGAAGTTAAAGTGTTCCATTCCAAAGAAGTTAAAGTGTACCCATGCGGAGTGGAGCAATACCTTATCCAACCAGCATGTGTCGCTAAAGACCCGCTGGCAATGGTCGAAGCCGAAAACTGGAAATTTGCTGCCCTCTGCTGGCGAAATCCCCGGAAAGTGCTTTTCTTTGGGACTTGGGCGTCCTGTATGGAAACTGTCTTTAAAGTTTAAACAGTGCGGAGTTTTCTAAACTTTCCTTATCACTGTCCGGTGCTTATCGCTTGAAAACATCCCGTGATAGTCAGCGCGCATTTAAAATTGCACTTTCAAGTCGTTTATTTTTCCAGCCACACTGTTTACATTATTTATGTTTTATTAATTAGCACGTTTAATGCTGTCCTCTGCTCGTGGGGTGTATAAAAGTGAATCATCGGAGTGGATAACAGTGTCCGGGGGGAGGTGGGTGGTCGTCAGCATGGCAGCTGGCGCCCAGGGAGAGAGTGACAAGGAGGAAGAAGAAAGGGGAGGGGATCCGACATTAAAGCAAGACAACAAGGAAACGACCACGACGGAGCCTTCATTTTATGCTTTTCCACAACAACCCGAGCCGCCGGGAGCACGGGAAGAAGGCGCATCGCCGACCGCTAGCGATAGAGAGAAAGCCTCCGTACCGACTGCACGCTCAAGCGGCCGCTTCCCGAGCTGGAGCGACTCGTTCCCGGCTCACTCGGAGCCATCATGGGTGAGGAGGATGAATGAAAGTGGGCTTTAATTATCATCCCGAGGCTGGGGGGGCGAATTAAGGGAAGAGGGGAGCAGCAGGCCGCTTCCTTTGCCGAGAAGAGACGGGGAAACAAAGGCAGTGGTTTAAGCCACAGTTAAAGGAGACGCTCCATTGGGGGGGGGGGGGGCGTTTTGTCCCTTTAAAAAAACCAAAACAAAACGGGATGCGATTAATTAAGCATGCAGCAACCACAATAGAACACTTTAACCAGTCAGACATTTAAGGAGATTGTTTGACATTTTACTGTTTGGGAACAAAATCTTTTTGCTCCTTGGAAGAAAACTAAAATGTTTATTTTAGTAGCCAACCATTCGACATGAACCCCCGTTTATCGCGGGGGATAAATTGCAACTCTTGTGCGCCCCTTGGCCACCGGACACAAGTTTCAAGTGACTCGGAAAACTAGAAATATTTTAGTCATCGTTTTCCACAGAGGATAAAGAATATTTGTCAGTCAATATTGTTATTCTGTAATTACACCGCTTCAATTATTATAACCGTCATAGATGCCATTTGTATCCTGTCTATAGCATTTTGTATTGTTTGTAAATTTCAGAATACTATTTAATTGGAAGGCAGATTAGATTTATTGACACGGTACCGCTACCTTTTGTGTGTTCTGCCCAGAGGTGCCCAGCTCACCTCAGGTGGTGGAGGACGGTGGCGAGGACGAGGAGGAGGAACTGAGCGGCGGCGAAGAGACCGACTTGCGTTGCAGCTCGGGCCGGAGCTCGCTGCTCACCCGGCGGGGCATCACGTTGCGGGTGCTCCTCAAGGACGGCCTGGTGGAGCCCGGTGATGGCGTGCTGGCCATCCACTACCTGGTAAGAAAACAGCACGTAGCAGCAGGCTGAAAAGAAAAGTTTTTCTTTGGGTCTGACTCTCAGGGTAAGAACTTCATCGGGGACCTGCTGAACGACGGCAAAATCCGCTGGGTGGAGACGGGTCAGATCTTCAACTCGCCGAGTGCTTGGGCCACTCACTGCAAGCGTCTGGTCAACCCGGCCAAGAAGTCCGGTTGCGGCTGGGCGTCGGTACGCTACCGCGGACAGAAGCTGGCCCAGTACAAAACCACCTGGCTGCACAAGTATCAGCCCAGCGCTGACATGGTGAGCACGCCGTGTCCTTACAATTAAAACTATGAGGGGGACCGCAAGTTTGAAGTTGGCTGAAATGTCGACAAATGCAATCACCAGACCTACAAGTTGTTCAAGAAATTAATAGGTCTCTTCACGCTACGTCGTGTTGCTGACATCAGAGCCTGGTGAGCGAGGAAGACGACGACGAGGATGAAGAGGAAGGCAAGTCAGCCATGCAAACTGAAGACAAGAACAAAAACAACAAACCTGGAGGATTACATGGTATTTTTTTCCCCCTTCTTTTTTAAGTCTCTCCTCTGCTCGGCAATCTGTTTCCTATTTCAGGGATGGGCGGAGGCAGGTTCTGTAACTTGACTGTTAGTTGACATTTTTTATGGAAGTGCTTACATTTTCATCCAAGAGCCCTTTGCACTGAAAAACTGAAATTCTCATTAAATGATTACTTTTCTACTTTTAAATTTGAATGTAATTTCAGTTCATTTCATCATGGGGACACATTTGCTTTTTGTTCCCAGACGCTATGGCCCCGAGGAGGACGGACCGGGAGAGGATCCCAGTCAGATATTGCACTCTGGGCACAAGGGACGTTACCAGGTAGCCACTTCCTAAAAGAATCCACCGGAGGGCGCTAACGAGGTCACCTTCCATCCTCAGAGACCCCCACACGCTGGTGGAGCTGTCAGCCTTTTCGGCCATTAACAGGTTCCAGCCTTTCAACGTGGCCGTGTCCAGCAACGTGCTGCTGCTCATGGTAACGTCCAAACACGCACACTTCTAACTTTTGGGGGCGGAGTCTCAAGGTGGGCTGGAAAAAAATCTCAAAGGTACCATATGCATCTCCTCACTAGGACTTCCACTGTCACCTGACCACCAGTGAGGTGGTGGGATACCTGGGAGGACGTTGGGACACAAACACACAACGTGGGTTTGACCCGAGATTAAAAAAAAAAGATTATCCATCAGATCTAAATCTTTTGGTGTCGTTTCAGTGCTGACCGTCTTACGGGCGTTCCCTTGCCGAACAAGGCTAGCGGACAGAGAAGCTGCCTCTGCTGTCGAGGAGGAGGTACCACACACAGTTCTCTCAGAGAAAAAGTCACACAATTATTCTTCCATTTTTTTTTGTTTTTTTACCTTGACGCATCCAGATCTGCCAGAACTTGTTCATGCGCGGCTTGTCGTTGGTGGGCTGGTACCACAGTCACCCTCGGGGTCCAGCCCTGCCATCGCTGCAGGACATCGACTCGCAGATGGACCACCAGTTGAGGCTGCAGGGCTCCAACAACGGCTTCCAGCCATGCCTGGGCGTCATCTGCGGTACCTGTGCTTCGGGACTTTTTGGAATGTTACAAATAGGCCTGGCGGATTGGCCCGATATTAGCTCTTGAAAAAAAATGAACAGTTGGGCTCCAATTACAAGTTATGTTTCACAATTAACTGTTTTTCAGGACCGTACTATCACGGCAATCAAGGTGTGGCCTCCACCATAACACCGTTCTGGGTCGTACCCCCGCCTGAGGTGAGCACGGCAGGGGAGCTTACCCGTGTGCGGGCCTAGTTATTTTTCTGCCGTCTTTGATCGCAGCAAAGGCCCAGCGACTACGGGATCCCCGTGGCTGTGGAGGTCACGTATGTTCAGGACAACTTTCTCACCAGTGACGTCCTCAACGAGATGGTATAACGGCGCCGAGTGTGATATTTGGTGAGAAAGAGCACTGAACACAAAATATTTACAGGTGCTGCTGGTGGACTTCTACAAGGACGCGCCCGACCTCGTCCACTTCCACCAGTACTGGTGTCCCGACACCACCATGATGGACAAGATCAAGGTGAGAGCCAAACATTCGACATTATTTGTACATAATAGTTGAATGATCGTCAAAGCAATACATTTGCATTAGATATTTATTTTCAAATTAGTCATTAAGGTACATTTTATTGGTTTAGGCCCCTAATATATATTTTTTTAACTTCCTCACTGTCACATTTAAAGGGCTCACTGAGTTGTCACGCCCCCAAGGACCAGGCCTACTCCCAGATCCTGGAGCACGTCTACAGCCAGCTGAGCGCTGCTCAGTGAGACGAAAGTCTTATGTCATTGTTTGTTTTTGTTGCTAATGTTTGTTGAGGTTACACTGAGGTGATTTCACTGTGTCAATGACAGGGTTTCAAGTTTTGCGGTCTGGGGGGGAGAAATTAAGAGTAACATAAGGCTTTGATTCTTAGAAAAAAAAAAGTAGTTTGTGAACACCTTTTGAATTGTGCTTGTTTCCCTTTTTTAATTTATTACTGCACCTGCATGAGAACAGAGTGATGCCTTAAGCCTGCTGATTGCTGTTCCATAAAACCTTTCTACCAATACACACTGGAAATATTTAAAACACATCTGTCTTCTTTTTTTTTTTTTTTTTTAAATATTTTTGTCTAATACAGTATCAGAAAATAAATTCACATTTCCTTTTTTTGCCTTTTGTTTATTGTAAGAAGTAGAGAGGGTCGGGAAAGATGCACATAGGAATATAATAGTAATAAAGGACAAATAAATTGTGGTTAAATTCAGTTCTCGTTGCAAAGGTAAAAAGGCGGCTTACGTCTAACATTTGACAAGGTACAACAATAATTAATGAAGGACTACATGCACTTTTTGTAATGGTTTTGGATATAAAAATAATACTATAGCGAACCTGAATATGTTTAATGCGATTCCGTTGAATATTTAAGACCAACTACACAAAACATAGCGCTTTACAATCAGGAAACGAATGGGACTTTTTTCAATCTAAAATGTATGCAAAACAATTAGTTAGCTGTGTGTATGTATGTGTGTGACAAAACAACCTGTAGTGTCATAAAAGTGCCGCAATGAGCACACGCACAAAAAGTGCCAAAGGTTAAAAAATTTGAAAAATGAAATTGTGGACATTAGTTTTTGGTTTCCTACCTTTCTGTTCCAAAGGCACTCAAAACAATCCATAAACAGTGCTCCAATACCAGGTGTAAACATATTAGACAAGGTCCAAAACACAGTGGCAGTCTGGTTCTGGGGGTGGTAAATGCACAAACGTGGACTGGGGGGGGGGGGAAAAAAAAGAAAAATGGTAAAAACATTCCCGATTCAAAGCATTCCCTTGATGTTTTCCCTTTGACCTGGAATCCTCAACTATATACAAATGGATTTTGGTGCAGTGGAAGCTCCCAAGTGGAACACAATACCTGGAAAAAAAAGCAAGTGACTGCCAAAGCCTTGTCAAGTATAAAATAGATGCTTTGACGCCATTTTGCGGCCAAGCCCCCTATGTTGAGGTGAGTGGAGGAAATGTCATCTCGTTTCAACTTTCAAATTGAGTTTGAAACATTCCTGGGCATAAGGTGCATTCATGAAATGTCAATGCTAACATCTGTTAGCTTCTCTAAGGCCTTTCGCATCATGGTAGCATTAGGCTAGCGGAGTTTACGGTTGAAAGTTGTCATGGTTAAAAGGTTCCACTTTGGTGTTTCCACTTGTACTCAGAGTACAGGAAGAGTTGAAATGTACTAAGACAAACATCACATGGGTTTAAAAGCATGGCAATACCTCTTAAGTGGGAAGCAGGAGTTTCACATTACGGACAGAAAGACGGAAACGCTGCCAGCAGCGTCGTCTTTTCAGGCACTGCGTGTGTAAAACGGCCTCTACGACAAGTCGGAGTGCACAATGAAACAAAAGTGCACTTGTCAAGTGACGGTAGCATCGCTGAAATGCTTTTATAAAAACATTGTGGACTAAACCATTAAAAAGACAAAACACTGAAGGTTAACCGGTGGCTATTTTGAGCATTTATTCCATATCCGCCCTTTGTCCTTAGTGAGATTCAGTAGTCGTCTCACTTGAGTTAGCCTTGGTTGCTCTGAGTCCTGCTCTTCCTCACTTTTGTATGGTGTCCCACAGGGTTCAATTTTGGGGCCCCTGCTGTTTACATTGGTACCCTTGGAATCCATTTTGAGAAAACATTTCCTTTCACTACGCCTCACTGAGCAAAAATGACACTTTCTCATTAAGGCAACTTTTGTACTTTCTAGTGATGGGGAAAGATATATAGTATGGATTTTAAAATGGAGATTAAGGCTACAAAAATGCTCAAATGGATATCAAGGATATGGAAATAGTTGAAGTAGTGGGACAAACGTTCCAAGTAAGACACAATCATTCCACTAGTGCACTTAACGGTCTCACTAGTGAGGGCACTCGCATACGGACCTGAGGGATATGAAATAAATGCACAAACTGCCTTGCACGAGTGTTACTAGAACGTGCTAGACTGCGACGATGTGGTTCAATACCTCAGTCAGATAAAAAAGGCAATTGTCAGAGTGGCCAGCAGGTGTCAGCTCAGATTTGAAACAGGGGGGGGGCGTATTGCGTCAACCTGAGCGTTGCATGCTTACTTTGTCTCGGTCTAAAAATCAAAGGGAGGTCTTAAGAGTCCATCCTCCAAGTGGAACTGGATCTAGTGTGGACCACGCCGGGGTCTGTCCGAGGCCTCGCTCCCAACATGCCCTCCCACACACCTTATTGGGGCAACGGAACCAGCACCTCCACGTAGTTGAGAGGGAAAAAGCCAGACTGACTGTTGAGCATCCCCTCGTACCAGTTCTCGTCGATCTGATTGGTCAGCGTGATGATGTCGCCCTCGCGGAAGCCCAGTTCGCCCTCGTTCTCCGGCTCAAAATCGTAGAGCGCCTTGCAGCTGGGCTGCTCCGGGGCTGCGGTCAAGGTGGGAGGGGAAAAAGCACGAATTTTACCAAAACATAAGAGACTGTCACAACATCCTGCGGCACCAATAGTGGTGGCATCTCCTCTTGTCAGTGGTTTTAATGCTGTGCAAAGCACCGGCTGACATAAAAGTATTACTTTGGCGCCATCGACATGAAAAAGTTACATATTTTTTTAAAAGATACACAAGTATCTTTACTCTTACTTAGTGTGAGTACTTTCCCCATCTCTGCCTCGTGTTATCTCGTACTCCCCCCCCATCCATACACACACACACACACACACACACACATCACTGATCAGAGCAGCAGAGCGCACAGGAGCTCCATGCACAAACAAACTACGCAATTGTCTCCACACAATTCACTCATTGTGTGACGTGGTAGTCGAGCTTGAGAAGCGCAAATAGCTAATCAGCCCTGTTGTCTGTAACAAAGCCTTGCGTCTCAAAAGGTATTTCACTTTAGTATAAAATCCTAAAGATGATTTACATGATGCAATGCAAATCACAGACGCGTTTCGACACCGCGTTATTCAAATTGTGGTGAGTTGAGTTCCTTTTTTCGAAAAATGAAAAAAGCAGACTTTGCTCAGACCACAGGATGTGGACTTGTTTCACCACGTGCAGCGTTAGCAAAGAAAACATGAAGCGCGTATGGTGAAATTCACCAACGATTTAGTGTGTGTTCTGCTTCCTACTTTTCACACGTTAAAAAAAGAAAAAATAGAAACTCAAACCAAAATAACAAACAAAACAAAACATCAGACCACAGGAGAAATTCATGCTCCGCCCACTCTGACTCACAAAACGTTTGCTTCCGGAAAAACAATCTGGGCCGGAGAATCGACGCTTCTGGTGATGTCAGGGGGAAGAGGAACAAGGTCAGTCGGACAATGGCAGGCCAAAAAAAAATCACGCGCGCACACGTATGTAAACACTACAGATGTGTGTATGTTTGTGAGACATAATTGTGCTGCGCTGCACTGACTCATGCAGGTCTTGTGCAATCATGTAGGAAATAGCTGGAATGTTTACCCGCTCGTTTTCACCGAAACAGACGTGTCCTCGGATCGATGCTGTGGTTTTCCCAGAATCGCCAAACATTTCAGAAAAAAAACATTCGTCTCCTTCCGAGTGGCTCACCTGAGTTGCGAGAAGGCGGCAGGGCCATTGAGGTGGAGTAGCCCCCGTTGGAGTGGTTGTCTTCTCCAAAATCAAACAGCGGTTTGGGCTTGGGTGTGTATTCGCGTCTCGGTCGGGACTGGGCCTCGTTCATCCTGTTCGGAAAGATCACGACCCCGTTTGAAGCGTTAGCATAAAGTGACGGCAATTTGGCTAAATATCTTTGCTCTTTAAAAAGACAATATTGAATCGCGTCGCACCTTTCTCCGAGCTTATCCGACAGCTCTTCCAGAACCTGAACGGCCTGCCGGTGGTACTGCAGCTGGGATTCCACCAGTGACGACAGCTGGCTCACCTGCTCAATCTACTCGCACGACATAGCGTCACAGCGGGTAAGCAAAACGAGCGCCCCCACGGCACGCCAAAGTTAATAACGGGGTCCTCACGTCAGTCTCCATTAAGTTGTACATGCTGTTCTCGGCAACCTCCTTCGACTCGTGAAACTTCTCTAGGGCCTGTCGGATGTCCTCCTCGGGGATCTTGCCCTGCCGCTTTTTTTTGTAGTCGTAATCCAGGCGGCGGCCTTCCAGCTTTTTGAGGTGGTGCTGCGGGCGGACAGACAGAGTTACGTCATCCATGTCCTCGGGATATGAGACGCACGATGTCGTGGTGAAAAAACCTGAATTTCCCGCAGGTCTTTGTCGCAGAGGCCTTGCAACGGATCGATGAAGTTCTGTTTGACGTCGATATCCAGCGAGTCTTTGACTTCGGCCATTCTCTTCATGGCTTCGCCCACTTCCACGAGCGCGCCACCTGGAGACAGAAAGAAATGATGGCATTGATTTGAAGCGGCGCTTTTAAAGCCGTGCCCAGAAGTCCATCTCACCAAAGTTAGTCTCCTCTCCCAGTTCTCTTCCGTACTTGGTCATGCATTCCCCCAGCAGCCCCTCGGCCTGCGGGTAGCCGGGGTTCTTCACCTGACCTCGGATTTTAGACATGGTGTTCAACATGGAGAGTTTGGCCCGAGATGCTGCGGGAGGAAAAGGAAGCTGATGATCTTGCTTCTAAAATTTACAGCTGCAAACATTCCTCCGCCTTCTCACCGGGGTTGGGCTGGAGATATTCAGAGGTTTTGGAGATCACCTCTACTACAGCTTTACTGGTCACGTCCACCTTCTACACGCACACAGCGAGAAATCCGATATCATACGGAATTCCAGAAATTCACACACCCAAAAAAAATAAAGCTGTCTTACCCGCTCCAGATCTCTGAAGTCATCATCAAGTTTGGTTCCTTCAGCGCCGCCAACTTTCTCGCTCACCATCTAGCGGCAGGAGAGGAAGACAAAGAGCCATGGGGGAGGGGGGAGAGCAGAAAGGATGAGGTCATTTAATGAGGCCCATAAGGTTCTAATGGACACATCCACACGCGAGCTCCGGACATTTGTGTTGTTTTGCTGTGTCAACGTGCTTTCTAAATTCAACGCAGGAGCAAGGAATGATTGTTTTGCACTTGTTTATTTAAGGCTCCCCCGACAACGATTAAATATTACTTTGGGCCACCGTTGAGAGCCGTGCCTTCGTTTAGCGGCAACACCGACTTGCATTTCCTAATCCCAGGGATAAAATAAAACAATGTACGTGTGTTTTATTCGGCCAGAAGTTCCTCCAGGCTCCATTGGCAGCAGATAACGGCGATGATTTACAGCCCTGGGTTGCAAAATAACTGTATGACCTACTTTGTAAGCATAACAAATCGTTTTTTTTTTTTTTTACCCTTACGTCATATTAATATTTGTCAGCAATCTGTTTTATGACAAAAAAAGTGACTATTTATCCAATCTGATGACAAGAAGGACAGAACTAAAAATAGTGTGAAGTATCGGTAAGACGTGAACTCCTTTTGTCATGTCTGGAATTACAGAGCGCCTCGTGCATATTTGGCCAAAGGTTGAAAGGCAGCCTTGAGGGCAGACGTGTCACAAGATACCAGTCGTTTCCACCCTTTGCCCAATTAATTGGCCTTCAAGTTCACTTATCTGTCCAAAGGAGTTAACCCGCCTTACTGGATTTATATGATGTGGTTTACATATTGGTGGCATCCCATCAGGCCTCTTCCAAACGTTTGTGGTACCATAATGGAAAACAGCAACTTTTGCTCAATAAATGCCTGAACCCATTTTGAATTTTTACAAACAGACAAAGTGGACGAGTCACACGCAATGTCAGAAGCCTGCGGTGGAAAAATGAAACATGTCAGGAAAACCAGTGACTTTTAGCTGTTGCCACCCTCAATTGCTCACCACACTGATGAAAAAACAAGCACAGCTAGCGCAGCCAAGAATCGACGCGAGTCTGTCGACAATCCCGCCTGACTTAGAGAGAAGAAAATAGCCCGGACCGCGGGAGGCATCATAGCGAAGGATTTACAGTCACTTTATTCCATAACTACCAGTTGTTGTTGTTATTTTTATTTTTTTTTAAATGGTCTTAATTAAGCATTTTAGGAAGAGCACAATTCCCAGTCATTGTGAAAATGTTTGATTTGCGATATTGTAGCACGTTTTGGTTTTAAAATCTTTGCATTTGATGATGATGATGATTATTACGTAAAAGCAGACGAGAAAAGCGAAAGGTAAACAAGGATGTGCGCACTGCTGGGCATTGATATCCAGCCCCACTTCCCGTATGGCTCCAGTGAGGAAAATCTGAGCTGTGTCAAACGTTATTGAGAAGAGGGAAAACAAAAGAGGTGGAGTCAAAATAAAACAAAAAGTTCTGCTTATCTCCATGTGTTCTATCTGTGACTGACATTGAGCGGCGGTGATTTACCGACATAATTTAGTCTGCCTGATTCAATAAATAAATACTAGAAAAAGAGAGTGGTTTGCTGTAGCTAGCGGCTTAATATGCTTGGTTTTTTTACCATTACTATTAAATGAGCTATCATTGATACATTAATTTCTAAACGCTTTGCAAGATTTCATTTCCACCTTCTTTTACAATCAAGCCATTTGAGTTAATCAGTCCATTGTTTCAGCCCTTCTCCTGATTGTGTTTACAGTCCACTTTTACACACAAGCTAATCAGACATTGCAACACATTCTAACCGTCAGGGATTTCGGCATGTTCCTGACAGGAAACTCGAGGCAGAAACCCAATGGCTTTCCTGCTTAGATCAGCAGGGGTGGTGAAGAAAACGACATTCTTCAACAGCATCCCCGCCCAGGTTGAACTGTAGTAGTAATAGTCGTCGTACAAGAAGATCCATGTTTAAAATAAATAATCAGCACTCAAATTCATCAATTGTGTGAGCAAAGGTATCGGTGAGGGCCCACAATTGACCTCCCGGATTAAAATAAACAAGAAATGACTTAACACGACACATCTGGAGTGAAAAGGAGGTCAGCAGGTCTTCCAGAAAGCGCTGACACATTTTCAAATTCAATTGTATGTTTAACTTGGAACTTGTTGTGTTTACTTCTTTCTCATAGTCATGACTCACAGGGAGACCGAAAGAGGTTTTGACCTTTGGTATTATAAAGCCAAAGAAAACGAATCGCCTGGAAGATTCACCTCTACTTTAATTAGCTTGGGGTGGGGAAGAGGAGACAAAAAACGCAACACACAAAAACACAAAACACATCATAAACAGCAACATTCGCTTCTTTGTGGCACCACACAATGAAGAAAACCCAAGTAAAGTGTTAATTAGCCGTAGCAGAAACTAAATCGCGTTAGCTACAATGCTAAGCGAAGCTAACTAGGAGTTGGTTAGCTAGCCGAACCCGAAGCGGGCTCGAGGAAGGAAAAGTTGAACAAACCTGGCTCGCTTTGTAAAACTGCTTCTTCAAGCCGGCCACGGACATGTTGGAGGTGTCGTCAACTTCACAGCGAGTTCGTGGCGTGAACGAGTCCGAAGTTGGTCGCGCGGCGTTGGGGGCAAAACGAGTCGAAATGCTTCGGAGGTCTCATAGGACTGCTCACACGTCCGTCACTGGGTCGGGACACGCCGACTGACCACGTCCACGTCCACGGGGGAGTCGTCCCACTGTCACCGGACATACACACACTAAACTGTCCCGAAAGTCAAATTTGGTGAGGTGGAAACTTGTGGCGAGCGTCCACGTAATCACCCAAACAAATGTGCAGCAGAACGAAATGATTCGGCATGTGCGGAACTCTTGCATTGGCGTCTACTGCCCCCGTGTGGTTGCGGGTGGAAGTGCACGTTGTGTTACCAGGCCAGATGTTTCCGTTGTTCTTACATAACTTAAAAGCACAGAACATTTTTATTAGGTCGTCAGATACAAACAGGAGCATTTGTCATAGAGGGCAAAAATTGTATTACTCTCGTGGTTCGTGGCTGGCGAGGCAATAATATTAGCATTAATCTGTACATGGATGTACAAAATTGCTGAATGTAACAAAACCGGGATTGCGATAGGTAAATCAAACAATCATAGGACCAAAAACTTCTGAAAAGTATACGCAGGTACTTCATAAACTCTATCCACCCACAAAGCAATTTTGCAACAATACTACTATTGACCAGAGGGTGTCGCTAACGTACAACATTTAAGATTTACACGTAATTTGACCACTTTTCAAAGTGAAAATACATGATCGAAATGGCGATATTTGTATTTAGAATTTGTTGTCTGTTCTTAGATGACAGAAACTGTATCATGGAACCAAAATGCATTATCAGACATGTCCCACTGAATTTAATACATTTGTTGAAACTAGCCTCTGCATTTCCTGAACAAAGTAAACTGTGTTCAGATTAAGTCTGTTCTCTTCAATGACAAATCAGTTCAAAACGCGTTTTTTTAATTGTAAAAAGAATTTTATTACATTCTTAAACCCACAAAGCATGTCACCATTGTGCAATAACACTTGTGTTAATAAACCACTCTGGCTCTTATATCCATGACATGACATAAATTACTTCTCATATACAACTATCATGATTCAATATTATTAATAATAATAATATTTCTTAAAATAGAGTGACAATATCATATACAGAAGGATCATGACCAAAAAAATAAGAGGGAGACGTATTTAAAAATGCTCTTACAAAAAATAGAATTACATTTCTCCAAAAGACGAAAAGGACACTAGCGTAGACTGAGGAGGGAAATATGATGGTACGTATCAGGACAAAATTGAAGATCACATCAAAACCAAGACAAGGATCAGAGATTACAATTTTATATGCATTTCACTTTTTTTTTTTTTATAACGTTTTTCTTGATTTGTATCAATATCCTATTAAATCTATAACAATTATCAAAAGGGTTCTATTCCTTGATATTTCCTGTAATCCAACATTCACAAGAACTGTACACAGTGATCAAGGTTTAAAGGTCATCTGCAGTTTGTCAATGCCAAGTGCCTCGTTGACACGGCGGGACAGGACAGAGAGCCGAGCTATCACCCTGAGGAACTTCAACCGGGAACATTTTGTCCCGTTAAAATTGCGGCGTGGAGGATTGCAACGATTGAGGGGGAAAGAAATAAAAAACAAGAAAAAAAAAAAAGTGCTTAATTAAACATTCTCCGACAAAGTATTGCACCTTGTTACAATCCGGCCAACCCTGCGCATGAGTCAGCTTTGAATTTATCATATTAGAATCCAAAGAACCTTTAAAAAAAGTCTATGCTACTTTAAAGTTCACTGTTTGGCAACAAAGGCCTAATTGCACAATCCCACTGTGCCGCCGCAACGACGACGGCATCTCGTTTTTGTTTTGTGTGCGCTGTTTTCATTTTTCTTTTTACACAACTTGAGAGCATCCGTAGGGGCAACAGCACTGTCCCAGCAGTGCCACGCAAATCCGATCAAAATATTTCACATCCGGTGTATGATTGTCTCAATATGCTACACGAGTGCTAGCTTGCGCGGAATACTGGTAGCAATTTATTTTTTTTTTTTTTTACTTTCAATGTTAGAATTTGGGGTAGAATTTCAGGTTAAATGATTGATTTTGCGTTATAAAACAAAATATGCATGTGAGGTTCCGGGTATTTTTTGCCATTGTCACATTCTACATTGTCGTTCTGTCGCTTTAAAAGGCGGGGCCTAACTTGGTGAGTGACGTGTGTGCCAGCATATGAGTGTACTACATCTTGTGCAGAAGCTTTTCAGCATGAATGTTTGAGAGGGAATGAGGTAGTAAAGGGTCAAAAGATTCGACTGAGCAACCTCCAAAGTTGAGTGAAGATTTTGAAGAACCAATCGGAGCTCCAAATTTGCCTCCAAATTTGGTGTTCAAGTCACAAAATGTCGGGAGGTCAAAAGGAGTAAACCTCACTTATTCACAAATATGCTGTAGTGAGAGTTGGCGCAGATAATAAATCCCTTCCAACCGACGTCTAAGGAGCTTAACTAACCAGCGGCCCATCTGTCAACTCTTTATCCTTTGGCTCCGCCCCCTCCAATCAAAACATGCTGTGGTCATATAGCACATAATAGCTTAGTTCAAATGCTCAGAACTTTAGCTATTATAATATTTTAATTTCTGTAAAAAAGGGAAAAGGTGTATTTAAAGTCCCCATTATGAGTCAGCCTTTAATTTTATTCCCGCTAATTCCATCGATAAAAAAAAAAACAGATTTTCCAATTAATTCTCCCCTGGATTTTGTCAAGAGCTAAAACACCCTTCCATGGTACAGGCAGGCAGCATGTGTGCGACATGGGCGCATTTGTCTCCTACAAACGACTATAGAAACACTATATAGATATCGATATATAAAATGGAAACTCTAAAAATAGATTCACAATCTCTCTTGCGACTCTCCTCTAAGTGGCATATGCAAAGGGAAAGGCGCATGGGACTGAGGTAATGATTGCATCAAAAGGAGCCCATTTACTTCAGTGTCTGAAGGGGGGAAAAAAAATAAAATAAATACCTGCATGAGACGGGGAGAGAAACAGGACTGAGATTGATTGGTGGTCCCTTTGAACGCTTTGTTTGCACGGCGAAAACCTTGCGAAAAGGAGACAACTGATGCTGAGTGACAAGCGGTGGATTGCTACCACACACAAAAAAAAAAATAAAAAAAATCTGCGAGGTAAGTAAGTATTCAGTATGTACATTCGGAAACAGCCCTTGAGGCTGTGCTGAATGCTCGAAGGGGCCGCGTTACATTCAACCATAGCTTACTGGAGCTCTGAGAACTGCACACATATGCTCTTAAAAAAAATCATTTGGAAAATACAAATTATCTAGGCCACTCTTGTATCGTTTCTCCCAGCTCTCTCCAAGAGAGATTTAGCGGGCACCCTTGGGCGCGGCGGCGGCGCCAGAGGGGGGGCGGTGTAAGTCGGAGCGTGCAGGATTGTCATCGAGCTGCAGCCACATGGTTTGGCTTGCTCGCCCCCTCCCTCACACGGTCTCCGTTGCAGACTCTCTGTTTTGATTTTTCAGTTTGGTTTTGAAGCGAGCGCACGCTTAACATTCTGTGGAGTCCGGGAACGTGAGTTCGCTGCCAAACACCTCCCGGTAGAGCGGCGGGAAGGTGTACGCCGTCTCGGGGTGGACCAGACGGAAGAACTCCAGTTTGTCGATGTGGAGCATGCAAATGGACCTCATGACGGGAAGTTTGGACACCATCTGGAGGAGGAGGAAGTCGGTGGGAAAATATTCGGGTGGGAGGTGGCAAACAGCAGACGTACCTTGGTGAGCTTCTCTTCGGATGCGCCGCCTTTTTGTAAGCAGCGCTGGAGGGCTACGTAGACCTTCTCCTGAAGCTTCTGGATCTGTTGCACATCCGTCAGCCAGGGTCGGTCTAAGACGGAAAAAAAAATTAGATTTTAATCAAGCGGCTCCAATTAAGCGATCGTCTCAAATGGTATTTCGCTCACCTGGTGAGAGCAGCACAGCGGCGGTGAAGAGGGCCATCTCCTCTTCAGACATCTGGATGCGACTCAGGCTTTTGGCCAAGTCGAACACGGCCGCCACCAGGTCGTCGCAGCCTGGAGGAAGCGGAAATAAAACGTCGTCATGGATACGTCAAGGATGAGGAAGAAGCGTGAGAAGATGGAAGCACTCACCGAGCGCTTTGAAGAAGTGAGCGGGGGCGAACCTCCCGTTAAAGAGGAAGGTGTTGTTGATGGGGTTGTAGGCCCGGCACATTCGGATCAGAAGGACATCCATGCAGCCTGGATGGGGACAGAGGAGAAATAAAATCACATTATAAATAAAAATAAGCAAAATAATCGGACCATATTGTGGCATTGCACACTGCTTCGAAAACTCATGACAAGGTTAATAGTTGCGTAACTAAGTTTCATTTTGAACCTCAGCAAAGCCGTCACTGGTGAATCTGGTTTGCCAAAGAGATGATGTCACACATTCCTTTGATACGCTGATATGAGCGAGAAGGTCCAATTAGTCCGATTGTGAAAAAATATCAACTAAAAAAAAATAAATAAAAAATCTAGCCGAGTCTAAAACGATGAGCCGTGATATCCACTGAAACACAATGTCCAATCGACAGATTCTCCAGAGCGTGACGCCACGCGGTCCAAACAACGGCCGCCATTCTTCAGCCGGAGCACAGATGGGGGGCGCTTCTCAAGTCACGCTGCATGCTTGTGATTCTCGAGCTCTGTCAAGTCGGCGGCCCCTTGAGGCCATTCTACCGCGTGTGCACTTTTCATGTGACAATAAGCACAGCTATTACAACCAAGCAATAAACACGCACGGCAGGGGAGCCATATTGCCCAGAGGCCTACTTCCTGGCGACAACAGCTCCCAGCTGAAACCCAACGTGCAATTTTTCAAGTCTTACTGACCTGCTTTGAGGAGGATAATCTGATCATTCTGACAGAGGTCCATGAAGCCAGAGATGCGCTTGGCAAACTCCACCACGTACTGAATGGCGTTGGTGATGTGAACGGCACACTGTTGCCACATCACTTCAGCCGACTGACAGAAAAAGAAAAAAAAACATCAAGAAAACACGTTCGCTACTACTGACGGCTATAGACGTCAATTTGAAACGTTAATGAATTCATCAACCTACTTTCGATTGGTACATTCGGGTCTCTTCCACGCTGTACGTGGACCACGCCATTCTTTTCAGCTCCTCCGTACTGTATTGGCTCGTCTCGATATGGGACTTCACCACGCACTGAGTTATGTGCTCTGAAAGGATTAGCGATATTAGCGATAAGATTACCGTCATGCTCCAGATTGATTTTCCGCATGCATTAGAAAAGTAGCGCTCACCGAGTTCAAGCAGGGAGCATCCTTCGGGCAGCGGGTTGTGGATGGCGTGCGAGAAGAGCCCAGAGTCGTGCAACAGCTGATACTCGTGTTTGATGCCGTGATTGCCCTCCGTAAAGTCCAAGCCGGTCTGTTCCGGTGAGCTTTGAGAAGACGAGCTGCTGCCGGCGCTACCGGCCAGCATGTCCAAGCTGCCGTAGTCGCCGCCGCCCCCGTCCTCAGGGGTCAGCGGCAGGTCGAAGAGCAGCCCGTCGGGCAGCATGCTGAAGTCGTCCAGATCGCCCAGGGTGGTGCTGGACACTCTTCTGTAGGCGCGGTCGCCGTTCTCTTCCCGGGCGGCCGCGCCGGCGCATTCTTGCGCCTGCTGGTGCTTCTTGACCTCCGCGTACAGGCTGTCGCGCTGCTTCTTGGACATGCGGCCAAATTTCACCGCTGTGACAAGCACAAATGATGTTTAGTGGCTAAAATAAAACGGCTGTCGTAGACATGAATTGACAAAAATAGCTCATGTATTGTTGCAAAATGTCAAATGAGTTTTATAAAGTGTGCTAATTATTGGAGCTACTGTCGTATTTGTATGCGTGCCTAGTCCTAGTGAATGACGTAAGAAGTTGGAGTTGCCGGGTTATTGTTTGGACGACAATGGTCGCAGCTCTTTGTGAGTTAGACTGTGTGTTGTCCACATGCGACGGCTAAATAAGACTGTAATTGCTCCATTTTCTTTCTTCGAGGGGTGGCATAAGTCAAGCTTGCGTAAAGCTCTAATTTTGGCTCACGACACAATCCAAGAAAAAAAACAATGGTTGATAACTTGTTTTGCATGCTAAGTTTATATTTAGCGTGTCTGTAGGTTTGTTTTCCTCAAGCTTGCTCGGTGTTGAATCTGCTGATCGGAAGAACCAACCAGATAAAGGTTTGTCGTAGGGAACATTTAATAAATGTTTCATTGGCATTTTCTGAGAATATTGGGGTTTATAAAAAAAACATATATTTTTGTTTTGCTAATCTTCTGAAATATTCTTGGCCACCCCGTGGCCACCCCAAGAAAAAAAAAATCCTAGTTCCGCCAGTGCACGCGATATAAATAAGTCGGATTGTATCTACTCAACACAATAGCTGTGATTGTTTTCACACATTCCTCATGGCGGGCGAATTAAAAACAAGCTCTCAGTCGCGCACCAGTTCTTCGTGATCTTATTGGAAGCCGGCTTTTGAACAATGAGTGCGTGACCGTCCTCACCGTCACGGCTCATGCCCAGAGCGAGACACTTCTGCAGCCGGCAGTGTTGACAGCGGTTGCGATTGGTCCGATCGATTAGGCAGTTTCTCTGTCGGGAGCATGAGTACATGGCATTGTTCTGCTGGCTGCGTCGGAAGAAACCCTGAACAAAAAAAAATAAACGTTCACAATCCGATTTCAGTTGGGCGGTGGCTACAAAAAAATACTTGGCAGCATTTCAGGTGTAATAATCTTAATGACAATGACGCAAGCGAGGACTCACCTTGCAACCTTCACAGGTGATGACACCATAATGGATCCCTGAGGATTTGTCCCCGCAGATTTTACAGGGTATCACTTCGATTTGAGCTAGAGAGAGAAAGAAATGGATGACTAAAAATTCTACAGACATATATTTTCTTTATCCTCTGTGGAAAAACGTGTTTGTCTGCATCGTTACACCGCCCCCGGTGGACAAGTTACGTACATCAGAAATTCATTCCAATGGTGAAAGATGATTTAAGATAAAAATGACGGCTTTACGAGCATGGTCACGACACAACTTCAAATCTTTTCTCAAGGTACCACAAGATTCTTTTTTTGGAACGATTGTCACAGCCACACAATACAACTCGAATGGAATGGAATGTACACTGACCAGTGAAAGAGGGAAATGCTGCGCCTTTTTTGAGGAAGAGAATTTGCTTTTTATCTCGTCCACATTTAACGTAAACACTAGCATTTTTAGCTAGTTCTTATTTAAAGTACACATTAGCATTTTTAGCTAGTCCTTATTTAAAGTACACATTTACATAAGCTACCTGTCAAAACTCAATATTTAGGCAACGCTAATTAAATAGTGTCAAGCATGTTACAGGTAGTCAAAAACGTCACACGAGTGGAAAGGTAGTGCAAAACGACAACGACGGCGAACCCAGCACCTTCCGTGATTGACACGGGAGCCGGCGTATACATTATGCACCTCCAGTTCATTGTGGAAGCTTGAGCCTTCTTAGCAAGGAACAGCATGTTCTTTTCATTATGTTGTTTATCTAAGTAGCTGGGCCTCCTCAAGCCCAGAATAGCAGGTCAATTGCATTAGCCGAGGCTCGAGGTTATAAAGTTTCATGGCTCGCGCCTCTCCGTCCCTCCTTCTCTTGCTTCTCCTCTAGGAAGACCAAAATGCTCATCGAGCAAAACAACTTTTGAGAATTTGGTCAAACTAAGCAGCTATTGTGTTGACTGCTCACATTTTCCTTTTGGGCAAAAAATAAATAAAGAAATCAGCTTTTTCACATTTATTTTTTTTTCTTTCTAAAGGCTCTTTGATAAAATACTCAGAATTGAGTTGGGGAAGAGATGAGATCTGCGTCACGCACTTGAAAAGAAAAAAATGAGAGCTATCATTGAAATAATAAATGACTTTGTTATTTTTCATCCACACTTCCTGTACAATGGTGACATATCTGGTTTTATGGCCAGCAGTGTAAAGATATGAATGCATAAAAATAAATAAATAAATAAATGTCAGTTTGGGAGGGGGGGGGGGGGGAATTGCTGCTCCTTCTATTGCTCCTCCGCCGCCCCTCCCGGCAGCCTGTTATATAACCGCAGTCTGGCCGCATTCCACAAATGCACGCATTGAAAGGTGGTTGCCCCGACAACCAAATGACGTTCCTCCTTCGCCCGCCTCCGCTCTCATTGTGCTTTTTGACTCGCCGCCTCACCTGCCAGTCAGCTGAGCGGCAAAGTCGGGCCTGCCGGGCCTGAGCTGTTCCACTGACACACTTTCCCATTCATGCAGCAGGAGCCCCCCCCCATTTTAAGGCTGACTAGGGCCTAAACTTTTACAAAACATATCACTGCTGACAGATTTCAAACGGCGAGTCGGTGGTTGTTTCGAAACTCGCCCGACATCTGGCTTTATTCAAAACGTCAAAGGACAGTCGAGTAAGAACAGCTGTAGCCAATGGCGGCTCCCGACTTGTTGCAGCATGTCAAGTATCGAGAGTGAAATTTCAGCTGTGCCCATACATCTATTTTTTGCTCCGGTTGCAACCGACGGTAGACGGATCCCGCTGGCAAATAAACGTCTGTGTAGTAACGACATGTGAGCAACAAAAGCTAAAGACTTATTAGCATGAATGAGATAAGAGGGGAGGCAATTTATAGCAGTGGTGTGACACGAATTAAACTCGTTACCTCCGCCAAGGCGGTTTAGCAGGATTGCGCAAAAGCAAATGCGACTTGAGCACTTAGCTCAACGCTTGCCTCATTTCTGAGCGAACATCAACTCACAAATTTGGATTTTAACCATTTATGTTATTTATAAAAATGTGATCGTTTTAGTCACGTCTGTGCCAGTTTTTCGCTCAGGACTTTAGAAGGGAAAAGTGTTGTAAAGGCTTGTCAGAGCGGACTTTGCTCTCTCATCCGAGCTAATCAAACAGTCCAAGGTTCTGTTTACTCGCTCCTTACCTGAAATACTGTACTTAACCTACTTTTGGAAAATAACGCTTTTATTTCTATTACATATCAAGTAAAGGCAGACGTTTCAAATATGTTTTGCCAGACAGTTCTTCCAATGACTGAGACCGTCTTTCTAAGAAGCGACTCGGCATTTTAACCTCTCTGACCTACCTTGAAAACAAAATATGACCCGACACCCGTTAAATAAATAAACTGCATGTTTAAGTGATTACTGCGAGTGTGAGGTGACAAGTGCAAAGGGGCCCGTGACAGAGCCCTGTGACATGCCTCGAGTGCAGCCGGACGCCGCGGGGGCATTTCTGACATTTACGGCCATGTTTTCTGGACTGACAGGAATCGCAAGATGGCCGCAGGGCAATTCATCATTTGCAAGCCACACCAGATCGACTTACACTTGCGGTGCGGAATGTTTCCAGCCGACTGGGAGAGAACAGTTTAAAGCATAATGCAGACACAACGCAATGCTGGCGGTCACAAAATGCCCATAAGGCATCTTTCCATCAACACACATCCGAAAAAGGACTTTTTAAGATTTGGAGGTCAGCCTTTTTTTTTGTATACAATGAAAGGCGAGCAGTTGGATAAACACTTAAAAAGTAAATTATCTCTAATTAGTTGCGGCTAAATCATGACCTCATTGTTGTACCGCTATAACTCTGCAAATGTAATGTAATTATCATAATTAAACGTTATTAACCTGTGCAGCCACCTGCTGACATTCATTACGGTAACAATGGCGGCACATAAGCACTGAGTCATTTTTTTTTTTTCTGGTGACATTTTCTAATTTTAAACAGGTGCTTTGTGTCAAAATAAGGGTTGGGAATAATCGACATACCGATCCGATGTAGGTCATTATCTCACGCGGATGTAGCTTTAGCGTCAAACGCTAGCATTTATTCAGTTCACCATATTTCCAAATAGGAAAACGGGAACGAGGTTCGTTCCATCGTCACATTATGTCAGTGTTTCCCAATCTTTGAGCCAAGACGCATATTTGACATTGGAAGAAACCTCAAGACTATGAAAAGTACATACAGTGAAATAATAATAAAAGATCTCGTCTCAATTTACTCAGAAACTCAGTCTCAGCGTGACAGCTGGTGTTGTTTAGCTGAGCGCAAAGATGACACGCGTCGGAATTTATTACAGGGATTGAAAATAGACGCGCAAAGATGAGAGGAATCATTTTCAGGCCAATTAAGTGAAATTGGATAATTTCCCATAATAATCATTTTGCTTCCAGGTATCAGACCATCGCTATTTGTTAGCTTTGGAGCACACTGAGGAATTCAGTTGTGATTTTTTCGCACAAATGAAAATATTGGAGTGGCCTTGAGTTTGACTACTTTTCTTCAAGATACCCCCAAATAAACGTCTAAGCAAAATATTTATTTACGGAGCTCTTGTAAACACGAATGGTGTCTAGATAATTGTGGAACGGAATCTTAGCGTGCGGTCGACAGCGAGGGGAGAGGGCACCTTGACACATACCGAGTTTCGCAGTGAACTCCCGCAAGGTTGCGCGGATAGCGGCAGGGAGGCGTTCTTGGAGAGCACTGTGCGACCTTTGCGGCACCCCCGGGGGGCCTTTTGATCCTCGTGAACTCAACACGGCTGACTGGTTTCATCGTAGCGCGGCAGTCAGAGGGGAAAAAAATAGCCCTTGTTTTCATTTAATATGAGGCAGCCTTTTTATTCCTCAAAAGATTAAAATAATATAAAATTGGTTTTGAAATATGACCAATTATAATTCATAGGATTTGATACCGATTCAAATTAGGATTACTCGTCTATGCTCAACGCCAACCGAAATTTCTTATCCGATCCAACTAAACGCAGTCGCGGGTCTCGATCGTTCCCTTGGGTTGATACGAGTAACCCAAGCTGACAGAGGAAACCGAGCTTAACTCGAGCCTGATGTGCCTCGTGTTTAAATGTGGGCTTGCTGTGCCCATATCCGGCTTTGCCACAGCGCTGACATCATAACAACAGCAGGGACACCTTCGGACACTTACGTCTTGCGATATACAGGAAAGGAACACTACTTAGGCTTACCACGGAAAAAACAAAAGTCGTGGCGATTATCAGGGAGGGCCAATTAATCACATCCTTCGCATTAATTACTACTTTCCTTTTCACCACAGCTTTGGCACCATCTTGTGGAATTTTATTTCATGACTAAAAGTTAACAAAAAATGCAAATTGATGACTTTTTCCATCAAATAGCTCAGGAAAAAAATCGCGACTGGTGGAGGTGGAAAAATACATTGATTTTTTTTAATCAGAAAGTTCAATTTCCTTTTACGTCAGCTCATGCTAGTGCAGATATGCTTACAAATAGATATTGAGTGCACACAATAAAAGATGAGCATCCTTCTTGATTGGAAAGTAATTTCAACAAACACACACACACACGAACAGTAATCCTCAATGACAGAACTAGGTCAGTGGAACACCTCCTATCCTCCACCTCTACGTAACACATTGTTCACCATACCGATGAAAACAAGAACACACTTGACCGACAAAAAGAAACACTTGTGCAATATTTTACAGTACTGTAAACCCATTTTTCTTTAGTATATATAATTCTAGTGGTCAAGTGGGACACACATTGATGATATTTAGTGTCAGAAAATGAACTCGGTCAAGCTCGGAGCTGATGTTAAAAGTAAATAAAAAATGGTGAAATTAAACAAAATAGGCGCGCAAAGTGTCTTTCGTGGAGGTTTGAATCAACCAGCTCGCACCCTCCCTTCGCCATTCCCTCTCTCGCTCTTACATAACCGCAGTAAAGTCACCAGAGAGGCAACGTACGCACTCGGAAAATAAGACCGGCCACCTTACAAACTAACTCCATTTTGTGCAAAGATGCAAAATTGCAACGTATATTTGACATAAAATAACAATATCCATTTTTTTCTCTATTTTTGGTATTTTTCAAGGTGCGTTTAAATGCTTTCCAAAAAAGTGCGCATTTCAGCCTCTTATTATTTTTGCAGGAATTCCAAACTTTGTTGTAACGGCAAACTTACCTCTCATGTCGTCGATTTATTCTATACGAGTCATGAAATTCCTCCTTGGTTGTGAGGTGGAGAAAAGAAAAAAAAAAGCCGGGGTGAAAACTGAACTTGCTCCGAACTGTAAAAACAGCAACTCCTCATACGGCTCGTGGAGCCTTTTCGCCAATGGGGGAAAAAAAAGAAAAGAAAGCGCGTCCACGATAGGATACTTTGCGGTATGTAAAAGTTCGCCCACTTTCTACGCGGTTTGCCTTTGCGGTTGGGTCGTTGCGGTGAACTCTTGCGTTGGTCGGTCTCGCAGCTTCTTCCTTCCTGCTCTGCGGCTGGCGCTAACCTACTTTAAACGACGCGTGGACTACACATGATCGTCACCCGGCCAGGCAGCCAGTCAGCCAGCGAGCGTGCCCGCCCGCCGCGTGCGTGGCCCGTTGTCGCCACAGGCGCGCGCACGTACGCACGCACGCAGGCAGGGCGGGTGGCTGGCGCGCGCGCGCGCCTCCGGAGCTTCTCTTCGCTCCCTCTCACGCGTGCGTGAGAAAGTGTGGCAGTGTGTCAGTCAGTTCAAGCCGACGGCCACGCAGCGTGGGAACTACTACACGGCGCGTGCGAATACAGCATCTAAAAGAAAGGCTTCATGATGGAAAGCAAACTTATCTTTCGCTCCTATTTAAAAAAAAAAAAAAAAAAAAAAAAAAAAAAAAGAAATTCCACGAGAAACCTCCTGGAGGGAAATAAATTATTTATACCGACTGCACTTTGGTACATTTTTCGCCCTTGGACCACAGTCTCCTTTTTTTTTTTTTTTTCTTCTAACACTAATGCTTAAGTGCAGTGTACGTTTGCCACCATTTAAACAATGCAACTTTATGTAACTTTATTGCCGTAGCAGAACTAATAGAGGGCTACAAAATGAGGTTTGCAGCTGTTAGGCCCATACTGTAAAAATACACACATTGCAAAACTATAAATATCTATAGCTGCAGTACAATGAGTAATTAAAAAAAATAAATAAACAAAAACGAAACGGATATGGATGCCAACAGTACATTAAAATTATAATTGTTACAATAAGTTTGTCTTGAATTCAGGGCTCTAAAAGAATTGTTTACTATCAACTAAACTGCATCTTGTTGTGACGTGATGTGAAGTGAGCTCACTGCTAGCACGTAGCATCTCAATTTGTTGCTCGCAAGTCAAAGCAAAAAAAAACCTTCAAAATTGGGTCAGTTGCGTTTCAAGAGGTGCCTCCTCCTGATTTCTTTTTGGATACATGCAACACTGGAGGAAGTTCATTATATCACCGGATTAACAAACGCTAATCTCATTTGAGGGAATTACGTGAGTCAACGAGTTGCTTTCTTTCATTGGGTACACTGACAGTGTGTGTGTGTGTGTGTGTGTGTGTGTGTGTGTGTGTGTGTGTGTGTGTGTGCGTGTGCGTGCGCGTGCGCGTGCATGTGTTTTTCCATAACACATTTTCAAGAGTTAGAAGAACGCATTTATCGCGATGAATTGTCCTGCGCAGATGTCGATAGGAGCAAAGGCCGCCGGCGCACAAAGCCCAAACATTAATAACGCTGACTGAATAATTGATTGGCCGACGTGGGTACCAAGACGAGCGTATCATGTAACGCGGGCGCAGTTATGAAATGAGGAGAGAGATTATGGTAAGTAGGTTAGTGGAGCAACACGGAGCTTTCACACACCCCTCCCGCTCGGGACGCTCATGCGCCCTCGCCGCGAGCGAGCGTTCGACCGGGCCTCAATCGTTGGCTTCCCAGAACTCCACTTCCGCTTGTTGTTCCCCTCCGAGCACGTCGCCATTCGTTTACTTTCTGTAAAGCAGATAAAACATTGGCAAATAAACGCCAAACGTTCCCCCTGTCTTGTTTGACAAGCACAATGATGGGAAATGTGCCGTCTTGATTGTTTGTTGCTCGTATTCTATTCTCCCTCCGGCCGTGTAAACTTCCACTTCCTCCCGTTTAGGCGGGTTGTGTTTCCTTCCCTGATCCTGATCTGCCACGACGCTGGGATTATATTGTGTCCTTCGGCGTGTCTGCAAAGCAGCCAAGCATCCATCCGGCGTTCGCTGCCTGTAATGACACTCACCCGCTGACCCTGAGACTTACGTAACCACGGCGATGCCCAAATTAGACCAGCGGTGGGCGGCGGGGTCGTTGTATCGTTTAAAAGATCCGCAGACCTCGCTTGTTATCTGGAGTGACTCAAATCAAGATTCGAGCCATTGTATATATACAATGTGCTATAGAAAACAACCACATAAATAAGTGTCAGTTAGCTTGATGCTAGCACACAATGCAAAACTGCATAGATGGGCTAATAGCATGTAAGCACAGTCCAAGCAACGGATATTTCAAGACAGACTTCCAGACATATATTCTTTTATCCTCTATAGCCTATTTAGCAAGTCAAATAGACAAGTCTATCCTTATTTCTCGAAATAACCCAGCTTTGACTCATGCCTGTTGGCTATTTTGCACAATTTGCATTGCTTTTGAGACAGCAGTTCTAAGAGTGCACGTTACAGTAGCTTTGAAACTCTTCTTTGTTTGTGTCTAAATTACTCTTACACTGCCTGGCTTTGTCCAAAGTCAGCACGAGTTCCTTTTTTTAAATATCTGTAATTCTTATCAAGTACAAAGGGACCAAATAAGAACATGAAAAACAAAGTCAGTCATAAAAAGGCCCTTTGTGGCTTTCACTTTTGCGTATTTGATCATCCCCGGTGTGCTCGACGCACATTCGACCAGGCGAAACCGGCATGTATGTAAATCCTGCAACGGCGAGCGGATTATTTTGGGAGCCAAGCGCCCGTAATCCTCTCTTCTCTCCTTCATCCCGCTGAAAGCTCTCTCCGCTTCTCCTCTTTCCGACGGCCTCTAAGCCCCCTCTCACTCTTTTGCTCGCCCCTCCCTGTATCCTGTAATCTGGTTTGGTTTCGAGCTTCACCTGCTGAAAGGTTCACGTCAATAGGTCAGTGTGTTAAAGCCGCCGGGCATTTCCTCCTGTCGGTTGTCATCGCAGTCATGTACACACGCATATAAACACGGCGAGAGTTATAAAGATTGTTTTGAATGTCATTCTCCTGAATAATAATCCTGCGATGAATCATCGCCGGATGGCTTGGTGGGGTTGGGCGGTGTCGGTAAATCGCAAATGTTTACAGTGTTGCCATATTTGGCAAAATGTCTCCACTGGGGAGTGAGCAGACAAACTATCAACACGACACAAAAATGGAATATAAAATAGAATATTCACTCTTTGTCACCAATTGTTGTTTTTGTTTCATGCTGTTCACCACTAGGTGGCAGACATCACCTTGTAGCCCTCCCTCATGCTTATCTCCGTCACAGAAGAAGAAACAAAATATTTTTTGGGGCATTTAAGAGTTGCAAAATTATTTGTTTTATTTGTAATTGGACTTTTTGTAAACATAAATTATTTTTACTAATGGACCAATACAGTGATTTATTTATTTATAATTTATAAATAGCACATCTGCTCAGACTTGGGCCTTTGCATATATGAAGCGACCTGTTGCTGTCACAGAGACACGAGGACACTAACGGGGGGTTGTAAAGGTAAAACGGTAAACCCAACAACAAATGTGACATCCTCCGAGCTAAAGCAACTAACTTGCCCTTCAGCTCCCTCGTAACCTCACGTCCTCTCTCGGCAGCTGCCGCTAGCGTCGCTAAATCAAAAGCTGAGCGACCACATGACGCCGTCTTGTTTATTTGCCATATTTAAAGGACGGGTGTCCAATTTAAATTGAGATTTACTGCCCTTCCCACGTGGCTATCTGTCCCGCTTATCAAAACAGCTCTTCTGTCCCGTTCCCTCGTTGGCGTGGTGACGAGGCTCTCGATGCGAGGATAGAGGAATGAACATTAATCTACTCTGTGACCCGAAGAAGATTACGGCAGAGATTACGCTTGTGACATAAACACACACACATAAGACAAAAAAATATTAAGTAAGAGTGGATGGAGACATGTTGCCTGCTGTGACTTACGTCCATCTCGGCAAGAAGTGCTCGCCTTGATCCCATCTGCTGTTGTTGCCCTTCATTGTGAACCGAGCCAACCTGTTTTCATGTCTCTGACGCGTCTCTTCGTTCCTTTGCACGCTTGAATCAACGGGAGAAAGAAAACGGAGATTGCTCAGGTTATGACAGGACAGGAAATGGCATCAATGAAAGGAGGCTGAGGGTTACTGAGAGGTGGAGGACAAAAAGGAAAATATGGGATTGGAAAGAATAAGAAAAAAATCTGACAAGGACTGATAGAAAGCAAAGTGACAAGACAATGAGGAACACCTGGACGAGACTGGAGCGGACGAAGTCGCTGATTGGTGGATACAAGAGGCCGGGCTGACAAAAAAACGCCAGAAATGGGGAAAATAACAAAACAAACATGACTAATCCAAACAAAAACACAGATGGGACAAAAAGTTTAGATTTCTTTGAAGGGGCCTCGGAAATGAGTCGAAATCTTTTTTCGTGAGCCTGCAAATCTTATGTGGCTGAAGTCCTTACAATATAATTTATGGGCCATCATGAGCAGTCATTAACCAGACAGAAGTTACCAAATTAGATGAACAAGATCAGGAAAGCGTCTGGACTATCTGACCAACTTAAACAACTGCTTTGGCCTACTTGCACTTTGCCGCCGCAACTTGACTCATTGCTCCAGTCTCAACTAGTTTGCCGTCTCGACAAGAACGGAAATGTTGAGCTACTAAATCCACACTCGAAACCCTAACTGAGTCTTAGAACCTTATTTTAAATCCCAAAACCTGTTTTCTAAGACAAGTCTCAAGGTTTGTTTTTTTTCCATCAAGACACCAGAGTTCTTATTTCACCAAGACACAAAATACACGGAAAGAGGCGCTGCGTGAAAGCCAAGCGAGCCGATTGGCCGAGCGGGTGTCCCGACAATCCGAACGATGATACTGAAAGCGGATCTGTTCTTTGCAGCTCTTGCTTCCATGACAACAAGTGTGCAGGGCCCCTGACCCCGTGCCGCGTCTGCTATGAATCATCGGGCCGGCCGGAGCGTACGGTAACGCCCACAAATGTACAGCACACATATGTGCATCCAAACACGTGTCGAGACACAACATATGTTTTTAAAAATGTTAGCTAATCCGGTTGATTTCAATATGGGGAATCATTTCATATTCACGTACATTTGATTTTTTTTAGCTCAAGTCCAGGAATCGAATCAGTGTTTTGAGGACCTTTGACACGTCATAGCCTGTTTACTGCTGCGGATTCGGGGAAAGAAATGTAGGCTTGTTAAGGTGAAAGGCGCCTTTCGAGCGGATGGCATGCAGAGACTAATGACCTGTCCTGGAGGCTGAGGCAGAACCGCACCTGAATTCCCTGCGTCAACATACACAACTTGGAGTGTACACACACAGGAAAAACAAAAACATATCGCCATTTATATATATGATCAGGACAGCTAATGCTAATTTGAAATGCTAATGTTTATTTGAAACCATCACTGTAGTCTGATTTGGAATCCTAACTCCATCCTGAAATCCTAATCTTTGCTTTAAACCGTGCAGCTCAAATGTGTCAACGTGAACAAACATAACCGGGCAGAGCTATGAGCCTTGTGGCATTCCACTGCTGCTATTTTATTTTCCAACATCAATCTCAAGCCTCGATCACGTCAACATTTCACGATTCCAATCCAGATTATATCTCAAATCGACGAGGAACCAGATTTTTTTATTCATCGCATATAAAAACAATGATTTGATTGACTCTTGTTCAACTCCACTAAGGGAGTGGCGACAGCTGTTTTCCGTTGTGCGCGTCTGGAGACAATGACTTCAAGTTGAAAGAATTCCAATCTGTAGTTAATCCCGGTTACTCTCCATAAATATGCTGCATCCTTTCTGCCTCACGCGGATGAAAAACGAACATTTCTGAAGCATTTCATCAAAAACTAGCAGCCGCATTTATTACCCACGCACGCAGTTGATTTGTCGAATAAATTGGATTACAGGAAGAATGTTGATGTGCCTTCATTATTTCTGCTTGCCCTCACACTTTCTATTCTGACACATGCCTCCGGGCAATATTTAATACAGCGACGTTACAGGAAATTAGATCATTACTGCAACTCTTAATGTTGTTGTTCCCCCCCCCCCCCCATCTGGTTTACCTGAGACAAACAAGTTTTGTTCACATTGCACCAAAGTAGAGGAAGAAAAACAACTGCAGACTGCAAGACTACCTTTCTCCCGGACAATAGCGTTATTATTATAATTTGATAAAGGCAATATTTACGCCGCCTTAACATTCTTGGCGAATTATATTTGCTGCTTTTTACGTCAACGCAGTGCCAACGAGAAAATGAAGTTGAGCAAAGTACAGTGTAACTCTGCATATCTGTTTATACATCAGCAGACATCATGTAATACTTTGGAGACGGTACGTACTTGGAAGTGGCCCAGATTGGTAGAGAAGTGTCAAAAAGGGCATTGTTGTTTTTTTTTTTTGGAAGAGGGGCACTGCGAAGATAATTTTTTTTGACAATGATTGGTTAAATTCCTTCACAGTCCGTTTGCATTTTTTTTTTTACCATATTTTGAAGAAAAATACCACTCTCCTTTTTACATGCTAATAACTGCCTTGTGTCTTTATTATATGATAAAAATCCAAAGCAGTCATGTTAATTTTTTTTCACAGAACTGGATACTCTTTAAATGCATTAATTCAGCCGCCGAGGAGAATGCTAATAGAAAGTAATGTGCATAATATTCACAAGCTAATGAAGACAAGTCGATTCACGCGCATGCTAACCGTGTTTCATCGTCTCGAAATTAATGTTCAGTACAGATGCTTCAAAAGCTGCTCCAACAAAACAGCGTGTCCCCAAAAGTTACAAAACATTGATTACCGTAATTTTCGGACTATAAGTCGCACCGGAGTATAAGTCGCACCAGCCATAAAATGCCCAAGAAAGTGAAAAAAAACCATATATATGTATATAAGTCGCTCCTGAGTATAAGTCGCCCCCCCACCCAAACTATGAAAAAAAACCGCGACTTATAGTCCGAAAACTACGGTAATCCTTCCAGCTCTAGTTTAAACTGTATAAAAATGTTATTATGGAATCCAAACAATCAAATATTGTTGCTTTATTCAAACACAGCCATCTCTGCTCTCCCGCCCAAATGAAAACTTTTGCAAAAGTCCACACCCCCTCTCCCTCCTCGAACTGTTGCGCCGGCATGAAGCAAAAGAATACAAACAAGAAATTCCTGTCACAGTGCGCTTCTTCCCCATCTTATGACAGCAACTTGTGATCGGTTGCGCAAGCTTCAGACAAACTTAGCAGATGGATTATGGACGGCCATAGAAATAGACAAAATATTTTTTTGCTTTGAGCTTCCTCATTCTATCAGCCAGCCGCAGCATTGTACAAGTACAAGTTAAGTAACACCGTTGATCATTTGGTTCAATTCCTGTGCTTACCTTCCCGTTACCTCGAAATATGTAAACATCTTTTATACTGGCGGTCAATTTGACCCCATTTGGGAACGGCCCTCGCAATGCTCAAAGAATAAAGATCTTATCATCCCACTATTGAGGAGAGCAACACAAACACACACACACAAAAACACAAACAAAAGCGCATACTGTCATGAGTACACGCAGCTGCTCATCTATTGTCATGGCGACGCATCATAAGATGCTCTCATGGTTAACGGTAAACATGGGCTCCATCTTTCCAGCTAGAGACTATTTAGACAAAAGTGGTGTGACGCTGGTGTCGATCTCGAAATCTGTACAAAAGTATATGGTCACAGTGATGACAACCTCTAAATAAATTGAAATGAATTTCTTTCAATGTCACAACTCTTCATCCAAGGAATTGTGTAGGATGAAAAAATCTGCTTTTTAATTACGATGCGCCTGTGTGTGCCTTGGCCACTTGGGGTCAGTAGAAACGCAGAAATACAGCTAGCAAGACGGTCACAAATGCTCAGTAAGCTACAGTAATATTTTTTCTTCTTCGTGGAAGATAAAGAATATAAGCGTTCCAATAAGTGCTCAAATAAATAGCTGTATAATTTGTGTTTTTTATTCTACATTTTTGTGTTTTACCAACAACACCAAATGGTTGACATACTTAACTTCTTTGCATGGAAACACCGCCTGCTCACTTGGTCATTTTGTTCCGTTCCAATGTTCTTTCGCTTCTAAACAGACAGCGAGTGTGGGTCACTGTCTCAATTTCCCACCTCATCTTTAATGGGCCAACCGTGCGCTATCGGCTGGCGATCTCCATTGGTCTAATCCGGCCCTCGTATGGTTTTACAGCACAGCGCTAGCGCTGGAGCTAATCAGCAAAGCCGGACCTGACACACTGACACACATTTACAAACCACAACACACACTTCCACCCGAAGCCATGTTTGTGTGTGACTTTTATGTGGCTTTGGTACAAACGGGTGGCGCTCGACACCCCGGACCGGCACGGGCAACAAAATGCAACACAGGAGGGCCTCAGCGAAGCTTTGAAGCCGAGAACCTGTCAACGGCGAGACGGACGTGCTAAGCAATATTTTATGCTGCTGCCGATATTGTAATTATACAGAACTAATTGAGAAAGAGTCTAATGTTCCGAGTGATTCATCGGCGTTCTCAAAAGAGGCCCAGCCAATATTTGTAGTTAATTATGAAGCCGTTTCTCAGAACCATGCAAGTAGATGGGCACACTTACTTTTTTAATCATTCAAACAAGTAAAAATACCAAATTAACTTGAAATAAGTTTTAATATTCTCCTGTCAATTAAATTTCTAAGCCAACCAACCAAAAGAGATCCGAGTTGCATTTAAAAATCTATTTTGTGAGACATCTCATAAATGTTTGTGACCACAATGTCACTCGGGTCGTTGCACTTTCGTGCTCATGCATTAATAAAGAACTAAAAGGTCATCCACTGCAGTTTTTGTGGCGTAGAGGGCTTTTTTGTTGACATACAGGAACATCGTATAGCGCTTAATGGGAAAAGGAAACAGCACAGCGCGGTGCGGACAAGGTAGACGTGACTCAAAGTCTCGTCACGTAGCCTCAATTTACAGCACTTTTACATCCCGGCTAAACGCATCTGAAATATATTGAACTTTGAACCACGTTACCGTGGCAACAACTACATTTCCCCATTCGAGTGCTCGGGAGGACAATGGCGACGAGGTAATGGCGTGCTCACACAATGCCGACAAACGCACCTTTGTGCGGGCGTGGAACACAAAGGAAGAGGACATTTAGTGGCGGGGGACGAGATTGAGAAAAAAAAAAAAAGTCTACATTCAGGACAGGACAAAAGGCCTCGTTGATGAAATTGTGTTCTGCTCCACTGCCCCAATAAACTCTGACGTCAACAACTGGAGAACCAAAAAAAATCTGATTCAGACTTTAGAAGCTTTGCTGAAACTATGACGGAATATCAAGCAGGATTCCCACCGACCAGTAAAATTATTCTAAAGCCAAAAGTTTAAATCTTCGTGTTTAAATCTACGAATAAAACTCTTTCCACGGGCTGCTGGAGGTAACGCATTCAACAGCTTTTCCATATTTCACATGAGTAAATAGCTGGCAGACGTCTTTGCGAATATATTGTTCCGCCGGATCCAGGCGAGCCAATGAGGAGACGCGACGGCTCAGATGAGGACGTGGTGTCAGGTGCTTTGGTGGCGATGTTAGGTAAGACGCACCTTACAGACCAAGCTGTCGAGTTTAAAAAACAAAAAAGAGCCACCCACGTTGGAAAGAGGTGTGGAGGTTTGCGTAAAAGGGGTTCCTCAAGGCCAGAAGGGCGGAAGAACTTTAATGAGCAAACTGCTATTGCGGAACTACTAATGTGGAAGAAACAACCCAGTGGGGCAAATATAATAAAAGTTGCTGCGCGCACACCAGGTGTCCCAATACTTGGGTCCGTCTAATGTGCCCGTTATGTCACCGATTGCCGACGGGAAGCTGTACATCGTTATCATTTGCCAATTAGGCCTAAATATCGACTTTAACACCCTGCTGATTATTCCAATTACACCTCTGCGGGCACGACAGGTTGCCTGCTGTAATAAGGCATTGCGCCTGAGACACATGCGTGTACCGAGATTTTCTTCCTCAGGTTTCAAGTCTGTGTTCTGAGAAATGTGCAATGATAATGTACTGATCTTTCCAGCTTGAATATAATTAAAAATGTCAATAATGCCGGCGGCCATGTTGATTTTAACCCTTGACCCCTGCGAGGAGCGACACGTCTATTAATGACTGCTGTTTGGTGCCGCTTAGTGGTCGCTGGTCGATGCCAATTTAGTGGTGTATTTCAGCGGCTGCAGAAACTGGAACTTACATCAAGTAAAGTTTTCAGTCTAGAAGAAAAAGTATGTGGATTCAAAAAACGTTAATTTACCTAGTAAATCCAACAGTGACAGTAAACAGGAGAAAATAAAATAAGGCTCTGCTGACATCTCGTGTTTAACGCTG
This sequence comes from Syngnathus acus, assembly GCF_901709675.1. NCBI lineage: Eukaryota > Metazoa > Chordata > Actinopteri > Syngnathiformes > Syngnathidae > Syngnathus > Syngnathus acus. The sequence goes on along the minus strand of NC_051090.1, from coordinate 2,276,766 downwards.
GTATTACATGTTTGTCATTACTTTTTTAAGGGGGGTAGAGTTCCCTCTAGTGGATATTAATGGTCTTACAACTGCATAGGCGCTGAAGGTAGAATGTGGCATAAAAAAAACAATATTAAAAAAAGCTAGTTAAACACTATGTACAACGTACAGTATTGATGATGACAAGAAAAAAAGCTTCATGTCCGAGTGGTTTATTTAGAATAAGAAAAGTGACAAGTCTCCAGGCGGAGTGACAAGGGGAGAGCATGGGACAATGTGCGGAGAAGTGCACAAAGGTATGTCCTGTTGTTTGTTGCTGTCGTGTCATGTCATGTTACGATGCCATTTTAGAAAATGTCATGTAGAGCAGTGCAGCGTATTGTATAGAATTCAATGTCATGTTTTGTCACGTGACGTCATGTGGCTTCTTTGTTTTCGTGTAATTTAATGCAGTGTTGTGCAATCTTTTTTTTTACTGCAATGTAGTGTTGTGTAATGTTTTGACGTAGAATGTAAATGGAATGTAGTGCAAATGTGTGTTGTGCAGTCGCGACATCGCGCATGCACGTGTGACTTGCGGACACGAGCACGCACTTGAACGTACGGTACAAATTCACGCGCACGCGCGGGCGCGCGCACAAACAGAGGCTGTGTGGACATGCAGCTACTGCACTTAAGTTACACAAAAAGAATCAAGATTATGTACACATGGTTGCTTGTCGTGTAATTGACAGCTGGCTGGGGCGGGTCGCAGGAAGCTCCCCCGTTTTTTTTAACCTCAGGTCTATGTGACCCCCGTTGAACCCTAACGTGATAGTCTTCACCTTCATTGTCCCACCAAAGCATATTTCAACAGAAGAATCAGAATTAAATTACACATTATTTCACAAAGCATAGAAAAACAAACAGGCCAAAAGGAAACAAGATCAGTGCTGATTAAAAACATCAAGTTTACATTAAAAAATAAAATAATAAAAAAGCAGATTGTTTGTCAATTCTTATTGTGCTCCCATGTACACATTCTCTTAAGCCCTGATTCTCTTTCACACACACACAATGCTGAAAAAATATCATCGATGGATCGACTTGGACTCGATTTTCATCACACAAGTGTGGACTACAGAAAAAAGAAATCAAATTGTTCTTCTTGGAGCAACTTCTTGATTTTCATCTGTTTTTGAAAGTTTCCCCCCCCCCACATGAACAACACACAAGCTGATCGATAGCAACAAGCAGGGTCAAGACATAAATGTGTGTTTTTTTTATGTGGGTGCACAAACGCGGAACAAGTAAAGCAATTTAGCACATAACAAGCCTTTGACCGTGTCCTGTCGATTTGGGGGACAAAAAAGGTTTTCATGTGAACAAAAGTGCTTCAACACAATACAGGAGGTGGCAAGCGGGTGAGGATGAAAAGTGGCAGCATGAAGAACGACGGCTTTCGTAAGGATGACGCTTCACCTGAATTTCTTAGTTCGCAAATAAAAGTACGCTGGTGCCTTGAGATACAAATGACCCGACTTACATTTACTGTCAAACTCAAAGCAAGAATTACATTGTGTATTTCAAACAAGCATACATAGGCTCAGCCTTGGTAAATCCTGCTTAGCTCGATGCTAACTGTGGTGTTTATAACACGGAACAGACACAAATGCTGGTGCAACACGTCGACAGATAATATGAAAAAATATTGAGTGAGTTTTGATACTCTAATTTGAATGTCTGCGTGCGAGAGGCCCTTTTCCATGTGTGTGTGTGTTTTATGCCCCTGATGAGCTTCTCGAATGATCACGCAGGTCGCTGTCGAGAGGGCCGACGTGACCGCAGTGATTTTCTCGGCCTCGTCACACCGCCACCGCGTACTGGAGCTAATCAGGCATGTTTAAGCGGACACGGCTGACCGAGCACGCCTCGTTCGCACTCGGCGCCGAGACACAGAGCGCCGCGACGCTAATGACCTGCTTCCAGCGCTAATGCTGCGACTTAAACACGCTCGCCCCGCATGACCTCATCTTCGTCTTCTTCCATTCTTGCTTTCATCCTTCTCAGACAGCACCGGCGGCTATTTGCTGCGCCACTCTCGAGACACCCCGCTGCTCGAGGAAAATGGTCTTTGGCGTTTAAATAGAAGGAAGAACTTTGAAATGAAAAGAGTTGACTAAAAAAAAGCCATTACAGTACATTCTTATCAGGACATTTCTAATTGTTCATCACTGCATCCATGATGGGTTCATTTATAAGCATGACGGGATGTTTGAAATTGACATCAGATGAAGCGCTCCGTCTACAGAGAGGCAAGAAAGGATGCGAGCGAGACAAAAGCAAAACAAAACATCGGGGAGTGCGGTGAGAGCCTCCAGACCCAAACGGAGTGGCCGTCTGTCTTCTGAATGCAGCTTCTGTTATTAGCGCACGCTGAGTGATGACGCCAAAAGGGATGACGGTTGGCAGTGGGACAGAAAGTCCTGACAGAGCGCTGAGTCATGCCTGACGCCAATCACTTGGTGCCATAATACTTAAAATGACCAACCAATCAGAGGACAGAAAAAAATGCTGATGTCACCAAGGACCAGAGCCTATTTAAGCCCTTTTAGGATGAATTTGAGATTGGATTGGTTAACAAAACCGCGCTTCAAACCCCCACCACTAGATGGCGGCAGCAAACTTCACAACATCGCGTCACAATCGAGTCACATTGGTTTCGGAAATGTGGGCGTAGCACTAACTTATATTATATTTAATGCTTTAATGATTTAAAACAAGTGTTTTGAGATACAAACGTGAGCCAATTGCTCATATCTCAAGGCACCCTCATAGCTTATGATTGATTCTGAAGTCTCTGGGTGGATGAGATTGACATGGCGACACAAACTGAAATATGAGCGGACAAAATGTAACATCCATTTACACATACTGGAAGCCACGTAGCCAAGAGAAAGGCAATGGAATCCGTTGAAGCAATTCTATGGAACCGATATTAGATTGCAAAAGTAGATGAGTGCTTGTGATATTGTTTAAGCCACCACTGACTGGGCTGGTCTGGGCCGGGCCCTGTCTTATCTCCCAAGATGGATGGATGGGTTCGCCCTTCCTCATTGCTATTCCGTGAGGCGAGCTGTCTGACTCTTAGCGGCTATTTGTTAGCGCACAAAGAGGCTCAGTGTTGGCAACGAGCGAACTGAATGGAGCTCCCGAGCCGCCCGAGTGAGACGGCACCGGACGGCCGCAGCTCACGTTCGCCAAGCTTGAGGTCAGGTCAGATGAGACCCGATAGGGAGGGGGGGGGACGCGATGGAAAAGGGGCTTTGTTCATTTTCCCAAAAAGCCCTTTACTGAGAAAACAGATTGGAAAAATCATCCTCTGGTTTTCCTCTTGTTGATTATTGCTCTCCTTCACGCATGTTAAGCTTTTAAACGGCCATGACGAGGGTCCACAAGTTCACTCGGCTGGCTCGTAACAAGGACGCGCAATGTTTACTTCTTCCCCGGGATGGGCATAATCAAAAACGATTATCCCGTGAATTGATTGTTAAGCATTCAGCGGGGTGTAAACGATTAATGGTGTGTTGAAATAAATAAGCCTCCGTTGATTAGTCGACGCTAATTTCCTGTCCAAATAACACTGCAAGTTGAGCACCCACACTTTGGCACGATGACTCCTCCCAAATCATGTCCAAATGTGATTAACAGGCTTCAACCGTGTTCGGGGAGGGATAAAGTTGACGCCCAATCGGTTCAGTCCCAAATACACGCACACATACAAACGCACGCGGACCTCCGTGTGTGGGCGGGGCAAGAAAAGCACAAAGTAAAATATACACGGTGGTGAAGGGGTGGCATCGCAATCGTGCCTCGATAAGTCCAAATCGTCCATCATTGTCCCCACGCTATCATTTCGCCCTGAGGCTCCGCCTCCTTAAGCAGCCCATAACCGTGTCCTGCGCTCCGCGGGTCGTACCACTAGCAGAGCGAGAGGGGTGCGCCCAAAGAGGAGCGGCCATGTTTGAGTACAAGTGTCCCTTTTGCGTCTCGTCTCTCTCCCTCCAGTCGGCTGAATGACGTCAGAACGTTGAATGACGGCGAGAGAGGACAAAAAGGGAAAGTAAAAGGTGGAGGGGGGGCGGATTGGTTTCTTCCAGTTGTAGGGGGGGGGGGGGTCGCTCAGAGAGATTTCAGTGACCTCACTGGACACTCGGGGTTCTCTCGCTCTTTACAAGAAGGTGGCTGTAGTCGGCCAGTTGTCCGAGTCCACCTCGGAGCCCGTGCATCTCCGGCCTGATGAGGCGCTGGGGGTGGTACGGCACGCCGTTGTTGCCGTTGTAGTTGAGCGCCTCGTGGCTCCAGCGAGGCTCCCCGTAGTCCGCGTGAGGCGTGGGTGCCGAGACCACCCGCCGCCGGTCCGGAGACTCCTGCGGCGTGCTCGGGTAGATGTAGTCCCCCGCCGAGCTCCTCAGGGCGCCCGCCGGACGCCCGGCGCCGTTCCCGCCCCGCTGGGCCGAGAGGATCAGGTAGCGCTGGCGCTCGGCGTGCGGCGGCAACAGAACCTCGCCCGGCTCGTCAATCCGGACCATTCCTCCGCCGCCTCCGCCTCCCTGCAGGAACTTGGAGCTCAGGTAGATGACCGAGTTGTTGGGGCAAGGAGGCCCGACGGCCGTGAGGAAAGTTTGGCTCTGGTCCCAGTCGGTGTCGGGCAGTCGCATGACCCGTTTCTGCTGCAGCGGCGTCTGCTCAGGTGTGGGCAGCAGGCCGGGGTCCAAGTCCCCCTTGGGCCATCCGTTGGCTGTGACAAACGGGTTGTCCACCTGAGAGTTGCGCCGATCGCCTCCGCCCGTCCTGGTCACGCTCATCACCGAGCCGCTGCGGGCGGGCCCGAGTATGTTCTGCTCCTTGTCGTTCTTGCGACGGGCCCCTTTGGCGCCGCGGCCGTGCCGGTGTCGGTGACTCATGATCCAGCAGACGGCCAGGCCGGAGAAGAGCGCGCCCGTGGCGAAGGCCGAGACGGCAGACACCACCAGCAGGTTGACGGACACCAGGCCGTCCGGCTCCTTGATGAACGTCTCTTGAAGTAATCCTGGGGAGAAAAATGCACAGGAAAGCTTTTTGGTCAACAGGCACACCGTAGAAAGTCTTTGGTGGTTGGATGGGTTGTGCTGGTTAATGACTTTCATTCCATAAAGTGGAGAGTGATTTTAATAGCTCTGATAAAGCGTCTTCTTGATTGAGAGTGGTTCTTTACGCCAGCATGTCTCACAACAGTCGCTTTACAGGCAAGAAACAGTTGCGCCATTAATTGGGACATTACGGCATTTCTTAGCGTTGAAAGAGGTGAAGACCAAGTGAAAGCGCAATCTTGCATATCATATTTATTTATATCATTTAAGCCTATTCTATTTGACAGCCGAGTCGATAGGCTTGGCCACACGACTGATGAGAGTTCCCGCCCCCAGCTACAAAGTGGCAAGTGTTTATTGACTGCAACTTGAATGAATCAACCCGCCTGGTTGGTCAATCAATGTCCTATTTTTGTTTTAATTAAGTCCTTCATCAGAAAACGTGATTGCGGCGTCAGCGTGACGTGCTCACCTCACTCGACAAAAGGGAAATTTTGCTTGGGTTGGGGGAGAGGGAAAAAAAAAATAAAATAAAAAAAAATAATCCTCTTTGTTAGCCATTAATCCTCTCTCCGCATCGCTTCCATTAGCTCCCACCGCTTTGATCAACGGCATGACGGCAGTAATAGCTTGTAACATCCACAAAGAAAAGTTGAACTCGGGTACAATTTCAAATCAAGGTCGCTGCTGCGCAATCAGTTTTTTTTTTTTAATAAAATATACGCGAGAGTTGCGCTCGATTTTATTCGTCCGCGCTCGCCCTCCGATCGAGCGGCAAATGAATGAAAAGGTCCACAAGCATCGTGCGGCTTGTTTAACATTGCGACTGATGAGGCCAGACGAGCGCTTGGCAATTTGATAACCCGAAGGAGAGATGAGCCACAATCAATAAATTGGTTAGTAGAATTGAACTGATTACCCACTTCATTGATTTTCCTTTTTTGGTGGGCCACTTTTACACATCCTGTTGAAATGTGCTCATTAGTCTCACAGATGTAAATAAAATGAATTCCTAGCAAGACATTGATACAAATAAAAAAGTAAAACAATTCAATTCACCTTGGGAACGATTATCAACACAATTTCCAGTGTCCAAAAACATTTTGGCTTTTCAAGTACCCACAAAAAAAAATTTATTTTTCATCATTTCCATTCATTTCAAAGAGGCAAGATGAGATGGAACAAAGTGAACTTTATCTCAAGGCAGCACTGTATCAAAAAATGTTCCACATCAACCCACTTGCTTGTTTTTTCCAAATTTCTGCCAACTCCGTCGAAACTCAACATGCACGTCATACAAACCTCTTTCCCGCCAATGTAATGAATAGAGTGCATCGTTCCCAAGATAAACTCATTCGAAGCGGCGGAAAGTGAGCGCGTGTCGCTAATAATCTGCCTTTTGTACAGACAACCGGCACCATCGGCCCAAATTAACAGCGGATGCATTCATGACGGTGAAAATGAAATCCCAGCGGGGTGTCGGGGGGCCATCAAAGACCCCCGGAAACCAATTTCCCGTCGATCGAACTGCCTCCGGAGCGGCTCTCAGATTCCACGCATCTTTAGCGAGCGTATGTACATAAGTCGCTGGCGGTTTTGAAAATAATACGTCATTACCTGTCAAAAATGGCTATTCTGCTGCCCCCCGTTCAAACAGCATATCGTGCACTTTTTGACATCTTAATACTCGCTGTCAACTCCGCAGAGCCACCAATGCAAAGATGCTTTATGGATTTTTAACGATTACTGTCACAAGTGTCCGCAAGCATCCTTCTTCTTGCTCGGTTTGATTACGGCAGAGCAAACACGCTCAACGAGGCCATCAAAACAACTCGTTACTTTGCTTTAAAGTGGCAAAAGTGACTTTTTAATTGCTTGTATGCACATATTTGGCTCTCCAGAGTGTCTGCCCACACATCAAGTGTGAAATTACAAAAAGCAAGTGGATTTTTTTTTGCGAGCTTCCTGTCGTCAGAAAATGTGCCGTCAGCAAGCCGGGCGAGTTTTGAGTTGTTTAATAAAACGTACGTCTCTCATTAAACAACTTTCATGTTCTAGCCGAATGCAATGCAGAGCTGAAGCGCTGTTGGATGTATTGATTAGCTTAGCGTTAGCTTCCGATGACTGACAAACATCATTATGCAATGTCTAATTTCAACAGCATATTAAGTCAAGTGATAAGTGTGCTGTAATTCTTGATCTTGCTATAGGGAGAAGTTTGTCAGACATTTATTAACAAATGACCAAAACTAAAATTGAACCAAGATGAAATATCTCAAAATATGATTGAAAGATATTTGATCTTACCAGGCATTTTTTTTAAGAGAATTTAATTTGCTTCAGGAAAAATCTTGATTGGTTACTGATTGAGTACATTTAACTAAAAATAAGAAATGCCACCCACTGCTTTCTTTTCAAGTCCAACATTTCCTAACTGCAAAAGTAATAGCTCTCCCCAATGCCTTGTTGTTGTTTTTTTTTTAATGAGTGTGAATCCGCTGAGTGATGGCGCTACTATTAAGTGTGATAAAGAGGAAAAGGGCACGGAAAACATTTTTTGGCTTGCTTGTGGGCAATCACACAATTACAGGCTGAGCGTTGCCTTGTATCATAAATTATACAGTTGTAGTGGCCAAGTTAATTCCCTGTGTCCTGTCTGCTTATCAGCAGCCTTTTTGAAATATTCATGTCGGGATCACAGGTGGCTGCATTCGGTCCACGTAGTGAATCTTCCACAGGCGCACTTGATGAATTTTTCAGCTGCCGAGGTGGCCGCGTTTCTCGGCTGTGTATTAATAATAGGGATGAAAAACCATGGAGTGACTCAATACAATGATATTTTGCCAAAGGCAGCTTCGCGCAATTGTGCCATTATAGATGTACATTATTCTAGCTCAAAATTATGTAAAAAAGGACAAATGTCCATCCCTAACGGGATATTGAGTAAGAACAGGAGGGATTTCTCAACGAGATGGGTTAAGGATGTGTCAACGCATAGCCGCTGAGCTGATTGGCTTCCATCGCCACGAGCTAGCATCCCGCCGCATGCTAATGTGTCGGGCAGAGATGCAGGCGCCCGACACAGTTAAGCGAGACCGCTTGCATTCGCTCGCTATCCCCGTGGCTCAAAAACGAGGCCTAGTAACGATGCGGTGGTATTGACTCGCAGAAGTTAACTCGTTCGCTGCCATTGACGAGAATAGACGTCAAACACTTTCTACAGGGCGGAAAGTTTGGGGAGGCACCCCCAAAAATGGGCAACACTGTACACGCCTCAAGAAAAGCACCATATACATCAAATCATCTCAAGCGAGGTAATTAAAGTGCTTAAAAAAAAAAACTAAAGAACATATACGGGAATTCTCCTTACTTGGGCTGAAAGTTGGGTTTTAGTTGAGGCTCGTAAAGCGTGTTTACCCTCAGGATGGCTGTAAAATCTTTACGGCTCCTCCCCGACAGGCTTTTCAAGCGAGGAGGAGATCCGGATCACTCCGGGAGCTCGCCGAGATGCAAGGAAAATAAAAACACAACCTGCACGGAACCAGTCAGACATGCCAGTTTTTTTGCTGACCGACCGCCACGAGTGAACTCTTCAAACATTTATGCGCGCCAACCGCGATTGCGATTAAAAGTACATAAGAATCACCAGCAATAAAAAAAAAATGCTGAGCAATTCGATCTGTTTCTCGTGAAAAATTCTAAAAGTCTAAATTTGCATAGGAGAAAAGCTGTGTGTTAAAATCATCAGCGGGGTTGTTGGGGGTACTGAGTCAGACCCCCCCCTTCCTGTCCCCTTGTAATCAGACGCTTTGTTTGGCTCCCCATGAACGGTTTTATTCTTCCCAGTCAAGAATTCTCCCAATTTGTATCTTACAGATCCAATTATGACTGGGGACTTTGTTTCGCCCCAATACCAGCCGGTCGACCTGGAGCGAAAAGCTGATTAAGAAGTGCTTCATCCAAGCCAAACAAAGAAAGAAGTCCATGGCTAAGATTTCACAGGATTGGCTTTCGTTTGGATTTACAGACTTACCTCCACTTTTTGGCCAGTATTTTTATATGACCAGAGACTCTCCACGCTTAACTTCTGGAGTCTAAAGTTTAAGTGATTCTCTTGTTTGGTAGTCTCGACCGTCTTAAGTGAGGCGCAATCATCTCTAAGCACAACTGTAAACAATTTCAATTAGTATTTTTTATGTATTCGTCCACCAGGTGGTGCTACAATCCCCTCTCACCATTTACTGCTGTCAGCTGATCTCATCTAATCCTGTCCATAGTCGCATAGTTATTTGATTTTCTTCTGGCCATGCAGCTGTTGCGTTGTCATATTTCTCAGAAAAAAGTCAGTCCCGAGTTCTACTGCTGATTTCACATTTCTTATGGAAAGATTTCTGATGTAACCTATTTTGTCAGTCGAAACATGACCATCACTGCAGTAATTAAAACTGTGAGGCGCTCTCAGAAAAGGGCTTCGAGTCAAACCCAGGTGGGCGATGATTCATATTTTCATTGAAGGGAAAACGTGAAACAGTCATTCTTTTCGGAATGACTAAACAGGCGATAAACTCAATAGCGGGTCGGCTCCTCGCAAACAATCCGCCCAGAGGGTTCATCTCTCACTCCCAAAATCAATCGGCTTAATCTATCTAACGGGCCGCGTCCGTATATCACATCATGATCACGATGTAAACCCACCAGACGATTTTTATGTTCACCCCCCCCCAGCATTCCAGTATTAGTTTGATTCCTGGCAGACATAAAACAGAGTCAAAGGAAATGATTAAAATGTCAGCATAGGAGGCCGTCTGAGAAACCACCCTCGCCTCCCGCTTGTTCAGCAGCAGCTGTGGTGTTAATTCACTTTCTTGTATTGTTCATTTTGCAAACATCTACTGTTTCAAGATTCCCCCACGACCAGCAGCGAGATGAGAGCAAATGGATCGATGTGGAAGTGTCCAAGAAGGGGGAAGTCAAAGTCAGAGGAGTGTGGAAAAATAAAAGATCGGGATTTTGGATCTGAGATGCAGGCAAAGTGTACAAAGAGAAGGCTTATTGATATATCCTGGAAAAGCTTGATGTTGGCATGTTGCTAGGCAGATTCAAGAATATTCAAAAGGTATATATTCTTTATCCTGTGCGAAGAACGAGTCAATTGCTTTTTTTTTACTATTCTACTAACCCGAACCCTTATTTTATTTTATTTTACATAATGAATCCAAACATATTACAAGCTATAAAGTCCCAGCCATGAAAAATAAAAGAAATGAACGTACTGTTGCGCTTGGAAGGCAACACATTGATCATTAAGAACCAGTCTGCTTCTCGCAGCTGCAAATGTCAATATGAAGCCATGTCGCCTTTCCAGAACCCTCACGCGGGCCCGCCTCCAAAACCGCAGAGTGGAACCGGCCCAGACCGCTGCCGTAAATTTGACGACAAATTCCCTTTCCTGCACACAAAAGCCGCACGCAACTTTCGGCGTCCTGCCAAGAAAAACAGTCAGCTGTGTACCTTAACCACGCGCCGCAAACAAAGGAATGTTCCGTCAACCGCAACGGCGGACCTCAATTACCGAGTGATTGCCTCTCGCTGCTGCAGGAGTCAAAATAGCACCGTGTTCGTTCAGGAAATATTTTCGCGACGCCTTAATTGCTTCCTTCTGCAGCCGTGACGGCGGAAAGGGTACGACGTGTCGTGCCAGCGCCCCCTTTTTGCAAATTCACCTATTTGCAGATTTTGAAAAACTTACATAGAGCAAAAGAAATCCATTGGCGCCCTCTAGTGGCAGCTATTTGCTTTGAAAAGGATTTTGCAGGTCGCTTAATTGCAGGGGGACTAAATTTGACTGATTAAAAAAATATATACATTATCCACGAACGGGTTGTAACTAGAAGTCATGAACTGGAATTTTGTTTTTTTTCAAACTCAGGTCCAGATGACGGTCAGGCGGCGACAACCTGCCGTAAGTGAAAGTGACATCTTGTAGCGCCATTCCACGCCTGAATCCATTTGGAGTCATTACCATGTTTGCGTTGGCGGTTTTCTATTACAAAAACATGCTCAGACAAACACGCTGAGAGAAAAATCTGATGGGAAGTCACTCGGTAGAATTTAAGTCCATTTTGACAGAGTTTGGCTGGGAGAGGAAAACCTGATTCTCGGTCAGCAGTGGCGGAGCTACGTGGTGGCTAGGGCCGCCCCTTGCCCCCCCCTCTACTTTGAGCTACTTTTTGATGACTATCTCACACATTTTTGCCGGCATCATCTTTTTTCCCTCCAACATTGCGGAGCTCTCACGCCGCTTTGATCAAAAGAATTCAGCTGAATGCAGCGTAGGAATATTTCAAATGCGTGCATGCCTGTGTGCGAATGCAATTTTTATTTCATTAAACACGGAGAAAAGGTAATAAACTCAGCTCCACCCTGCTTGAAATGAAATTGGCCCTCTGACTTTTTGAGCAAAATGAGGCGAACGCCATGTTGGATTACTTGACATTTCTGTCAGATGGGGAAGAAAGAGGGAGGGAGGGAGGGGGAGCAGTAGATGAGATGACAACGTATGAAAAGGGAAAATGAAGGCGATATAAGGCCTGGACGGACGAGCTACCCGCATCGGGGGGGTACGCTTCTTGGCTTCCTGTTTGATCCCCCCCCTCACCCCTCCCCTCCAGTTCACCCTCATGACTCTTCGCCTGTGATGTTCCGAAGCCTTTCCGCCTTTAACATCCTCAAAGTTGGCCCTCTTCTTGTGATCTCTCGGCCCTTTACTCATTGCTTTCTCTCTTTACTTGGTGATGTGATTTAGCAGCAACCCCCCCCCCCCTACCCGCCCTCCCCTTCCTACTCCTCATGCTCTTCCCCGAGAGGAATCACCCCTTGATATCAATTTAAGTGACATAGGCCAGGGGACGAGATGAAAATCGATTCTCCCTGCAGCCGATGCGTCTTCTATGTGACTGGGGCAGGGGGGGGGGGGGGCTTCTGTTTCTCTAAAGCAAGGTCATATCCATCTCCCTTTGAGCTCTCATGACAAGGCAGAGCCCAAATCAGTCTGGCACTGACTGGACTGAAGAGGCATTAAAGAAGGAGCAGTGCGGCTTGATAGCGCAATAAAGCACTGCGCTAAATGACTTTGCTCCTCCAAAGCAAAGTTTCCCTCTTGTGAAGAAAGGCTCGCTAAAGTTGATACTTTACGTGACTTAAGCTCGAGCTACATTGCAGGTCCGAGTATCCAATGACAATTTAAGGCCGGATCCAACTAGCTGGTACAATATTTACATTTCAAGAGACACATTTGATTACGTTTGCTATTATTTGTAATTCAAACAAATGGAAAATGATACCGGGCCAACAAACACGGCGCTCGCCGAGTCGTCGGAGGGTTACGACAGAAGCAGAGCGATGTGATGAGCGCAAATGTGTCACTCCTGATTTACATTTGCGGCGTCTCGGCGGACTTTAAAATGTCAACGTCAATTTGAAGAACAGCCAGTGAGTTTCCCTTTCAACCCGAGGATGACATTTCGTTCATTTCCTTTCATCATTTTCGAATTTATCTCAATAAGCACACGCTAGGAAAACTTTGGCTTACTTTTGCACTCTCAACCAAGTTCCTTAGCGAATGAGTACACTTAAATGAATTCACTTTGGACTAAAAGCCAGGGACAAGATCAGAGTTTTCTACAGCTTTAAAATTATCTCATGCGTGCAAAAAGGAAATACGGAAGCACATTAATAATGAATAGCTTTTAATAAGCCTGCTGGACTTATTAAAATTTAATCAGGAACTGGGGGGAAAAAAACCGAATCGTGACAGCCATGATTGGCAGTTTGAATTTCTATCATGTTGGCAGCACATAATACTCGCTGGGTTGCAATTGACTGTACAGATAAGACCGCTACGTCAAATTTAATTTTAGGATATTTTATTCATCGACTTGCTGAAACATAATGTCCCTCCCAAAACTAATATAAGACTCGTGACAATAAGTACAAGCCAGGATGAAACCCAAAGTTCGGGATCATTTTACATTTCAAGTTGACAGGCTAACCTGAGCTAACCACTAGCTAGCTAGCTACAGCGTCAGCTACCTACACGGTCTTATTTGACAAAAAAACTCAAGTAGCCACATATGGTTCCAAACGATTAGCGTTAATCCACGGTAAGCATTGAACATCTCTTCGGGCTCCCTTTGCCTTTTCCCACTGAGATTTTTCCAGCAATGTGAAGTCAGAGCGTCACATCAAACAAGGGTGCTGATCTCCAACAGGATTTGCGCGGTGATTATCCAATATTTATCTTTTCTTTTCACACGGAGCACACGCCACATGAACTTGGGCAACTTTCAGAAGCAAAGGATTAATTTGCACACACTGGAATTAGTGCCAAGATGAAAGTCAGGTCTGCATGTGTGTCAGGGGAGCATCCAAAACCTCATCTGGAGTAGATGGATTAATATATAATATGAGGCTCACCTACATCTATTTCCATAAATCAGAGGAAAACGTGAACATGAAGGGGAAATCAGCTGGAGGACAAGATAATTGGCCACAAGTTGATGGAAGGAATGCAAAAGCGCACGTACATTTAAGGACAGCGTAAACAAGCTTGATGAACAAAGTCAGCTGAGAACACACACAGCTAGCTGCCACACCAAATGAGAGCATCAGAATTTCTTTGTGTTGGATGGCGCCGCTGCTGACTCTCGCGGGAGGACGCCTCATCGCTGTTTATTTGCGTCGCATTTCATCTGGCACGCGTGCAAACTCTTGCTATTGGTTATTGCGATGGCGAGAGAGAGTGCCAAACCTTTGTGACTTAGAAGTACATTTTTTTAGGGTAGGATCGCTTTACTTTTTGAGGAGCTTTTAAAAACAGCATTCGCCGATTTAGCATTTCTGCTAGTCAATTTGCAATGCTAGCAAAGCTATGGGAACACTAGCTTATTTTTGATGTTTTCATCTCAACATTAATATTTTTACTTTTTAGTTGGAATGTTCAATATCACTTATCTCCCAGACCATTTGTTTTACTTTTAAGTATAGGAATTAAATCATTACTTCTATGTTTAAAGGGGTGTGAGTACTTTTGCAACTTCAGGCTGATTTGTCTTGAGATAAGTGATCTTCACTTTGCACTTACCGTCGCAGTCGCCCAAGTGAGCCACGTTTCCCTGCTCGACGTCTTGTTCAAACGGCAGCCTGTCAAAGAGGACGCACAAAAACAATTTTTAGACATTGTCTAGTTCATCTCATTTTTTTTAATTAATATGTCCATTATTAGGACATTGTGATCAAATTGAAACTGAATTTTTAAGCCTAAAAAGTCTTCTCAAACAAAAGGTTCTCGAGCCTTTACCGTAAAAAGCTCGTCAACAAAACAAAAGAAAAAAATGAGAACATGAAGACGCCCCTGTGGCTCCATTACGATCCTAATAACCGAAGCACGGCTCTAATTTAAAGATCACGCATACCCGCGGGGAGTTTAATTTAGCAGCTTAATGAGCCGAATTGCAAAAACGTCTTGGTCAGCATGTTCACTCTTCACATTCTGTATTGATGGTGTAAATAGAAACTCCTGGGTGTAATGCAATAAATAAGATCGTGGCAGATTATTTTTTTTTATGAGTTTCACCATTGACCCAAATTGGTCACACTGGTGGGAGCACCGGAAATAGACTTTGGAGGGCTACACCAGTTTGATATTTATTTATTCCTCCGGAAAATCCTTCCCTCTTTAATAACCTCGATGGACAACTGGTTGTGATTTCCAGCGGTTATTACAAAAAAAATAAATAAACATCTCACCACAACATTTATATTCCAGACCTCACTTGTGTTCTCGGCGTGTTCAATTTGGCACCTCGGGCAGCCTTTGGTCTCAAAAAGATGTCATATTTATATCCAAATGAAATTTCACCAACACAAAACAAATGTTCCACTTTTATTACTATCCGCTCTCTGAAGATTTTATCATAGCCATACCTGTTAATGTATTCATGGCCTGATAAATAAGAGTTCACGGAATCTCGGGCTCCATGTTTTGACAGAAAAACACGATTGCATAAGCAAACAAACACCTTGGTTGAATTGAGGCAGGAGCAAATGCTTAGTATATTTTGTTGACCTTATTTAACCTCCGGAATGCGGATATGAATACAAAGTGGTGATTATTATCTTTGTAAAGGCAAATTTTTTCAATTGAGGCGCTCGCTACAAATTTCTCAGGCGAGAGGAAGCGGAGACGAAATGAGAGAACCAAGCAACGAAAAGAAAACACAGCTGGCAAAACAGAGCCGAGAAGCACTCGGCACGAGACGCACAAAGGCCGTCAAATTAACGGAATGGAAAACGCTGGCCAAAAATATCTCATTAGGAATTGAATTAATATTTCAAAAACATCTGACTTGTTTCTCACAGCGTGCAAAAACAAGAAAGAGAATAGAGCAATAAATGTTGCAATCAATTTCGCTCCCGTGAGGAACAATTTGCACCACTTCGGATATTTTTTTTCAGTGCTCGCCCCCTCCCAACTTTTTAACACCCCCGACCCGTTTCACAAAGACATATTTCGATGGACTGGCGGAGTAACAAACAAAAACGAAGAATAAATAATAATAATAAAAATAAGTTGCCATGACGACGTCTTTTCAAATGGTCCTGCTTCGACCTCGCAAGATGCCTGGAGGAATCTCCCCGTAACTGGAAGCAGGATCGATGGGCGAGTGGAGCGACCCGCTTAAATCAAATCAGGACAGGCCACACAAGGGCTCTGCGCAGCCCGCGGTGGTCTTTACGGGCCCGCCGTGTCTGTTTCTTTGGCTCGGCATCTGTGTTCTCGGAGCTTCTAATTCAATGAGCCGAGCGCGGGAGGGAGACGGCGGCGGAGGTGAGCGCATGTGCACGGCTAAGTGAAAGAAGATGCGGCGTGGTGCCGCGGTAGCCATCGACATCTTGAACCAATCGCGCCACTGACAACCCACTTAGAGCGCACAGATGGTCCTCTCAAAGCATGACTTGCAGACCATATTTAGTAATAAAAGCAATCGCAGGTGAAATCTATTTTTTTGTTGATTGTTTTTTTACTAGAAAAGTGTAAATTGAGAGTGGTGCAATTGTGTAGTACCACATTGCGCCACAACATGCCGGGGCAGCACCGAGCACTATTGTACGACGTAATTGAGAGCAAGAACAAGATAGGGTTGAAGTTACCTGGTTCCAGGGCGAAGGAAGGAGCAGGTGCTTCCTCTGGTCCAGCCACAGTACGGATCCCTGGAGGCGATGCAGTTTCTGCGCGAGAAAAGCGAACGTCACACTCGCGCCCAGAATTGGATTGCGAGAATAGACGCTTGCCACTTTTAGTGCCATTATCCTTTTCCAAGCATGAAATGAATTTAGGGATTGATTTCCTGCTTGTGCGGGAATTTCCAAAGGACTTTACAGCTGTGGGAATTTCATCTAGGGCATTTTAATTTCAGACTATTTATTAGCAATATATTCTTTTTGAAAATTCACACTTATTGTTTTATTTGCGTAAGATTTATTACAATTTCAGTTTGTTTTTTCGAGATGGACAATTTGAGCGTGTGCATGCGTGTGTGTCGGGCTCACTTGATGCAGCGCGAGAAGCGCTGGCAGCGCGCTACAGGCACTCGCACCACGCAGGAGGGGAAGGCCAAGATCAGAGTGTGACTGGCTCGATCCAGAGTCAGAGACAAAAGCTGCCTGGCCTGTGGAGAGTCACCGGCGCATCTGCGACAACAATACACGCACGGGGGGAAAAAGAAACAACAACAAAATAACATCTTGGAGCTTTAATCAGTGTGGAAAAGAAAAACAAGCCGGTGAATTAAAAAGAAAAAAGCCAGTAAATGCCAAGAGGACAAACGAGGGCTCGCTCGTGTGCATTGTTGTTATGCTGATTATTCTCGTGCTTAGCGTCGTTTAAAAGTGCAGCCGGAAGATCCCCGAATGGCGCATTAGCTTTAGCGATGTTTATGTCCTTTTATGCTAGCCAAGTTCATTTACACAGCAGTGCCTTGAGGTACAAGTAGCAACTGAGCTCATTAAGTCATTGTAATATTGTTCTCCTCACAGGATAGAAAATATATGCTCGTTAAATTGTCTGTCTACATGTGTTGCGCCACAGTTTGTGCTCATCCATATGTCTTACTTTTCGGGGTTGAAGCCCTCCAATTCCTCCAGGAAGATGTTGCTGCTAGTGACCGTGTTGTCCTGGTTGGGCACGATGAGGAACTTGAGGACGGTGCCCCGGCTGGAGCCCAGGAACAGGACCGTGCGGTTCATGTGCGGCCCGGCTTCCGAGTCCACCACAATTTTATTCAGCTGGTACCTGCGCACAAAACAGATGAGGGTTTGGGATCATTTCTTTTCCAAGAAATGAAATATTGTGCATTGGAAAGAAAACATGCAATGGGATTTGAATGGAAATAATTAGCAATGCTAATGTGATTGTACACTAATTAGGTTAGACGTTGGCTCGTTAGTTGGACAAACGGGCTTGTCTCGGGAACAAAAGAGGAGCGCGACTGGACTCCGATAGTTGTGTTGTCCCCGATGCGTCCTTTTATCCGGTCTTCATAATCCTCCCAGCGTCTGAGTGACAGTGCGAATCCTCGATGGCGAGCGTGCGCTCGCCGTTACTTTCAACGCCCAGTTTTCTAGCGCAAAAATCTTTTTACGCTGCGAGGGGAACATCATTGTTGACGAGATTACGGCTTGTGTTTAGAGGTAGATAAGCGGGAATGCAAAGTTTTACGGCTGAAGGATGGAACGCCGGGCGGAGACGGCCACCGGTTATATATTCAATCGTCTTGTTCTTTATGTGCTATAAAAACAAGCGCGGAGGCAATCGTAAGATAAGCAACTAAGCTCTGAAGTCCCGGTCAAGTGAAAATAAATATGCAAATCTAAAATGCCACAGAGGAGTTTGTTGTTGAGAAAAGCATCGTTTTCAACTTGCATTGAAAGAAACATTTTTATATTTGGAATTGAGTTCACTTCTATCTGCAGCATAAACGCTAAATGCTGCTTCACCATGTTTGCTTTGAAGTCAAAAAATGTCCGTTACACAATTAGGACACTGCCTACTTTTGGGAGACATGCTTTTCTCCTTACCTTGTTTTTAAACCTACATCCAGTGTTGCACCTCTAAGAAGAAAAGGGAACAAATATCATTTGTGTTAAACGTTTGAAGGACTTGGAAGAACTTGGCACGAATAAAATTCCAAGGAAACGTTACCACGAGTCTTGATATAATTCCACAGAACTTGTGATCTCACCTGACCATGGTTTTGACAATCCACGGCCTTTGTCCAAGCGACGGGACGGCCTCGTCCATCAGCGGGTGAGTCTTGACAAAATTAAGCATCTCGTCGGGGAAGGAGTTGGACGAATTGAATCTGGAACCTTGAACGGCGCAGCATCCGGGTCTGAAAAAGAGCCAAACTTTGTTTTTCCAAAAATTAACCGTCGGACTTCTGTTTGTATGCATTGCTAATGCTCATTTCCATTAGCCTGCGCTAATTGATTCCAGTCTGACTCACCTTGGTGTGGGGATGACTTCATCAGGAACGGGCGTCCAAATGGACTCGGCTGACTTCTGCTCTTTGAAGCGGCCGTCGAACACGGCGGCCAACTGCTCCATGTCAAAGGCGCACACCGCCGAGCCGGGGATGCTGCGCAGACAGACCGAGGCAAAATTAGTCCGTGCGTCACATGAACGACCGGGAACAAAAAGTAAGATAACTCCAGTCTTGACTGATGGAACAAAAGGATAAAAAAATAGCTCGCGGGCGCCATACGAGGACAGACAGCCAAGCAAAAAGACGACAAATTGGATTTGAGCTTTTCATATTTTCACAGTCAGCGCTTGAAAACAAAAGGTATTGTTACAGAGAGCAAAACGAATGACGGGCAATGATGGAACTTGTCAAGTCGGCGGCTTGAGAAAAAAAGACAGGCGGTGGATGCAATAGAGAGATTAGAAGAGTCTTGGCGTCAATTTCTGGAAAACAAAACAAAACGGGAAATGAGTCACTGATTATTCCTCCCTGTGAAGGAAATGAACCCAACAAGGAGGCCTGCTGAGTCACAGGGCGCTTTAACAGCTGTACACCGCCCACATGCAAACACTCACATGACCCCTCTGGACCCGGTCCGTGGAAACTTAGACCACCTTGTGTGCGAGTGTCAGATGACGAATGGTGCGCGTGGTGCGAACGTGACTAAGTGGCAAAACCGCAACGCAACTGAGACACCTGCAATCTTCCTTTTCTTCGCTATATGCTAGCAAGCTTGTCGCTAACTGCGAAGCTACATCTTCAAGTCTGCTGAGGAAAACCCCGAAATTGAAACCCAAAGTATCGCTTTAAATCCGGAGTCTTTGAAACTTTAACTTGGAATTGTTCCAAGCTGCTTGGAACCCAAACTTAGCCTAATTAGAAATCACGATCCTGCGTTGAAAGTCAAATTTTGAACCCTTACCCTAGTTTGAAACACTAACCCTTCCCACCCTTGATCATCCCTTATGAAACGTAAACCGAACTTTTCCAAAGACAAAATGTTCCGCCTGTCCTTGTGCAGCGATAGCAACTCTTATGACAGGGTTGAAAACGAAGCTGCAAGGTGGGCGTCAGATAACGAGTGAGACAAACAACAATAAAAAATTGCCTCTCAAAGGGAAACATGCCACATCTTGTAAAGGTGAATTATAGGAACAATATGTTGTGGCTTAGCTGGAGGGAGAGACGAGCGGGGGTCTGACTCTTGGCTACAATATATGAAGTCCTCTCCGTGATGTTGCCAGGCAACTAGCGATGAGAAAATCAGCAACTTTATAACTGCAAAAATAAGGATAACATTTCTTAGACTGAAGGCTAAAAAGAATTTTAGGATATTATCATTCGGCTCGAGGGTTGAACCTTGTCTTAGGAGCGACACGTTTTGGGCGACACTACATTCTAAGTTGTCAAAATGGCTAAGTAGCCCAAATTTTGATATTTTCACTTCAGTGTATGCTTATTTTCATTTATTTTATAGTTACTTAGAAAGGAGAAAGTATTTTTTTTGTGTTAGACATGATGACTACCTCAAATTGTACGTATGAAAAAAAAAAACCAGGAAAAATATCTAACAAATTGACTCAAATCTGTAAAAAATAGCAAAAAAGCTAACTAGCGTTCTGGCTAGCTCAGCAGACAGACATGCCGTCACTCCTTCCTTGAGGTGTTTACTTGGTGTTACACAAAGGCAACATGAGCGACTGTCCGTGAGAGCTCTCCAAGGTTTCTCGCCCGTTTCATTGTGTCTGTCGGATGAAGTCATTTATCCAGCTAGCACTTAGCGCGGCGCTGTGGGCCACATGGGACCAGTGGGACATTCTGGCATTCATTTCCTTCTCCTCCCTTTCTCACAATCATCACTAAAGATGTACAAACACCAAAACAATATACATTTAGTATATACTAAGGAGAGTGTCACAAAGTAATGTAAAGTTTCTTATATGACTGATATTCAAGCCTAACACTACACAGGAATCAAAACCTAATTTGAAACCCAAACAAATCATTTGACTTTGAAAGTCTAACCTATTTGAAACCCAATCCAGGCTTAGAATCTAAATTTCAAGCCTTACATCACAAGATGACAGCAAAGCACTTTTGTTTTTTTAATCTGTGAAGCTCCTCAACTCACTTCACTTTAACATCAAGATGTCACAAAATGGCGGCGAATCCCAATCTGAATATTTGAATTCATTAATGCTGAACTTAAAATATAATCGACTCTATATAATCTTCACAAGTGAACAGCCTTCTAATGGAAACCAGAACGGCACTGAAATTGAGTCTGACACCCTTGCAAAATGATTTTATCTGGGACTGAATGAAAGTGTGAGTGTGTGGTATGTGCGGGCATGTTCAAAAGCTCTTCCGAAGCGGCAGCTGAAGAAACACATTTCCAAGACCTTGTGGACGCATGTGTTGTCCATTATTGACTAGCTCAAAGTTCAAACAATCCCCCTCGCCCATCTCCACCATCATCATCATGCCACCTTTCTTCTTCATCATCATCACCAGTCACACATATTGTTGTCACTTCCCCCAAAGTCGTGATATCAGTTAGCAGGTTGAGGTGCAACATAACACGTGAGATGCAGAAAATGTCGAGGTGTGGGCTCCGGAACAAGAACTCATTTTGTTGCTAGCTCTGGTAAAGGCACAGAGACAGAATGGTCGTGCGCTACCTGTTGGCCGGTGTGGAAAAGACGCCGAGGATGATGTCGCGGCCGTGCATGTTGATGATGGGGCTGGTGGAGTGCAGCATGTTGAAGTAGAAGTGGGAATCTCCCGGCACGGAGCAATTGAGCCGGGCCTTCAGGAAAGAGGTCCACTGCTTCTCCAGGACGCGCTGAGAGCCGCCCTGGTCGCGCTTGCACACTCTGGCCACACGGGGCACCACAACCTGCATTCACACAACCAGTGATGTCATCTTAATTTTTTCATTTATTTTTGTTTTCTTAGCTTCTTTTTTGGTCTGATTTTTATCTATTTTGTCCCATACTGAAAAAAAAAACCGGCAAAAAAACAAATCTGGCAAAAAAATAAATAAAAATACTTTTATTGAATCGTTCATTAATCTTGCTCTTTTTGGTTGAAAGCAAATACACCTCCCCAATGAGGAAGACATACTGTCGTGTACTTTCATTACCTTTTCCAGGTAATTAAATTCCATGGCGATCTCTCGGAAGAAGAAGTAGATGTGAGGGCCCCACTCCACAGCGCTGACGAAGAAAGGCTCTGCGTTGGGGCAAAGCATTGGACACATTTTCACCTCTCTGTCCTCTTTTGAATAATTATTCTTTTGCCCGTGCTTTGTTTCGTCCTTATATTTGAAAACACTTTTGATTCCATACAGGCTCAAAATATGCTGCTAAAAACTTAGCGAAGAAGCGTAACGGCGGCACGACGTTTCAGCAGATTTACACTCGCAAAGTCTACCTGCTAGGCGCCCGATAGCGTTTCTTTTTACTACCTTATCCCGGTGAAATAGTGATATGCGAGCGGGGCCTGCTCAAGCAGCTGCTAACTCAACATAAACTTGTCAAGCCTGCAGGCGGGCTCAAGCCGTCCACGTCTACAATTCTTCACAAAATGACACACGCTAGCATACACACATCTCGGGGTACCTCGGAACCACTTGGAGTCGTGCTTGATGGTGCGAAGAGCGGGACTGTTCCCGAGGCTCCGGTAGATGACGGCGTCGATGGCCAGGAAGTCTGTCACGGTGGCCGTAAACAGATTTCCCTCTGTGGCACAGACACATGACAGACAGGTTAGTTATTTAGGAAAAAAGACACTCACGTTGCGGGTTGATCCCGAATGTATCGCATAGCACATCGGTTAACACGACAAGTGAACAGCAGATAATATCAAATAAACTCAGAGAAAGGCTGCTAAATTATAGCGTGTCAAATGTTAACTCAAGTCATTAAACAAGGTTGCTAAGCAAACTGAAGAAAGCCGCAGCCGAGCAGAAAAAAAAGGCTCATTATCCACCCCGGTGACAAACCATGGACATGCACTCAAGTCAGAATGGAGATGCCGAAATAAATATGTGAATTGCGACACAAATGAGTCACCTTTACCTGCAAACAAAGCCACGTTGGCGTGTTTGGGATCGTAAGGGCATCTGGCCATTCCGCTGACGGGGTCACTGACCATTTCCAGAGTGTCGCCCTGTTATACATACACACAAACACACTGAAGCATCAATCCGTAGCAATCAGAAGGCAATATTTTGAAAAACAAGTCATAGGAGAATGACACTTTAGCGGGGTTAGCCTAAGTGTACAGTAGTGATTCAATGGTAGCAATTAGCGATAACAATAGTCGCACAATTGCGCATGAATAATGCATACACACACACACTCGGGATGGTTAAAGATACCTGCAAATAAAGACCTTCCATGAACTTGCCATCGCACGGGTCCTAGACTATGAAAATAAGGGTGTCCTTGCTAGCTTTAGCAATTCCAATTGACGCTAGTCTTAAAAGATTCGAAAGCAGTGGCACCACAGGACTTGCAGCGAGGTGAAACTGAAAAATGTTATGTAATAAGAAGAACCTTTTACATCATAGAACATCACGACATGACTGATGTGAATACGGCGGAAGCTAAAAGATCATGAGATAAAGCTCATCAAGACGGCCCCCGCTAAATATTGTCGCGTACGGTATTATACAGTTGGTGGGGTTGCATTAAAGCACAGCTAAAAATAAATCAGTTGCTAGCTTGCTAACTAGCCCCCAGGGAGGCAATCAAGTTCATCGTCGCACACAGTCGTCATTAGCGGCTGACAGATAAAGAAGCGGCGCCTCACCGCCGCTTGTAACGCGAGGCATGAAAAATGATCTGCCAGAGAGCTTTTGATCAAAGTATTTGGGCTCCGATATTCACTCGCCAGCCGAGCCAATGACTCATTTATGTGCCGTTCCTTTGCGGCGGTTTGAAGTTGCGATCAAGCGGGGCAGAGGTGGATTTGGGAAGCTAATTCAACAACACGCCGATGGATTTAGGTAAGATGAAGAACGCTCAAGCGTTTGACTAATGGCAACAATTAGAGGGCAACAATTAGAGGGCAAATTGACAGAGTCAGGTCAGTTAAGATGGTTAGCAGAACCTTGTTGACTTCATAATTTCTCTTTGATGAAGTCACTTTAAAAAAAAAATTTAAAAAAAGGAACGAGAAAAGAAACAAATGAATCATATCTTCGCATGAGCTCATTCGTTCTACGCCTCTTCAAAATGTGATGTTACACAACAATGCAACAAGAAATACATGACAAATTCTCGTTTTCTCAAACTTCCTCGAGACGTTTATGGACAAGATGCTATGTGGCACAAAGATATATTCATTTAATCACATTTATTTAATTATTAAAATTTATTTATTACATTTTATTTTTATATTTATTTATTACATTTTATATTTATTTATTTTTCGAGGTGACGTGCGTGCTCTCGTGTCCAACAAACGAGTCTTCACATACGAAACATTCATTTTATGGGCAACTTACGGTGTAGTTGGCACAAAGCGGGTTGAAAGCGTTGGTGCCGCACACAAACAACCCGTCAGGGCGACTGAGGAGTACCTTCATGAAATTCCGGCATTCATCCTGCAGGGTGACAAAAAAAAAAAAAAAAACCTTGAGTCAAGTTCATTTTATTTTTGTAGCACCCATTGACAGCAATGGGCACAACGGCAGCCATATAAACAATGTGATGAGCACTATAAATTAATGAGAGTGTAAATGGAATAGAATACAGCAGCTCGAGTATGAAAACAAGAAATCATTCCCCAAATGTACGCCTGTCAGCAGAAGCCTTCTGCAACCTGCGCACAAACGATGTCACGATTATCTAAAGCGTTCAGTGAAATGAAGCTTTTCACTCGCCTGATGTGCGGAATTATTTCACCATTAACGCTGTCAATCAAACTGACGGAGGTTGAATGCGGCCTGTCGAGACCCAAAGCGTCGAGAAACGCGCCAGCGTGCCGCCGCTGATGATTGACAGACTGTAATGCAACCCAACCCGGGGATCTTAAAACAAACGTGGCATCCAAGGCTAATTTCTTCAGTGTGACACTTCAAAGTAGATGAAGTGACACGACAAAAATCATTCTCTTGAAACAGAAAGGCGAGGCGGACGAGTCGCGTTGACGAACGGCGCGGCCAACGCCGCCCAATGGAGACAAATGACTCGAGTTAATCTGCAGCCAGCGTTGACAAATGGTTTCCAATGCGCTAACATTAGCGTAGGCTAACCCTACACAACCTCTGCCATGTTATTTACCATTGTTGTAGAGTTAACCGAAAACAAAGGAAAGGCACACATGCGTGTCTACTGTAAAAAAAACATCCTCCAAACTATTAGCGCCCCAGTCAGTCCGGCACCAGGCCCACCAGGCTAACTGATGACATCAGCGTCATGATGAGGGGACCCCCCTGGAAGCCAGATGTCGACGGCCTTCAAACCCCCAATCAAACTTCCCGGCGGGGTTCTCATTTTCACCGGTTGAGAAGAAAAAATGTTAAGTGTGTGTTCGATGCGTGGTGTCAAGTGCGAGGTGTCACTTTCCAAGTGACACATTGCGGAGTGACAGTGATGTGCTACTTTCCGCTCACCCGCCCATTAGCACGCGCCACCTGCGCCAGTCTGCTCTGAGTTAACGTGCGTGGAATCGGCACTTGGGTTTGGTTCTGATTTGAAAAACGGCTATCAAAGTGGAGCACAAAACATGTTTAGGAACTTAAGTTAATGTTTGACAAGCAATTGGCTAGTTAAACTAAACGTAGCTGAGGATAAATCAAGCTAGCATACGTAGCTTAGCTGTCCGGTTGGGTTTTATCATGACAGTTACATTTAGACGTTATCTTTGATTTGGAAACCTTGCAGGTTACTTTTTTTTTTTTTATAGTTTTGTCACATAACGTCCATAATGGACCAAATGATTCCTCTCGGATGAAAACAAGGGGGCGGAGTCTTTTGTCAGACTCTAACGAGAGTTTTTTCGATTCTCATTTTCTCTTTATGAAGATTGGCAAAATTCATCTGCTGCTGCATGAATTCATTTCATTAACTGGCATTCATCTATTCCAGGAAGCAATTTGGCACTGGCATGCGCAAGCTTTATTCAAAGACAAATGAAGTCAGCAGGATCAGGCTTTCGTCGCGCTTTCGGAACACGCGTGCACACGCGCGCCCACACATTACGGGGCCGTGAATTAACCAATGATAAAATTGTGTAGAGCGCCGAATGTTTCACGTCCTTATGCCTCCTTGTCCCTTCCGAGTGCGCTCTCTGCTCCTCCCCTCCCTTCCCTGGGAGGAATCCAGACAAAACGCCACCTGTGCTGTGTTGGCAAGCCTCGGCCAAAAACCCAGACGACTGCAGAACCTCCTCCTCCTCCTCCTCCCCGCGTCCTCCTGCTCTTCTAACGGACACTGGCAGAGCAGCGAGGCCTCTGAAAAATTTATCTCCTGCTCAGATGAAGCAGCCGGCAGGCCAGCATAAATACGGCCCGAGATGAATCTGCCATGCTTTTTATTTATCGCCTATTAGCAAGCTATGTTGCCGATGCGGACTAAATTGCAACGCATTTGTATTATTTGCAACTCGGGCCGTTCCTTTCATCCATCGTGTTGGTATCTGGAGTCTCCCCGTATGGGACTAATAAAGAAATGTCAAATCGAAATCAAATCATAAGACACAATTTCCACACAACCAAGCTCATCCCCACACTTGCATTGACTTACTTAAAAAACACAAAAGATTCTGTGTTGCTCGGAGCGCGAAAACTTTAAAATGAGATTTAATGCGTTATTTCCCACTAATTTTCTTTCAATAATTAATCCTGCACAATTAAGAAGATAAAATCTCAATTAGGTGAAACATTAGTTTTGCTTTAAAATCCTGTTAAATGCTCCCAAAAACAGGTCTGGCAAAGGTTCAATACTTAAGTAGAAGTACAAAAACGTTCAACTCCATTTCAAATATATAAATAAATAGTTAAAGGGCAGATACCAAAACAAATCTACGCAAGTAAACAAATACTTTCCACCACAAGTCACGACGCAGTAATAGTGTGGAAAAACCAACTATTGCATCTGTTTCCCATCTTTTGTCCTGACCTATAACAATCAACAAACTTTTCATTTGACTCCACGCCAAACGAAACGATGTTTTACCTCCGGCTACAATCAACATTCCTCGTCGGGATCGCAAAACAAAACACACCGGCACCGTCGTAAAGAATTTCCCCAGCCTCGGTTTGATTCATAGGCTCGTAAAATATTAGTTACTGCCCGCCGTGACCCGCTACGCTAACGTGGGTGCGATAGCTATGTAAGGCAGCGGTGCATCAGGGGGTCGTCTTTAGCGCGGTGGCTCCTCCAAAGCTCCAAAGTTTCCATTACATGGCTGGCTGCCTCCCTGATGTTAGCGACTGGCGGGAAACGAGCAGTCAAGAGTGGCCATTGGCTCACACACACATATTTGTTCTTCCTTTTTTTTTGTTCAAAATTTCTGACCTTAAAAAACATGTATTGCTTCACTTGCTATCAATTAGCAAACGTTTTATTCAACACAAAGCGATCCAAACATGTTTTAATAGCACAGAAGTTGAGCCAAAGCTAACTAGGCTCTTAAAACATGCAAAATATTGTTAGTTTAATACAGAGAAAAACGTTTCTACCTTTACGCAAAGTTTTTCGTTGTTGTATCTAATCTAGAGGTAAGGTATTTTTGTTAGCTAAGCTAATTGCTAGCTAGCTCTAGGTTTTAAAAAACCATGCACCATTGTAAAGAAATTTTCTTCTCAGTAAAAGTTTTCATTAAAGAGACTTTACTACTGTTTCCTTGCGCCAAACTATCAAAAATATTGGGGGGAAAAATAATTTTAGCATTTGTGCATTTTCACACGGTTGTTATTCATACTTGCAGCTTATCCCAATGTACATCAATTATGTTTTATGAAACCAGTTTCTCTCTCTACATTTTAAAGTGTTAATAGAAACATTTTCTATAATGTAAACAACACAAAATGCAGATTTTTTTTTTTAAGTCCGCTCCAGGGATTCAAGTTGAATCACTACCTCTCCTTTTTTCCTACTTCTTCTCAAGTACAACGCTGGAGCGAATACACGTCTGCCTACAAGTCGAGATCTGCGAGTTTTTCCGTGCCCACTCCTCAAGTCGTTAACAAAAGCCCCCGTGTCGCTTCCCAGAAAAAGCGTCCCTGGCGCACCATTTGGAGCGAGTGATGCACCGTGACAGGATGAAAGGGTGTGTATGGATGTTAGTGCGCATGTGGGCGGGGGATTAATTAACGGCAGCACCAAATTAGCAGCGCTGCACCGTGCAGTGCTTTGAGTGTCGTGCTTTTTAACCCCCCCCTCCCTAAACCCCGCCCCCCCTCCAAACTAATCCGCATCCCTCCGGCTTGGGGGCCTTCATCTCTGCTTGATGGTAATTGTGACTGAACACACCACAGGCCACAAACAAACATCACACACCAGTGGGAGGCGGCTCGCCCGAAAAAATAGCGTTCGATGACTCCCAGGTGGAGAAAAAAACCTGCGACCAGACCGCACTCGACCGGCGTCACCTTTTTGACAGCTTGCTGAGAACGAGGTGGCAAATTGACGCGGTGGAAACACAAATGAGTCGCAGCTCGCAAATTTGCTTTCGCTAACCTCTCGTGACGAACAGAAGGCCACACACATGCCGAGCGTTTAATCACCATCTGGGCTAACTTTGCAGACTCGGGGAAAACCTGCCTACCTTTACGTGCTTATGGCGCACTTGTGTCATTGTGACGGACGGCAACGGTGGCAGAACCATAAAGACAGCAAATTAATTGGGTCACAATCACCGCGATGGGCACTTTAGAGTCTCCTTGGACTTTTTAAACTGGACCACTGTGGGGGGAAAAAAAAATTGCATTCCACAGGCCTAACATACATGTTGAAAAACATAAAAGCATTTAACTTGACGAGTCCGAATTTTGAACTTTTAAATTACCCACAGCTGCACGATTAATCCAGTTTGAATGGTGATCACGATTTTGGGCAGGCACGATTAACTGAACCTGAAACTTATGTGACCATGTCCCCCCCTCCTCCTCCCACCCGACCCAGCACTCCACGCCGAGCTCAATCAACACCATATTGAACAAACTCCGACCATAATGATGCCCGCCCACTGTTCCCCATGCGAAATGGCCTGTTGGCAAGATCATGTGACACGTGATGTGACACATCCTGCCGTGCCGCCCCCCCCCTCCCCTCCTGAATATGACGAATGGCAGAACAACACAATAAAAAGAGGGCGGGCGACAAGCAAAGGACAAAGGCGACTAAGACGAGAATATGCAAATGAGATGCCGTCAACAGTCGTCCGGACGACTCGAAAAGAGGACGAAAGGTAAAATGCGGCGATATCAGGATATTACATTTTCTGCCTAATTAGGGTGAATAGCATGTCCTTTGTGATCAGCCAGGCAGAAACATTTAATTACAAAACCAATTATAAGGTGGTGAATGTATCACATCTGACACGCGCTCCGCCACTTCCCTCCGAGCAACGGGGAACATTTGCAGGAGGTGAAGTGGCGGAGATGTATCCGTGTTGTTGTGGAAGGTGCTTGAGATTTTCTGTTTAATTGCGCGCCTCGTTAATGCGTGCACGGGTACCGGACAAAGAGACGACCGGTAAAAGAAAAAAAACAACACTCAAGTATGATGAATATGGATGACGCTGTATATGCAAAACTTGTTGAGCCCACCTGCACCTCCAGCATGTGTCAATCAGTTAAAAAAAAAAACAACAACTCCCACTTGATTCTGATCTAACAAGCTCCATCTCGTGAGATTAATCCAATTAAAAATGAGCTATGGAAATGCATAATGCTTACCCTTTAATTGCAACTCTGTTTTTTTTTTTTTTGGGAAAGGGAGGGAATCTCGGTCTTATCTCGCTCTCACTTTAGATGCAAATTAGCATTTTTACGAGATCACCACCCTCCTATCACAATAAGAAGCGTAAGAGGGCCAAAGAATGAATGAATACTAAAGAGAGGAAAGTGCTGCTGTAGACAGTCAAGCATCACTAACCAAAAAAAAAAGTCGAGGTCGTGGGCACTTTGCATTTCCGCCTTTATATCCTCAAATAACATGAACAGACTAAGTGGAAAGCCTTCGTATGACATGGAGGTTCTTATCTGTCCTCTCCTGCCGGCATTAACTTCGGGCAGTGCAGTCATTAAGAGGCCAGGAGACCTTTCATTACCGAGTCAGCCTTTCAGGAAAGGCCTCACACATGCACGCGCAACAATACGTAAGAAGGTAAATGTCACTCTTCTATCAACTGAAAAATCTCTTATGCTTTTCCAGAAAAAAAAAAATATAGTCTAGCACGTTCACCTCACCGGTATACCCCAAGGCTCCTGCTTAGGGCCCCTTAACCACTAGGGGGTAATTAACAGATTCATTTCTAAACTCCTCAGCGCAATTATTTCACTGAAAAGGTCTCACCTCACGTTTACCCTTCATCCTGCAGATCCTGATGTCGTTTTTGTTGGACTCCCATGTTCGTTTCTGGAGGCAGAAAAAGGTCAAATGTTTGCCGCCTGTCCACAACGTAAGCGAGGTCATGGAAGATTCCCGGCGCGAGCGGCCGAGCCCGGGGAGGCGCTCACCTTACTGTAGAACATCTCGTCCGCGGCGGCGATGTCCAGCTCCACTCGGAAAAGGTCATCCCTACGGAGAAGCGGCGTGGCAGCCGGCCAACAACAAAGTCAAAGATATATCAGCATCCAGCAGAGTACAACACGCCTTTTATTGCTGGCTCCCAAAACATTTTTTCAAGTTCTCTTTTCTTTTGCTTTTGGGTGTCGTCCAAGCAGCTTATTCCTGTCAACATTTCCTTAATAAATTCAATTTAATACCTGGGCTTGAACTCCAACATAAATTTCCAGCCGAGGGCTACGTCACGCACGCATGCACACCACAAACGTTTGAAGACAGTGATTGGAAGCAGATTTTTATTGCACTGGGGATTAATTTCTTTGTTTTTACCACTAGTTAGCCCCAAGGACAACCGAAGTAATGTGTTCCGTTGCTTTACCAACTTGGCCCTGTGACATGCGTCCATTCATGGCGCTCTAAAAGCAGCAGGAAAAAAAAAATTTGAATTAATGCTGCTTGAATCAACGCTGATAATTGCACACACGCCTCCTGATCATCGTTACGCACCCCCTCCGCTTCTAGGACAGATCCGACTTCCCCCGAAGCCTTCGAGATGTCCGTTTATTGAATCTGAGATTTGTTGCCAATGCTTGGTCCAGCCGTGAATCTCCGAAAAGCCCTCCGTAGGTTTTTTCCATAGGAAACTAAGTGCTTTGGCTCACTAACGCTTGTATAAGCCAAAGCCTGACAAATGAGCGATGCTAAATTGTGAAGCCAAAGTTGGCGCCGGCTGGTATTAAAGTTTGATGACGATTTCAAGGACTCCCCTTAAAAAAAAGAACACGGGGGCATATTCCTCATCGTTTCAAATAATTGTGTTAATGTTGCCAAACTATTTGTATCACCCCCTCCCCTGCATGTGGTACAAGGTGAAGATCGAGCGTGTGTGAAATGTGGCGGCATTTTACGGCTATTTATGTTTCAGCCTTGAAGGACTCCATAGCTCCACACATGGGGGGCCTCAACCTTAACAGCGAAACTTCTTAAAAGCTACAAATCAACCGTCTTGTTTTGCCGCCTTTGGTCTCGTGCATAAATTTGGATGCGGGGAGTCGGATCTGCACGTGCCTGCGCTATAATTTAACGAACACCCCGACACCTCTTTTACCCAAGAGAGACATCCATTTTCATTCTTTAGCGGCTGATGAACTTCGACCTTCTGGCTTTCCAAATACCACGGCCTCGAGGTCAAGAGCTCTTCAGCCAGCACGGTTACCTACACTTCTTCTTCTCGCTCGCTTGGTATTGCAACTTGGAACGTTGCCGCGTCTCTTCGAGCCAAACTGGCATCATGGAGCACGAATATATTTTGAAGGACCTTTAGGAAAGTTAACCAGCAGAGTTTGTGGGCTATTTTCCAATCACTGTTCACGGTAGTACTTTGGAACACCCTGGAGGTTTTGACATTCGGAATTTGTGACGCTAAAACTATAATAATAAAAACTCGGAAAAACCTAGAGTTGACTTTTTAGGTTTTTTTTTTTTTTTTTTGCTAAGATAGGAAAGAGGTTGCAGTGTGTCAGGATCTCTGACTAGCTATGGCGGCTACTGTCACACTTTTCCTGATAAAGAGGCGCCTGGTGATCACAATCGTAAAATTGTTTACGTTGACAAGGACCGTCAAGTAGATGGTGGAGTATGAACTTCTAAAGAGGACAGATTAAGACCATCATCGGGTTTGTGGATGGCATTTTGACATACGTTCATGGCTAGCCTGCTAGCTAATGTTAGCTTTATAACATCCAAAGAGCGTGTTACCAAACCTATGTTGTTTTTTCTGACATACATATACATATATATACATAAAATATAATATATAATTGTCCACCCATGCCCAACTTTCTGCTAAAGCACAAAAAGCACAACTAGGTTGAACTGTCTGTGTAGCCGTCCGTCCGTCCGTCCGTCCGCCTGCCTTGAGGCATTCGACCTGCCCACAACTTGCGGTGACCTCTAGCGTGCGTGGGCTGATGAAGGCAGCAAGTCACACACACTAATACACAGACTCCAAAGCTTGATAAATAAATAAATAAAAAGTCAGTTGTTATTGTAGAAAAGCCTCTAACTGCTTTATAATGCCTCCATGATGAAGTTTGTAATTCAATTTAATCACATATGAAATTAATTTTCCACCTTGAAATCTACTCATTAATCCGTTACAGCAATGTGTTATTTAGTAGGGTTAATGAAGAAAATTAACACTGTATTATACATGCTAATAATAAAAAAAGGAAGGAAATAAACCAGGGCAACTACTAAATTGTGTATCATTGCATCTAAGTGTTTGTTCTTTCCGAAATAAACACACCCCGACAAAAAAATTAATGTTTCTGAGCCCTTTTGAAACTAAGTCTGAATAGTGACTCGGCAGCAATGACTCGGGGCTTAACCCAGCGAGGTGCCGCTGACTCCGACCCGCTTTAATACTTTGATTTGGCGATGACGGGAAGCGTCTCGGGAGAGGTGTGTGCACTCAGCAGGTGCTGAGGGGCAGAGATTTACGGCCGTTTGCACTCGGAGAAGTGCCTATGCTAATGGTGACAGGATTTAGGGGCGCGTGGGGCGGCTTATCAAGGTGCCCCGCGCCCGCCTGAAGTCATAGCTGCCATCGCGCGAGGGAGTTATTTTAAAACTCCGCCGTTATAAGCGGCTTGCGCATTTACACGCCGATCGGCTTCTTTGCAAACGTATCGCCGTCGCCGCCGCCTGTCAGGTAGCCGCAAACACCGCTAGCCTCATTAAACTTATATAGGCTTCCTTTCGCTGACATAAATCCTCGTTCACTCGCGCTCATATAACATTCTGGTGGTTAGCATTTTTACGAGCATCCGCATGGCTGAGACATCCCATATCGGATAACTTCTACATTTTCAAAAACACTTGCGTTACATCGAAGCGCCGCCGTGTAGCGCTTCATTTAAGTAATATCACACCGGAGGGAGCAACGTGTTGTTTATCACCAGGATGGAAAACCCAAGGCCCGCTCGATCTCAAATGTGGTCACGCTTCCAGAAAACACTTTTACAAGTGCGGTTTTTCAGCTAAGACCAGGAGACAACAATGAATTATGATTTATTTGACACGTTATTCATAAATAATTCCAAACCGTGGCGGAGTTAGCCGTTAGCAAGACTTGCTAACTAGATTTTGAAATCGAATAAAGAGGAGTGAGAGACGAGGGAGTGCTTCGCAATCTTTAGACGTCGCTTGCGGTTCTGGTTATTATTTTGACCGATCAGGACAGATTTTTACGCAACAGTTTAGCTCAAATTTCAAGTTTGAAAGTTTCTAGGGTCAGCTGTATTTTAACGACAACCCTCCGACCACGGGAGCCATACTTTTTTATTATTGGGCAACGTGCACTCGTGATTACACAGCCTCTCAAAGCGCAGACAAAATGGCTGGAACGAGCTTCCAAGATTTAAAAAATTACGACTTTGCTTCTCAGTAGTGAGGTCGGACCAGGTGGGGGCCAGCGATTGGGTCATTTCCTGGTTGCCCTTCTTGGAAACTGCAACGACAGACGTAAACCAACACCACATGCCGGGATGGCCGTTGATGGATTTTTACCACGTTCTGAGTAAAATTTGAATTTGGAAAACATGTGCAGTAAATCTCGGGGGTTCGCGGTCGGCCGCGGAAGGCCTCCGGGGAGCCCCAAAAAAAGCGGCTGAACTGTCGAAGCCCAACGCAGCTGAGCTGTTTTACTGAGTCCAGGATCAGCAAATCCATCAGAGTGACGGACAAAACGAGGTCGCGAAAGCGTCGTCTCCAACTACTCACACATCAAGAGTTATCGTCAAACAGACATTTGACATTATAAGCTGGGATGACTTCACAGAAAAACTATTTGAAGTGACTGTGATGTCATGTCGGGATTTTATGTCCTATCATAAATGTATCGCTTTGTTTTTCAGCTTTCAGCAAAATATTGGATTATGGTGTATTGATTTTGTATCCAACTTTTCACCCTCTTGCATTTGCCTGCTTTAAGAGCTTGCTGGTGGATTCTGCTCCGGAACTGAGGTGGACCAGGTGTCTGCTCAAATACGATAATAACCCTGACCCTTGCGTAATGGAAATCAAGACAACTAGAAATAATCCATTAACTCAGGAAAATTGCAGCAATCAAATTGCCAAGACAGGGGGGGAAAAAAAAACTAAAATGTTCCGTACCTGGCTCCGATGTAGAGTGTTCGGTTGACTTGGATGACCCTCTGGATATGAAGAGGCTCTTGTCGCTGCCACGTGTGGTGAGGTCGGCCCAGAAACACCGGATAGCGTCTTGACACTATTACGAGGCGAAAGACACACACGCGTAATTACTGATCCCAATCTGGCATTCATTCTTGGAAAATTGATGTAGAGCCACATCCGATTTCGAGTCATTCGTAATGCGATCCCGGCAGATTGGACCGAGCTCACTCCGACGCAGAAACTTCCCCAAGGCCAGAAATCCCACTTTAGATTGCCACTAAAGTGTAAATCTTTACAGATACGCATCAACAGCAAATGCACAAATTGCAGCCCTGCGATAAAGTCCATTTTAAACATCGGGAAAGGTGGAAGGATGTGAAATTGAATGGCTGACGCTCGCGACTTCCATGAAAGCAATCGTCACTGTCTGGCACGTATTTGAATTGGCATTGGTGCTGATGTCATCTAATTATAATCAATAACAGCTCATCACTCACTTTCCTTTGCTGGGTGGTGAGTAAAAAGCAAAGTCAATTTTCCATTTCTGCTCTGAAGCAGCTATTTTGGGAAATCGCAATTCTATGGTGCGCCGTGTCTTCATTCGGATGGCTTTTGATCATGTTTGCATGAAAATTGACTTCTGAGAAATGACTCAGTATATGCATATTTCAGTCTCTGTAATGCAAAAGTGTGAAACTAAATAAATTCTTAGGAGCATTCAAATAAACCGTCTGTCGCTTTTTTTAATGAAGCTAATCAACTGAATCAACCGTGTTCATTAAAATCTTCCTCTATCAGAGGGTGGCAGTGACCCCAACTGCCCACCACCTAGCTCCGCCCCTGGGACTTGCCATTCATTCACATCCGGAATGGTGAAGTGTGGGAAAGGCTGCTCTCGACTTCTTCTGAGGGCTTGACCGAATCTATAGCTGACTTTCTACTGTCGATACATTAAGCAGGCCGGGAAGCCATCAATCAATGCGATTGAACCGCAATTGATCCTGGTCTGGAGCTGCTGAGCTGACATGGAGACTCCAAGTCTGAGTGCGGGGGGGGAGGGGGTTAGCATCTCCAGAGACATCCACGTGTGTGGGAAAGTCGTAAATGCAAGCAAGCGCCTTTCCACACCCGCTCCGCATTGGCGACCCCCGTCTGACCTCCATGACCTCCACATCGTGACCCCTAGACCACCTTCAACACCTTACGTGTGAGGCCGTGACCCCAAGTACTCAGTACTTTAACCAGATTTTTTTTTTCCTCGAACTTTTGCCATCACCGGACGGGAGATAGCGAGAGAAGGTCCGTACCTTCGGTGGGGATGAAGTTTATAGGGCCTGGTTCCTCAGGGAATGCGGAGCAGGCTGTTCGGAGCAGCCAGCAGAGTAGGAAGAGGAAGGGAGGGGCCGCTGTCGCCATGGCAACAGAATTGCCGAGCCTGTGCACAAAAAGAGAAATAATAGACAGAGTGAAGGGAATGAGTGTTTGCCAAATGAAACGGGGGAATGTGAAGAGCAAACGCACAAACATGAACTCAATCAAGATGGAGGATTTGTCAAATACCACATATTTCATTCAAACGACATCTTCACCGGCAGCATGCTGACGGTCATTATGTCGTTCGTGCCGCCGCCAAGGGTCGGTCTAATTCTTGAGCAAGAAACCGCAATAATACTCATTTTTGGCAGAGGATAAAGAATATACGCGTATACGAGTATTGTTCTATTGTCTGTCTACATGTGTTGCAGCGAGCTTGGTGGTCCACCTTTGAATCGTGAGGAAACACCACGTCGTAAGCCTAAGGATATTGTACAGGATATAAAAGAGTCCAAGTGTTGACGACAAGCAAGCCGCAACGTTCGCCTCAGTCACCAGACATAAATTTTGGTAAAATCCGCATCAACGGAATGTTTATGACGCAAGCCGCAAACCTCCAAAGGCTGCGTGCAAAGGCCTGGAATCGCCTCACTTGTAATCATCACTTTCCTTGTAGTCCTTGTTTGCACATTATGCTAATAGCTCATCGCTGGAAATCTCTCAAAAGATCATTTCCAAAAGAGAAACCAAAGCAACATCTTGTTCCAATGAGCGTCGGGGATGAGTCACCGTGTCAACGATGCGACCCGCCGACTTGGAGTCACGGAGCTCGCTTTTTCCGCCACGCACTGTTGACGGAACCTCACGTTTGTGGAGCCGCACTTATGTAAGAATAAGTAAAGAAAAATATCATCTGGCACGTTCGACTGTGGCCTCAGTTCGCCCGCTGGATGACACAATGGAAAGAAGCAAAAAAAAAAACAAAACTGAATTTTCACAATTTCACAAGAATGGAATAATTCAGCCAAACATTTTCTGAAGCGCTGATATAAAGAAAAAAAAAATCACTTTCAAACAAAAGTATCAGCGCTTCTACGAGTACTTTTGCCAGCAGATTGCGAACACATGGCATCAGACGCGCCCGCCAGCCGTGGCCGCTTTTGGTCCTTCCCCACATCTGTCGCTCGTTCAAGTCCGTTTTAGCTGAGCCTAAGTGGTGCGCATTACAT
Organism: Syngnathus acus; assembly: GCF_901709675.1. Lineage (NCBI taxonomy): Eukaryota > Metazoa > Chordata > Actinopteri > Syngnathiformes > Syngnathidae > Syngnathus > Syngnathus acus. The sequence continues at coordinate 2,239,603 of NC_051090.1, read as the reverse complement.
ATCTGCGTGTAAGCCAATTAAGTCTAATCCAATTGGGCTATGTAACTAATCGAAGCGGAACAAACAATGACAACATCCTCAAAATGGAGAAAAATAGTCTGCGGGTACTTCAACTAAATGGCGCTGCTAAAAAATCATGCGAAAAATATACAGTCGTCTTGGTATTTCTTTATATTTTAAGTTTCTTTTAGGATTTTAGGAAAAATAAATTCAAGTTTCTTTTAGGATTTTAGGAAAAATAAATTTAACAATAAAAAATAAATGTCCTCATATATTATAATCATGGACTTGTTTTTGAATTTTTTTGCATTCCAAAAAAAAAAGATTTTATGATAACAAAAGTTTGGCCATGACAGAATCTATAGCTGATTTTTCTGTTTTCATTTTCAGCCGCACACAAAAGCGGCATTGTGCGCCCACTGCAACCTTATCGGCTTATCTTGATGTAGAATTTCTCAAATTCTCTGGCCTGTCATTAGCATCAAAGTGAGTCTGGGGGTGCAAATTACTCAGCGCCCGCCTCAGCGTCATCGGGGTCAGGTGAAGGCGAGCGAGTCAGCGCCACGGATCGGGCCGCAGATAAGCTTCACGGCGGCCATTGTTGCGTCGTGGGCGGACAACCCAAATGCTGCCGGCAACTGGAGTGTAATAATTAGTTCCAAATTAGATTGGGCAAAAAAAAAAAAAGCCTCAAGCATTTAATGTGTACGTCTTGGTAATGATGACGAATGTCTCCAGCCGAGTTCCCCCAAAATGAACAAATTTGCGCTCGTAAAAGGTGAGCAATACAAGGACATCGGAATCACGGCGGAGATAAAACGCATTCCGAGGTTACGACCGACGTATTTCCAGATTGATGGACAGCGATCGGGCTGCCAACGGAATCCAGATGGCAGCCCGGCCGCGAGGAAGCGCACCTCCGACTAATGAAATTGGACTTGTAAAGTCAGCAACACGCTCAGCTTGGCTTCCGACGGCGATTTAACGCGGCAATTTGTCCGACTCCTGGCAAAGTCAATGAGGAAACATTGAGCTGTCGCCGCCGTCATAAAGTCGGGGAGGCAAGGCTTCAAATCGCCGGGCCATCAATGATGTCGCTCGTCCTTCGCCAGCTTTTTAATTCAAGGTGATTCGCCTGAGAGGTTACAAAAAAAGGAGGTCAAAGGTTGGCAAATTGGAATGGAGTGAACTTCTCTCTTTCCATGCTCGAAGGCCATCAATGGAAATCTGCATATACTTGATTTTGTTGTTGTTGGGGTTTTTTTTTTTTTAGTCTAACATTTAAGTACTTATTCTGCAGTGCCAACAAACACATTTGCCGCCGGCAGCTTTGGGAAGTCACCACACACAATCCAGTGGATAGGAATACAAATAGAACGAAGAGGAACGTGGCCAGCCTACAGACAGAGAGAAAATGCATGTATCATTGACGCCCATTATAAATGCAAAAATGCATTTTTTTTTTAATGAAAAAAAAGCCTTTGCCCTCAAAATATAATAAAAAACTATACCATATTTCTCAAGCCCAACTTTGATGTTAAAGCTCCAAACGATGACAAAAAAAAAAACCTTCCAGCTCCTTCTGGATCTTGTCAATGTGTTGCCACACACAGAAAAATCTGAATTTGACAGCCACACTTCCATGACAAAAGATGCCAGACGTGTTCTCATTCGACACCTCGGAATGTGCTGGAGATTCCCAACAAGCAAAAATGAGCCAAAGTTTCCATTTGAAAACATTTTCACTTGTTTTTCCCCCCCCAAGTTTCATTGTTTCGCAACCACAGCAGCAGAAGAAGTCTCATAACAGATAAAGATCGATTTATTGTATGAATAATAAAAAGCTACAAAGCATATTATAGTTTCTTGATTAAAATTTCAAATTGTTTGGCAAGTAAATTTGCACGCTCAATTAAATCCTGGCTCCCTTGTGAGCCAGCTCCGATTGCTACCAAAAAAGATTACAAATGACTCATTTCTGCTCCAACATTAACAGTACACGAAAATAAAATTCACATTAAAGCAGTTGAATGGTTCGTTTTCGTTTTATGACAAGTCGCCTACAAAATTTCTTGTTTCTGCAGATTTTTTTTTTTTTTTTTATAGACTTTTTACTTTAAAAATGTTCAAATCTTGATGATGTCAAACCACCACCGAAAGATTTAGCATCGGGCCCGCGGTGACGTCCTTCAGACTTTTACGCAGTTGAGAATTACGAGCGTATGTGTAATAAGATATTAAGTAAGTCACGGACTCTTGTTCCATTGTTTTTTATGTGATCTTAAAAGAGACACCCAACAGATTTCCCCCGAGCCTAGCTTAATTGTCATGTTAGCAAGCGGCTTTATGGAGAGTGTCCAATCACGGGCGGAAGATAGCCGGCTGCGATTCCATTCGAGAGGATTTAAGGCAAACAGAGGCGGGAGAAGGCGAGCAAGGAGAATGGAAATGACAAAAACAATGCAGCGCTGACGAGAGGTGAGAGAGAGAGAGAGAGAGAGCGCGAGAGGGATACAAGTAAGGCATTCAACATAGCGAGGGGGAGTTGCAGCGGATATATTGCGAGCCAGGCTAAAAGAATGTCCGGAATGAATGCGAAAGACAAAGAAAGAGCCAGTTGCACAGTGAGTGGGGAATACTTGACTGCTTATTGTGTTTAAGCTAATAACACTTTTATGGTGTAGGAGGTGTACCTCTGGGATCAATCCTTTGACCCTTTGTGTTTTGCTCAAGCAGGCAGACAGATAATTGAAAATGCTAATTAGTTACACATAATAAAAGAAACATTTTGGTTGTCCAATTTATTTGGTTTTTTCTAGTTAGCAGACTACTTAATGGAGAACGACTGAATACATACTTGCTTCAAAATGGGTTTGCTTGCTAGAGGTTAAATTTAATTTGGACCTCAAAAGCTTTCCTGTGTAATCATCTGACCGCGTGAGAGCTCAGAAAGACAAAGCCACGCTTTGAATTTGGAAGTCACCACTAATTGACCCACTCCTAATTCATGTGTGATGACATTACGCTGCCGGGTCACTTTATTCAAGTTCACTGCAAAATATTTCTCATTGTCGATAAAGATTCGCATGATCTTTAGCCACAGGCGCTATCATTCTAGTCTGCTTATCTACTGGACATCCTCGGGCATCTGCTGTCGCCATTTTGATTAGTCACAGCGAGTTCCTCTTATCTCCTTCACAAGACTAAAGCGATAAACAACGGCCTCCCCTGGACACACATGATTTATTTCGTCTTTGCATGAGACGCCAGAGAGTCGCTTCACGCGATATTTGCGTGGCCGTGAAACTTCGGAGATCTAATAAGATGGCGAAGGGAAAGAGGAGGGTGCGAAAAGGTTGAGCGAAGGCGAGATGAAAAATGAGGGGTGACCTTTGGCGTTCAGTCAGCCGCTTTTCCCAGGCAGCGCCACAGATCACTGCGTGACGCACAACATATTTGGAGGCTGCGCAACAGGACGGAGACGCATAACTCTCCACGCTGGCGCTCATGGAAGTCTGTGCTCTCAGGAGTCAGCGCTAATCAAAAGAAAACAAATGAAGTCATGGCGAGCGCAGCAGACAACCGGATCAAAACCAGAAGCGGCGGACTCCAGTCATATGGTTTGACTCGACTCGGTTCTGAGGTGCCAGTTTTAGAACTTGGGACTCTCCTGGCTATAACGAGAATGGCGAACTTTCAGGGATGCAAATTTCTTCACTAGATTCGATTCGGGTTTTGATTCGTGAGGTGCAAAAGGATTTAAAACGGTTCGAATCAGTTTGACTCGCATTCTTTGAATCGAGAATCATTTTTCATGGTTAAAATCGTGTTTTATTACACAGATAAGATAATCGTGGAAGTCTGATTAAGAATTCCGAACGTCAGTGCCGTCGCGTAATAATCGTAACAGCATCGTGTCGATGGATGAATTTCTGGGAGCTTTATCCGCTGGAGTGGTGTCACCGTCATTAACCTTCACAGGACTCCAAATGACGGCGGGCAACAAAGCATCTGCAGTCATCGTGTAGAACAAAGACATTCTGTCCGGGTTTCCGCCTTAATTAACGGGCCACGTTTCAGGGGAGCGAAGCAGAAGAGCTGAGCTCAGGCTTTCCTCCAATTCCTTTTATATTTGCCTACCATGACTTTCATATGATGATTCATTCATCTCCGACGCCTCCTCAAGAGCGCCGACCGCAAAGCGTGAGACGGCTACGAAGCATTCCGTGACACGACGACGGCGGCGGAGACGACGGGCCTGACATTTGACCTTCTCTCCCGGTTTACGAGCGTCATTAGCGGGGCAGGGTTCAGGGGCCAATGCCATTAATCACTCTTCAAACCAGCTTTGGAGGAGGACTCCAATGCCACTGCATTAAGCATGAAAAGAAAACACTCCCAGACTGACGGAGGCTAAAAGCAACTCCATCCATCACCATTGGAGAGAGCGGCTTAGTGGAGCCAATGGCTGAAAAAAAAAAAACACACGCAGAGATCAACTCCGACATGGTTATAAATAAAACAGAAAGTTTGATGATGCAACAGTCATCCGAGAAACAGACGCGGGCCTTTGTTACATCTTGGGTGGACGACTGGAATGTGCTTTGTTTTGGAGTCAGCCAGCCTGCCATCAAGCTGGATGGATGGATGGATGGATGGATGGATGGATGGATGGATGGATGGATGGATGGATGGATGGAATTTCCATGCAATTTCAATACGAGGAATATCAGCCGCAGGAACACAATTCCTGTCACACATCGGGAATACGCCTGAGGAAATCCGATTTTCCGCTACCACGTCTCACATCTAAAGGACAAAATTGAGCTATATTTTTTTTCAACGGTGCAACGTGAACGCAGCATTCACACAATGATGTGTCCCGCAGCTGTGTTGAGCAATCTCCCAGGAAGAAAACGGCGCCAAGAGCTACACCCCATCATAAACAACATTGCCATATAATTTTCAAACGCACCCGAGAGGATAAGTGAAGGCAAGCGCCAGAGATGGAGATTTGCATGAGTCATCCGTGAATCTCTTGAAAAGTCCCTTCACCTTAGCGCCCTCAATCACTCGTTCCCGCGACCGTCTCGTCTTCCAATTGGTTGGCAACTATCCCACCTGTTTCCTTTTCTCCGGGCCGGCTTTATTTTCGGCTTGATCTCTTTTGAATGTCACACCTCGTATGGAAAGGAGACGCGCGCCGCTGCGGTGTCGATCACACGATTTGCGAACAAAGAGACGCGTGCGTGCGTGTGCGTGCTGGGATCAAGCCATCAAACCAAAAGAGAAACAAACACACAGAGTGGAAGAACATTGCAGGCAGGACTCGCCGGGCTCCGGCTGTGCGCGAGTTCGATCCCCCTTTCACCGTGTCTGAGGAGCATGTTAATCGGAGAGCGAGGCTGCCAAGTCAGCCCCATCCAAGATGTCTCTATCCATGTGAAGCTCGGAGAAAAACGACTGCCTCCACCTATCAACAAATGAAGTAGGCCCCCTAAATGCATTTGACCAGATTTAAAAAAGCTAAGGTCGACTTCCAAAGTGGCTCGCAAGTTTGACATTTTACACTCCCGCCGCTTCAAGGCTTTAGGAACTGTTTGTTAAAGTGGATTCGGGTTTTGCACAAGGGGGAGGCTGCGCCGTCGTGAGTCTAAGTCGGCGCTTTGAAAGCTGAAGGGCAAAAGAAGGAAGTTGAGAGAGATCTACATCGCTTGTGCTTTCACAGAGACGACTCCCGGAAGGTGATTTTCACGCCTGGTGAGAGAGTACGGAAAGAACTAGCCGTATTGAAAATAGCAAAAAATACAACCGGTCGTCTCATATAAGTGTAAAACCCGATTCGGCTCATCATCGCCATCCCTGACCGACTCGCAGTTTAAAAATCAGTGAATGAAAAGTGGGCACCTTCAAAAGCTCCGCACTGCCACAAAAGCGGCCTTTGGCTGATTCCACAATGGCGTGAGGCCGACGCACAAATTAAAAAGAGACGTCGCTCGCCTCGACCCGAATGACCCTGGCGGGGAGTCAAAGACGGCGCGTCACGCATGAGCGACTCTTTTCTTTCTCTTTAAGCCTGACGGGCTGTCGTGTCGCACGTACAATTAAACGCTTTGACATGACACACTTGGCGGCTAACATATCAACGCCGTCGCCGGGGCTCAGTCACCCGGGAACATACATCTTGGCTGATTTGCATGAAACACACTCGGGGTGAAACCCTCTGCGGTCACTTAGTATGTCTGATGGAGACGACGGAATCGATAAAAAAGCCACCGCTGGACCCCGCTCCGGTTGGCGTGTTGATTCAATAAAAAAGCAGACGGGAAAGAATGTCAGAGAATGACGCTTGAGGGTTGTTGAGGGATCATTGTGGTCCTTGCGAGAAGAAAAAAAAAGAAAAAGAGGCAGAAGCCCTGCTTTAAGCATTATAGCACAGTCATGCTAATCGTTAGCTCCTCTATGGCGTTTTTCCATTCAGTGTTAGCATTAAGCTAGCAAAACATACTGTCGTTTTAAATACAAAAGATTTGATTGATTTCATGTTTAGTTTGACAGAAATCCTCAACAACTAGTAGCAATAAACACCTTGAAGCCACCTTTTTTTCAAGAATTGTCCCGATCTGTCAAACTGTTGCTCTTTGTTAAGTGAGTCGCTTTGCCTCCCACTACCATATTTGACCCTGAGAATAATAACGGAGCGTTTTCTCGGGGAGTAGCAAGATGTAACCACATGCTGCGCCAGCTAACAAACGCTGCTTTCAAGATGACCCAAACCATGAAGCCACTGTGGAAACATTGGTTAGTTTCTTCAGAATGGTTTTTTCCAGCAGTCTAATAAAACACCCCTGGAAAAAATTTGGAAATCTTAACGCTATTGTTGTCTAATGTCCATTAACAGGGGGAAAAAACTGGACAGCCTCCACAAAGTGGCCTCAGGCTGACGCTCATTGGCAACAATCAATAGAGAAATTGGTATTTTTTCTCTTTTTTTTTTTTTCTTCCTCCCGCAATATTTTGCTCGCCTTGGATCAACAGTCATTCAAAAATATTCTGGTCATGGTTTCATTTGGAAGTCAAACAGAGTTGATTGCGATTCTTCAAGGCTAACTCCAAGCGGCTAATTTAGCGCCTAGCGCTTGGCAAAAACAGATCGATGCCAGGGGAATCGAATGAATCAGATTTATTTAAAGATTCTTTTACAGCTGGCAATGATGAAGTCACGCCGCACACTCACGAGGAGCCGCTCGCGCAACTCCAGCTCGGCTTTTCAACGCCGCCATCTCGACCTTGACCGTTTCGCCTCAATGTTCTGCAACCGTACAAAAGAACACGACTTCCTCTTGCATAGAAACAAACAGAAGCAACGTGAAAATGGAAACGCGGCAAGTTAGACTGCCAATTAAAAAGTACAGCCTCAAAAGATGAAAGGTCGGGTAGTGAGACTGCCGATACCAATCACCGATACTTGAGGCAAAAATAAAAATAAATCTAGACGTACTGGATGGATCTGTCCTTGGACTTCCAAACTGAAATTATAAACTCGGAGACACAACCCCAGTGATGGAGCAGCACTGTAGACATTCAGTAGCTCTGTTTATTCACTTCACTTGGCCAAACATTCTCCATCTGCAGCCAATATGAGCAAAACCGAAGGACAATCTGTCAAATCTGGAAAGCCCCCTCTTCATGGCCGTGAAAAACATCATTAGGATTCATTTGGCAGTCTTAAAAGAGACATGCACAACACTGTGGGAAAAGATGGCCGCTGGGAGGGGCAAGTCTGGGGAGTAGGAGGTCGCGTTCATGAATTTTACAGATGGAACAAGATGACACGGCCAGATAACGGGAAGACGAAAACAAGTTGGGTCAAAATGGCTGCAGATAAATCGTACGATAGCGTCAAAGTGAGCTCCTCTTGCTGGATCACCACAAGATAAAAACAACCAGATGCCAGTTGAACTCGCCAACGCTCTTTTTTTAAATTTTTTTTTTTTATCACATCCGCTCAACATATAAACACACAAGCAAATTGGATTCAACCACCGAGAGTTTTTATCAGTCTGAAAGCATCGTACGTATTCTCCCGTCACGGCCCCCGAGTGTGCTTTGGAGTAGCTGCTAATCAGAATAAGTGCTTCTGGAAAAGCCCAGAAATAAAAAAACGAAAGGGGGGGGGGGGGGGGCAAGAGGAAGCGGGCATCAATTCAGGTTTAAATGGCTGAACATTAAGCGTTATGTTTGCTCATTAACCTCAACATCACCTTCACGTTGGCCTTACTCGTTTCCTGACTGTGGACACGCGCGTTCCGCCCCGCCTCCTTCATTATCAGCAGGCGCTATGGCAACAAGGCATCGATTTATGCCACAGGAAATGTAGAAATGAGTCTGTCACTTTAAAGACGCGCACATCTACTTGGGCAATTGGCATTACCACTTTAGATCTCCAGACAGACTTTCTCCTTCTGTTTCAGCATCATCGCCGAGTTCAAGTACTGCATTGCAACTCGATTAATTTGCGCATGTAAATGTAGCGCCTTGGCGTTTAAATAAAAGGACTAAGTGGCAGAGGCCGTTAAGACCTGCGGCAAAATGCATCAGCGCAGTTAATGCTCCTGAAGCCGCGAAGCAACCTAAATTCTTTCTAATCCGAAGGAGCATGAAATGAGAATGTAGGCTGCTACGTTAGCATCTAGCGCTAGCCGTCAACTGGATAGCTGGCAGATGTTGTGTTGAAAAGCGACGAGAGATTTTAACTTGGCTCTTATCTAACTATTGTTGTGGATTTGAGTTCATCTTTTTGTGTTATTTAACAAGGAACACCGAGTGACATATCGACTTTTACATTAGCGTCTCCCGCTAGGCGCCAACTGGTTAGTTGCCATATGTGTCACTACAGGAAAAAAATAAAGGATAAAATATTTCAATTTGGATCTTGATTGACTGGTGTCTTGAATCCTCTTACATTGTTTGAGGTTTGATTGATTCAGTAGAATGCTACGTTAGCGTCTGTCGCTAGCCGCCAACTGATTCGCGGCCAGTCTACAGTATGTCTTGTGTGATTTATGTTGTCTGTATACTTAATACGTCCTTATATAGGTTCAATAAATATAAATTCATTTATTGATGTGAATATTACGTTAACATGGGTGATAAGTATAGGCCGGATGAACTGATAGTAGAGCGACAACCTCGACAAATTAAATTATCATTTCAATTATCGTAATGAGCTGGAAATACAGCCAAGGCTCATTTCCCTTCACCTGAAACGGAAAGACGGGCCGCGGGGTTTTTAATCTGATCGACTGCGAGTTGGTCCACTTTGATAGTGTCACTTACTGGACAGCAGTCAAGGACTGTAATCGGACATGTTGTCAATTAACAGAAGCGGCGGCTCGGGCAGGCCATCAGAGGCCTTTTTAGCGCACACTTGGCTCCAACTTCAAGGCCACAACGGAGAGAGGGCGACGCGACGCGTGGGAGGCCAAACGTCGAGTCCATATGTGGCCAGACAGTTGCCGTGCTCCATACGAGGGCCCGATCCAACTAGCTAAACACACGTTGTTGTTGTTCGTAGCGCAGTTTTCGCTAACATGATGCTTTTGTTTAGCATGACCAATTTTTTCTGTATAAAAAGAAGACGCGGCGGCGTCGGAGTCGTGGGCGAGGCGCTGATGGATGCCGACTGATGGCGAGGCTTTCCCACCTTGTCCGTGATGACACTTTAAAAAAAAAAAGTTCGCACTCCAACGCACGCATGCGTGTCTTTCATACCTCCCACGTCGGCGAGCATGCGGCCACGGCGGCGAAGTCTTTATGTCCGCCCTTCTGCCAATTTTCTACCTCCTCTTCTTGCGTTTTATCCCTCCGCAGTCTCTTAACGGGTCTCTATTGATCATACTGTTTCCTCTTTATCTTTAATCAAAAGGCCAGGAAAGTCTGTTGTTTAATTTATGAGTCACTACTCTCCCCGGCTCCCGCAGAACCACCGGCTCTTATTCATAATTAATAAAGAACGGCTAATTATCCGAACGCGGGGCCCTCACGTCGTGCTCGCCCTATATAGAGGGAAGAGAGGGAGGGGGAGGAAATAGAAAAATTTGGAGGAGGGAAGGGCAGATCGCGACACGTCACCTGTGGTCGGTTAGGATTTCAGCATCTTCATCGCATGGCCCTCAGCTGCTTTTCATCCCCGGCGGGTTGTGGGAACGCGGAGGAAATGGGACCCACTTGAGACGGAATAATACATTGGCGCCTCACGTTATTTGTTTAGAACGGCACGGCATAAAATCTCCACCGTAAACTGCGCAAATGGTCTTGAAGTGTTTCATATCCTGTTGGGGTTTCTTCAATGGAGCGAGAGATGTGGGCTGGGGCTTTAAGTCCAAATGGAAGCAGCAGATGTCTCCAAAGGCCTGCTTGCATGCTTCAGTTACGCAATGATTGAAATTTGCATTGAGATTGAAAAATGTGACATTTTTTGCTTCATTTCCATGGACATTGCGGTTTAAAGTAGGAAAATGTGCGACCGGGAGCAGGTTTTTGTTTTCACAAGACCAAATTGGAAGGCTTCAAATGTTAACTGCCTGTAAAGATGAAGCGTGTCAATCAATAATGAAAATACAAACAAATAATTCAATTGTATCAAGTCCAACTGCAGCTCCCTAATTGGTCTCTTATGCGTGTCCTGCATCAACAGATGCATTTGGTTATCTCATTGAAGGTTATTGTAAGAGTGAACTTTGACTTCACATAAACAAACTTCACTTTGGCATCCTTCAGCCTTTCAAAACGATTCCAAAATCTAATTGTATGGAATTCTCTTTTTTTTTTTTCACATGCAGATGACCAAAAATGTAGCATCATGTTTACTCACACAGAGCTCCAAGAAAAAGTCTTAAATACAGTGCCGGTGAAACACACCAACTGCTTGTTTGAATTCTGCCAAGCAACAGCAGCATTGATTATGTGTAAATGAACAACCGTTAAAGCTCTTGAACCGCAGAAAAGGAACACTGATTCTTTTGAAGAAGGGGGAGGAGAAGGTGATGGAAGAGGAGGAGATTCTTTTTTTTTTTTTTTTTAATTGCGCCTAAGGGCAATTTGATGATGCAGGGGGAATTCTGCCTAGCAACAAGTAGCATAAATGACATTATGTCCCCAAAAATGAATTTTGTTGGATTGGACATCTCAGACAGAGAAAATTTCAACATGATCCAAAATAAGTGTGGAATAAAAAAAAATCTCAGCTGGGATTCCTTGACACGCTACAATAATCCAAAGTGGTAGTAGCATTTGGTTATTGTTGTGAATTGGTCACACAATTCTGCGGAGAAGCATTATCAAAGTCATTATGTTGAGCAACAACAGCCCTCGCTACCTTTCAGCATTCATGGTAATCGAATTCAAAAGTCACCTTGGAGACAGTTATATTCTCCCTTTTTCCTTTTAATGTGCAAGTAATATAAGGCAATCTTATGTGAATGTCCCCCAACATACAAAAGTGCACCTTTGAAAGGCAAACACGACTAACTAGGGAGAATATCTTTTTAGATTTTCTCAGAAACTATCACGATGACCAGTTTCCATTCTTGATTTGAAAACAACCAATGAGGTTAGCTTAATGCTAACACACAAACGGCATAAACAGGCTAATGAATCGCATCAACCTTGAAACAATGATCACAAATGGTGAAGCAACACATATAGATAGACAAACAACTCTGGCCATCAAAATTGAACTAAATAAACAAAACAATGTGATCTCCATATCCAGACTGCGAAGCGTCTTGACTAAGACTCCCCAAGTCGTACTGATCTTGCCTTTCTGAACTTCAATAGAAACATAAAAAATAAAAAAGATACAGCAAGCCTCTTACTCTCAAATGCCACTCTAATGATGCATTTCCCCGTAAGATCAAGGACAGACCTTTAGAGCCGAAGGTGAAAGGTCCGACTAGCAAGTTACGGTTCAGCTAAAGGTCAACTCCGATTACGAAGCTTCGCTTCGCAACAGTCGACAGCGAGCGACTCGTGAAGCGCTTTCATCATAAAAAAAAACGTAGAAATTCCTCTCACACGCGCCACGGCGAGAGCTTTCGGAGAGACGACATCAAACGCTTCGGAATTATTCGTCTGTTGCAATCGGCGGCAAGCAGGCAGGAGGCGGATAAAAAAATAAATAAAAAAAATTGCTATCTCAGATGACATTCTGCATCCTCAACTGAATCCTTTGGCATCCAAAATAATACAATCTGAGAAACGCAGAAAGTAACTCGGCAAAAAGACACTTTGGATAATTTATTGCAGTAAAACTAATGTTGCTCGCCCCCTCCCACTCCGGTTCCCCTCTGAGTGGAATGAAAATAGACAAAGTTCAAGTTTACCGTCTGCTTCTGCTCAACAGGGAGTTCACAACGGGAGCGGACGTTATTACAATGGTATGCTATCACTTATCAGGGAATATCTGTTCTTCCGTCTTGAATTACATGACAAATTTCCGATGAACACTCCAGTCGCTTTTCCACTGGGATGAGCAAGCTCGCTGATTGCCGTCGCCAATATCTTTTATTCGTCTAACACAATGCTAGGCACGTGTCGGATGGGTAGAAATTTCCCATCTAACCGACGAGCAGATGTTCCGAGGGTTCGGTCAGAAAGGCTTCGGTGATTAGCCACAAGGTCCGAGTTAGCGCTAAGGCGATGCGTGGCCCTCAAACGGAGCATGGTTGTCCTGGAAACAGCTTCAGTTCGTTCTCCACCCACCGCTTGCTTTTTTTTGCGACAAATTGCTCACTTTCACACAAGCGAGCTCGCCCTCATGACACTTTTGCATGCCAGACAAAAACAGACACATTCTTGGGTCTGTTGAAAAGGCCTCGTCTTTTACGTACTAGACTTGGTGAAGCAGCATTTGGCTCATTGTCAAAGTTTATTGGATCATGTAAGCCGAACCTATAAAAGCAAAACATTTAATTAAATATTTTTAAATAAACAAATTATTCCTTGTTTTTGTTAAAAAAAAAAATCACTTAAAATCAGGTGAAATTGAAGTAAGATTTTTTTTTCAAAATCATCATAAGGAGTTCTGATTAATAAAAATATTTCTATTAAATCAGCCATCCCATTAAAAATGTATTTGAAAGATTATGATTAAATTTAAGTAAATCAATTTCATCAAATAAGCAAAAAACAACAACCGTGGCAACGATGACTTCGGAACAGGCCGAAATCCCATAAATAATAAAAAAATAATATCTAAAAGAAAGGAGGATCAAGGAAATTTAGTCTGCTTTCAACTCGACATGGTCGTAATCATCAATTTGGTTTCATCGTTACGAGTTAAAACATGCAGAAGGCTTCGACCAGCTCATTAAAAAATAAAATTGAAAAGAAAGAAGAGATCAAGCAAATTCCCTTTGAGGCTGGACCGCAGAAAGTCCAAGTGGGAATTATCCTACATTTTAGAAAAATAGGTAAGGGGTCAAACACAATAACGTTTTTTTTTTTTTTTTTGGGGGGTTGAACTTTCAGAATGATTGATGATGTGGCACACAAAAGGTGTATCGCGCCCGAAGCCCGGCTCAAATGGGAGCTAAATTTAGACGCACAGGTAGCTGTCATTATGGGCCCATGACTGTGAAGCTTTTGTGTTCTTCTATAATGAACCCCCCCCACCCCAACACCTGTCTCCCTTGCCTCCCCCCCTCCCCTCCCTGGGACGACCACTCAGGTCAGACTAAATATAACTCGCCCCGTTCGGCGCAAGCACCCACCGGCAGCAGCATCGACCCGACGCCTCCTAATGTGCGCCAAACTATGTACAGCGAGCGGGCCCGCCTCCAGAGTCTCATCTCAGCCCCTTTTATAGGAACACGGCGACACTACGCAGGACATGAATAACAAACAGGAATCTATTGGCACCCAAGAGGCGGCCGTGAAATGTCCTCTCTGATTAGAGTTGCAATGCAGAGAGTGTCAGTTTATCTTTGGGCGGCCGGGAAAGGCAAAGTGATGGAACACAAAACAGACAAAAACAGAGCAAAACTCAAAAGTAGCATGCTCAGGATGGACGGCTGCTCAACATGATGCCAAACAAGAAAAAATCACATTTGAGGGTGTCTTTTTTGTCTTCGCATTGTAATTAAAGGAAACTCCCAACCAAAAATATCTAACATGCGGTGTGGTTGTATTTTAATATAGTTGAGAACGATCTGGAGATAAGATTTTCAAAGCATAGAAAGATGAAAGGAGTTCATCGGAGTAACAAACGTAATTGCTCTAATAATTAGCATAACGCTGTGTGTGTTTTGTTTTTTGGCCTTGGCTTGCACATTCTCACCTTTCTTGTTTGGACAAGTTTCTTTTCACTGCTTCCCTGATGCTAATGCTAGGCAGCGTGATGGCTAGCAAACGTTAGCATTCGTATCAGATTGACGCCTACCAATTATGCAAGAATTTGAAAATAACAAGGCTATTTCTTGATGTATAGTATAGTATACTGCAGTAGGATGGTATAGCATAGCGTACAACATCATACTAGTAGTTAAGATTAGCATATAGTATGTTAGCATACTATATACTGTAGACGTCTAAATGAAAGTAACCTAGCCAAAATGACCAATTTTATACTGTAGAAATTCTTAATGTCTTTTTAATCACGGAGTGCTCAGGGATGCTGTTAAAATATATGCTTTTTGCCAGTTACTTGGGAAATAATCTGAATACATGAGCTCTTTTCCCAGTCACAAAGTCAGCGAAAAGCACCTTAAAGTGTGACACCGGGATGCTTTGGTTGATCCTATTCCAAAAGTACGTGAGACGATTATGGCAGAGCAGTCACGGCTTTGCTTTGCAATTCTGAGCTAAAAAAAAAAAGATGTGGGAAAAATAATATTTTCTCAGAATATTGCAAATCTGGAGCCAAAAAAATAAATTCCCAGGAGCGACGCGAGAATTCTAGGACAATCTTATGATTGTCAGCCTCTGACGAAGCGTCTAACACTGCAGGCAGTGGCAGCAGGGTAATAAAAAAAGAAGATAAAGTGATTAGGCAAACGCTGGCTGCAAAGCTGCCCGTTCGCCTTACAAATGTGAGCCGGGCTACTTTATGTCGATACAGCAGCAAGCGCAAAACAGAAACACGGCAGTCCATCACTGTCTAAGGGCCGCGGCGTGTATCAGGAAGTGGATAACAACATTCTGGCCATCGCCTTCCTGCCTCCGTTACCGTGGAAACAGTCGCCCGTGTCGGAAGAGGCAATTCTATTACGGCAGCTGGGCCGGCCAGCAAATGCGACTATAAAACATGACTTAACAGTTCGAGGCGGAGCGGAAGGAAGTGGTAAAGAATACATACCGGGCAATGGAGGGGGGGGGAGACCACTTCCACGGAAAAGACAGCAGGATGCTTGAGGTCAAAGTTTTCACCCCTCAAACGTGGTGGGTCCAGACACCGGGGTGGTCATGAACGTTCCATCTTCAGGTACCCGTCACTAGGAAAAAAATGGAAAAAAAGTCAGCAATTATGGTACTGTGATGAAAAAATGGGCAGGAGTACATATAATAATTCCAGTAATTGGTTTTGCGATTGGGTTTGTAAGTAGAACCGTTTGTAAGTCAAAGCAAAGTTTCCCATAGGAATCAATGTAAAAGCAAATAATGCGTACCAGACTATACCAAAGTCACACCTTTTGCCCTATTTTTCCACGTAAAACCAAGACAACAGTTTTATTGATACTTTTTCAAACCTTTATAACAAAAACTAAAAGTCACTTTATTCTTAACCTCCTAACTCGGTTTCAGCAGGTTCTAATTTTCGACAATTGCTAAAAATACCCCCGAGAAGACAGAAAAAGTCCGGCTAAATTATGATTATGTAGCCGGGGGAATATTGCATGTGGTTCCTCGCAGTTTTTTGGCAAGTCTGCCCGGTAACAACATTAGCGGCTAATGCGCACTTGGCACCGTTGCGATCACGACTGTTATCAAAGTGCGTCCGATTACGCACAAAGTGGACGAGGACGGCGGCTTTGGAACGCGGCCAGGAGCAATAAGTTGCTTAAGCCCACTCGCCCCATTCAACGAGGCTTCCCGAAATGTATTCACAGCTTCTTCGTCTTTGACATCCATCCCTCCTCCCCCGCCCCGCGCTCATAATGGACCTTTTGAGTCACTCCATTTGTCTTCCATCATTTGCCCAAAGCTAAATCCTTTCTTGATACGGCCTTTGTTTGTCTTTCTCCGCCCCCACGCCATCTCAGCGAAGGCTAAGCCGTCTCGCTCGTGCCGAGCGACAAAGCTTGATAGCAGACGGCGAGTGAAGGTCAACGGGGAGCCTGCGGGAGAACGGTGACCGACAGGGATCAAATACTAATCGATATCGAACGCCGGCTGACTCGCTGTGCGCTCAGTTACGCTTTTTCACACTCTGGCGGCCGAGTCTGCGACGGTGTCAAAGTGCAGTCGGCCTATCGGGTTTCTGTTCTTCCGTTCGAGCTGCGATGACCCGGCGGTGCGAGTGACCCCGGCACGCCTGGGAATCATCGACATGCGTGTCGTGTTACCGGCCGGTTTATGGCCGGCTTACTTTGTTCTTGGGTGAAAGACACCAGACCGCAATACCTGAGCGGGCTCACGTTACTCCCGGTCCAGTCACGTCAGCGCTTTTGTGCGACGGGACCGACGTGGCACAATGGAAGCCCCGAGGCTTCCGACGGGCCCACCCGAGTAGATGTTCGAACCCTGACCCGAAGCGCCGTGGCACAAAGACTGGAAATTTGATTCAGGTGACTTTCCTGAGGTTCAGATTGCCGACATTGCCGCAAGGTGACTTCACCGAGCAGCCGAGGCGGCATCAAAGACCCGCTCGGTAACGTTAACCCGTTTATTGTTCTGTAGACGCGTCATCTGGATGAATCGCGAGATGATTCAATCAGTGTCGAGGGAATTCCGGAACATTCGGTATCGGTGATACCAGCTTCTGCTTTACTTGAAAGAGACCATTTCAAAGAGGTATTAACGTGACAACGTTTATCGGTGCGGTCGCACATCTGTGTAATATCAAGTCGAGAATCGTTTATGTAACGTGAGCGCAATGAATCGCAGCTGGATCTGAATCGGGAACTAGATCGAATTAGATTAGGAAAGGTGCACCCAATATTGCGGCCAGTGATTGTTTGCGTTTCAAATTGAATGACACAATCGTTGACTGGAAAGAGCGAGAGCGTCTGTATTTGGGAGACGGCAGACTAAACAAAACAGAACTTTTCCCAATCGGGAACACATGTTTCACCCTTGCTGCCAGACATTTTGAATCGGGGAAATCGTGTCACTTGGTAACCACAACTTTCAAATCAGGTGACTGAGATGAAATCCCAATTTTGCCTCGGGGTTCTCAATCACATATAACTCTGACAGAAAATGGTGTTTTGGAAGATGTTCTACTAATATAAACAATGGCAAGGAGGTCACAGTTTGTTTTTCAACATTTCGATTTACTGCCCTGCGAATGGAATTCTGCCGAGAACAAAGGATGCGTGTCGCACTCTGATCGTAATTACAAACAAAATGGCACTCAGATGCCGAGCGCAATTACAACGGCCGCTACAGAAAGCTCAATCGGAAGGTGGCATTTGGGAGGAAATACAAAAAGACGCAGTTGGGAAATGTCAACCGGAGACGACCTCGACCGACCCAACATGCGGAGAATTTCTCTCTGACCTCTTTCCGTATCGTGCAACTTCAAATTGAGGGAGTGCGTGTCGGAAGGAAAAGTTTGGAGAGAATTTGTCTCTTGACTAATGAAGACCTATCCGCAGCGCTTTGCAGCCTCCGCGTCACCTCGCTTGATACACGACTTGGCTAGCTCGCCGGCGGCCCACATTAGCGTCTCGGCGCTCACCTCGCCTCCTCATCCTGATGGCCGAGCTTGCTAGGGACTGTCACATTAACTACCTTCTCGCTCTCGCACGGGTAAAGCAGGTCACACTCTCCGGTGTTATGGCTCCTCTGGGCGACTTCGTGAAACTTCTACAAATAAAGTGCGAGGGGAAATAAGCAATGTTTGGTTTGATTGAACTCATCCCAAAATGCAAAACATTGCTTTTAAAAATTAGGACAAGTGTCAATATCCTTCTTGTGACTGGCACTTTGATCATTCGGAATCTCAAAATATTCCCTTCCTACGCAATATATTTTATAATATTTATGGGAACATACTATATATATTTTTTCATATTTTTATATACATATATTATATTTATTTCTTTATTTTATTGTTGTGCAAAACGGCAATACTTGTACAGTTATCCATTTTCTCAGGAGGTACTTTTGAAAAATTTGAAGACCACTCATCTACTCTGTTCATCACAACAAGAGGAAGTTGAAAGCGGCTCGCATTGAACCTGCTTGCTCTGTTTCTCCCCAGCCGCATTCAGCGGAGGAAATAGAAAATACACAGCGACCTTTTCACGCACGCTTTACCGAGTCTAAGCACGACTCCCACGATGTCTCGGTGAAAACAACCGAAGGAAGTTGGAAAAGAAGGTAAGGCCTGGACCCCGTCTCACCTCGGTAAACCAAACTCCATTTAAATCTAAAGTGACACTCAAACATTGTGACAGATTCCGACACTGCAACAAGCCATTCTCACTTTCCACGTATCAAAGCCCGCAGTTGGTTTTGCAGGTGCGGCCGGCGGCCGTTAAACAAAAGCCGGCGTGCGGTTACGAGTAGAACATTTGGGTAGGTCGGGCGGGTCGAGTAACCCGAGATCGTTGTTCGAGAGCACTTTCCACTCACATGTTACCAGTTGGACAGCTGGTGCTTTGCTCTTTCGCTAATGTTGCGTGATAATCCTTGGAAACGTGCTGGAGAGTCTCGAGGAGAGTCCAAACGTGAGGGAAGGAGGCGCCACGTCATGACGGACAAGCAAAATGGCCCATCGAAAAAAAGATGGGGAAAGGTGCGAGGTGTCTGATTGCTTTGCTGGACGGTGATTACTCGAATGTCTGCGGAAGATGCTTTGCGGCTGTCGGAGGGAGGCGAGCGAGGAGTCGGTAGTCATCATCACCGAGATCAAAAGCTTGTCGGCTTGTTCTGCCTGCAGCGCTCCTCTAAAGTTTGCAAGACTGGATGAGTGGGAAGGAGGAAGAGATGGAGCAGAAAATGGGGGGGGGTGGGGGGTCTGCATCAAGAACTTTCTTGAAGAACTTGCTCATTTAAACCAGACTTGACTACTTCTGGTCTTAACTCTGATAGGAAGAAAAGTTTCTTCAGACACTGAATATTCAGAATCTTCAACTGGACAGCCAAAGTTCAAACCTGAAAAGTCAACAACTAAAGGTCTCCAAACACTAACAAGTCTCCACTCAAGCAGCCGCAGGAGCTTCTGGATGACAACCTTGGAGCGACCCTGCACAAGCTCAAAGATAAACTTTTCTGCCTCTTAACCTGAAAGGGATTAAAGGGTGCACAAAAAAAAAAAATCAAAGATATTCTCTGCCATAATCTCCAGCGCTGAGCTCAGCTGTGTTCGAGAATACCCGAGCGGAGAAAGTCAAATCACATGCTGATGTTTCTCACCCCCCCCCCAAAAAAAACCCGACTTTGCTGACAGCCTGCTCGAGAGGCACACTTTGCGAAAATCCCAACATCTGCCAGTGCCAAGCGCCGCCAGCGAAACACAGACGATTGCCAGCAGCATTAAGGTATGGCAAATGAGCTCTGCGAACACAAAAGAGCCGAGTGGGGAGGGGAGGGGGGGAGGCGAGAGACGGCATCTAATTCATTCAGGGAACGCCGCCATGGCAGCGTGGAAATCAATCACCGTAGCTCTTTATCATATCAGGGCAAAGGCATTAGCGGGTATTTTACCTCTCTGCCTTTGAGAAGCCTTTGTGGGGGGGGGGGGGGGGGAAGTGTGATTATTTAACAGTGTCACCGTCCTTCCGACGCTCACTGCGATTATTTACGTAAAGTGAGTTGTTAGCGTGCGACAGCTAGTATCAACGTCCTCCAATCAAAGCGCGTGACAGCCATCGAGAAAATGAAGCCGGTCTTTCGAAATTGCGCAAACATCAACTGTGACCCCTGTGGGTATTTTTTATTTTTTTTCACCTCGCCAACTGGATGACAGCCTGGGTGCTCCCCTAAAATAAAATAAAGTGGTAGACGGGAAAGTGTGAGATTGAGGTGTGCTGGAAATTTAACGGCGTGATGGTTGTCAGACAAATAGAGGCAATTCCTCGGAGATGATTGAATGTTGCGGTAAATGTTAAGCCGAGAAGATAAGCGGCCTTGCTTTATCTGGCCCGGTGTCCAAAGCGGTCCGACAACACTGAATGCATTTAATCACAGCTACAGACACCGGAACACCAAAACCCAAGAATCTTAATGTGAATCAGCAACAAGTAGCTAAAAAAAAGAATTATCAGTCAAGATCATGTCCTCTCGAAGGAATTCTCACTTCTGCCTTTAGGCAGACGTTTTAAAGTTCCCCCATAAGAAAAATAACCGGCATTATTGTATTTTTTTTTTTTTTGTTCCATTCATGGGCTAACCAAGCATGAATGCACACTGGGAAGCTACAAATCCCTCATGGGATGAATCAAGTTGTTTGTATTTGACTCTGAGATTTGTGGAGTGGATGCTTGACGTTTTTCTCCGCTTTTTGATCTGAAACTGGTGTTTTTTTTAAGATGCGCTCACTGGCATGATTCCAGTCAAGTCATGTGACCAGCATCGCCTGCTGAGTCATAAAAAGAAAGCTATAAGCACCTCCTGCATATGCCTGACTTACGTTTCATGCATTATTCACCGAGGAAATAAAGAAACGCTGGGAATGTGGACCAAAGCGAACAAAAAGTCCTGGCTCAGCGTTACTTGCGGCGTTTGATGGAAATCACTTGATAAACAGCGTGGACGGAGTCCGACGGGAGGAAGAGCAAGACGAAGACATCTGCGTTTTTGAGCGCTTGCACTTTTCGAGCTCTGTGCTGTTGCTTTGGCAAACATCCCGACACCTCTGCTGCTGAGCGCCGGCCAAACACGACGCGGCCCACCAAACGGAATTCAACTGAGCAAAATTCTGACCTGCCCCGGATGAATTCACTTTTCCTACTTTATAGCACACGATGAATATGACTCAAAAACCACACGAGGCCCATAAATTTGCTTCTCTTATTATATGTTAGCATTAAGCTAAAAGGAAAATTATTCATTAAATATGACGCTACAACATCTCATTCAGCTAAAGGACAAATATGAATTAAATTAATTATTAATTAAATATGACATCTCATTAAGCTAAAGGGAAATTATTAAAATTAATTATCGATTAAATATGACATTACATGTCATTAAACTAAAGGAAAATTGTTAATTAAATGAATTAAATATGTCGTTACAACATCAACAAGTGCAGCTCGACTCGTCAGCAGCAAACGATTTCCGAGCCATCCGCCTCCGAGAACGGCTTTTAATTCCGAGGCATCAAAAATCAATACGCGTATTTTCAAATCTTACGTCTGGACGTCCTGATGCTTTTGAGCTTGATCTAATTGCAATAACTGCGTGCCATAATTGCAGCAAAACAATTCGCTGCACTACAGCGGGAGACAACAAATCATCCATTGTTGGCCCTTTTCAAATTGATAAGTGCTTCCCATCTAATAATTCTTCCGGGCGGCTATCGAATCCTTTCAGAAAAGACGAGTCGACGTGCCAAGAATGACGTCAGATCTTCCTCCGACTCTTAAATGGATCTTGAAACGGTGACACCGTGTTTATGTCTTTGTCTCGCCTGCGAGGTGTTTAATAAAGAAACAGGGCCGCTCATTTAAAAACACTCACACCATGTTAAACTGTCTGGAGCCTTTCCATTCCCACTGTAAATTGGATTGAGACTTGAGTGGCATGTGTGTGGGTTTTGTGCCTGCTTGGGGGGGGGCAAAAGATCTTCTGGTTGTTTTTCAAAGGTCCCTTTCCAATGTGACTCAAAGCCAGTGTGTGACGGACGAGATGTGAAAAGACCTGAAGTGACCATTAGAACTTGGCACTGTTGACAGCAGAGCTTTTTGTAAAAGGCGCGAGGCAACTTCTATGGAAGTCAAAACAACACTGACACATTTTCGACCTCACCTTATTTAAAACGCAGGACAGTTGGAACATGTCGAAATAAAATGACCGCGACTATCACAGTACATGCTAAATTGTCAACACAAAATAACGTTTGTGTAAGCTAATGCTAATTCAATATAGCCTCCCATGGCTAGCTAATGAGTTAGCAACAGTAGTTAGCAAGCACCTACATCACTCACCAAGCCAGGTCCGGCTTTTTAAGGTTTAATATTTTATAGCCCTAATTTTTACTTGTAAAATTTACAATAGTTTAAAAACAGGTCCCAAAATAAGTCGTCAAACGAAATGATAGCAGAAACCTTTTGGCAACAACATGATTCTTTTATGTTTGGAAAAAGCACATCATTGCAGCTTGAGGCTTTCCAATGTCGAGTTCCAAACGGTTACCTCGGAATCTAATAATGAGCCCGATGGGCTAAATTATACTGTTATGGCAAATTACATTGCACCGAAAGGGACTCATATTGATGATATTGTACTTCAAATGAAACGACATTGAAGTCAAGTGAAAGTCGACTTTTTCTATGCACAGGAGGTCGTTTTGCTTTCAAAAAATATGACAGAAATTACCCGCTATTGTACGGCGAACTATGATCCTGAAACTTATCTTGGCGTGCATTCATGCTTCTACAAAGCTTCTCGACGAGCAAAGGTGGATGACATGTCCATGTCATTGCTTTGTCATCATTTCTCGCTTTTGATAATTACCTTTGTAGGAAAGAAACAAAAAGCCTGCATCAGTCAATGATTACTGACACAGCGGCTTCCCACATCAACACAGTCGCCTTTTACTTTCTTTGGAGGCCAATTTGCAGAGCAGGCGCAACACAGCCCGCGCGCTCTAATGAAGGGAAACTTTAAAGATGGACGGCCAGGAGCAGCGCTTTTGATGCGCTCAATGTTGAAAAGTCCAAAGCGTCTGTTTAGACCCGTTTTATTTCTATTTTTGGGTCTCGTCGAAATATTCAGGACTTTCACTTGACTTGCGTTTTCAAAGTCACCTCATTTGGGTTTCAATCACTTTTTTGGGGAGGTGATATGCATCACAAGAGACAAAATGCTTCCATCCTGCTCCTTGAAAATAATGTTATCGATTAATCGACTTGAAAAATACGAAGCTTTTATCACATTATAGTTGACCGCAAAAAAATATATACCAGTAGTTAGTCAACCCCAATCTGGCTCGGGCCCCGCAGTTTGAGAACCACTGATTTAGACATTCAAGATGAAATGCACATAATTCCATAGAATGGAATGGATGCACACACACACACACAAAAGCTGGAGCTGCACATGCTGCTGCTGAAAGAGCCATTGTGACAGCAATGGATGCCGCCTCATAACGAGAAGGGACAGGGCGAAGAGGAGGGCAAAGCTAAAATGTCAGGGTGCGGGGCACAAAGCCACGCGTGGTGCCGGCTTGACAATGTGTGTGAAGCCATCAAGTCTTTGTGTGCGTGTGTGTGTGTGTGGGGGGGGGGGGGCAGTTTGGGGCACCCTGGCTTTTAACACACAAGGTCAGCAGCGTTAGTCAAAACAAACTGCGAGTGTTGCATCATCGTCTCAGGCCACTGTGTGGTCGAAAAGACGAGAAAACCGGGTGGACAAGATCCGGCCTATCAATTGGTCACCAGCCAATCGTTTGTGTACTTCCACGTGTAAGCTATTAGTAACTAACATTTACCCTCAGAGGCGCTAAATACAGAATGAACAATAATTCCAACATCTTCCATCGTATCATCTTGTATTCGTTTTGCCTCGATTGCTGGAAGCCAACTAATGAGCCGTTCCACGCCATCGGTAATGAAGGCAACATTCAAAAAGACGGAGACGGATCGCTGCTGGAAAACAATGAAGTGGTTAGATTGACGCGCAGCTAATGAGGACGCGGTCGGGCCGGGTTCACGCCAGGCCGTCCGTCCGCCGTCGCACATGTGAGTCATTTGCCACCGCTGCTTTGCAACAATCTGTCAGCGCGCTTCGGCTGCGAATCATTTGGCTTCACTCATCAACAACCCCCTCCCTCCCCTCCCTCAAACTCTCACGCAAAATAAATAAACAAGCGGGTCAAATAGCCAATTCCTATGCAAACCATCCCGTTTATCTGGAAAAACGATTTAACACGCTCCGATCTTCCGCGTAATATTTTCACGGGAACAATAAAGCAGCCTTCGATGACAAGCAAATTCATATCTTTGCTTTCTAGTTCAAAGAAAAAAAAAACGATTGTTTTTAAAACTCAAGCAGTCTTCTATATTGTTTGTTCCACATAAGTAAAACTTTCGAGTCAGCCCCAAAATGTCTCAGGTGTGGCCGCGCCAATCTAGCGGCGACTCCGCCTTGCGGCACTCCAAGTTCAATCCCGCTGGCTCGTGACAAGAGGCAATCACCTCTAGCTTCTTTTTCCATTGGCCCACATCGCACTCTCGCCTGAGGGTCATTTAAACCCCCCCGACCGACCGCCCACCCCTCCCCTCGCCTCTTTCCTGGAATGAACAGAGTTGCATTCCTCTTCAGGCTCTTGTGCAACTGCGGGAAAGAAAAATCATCTTGGAGGCGACCCCCCCCCCCCCCTTCCCCAGGAAAGGGAAAAAGAGAACATTCTCCGAGTGTGGCCTTTGGTCAGCTGGACCTCGATCCGAGCTGTTAAAACTCACACGCGGACAAACGCTGAGCTTTGTTGCTTGTCAAAAGGTGTCCGAATAGTTTGACGCAAACATCCGAGCGGGCTGGTCTTCCGGTCGAAGCGAAGAGAAGACCATTAGCGTTTGTTCACTGGCGCTGACCCCGAGATGCTGCGGCTGCGTTCACCTTGTGGACGGACGGGGCTGAGTTGAAACAAAGTGCCTGAGTGCTTTTGACAGCTTGCGGCTTTCACTCGGGTCGGCGGACGAGCGAGCCTGGCAAACGGTCAAACGCGGCGGCGCGAGATACTGACGACTCAGAGCGAGGCCTTCACTGTCAACACAGTTTTGTTTTGTTTTCTATCCTGAAGCTGTAAAGCATTAATTTGATAACTACCGAGAAAATAAATTCCAAATTGGACATGATTGCAAAGCGTCTGCTTTCCAGCGGCTTCCAAAACGTTGTGGAAATGAATTAGAAACAGATTAAGCAAAGCCGACCGATCCTGATCCTTTCAATCCTCCCACCGTGTTACGGCTTCAAGTATCTGCATTATCTTTCCGTCTTAAACATGTGTAAATAAAGACGGCGAATCAAAAAGACGAGATCTCGACTCTATATTGAGGCGATCTCGTGATGGAGCGGAGGAGTATGAAAAGAGAGCTGATTAAAAATAAACCACAATGACTGACTGACTGTCAGCCATTCAGAACCACATCTTTGTAGAACAAAAAGCGATTTGTGTTGTGATGAAACTGTGATGGCCCCTGAAATTGTCAGCGTTTCAATATTATGGGTCACATGGTATTAAATCAGTGGCGGCGCTAGATGGGTGGGGGGCACAGGGGCACTAGCCTCCCTTTAAATATGCTTGGACAGGTGCCAGGCCAGATTTTTTTTTTCTTACTTTATTACTGTACAAGCCATTAAAAAGTCCCGATTACATAACATATCCCCGTTAACAAAAGCACAGCACGAAAACACACCAGCACAGCTGACAGCGAATGAGACATCAAAGACTTTTCACGCGTCCGTCCGTCCGTCGGGATGATCTGAAACACCGAGTGACTCAACCAGAGTGGGAACTCGGAATTCTTCACACCACCGTTCCAGTAAACACAAAATCTGGCCGCTTGGATCTCCGGCACGGCCCCCGCCGCCATCACACACATTAATTAATGAAACGCCCTGCACCATAATTTGAAACATCGTCCAAATAGAAGAAAAGCTCCAGTCTACGTTTTATTTTTCTTTAGTTTTCCTCAAGAGCTGTATATCCTCTGAATAGATGAGTTCGTACGTTTTTCTGCAGAGCCGCCTTGGCAAGCGAAACAAAACGCCCTGTCACAAACACAGACGGCAATATTTTGCCACTGAAACGACTCTGACAAAATCAATATTGCTCTCCTGATAATCACGCGGGCGATGTCGGCCGTCTCGGGAAGATGAAAAAGAAGTCGCTGACAAAAGACGGCAGATAGGTTTCAGCGAGGTCGCCTTTGTGTTTATGTATACAAAGACGGGCTATTTCTATTACTCTCGCAAGTGTGTGTGTGTGTGTGTGTGGGTAGACTAAAATTCAGCTTTTCACAATAACGCTAAATCACTAAACCTGAAGTTTAAATTAATATCAGCTCCTGGGAGGAAACATCGATCGTTAGCGGCTGGTGGTCTGTCCTTGAGGTGAGGTGCTGATGAAGACGGCGCCTTAATGATCTACCGACTGCCTTTCTGGCACATCAATATTTACTGTAGCCGGAGCGCCGACTTGAGACTTTTACAAGATATGAGTGATTTTTTTTGCAAGCAATGGCTGGAGTTACAAGTTAGCTCCAGCCTCTCCCGAGATGAAGTGAGAAATTTGCGCAGTTCGTTATTGCGGCTTTTGTTATACGTTGCTACTAGCCTCAGCCTAGCTTGCGCTAAGCTAATTCGTCTCCCTTTCGTTTATTGCTAGCTTGGCGTTAGCTAGCCAAATATTTCCATTCTAAATACATTTTCTAAAAAAAGTCAATCTCTTTAATCCCGGGGTCATGGAACGTAAAGTGAGGAGAAAACCGTATATTTGCTCTTTTTGTTGGTCTTGGTTTTATTTTGTCACCTTTTTCGCTTATTTGTTATTTTGCCCGCGCTAGCTGGCCTCAGGAGAGCGAGAAACTAATTTCAAGAGTGGAAAAGGGAGATTATCAGATGCGAGCGCTCCACCTCCAGACAAAGATATCGATGTAGACTTGACTCGGGGAACAAATAGCGCCGCGATGCCTCGTTTTCAGCCTGCGTGGCAACTCTCAAGGAGGACTCGAGTCAACCGACGCGCTGGTAATTATTCCTTATCTGCGGCGGGGGAACAAACTGGAAAAGACAATAGGAAACGCTGAGCGGACGCTCCATAAAACACAAGCGACATAAGAATGTGCACGGCATAATCAGCCTCTTTGCCTTTTTAGGGATTTGGCAGACGACAGAGTGACAAATGTAAATAAGGGCCGAGAAAAAGCGTTAAAGAAGAGTCCAGTCAAGGTCTGCTGCCAGGACTGTGACGGCAGCAACGTGCAATGTTATTCTAATAAAGGGAAGAAGAAAAAAAGAAAAAAAAAGGCTCAACAGACGAAAATCACATTTCTATCGGTCTCGTAAAATGTCCGGCAAAGTGTGTCGGGTGGTAGCTAGCGATTTTGGCTAACTGGATTATGTAATGACTTATCCAGGTCTCATTTTTGAACCAAGGGTGTGTAGACTTTTGCTTCCCCCTATGAATAGAAAGCGGAACAAGGTGAGAGTGGGCTGTGAGCGTACCCTCCATTACAGTATGTCCTATTAGCGGCAAAACCCCGCCGAGAGCTTCAAAGCCACTTTGTTGTGGCCGTTAATGGTGCTGATGATAGCGCGGCGCGCTGGATTCTCAACCCCTGGTGGTGCAGCACAGCCAAAAGGAATGAGAGGGCAAAAAAAGAATAAAAGAGGAGGAGGTTGTAGCAATGCCAAGCGAACAGTTAAGTGAATATGCTAACCTCCTCCTCCATCTTTAATATTTGGGTAAGTAGGCACTCGGCTCTCTGGCCTTCGGCGGAGCAATTAAGGGAGCACTCGCTCGTGACTCATCAATAACGTCAAAATGGAGAAAATCCATTACTGGTTAGAAGCGGCAAAGCCAGGAGGATTTTTTTTTGGGGTGGTTCTTTTGGCAAGCGCTTTTGTTTACTTGCTTTCACGGCATCAACAGGCTTTGGTTCCAATTCTCCCGGCCAGATGAATTGGAAAAAAAAGTCTGTGGTATCCGTTTCCTCATCTTTAGCCTTGATGTTTTCGACAACATGACACGTCTCCCGCCAAAGCAGCTGTGTTGTGACAGAACGCTGCGGTCGGATTTTTCAAATGGGACAACAGACGCAGGGAGGTTAGTTAGAGGAGACGTGCGGGTAATTGGGAGGGAAAAGGTTCCGGCGGTCGGGGAAACGCGGCGCTGACAGGGAAAGATGCTCCAAATGAGTTGTCTGGTCGGCACGCCTTCCGAGATAAAAACCAGCTTGAATCGGTATTCTAGACCACCCGTTTTTTTTGTTTTTTTTTTACTCAAAACACTAGTCTCTAATCGAAGTAGAAATATAAAGATTCACATTAATTTTCTTTTATTCAGGGAAATAAACTAAACCAAGACCAAATAATTTATGTAAAGTAAATTTTACATTCTTTATTAATTACAGACGAATTTACTGGGAGTGTTAAGAGGACCTTATAATGAGAAATAACTACATTTAATTTTTCAAAATTGTTCAGCCTTAATCTAAATGCCATTAATCCATTCAAGACTACAAGACTATAAAAAAAAAAAAAACATACTGTAAAGAATTAATCGGTGAATTAAGATAGATTAATTGGGGCTCCTTCTGCTGTGGACAACTTGACCACCGGAGGGCAGTATAATGCAGTCACAGAGACGCAAACAAAGAAGAGCTTCACAACTACAGTAAGATGGAGAAATATTGCCGATTCTCTGCAGAGGATAAATAACATGCCTGAGAAGATTGTTATCGCGCCTTAGCTAAGCAAAGCCAAAGCTACACAACTCTTTGTTTTGTTTGTTAGAGTAAACTGTGAGTGGTTGATTGTTGGTCATGATGGCAAAGTATTTTTTGCACTTGGCTCGAAGCGTTTGACAACCTCTGGATTAGTGGGAGTCTTCCACTTTGGATCATTATCACATCAAACTCCCAACAGCCTGAAGTGGAAACCTTCTCAAATAGTTATTTGGACTGCCATAAACCTCCCACTCGCACCTTGACACAAACCCGACTAATTATTTCCAGTTTGACGAGGGGGAAGCCAAAGCGCCTTCACTCTCACTCGCTGGCGTTCAGAATTCACTCGACGTCCCCGCTATGAGATTTACGGCGTCGCGAGTCACTCGGTGACAAGAGCCTTGACAGATGCCTGACACGGTGCCAAACTGTGTGGATGTGCTACATGAGCCGAGCGCAAACACTCCTCCATCACGCCGACTCGTCATCGGCGGAGTGTGGGATGCGTGCCAGCCAGCCAGCCTGTGCGTGCTACCGAGAAACAAAAAAGAAGAAAGCTGTGGAGAAGGTCCATCTATACACATAATATATTCATACACACTTTTTTTTTTTTTTGTGCCACTGATACATAAAATTAAATAGCATTGTATAGTTAATGAAAGCTTAATCCTTGTGTATAAAGGGCTAACAGAAATTAGACAAAGCCTAAAATAACAGAATTAAATGTCAAATTATTCAACCAAGCCATATAATTCCTTTAAGCAAATGCTAGCTGGCTTAATGCTATTGCTAACATCTAGGCCATGATGGAAATTAGCATTGATTTTATAGTAATAAGAATCCTTCAAAGCAAAACACACTTCAACCAAACCAAAATAAAGACTTGGAGCTCAACATCAACATATATTGAACAAAAACATTTGGTATGAAACAAGCATCTCCCATCCTGAGCACAAACCGTGTCAGCGCCATGATTTCCTATCACCTCCATCCCTCGTGGGAAAAACACTTTTCTGAAAGAAAACTAAAGGAATGTCACCGCCAAGCGAGTGGATGTGACACGGACGCGCACGCAGCCATTCTGATTGGCCCGCCAGTCAATCCGAGATGTGAAGCGCATTTCCATGCAAATACAAATTAGGCCCCTCTTTGCTCGCCACGGCGCCGTGAAAGCCATAGAAAAGCGACGTGTCAATCAACGCCTCATTTGGAATGAATGTAAAGAATTCCACATGGACGTAAGGTATGGCGTGCATACATTGCGAATTCTTCAAGCTTCCGCTCCCACCACATAGTTGGTTAGCGTAATGCTAATACACGAGGCAAAACTAGCATTGATGTTGCGGTAGCATAAAGGCCGACGACGCCGCAGTCCAACACCGAACGTGTCCTCTCGTCCCTCGTCCTTCACACCTGACTTGATCTCCTCCCATCACACGGGACGCAGCCTTTTCCCTCTTCATCTCGCCGCTACAACTCGGCTTGTTCTTCTGACCCCCGGACGTCCGACTCTAAGCTGGCCGGGCGCACTCGCTTTCATCTCACCTCTTTGCTCACTCACCGGTTTTTATGGCTGAAATCCCCTTCGGTGTGGGAGGCGCGAGTACACACACACACACACACACACACACACACACACACACACACACACACACACACACACACACACACACACACACACACACACACTATCAGCCATATTGCTGGAGTCATAGCGCAGCCAAAGAGAGGCTTGGCAGTAATTGGCGCTACTGCCGTTCATTTAGACGAGCACGCTGAAGGACGCACTTTTGCGACGGAGGCTGAACGAGCATCCTCTCAAGACTCTGCCTCCGCGTTCCCCCAATGACGCCAGCGCTCTGCTCACTTGGCGTGACGGCACCTTCTGGCCGCACCAGACGGGCCAACTGGCTTGGCCTCGCCATCCCCGCGTGGAGCCGGTCGGCAGGTTAAAAAGTCTTCCCTCCGTCTCTTTATTCACGGAGGCTGCAGATAGCAGCCAGAGGGTGAAGAAAAAAAAAATCTGGATCGCCCATCGTTGGTCAACGTCAAACCTGATGAGGCTGTCGACTAAAGTACAAAGAAGCAATTGTGTCAACGAGAAAATTCTCATTTCATTCTAACAGCTTCTCTGTGACCATAAACGCCCGAGTTGGAGCTGCTCAGCTTGAGCGCCGCCGCCGCCGCCTTCCCTCGAGAAATGAATCAGCTATAAAAGAGCGCTATAACGCTGGCTTAGCCCACGCCAGGTGTGGCGCTGGGGTCTTTTTAGAATCCCGCTGTGCTCACTAGGGGAGGGGGGGGGAGGTAAAATTCCACTACGAGCCTGACCGGCATCCTCTCAGCGTTGAGTCAGAGCATCGTTAATCGAACGCTATTAGTCAGAAGCCATCATAGCAACCTAGCGTGGGAAATAAGATGCGCAAAATCAGATGCTAAGTGATGCTATTTATAGCATGTCAGAGGGGAAACATGAGAATAGTTGCGGCATGGCTGTTTAAAATGCCGCCCCAGGCCTTTCTGGTAGCTCGTAACGTCTCGGGCCCGGATCACGGGGGCTTCGCCGATGTGAACGCGCTCGCAAATTCAAGGACAAATCCTTGACGGATGTACAGCGAAGACTTGTCTTTCCCCAATCGACACACTGGAGTGGCAAATGGTTGAAGTGGTCCCGTCGGGGTTTTATTGCAATTAAATGGGGGGGGGGGGGGGTCTTGGTGACCCCCGAGCTAACACCTTGGAGTAGATCAGAGAAAAATCCTTGACTGAGTGCCCCCTAGAAGCCATGTGGGACTTGAGAATGAGATGTAGTGTGTGTGTGTGTGTGTGTGTGTGTGCGTGTGTGTGTGTGTGAGACAAGGCCTTGCAGGGTCACAGGCAAGTGTTTATCCTGCTGCTATGGCAACTCCATCAGTATAGCCTTGCGGCAAATTACAACAAACAATACCATGTGGGAGAGCATAAGAGAGAAGAGGTCAAAACATTAGGTACGCTAGAACCGTCTAATGAGGCCCAATAAAAGACTTGCATCACAATTATACACGGGCCCCGTTGCTGATTGGAAAAAAAACCAACAACAATGGGTGGCCTTGACTTTCGCCCATTCTGACACGCCAATCAATGTTACCCGCTGGAATGAAACGAAATGTGAAATCGAAAGCGTGCATTTTGCCTTACAATGTTAGGTAGACCCCAAAAAAACGAGTTAAAAAAAATATTTGTTTTGGTGGAGGAGCTACATTTAGCCTGGGTTGCTAGCGGAAATTTATATTGTATTAAATTAAGCTTTTTTTTAGGATGAAATTTTACATTTACAGTTTAAACTATTCATACAAGCAATATTAGGTCTCGTCCCTATCGACGGTCCCGCGTGAGACTCAAAGCTGTTTCTTATATTTTGCTCTTTTATGAAGTAAAATATCAGAGCCGGCGACCTTTCAACAAGCACGATAATAAACAGCTTGTTATTTTAGAGCGCCTCTGACAGTGTCAATCAAACGTGATTATTATCTTTGCAAGAAATAGCCGTCCCCCCCGAACCCCCTCGCCTCTGCGGCTGGCCGAGCCCTCAATCATCGGGTGCCTTCCTTTTCACATCCCCTCACTCCCAGCGCCACATGCTAAGTGGGAACATTGTTACGGTCAATTTGTCCCATTCAGAGTCCCAGTGGGCAGGGACCACACTGCCTGAGAGGCCTTGACATCCCGGCCCGGCCCGGGTGGGGGGCAGAGACGGAACAGTGAGGTGGGAAACAGGAAAAGAGAATTCCGTGTTCTTTGGCCCTGCTACAACACAGATTTCTTTAAGCTATTGTTCTATTTATTTATTGACTATGACTCATTTTCCAAGAAGGAGCAAAAATGAAACCTATTTTATGGACTCACCCAAAGTGTTATGGCCGCTTTCAAATGCACTCATTTGACTTATTTCAAGTGAGCGGAGCACGAAATGCTGACAGTAGGGTCTGGGGATTATCCACAGTCAAAGCGGATACTCATTCTGGACGGACAGCTTCGGAATTCTAAGAGTCATTTTTCTTTTACGAGGCGGAAAAATGCAAAGACAATCAAAACTCCCCGGCGTGTCTAGATACAGCGCGGCTGGGAGAAATGTCTATTTTGGAAAGGGGGGGGGGGGGAAGCTAATATGTTTGGAGAAAGTCAAGCTGCAAAGTGGACTAATATGAGGTAGCGGCGACGAGAGTTCAATCAATAAAGGCACTCGAGGGAGCTTGTTTAAGTCGGCTAAGGTTTACAAGAACATGTGAGAACGGTTGTCGAACGACACCGGAGTCCGCCAAGGTCGACAGGTGCTTCCATTGAGCCACTCCGAGAGAAACTAAACACCCGTTTTGATGTCGAACGTTAGAACATTTGCTCCACAAGACACGGCGCTCATTGTAACATTGGTGCCCAGGCCCACTTGTGAGGCACATGTCAGAGGACAGAAGTTTGCCAACAACAAGCAACAAAGAAAACTGTTGTAATTTAAAATCAATTGTCGCCATTGAAATGCAATTAATAAGTGCGATATAGACTAAATATAATGGCATTTTCCCTTAAAATGACAATTTCAACTCGGCTTTCTATTAACCAATCAATTTATGCTTAATCCAACGTTACATTTGTCAACTCAGCTCAGTGCTGCCTGGCATGTTGTGGCCAAATGTGGTACTACACAGAAGGTGTGCAACTCTGACTTGTCTGTAGACTCGCAAAATGATCAAAAACAATCCAAATTTCAGCTATGAGGTAGGTTTACTGTCCACACAGCTACAATTGACAAAGATAGGCAGGGAAAGTGTCAAGGGGGTCGCTCCTCAAATTAGCTAACTTGACAATAAAGCAATGGGAGCCGCTCGGCCTGGATTAGCCAAGCTCCAGTGAACGCTTTTGTTAAGCGTTGAGAGGAGGAGCACAGGGGATGAGCAAAATCCCGCCAAAAACTGTAAGAAGCACCGGGACCTCGGATGAGTGCAAGCCCACGCCGAGCAACCTGGTCACAATCCCGTCGTTATCTCATTTAGAAGAAAATGAATGGCAAAAAAAAATTACTTTCCATTCTTGCATACACAGCGTAATGCTAAATTCTTTTTTTATTTGTTTCCATGCTAGTCTGTCCAAATTATTGATGTGAAACGGGGAAGGAAAATAAACAATGACGGACTTTTGCTTCAAAGGGTTAAAAGAGCACTTGGGTCTTTGCTCTCGGCAGCCGTCCAAGATTGCACTTGTACTGCGTCAGTTGCTTTTAAACAAATTAAAAACCCTGAACCCGTGAGGAGATCAAAGATCCCATCAAGCAGGTATTTGCCTGTTGTCTATTCATTCATTCTCTCTGATAGCGTGTCTCCAGCAGTTAAGTGGTGGGACGGGAGACGACCGACAGAGGATGAGCCGCACCGCTAATCTCAAGCGGGCTAGTCGGGTTGTTTGGCAATGCAGTTTAATTCATTGAGGACCAAGTTCGTAACTCAATATTTGTAGCTAGAAAATAAATAAATATTTTTCGAAACTCCAATTTTGCTTAATTTTTCAGGGGAAAAAATATTTCGCTACCTAGCTAATTGCATGTCTCCAGATAGCGCCTAGCTAGCTAGCTAACTTTCTTTCCATCTTTCTATTTAGCTATCTGTCTGTCTAGCTGAGATTCAACTGAGTGACAACCCAAAGGAGAAAAAGAAAAGAAGTTAAAAAAATAAAAAAAGACTTTGACTCTTGTCTAGCCAAGACTGATTGACGCATTGGGTGCAACAGAATGGTCGTTTTCAGGTGGTGTCATTCCCTTGGCTCGGTCTCCTTCTTCGCTCTCTCACACTCAGGCTGCAAACCCCTTTGGGGACTCCACTTACTCCTCTTGTCTCTTCTTTTCCACCCCACAAACTTCAGGGATGGACAAAAGGCAACGGATGAAAAGCCATTTGAATGTGAAACAGAGGAGCCACTATAAAAAGAAAGCAACGTGCAGCTCGCCAATTGGGGAAAGTTGGGGAGAAGAGGAGCTCGTGGCTATCATGGGAAAAAAAGAAAAGTCTCTGAAAACGTACAGTAATGTCATTTATCATTGCAGAAATGACAGTCATAGAAGACAGTTCTAAAAAAAAAATTCTCTGAATGGTGCAAAATGTACCTGAATATTGCATAAGCATAAAATTTGCCCCTTGTCATATAATTATTGATATTATATATATGAATAAAATATTTGCGCTACCTGGGGCATTTTCTTTTGTCAATAACGTCCTGTAAATGATAAAATGTGGAGGGAAAAAAATTCTGATGTTTATTAGAATATTTATAAAGCATCTCAGGCGTTTTGCAGCACTTCCTGTGAGGTTTTATTTGTTTTTTAAATTACCATCACATACCAGAGAGTCCCCAGGCTGTAGGGGCTGATATGGACACTGATGGTAAGTCTTTTTTTTTTTTTTTTTTCCCTTTCAACTGTGCAGTGCAGGTGTTCCTAATATTGTGTCCAGTGAGTGTGTAGCAGTGCAGGAGGGGGGGAAAGGTGGCACAAGGAGCCCAGCGGGCATCGCAGCAGACACAACACCGCACTTGACAACATCAGCCAACTCGACCACGACATTTTGCAAGTTTCCCAGCATTCATTTGAACAGTTTATAATGAGCATATTGCATAATACATCGGGAGGGAGGGGAAAGGGCAAGCACTGCAGGTTAAATCCCAAGCGTGTCAATTAAAAAAGGTGGCTGACTGAGGCGATTTTAATGTTAATCTGCGCTGCCGTGGCAATTGCATGAATAAATCACTCCCTTTATGCGTTTTCCAATGGTCCGGCGAGAAAATCTGGACTCGTTTAGTATGTGGCTGCGAGCTACGCAGTAAGAAATTGAAGGAAAGATAAGCAGAAGGATGCAGGACAGTAATGATATTGCACATTAGGAGGCTTAAATCAACATAAATAAACACAGCCCAATACGGAGCGCAGCACGCCGAACAGTTGGTCTCACTTACCTTAATTAGTCTGGAGTGGAAGAAAATGTTCAGAGTTGGTTTGAGGATGTGGTCCGCTTGTTGAAAAAAAAAATCCGCTTGATTGTCAAGGGAGTTCGGTGCAAACTACTCCTCCCCGTCGCACCTGTCTATGCCGAGTCCGGAGCCCGTTACGCCGGCCTGACATCCAACGGGGGGCGGAGGGGAGATGGTTGTGGGGGGGTGAGTGTTGTCCCAGACTTCACCACCACCTGTCCCCTGATCCAAAACACAATCCACAAAAGAGTCTATGTAACGCGGCGACACATGGCCACACACGCGAAGGGGGCGCGGAGGGGGGTCACCCCGACTCAAGTGTCCGAAGGTGAGCGCCGCTGGCACTGAACCAGCCACGCCGGCGCTGAAATTAAATTGTATCTCCGCTTTTCGGTTCTCCAATCCGCTTCGCGATGCTCTCCGAGACTCGTCCGCAGTTGAGTTGGACTCTCTCTGGGCAGAGTGAACACGGGCGCCCCTCGTCGGCTCATTCAAATGAACAGTCTTTCTTCCCTCCCCTCCCGGAGACGGGCCGGGCCAGCTGGGCTTGTTCGAAGGAGGTGGGAGGAACTCGGCGAGGGTCTTGAGGCTGACGGCGTTTCCAATCTCTCTCTCTCCCTCGCTCTCTTTCTTTCTTTTTCCCCATAACCGCTGGAGACGAATCAAAGAGAACCGGTGGTGCCAAAACCTGAAGCAGAATTAGGGACGAACTGGAATGGAATAAGTTAATTACTAATTAAGCACAGGTGGTTAAAGTACCGTATTGGCCCGAATATAAGACGCTGTTTTGTTTTTTTTTTGCATTGAAATAGTACTCAAGTACAGATATTTGACTAATAAGCTAGCAAAATGTGACCAATCTGTTCCAGCATGTCAATCAAATCGTGGTGGACATATTCAGGATTGGTCGACCTTGTCCCCCTCACTTTATCCCGCTTGACATGTAAACAAAAGCAAGACAAAAGTAGAAATTCAACACTTTCATGGTAACAATAGCAATACTGAGCATTGAATATTTCAGGAATGAAAAAAGAAAATATTTAGTCAAATGTGGAAAAACATAAACAGACTGTTATGATGATTCATAATGCAGGCTCTGAATTTATGATTAACACCGAGGGAAAACGACGTGTCCTACTTTTCCTCATCAACTGCTGCACGGTTACACAATGCGCGCAAACAAACAAAAAAACAGCAAGACATTTGTGAACAAATGGAATGTGGGCTGCTATGCCACATGTTTTAAGTAAATTATTTAAATACAAAAGGTGTAATCCGCTGTTTTAGTTTTTTACTGAACAATCCAAAATTTGCAGATGATCTTTTTTTCCAAATTGCACACCAGCCCGAAGCAAAGGTGGCCCGCGTGCCGTCGGTTTAGCACCCGAACAGAATTAAATCCTTCGCCAAGAACCGGCAAAGCGCCAAAGACACTTAAAAGCTTCGCCTCATGAATAATTTGCCGCTAAAATAATGACACCCGCGGGCTTGACGACTCATGTGATTAACACGTTGAAATGTGATTTCATCCTAGCGGTTAATCTGCTGCGGTAAACCAAAGGCGGCCTTTTTCGCAACCGTCTCATCCCAAACCACAGAGACGAAAATACGTCAAAATCCCCGTCGCTAATGTCTTTTAGCTAGTTGCGACTAATTCAGTCTCAGTTTGGAAAGAGTTATTTTGGGCTTATTTTTCTTGTCATTTTGTTTTGAGCCATTTCACTCGGAACCACGAGGCAGATGCAGGGGCGGATCTATTCTTGAATATGCTTCCTTGCACCTCCTGCCCCCCCCGGGTCAAACTGACATTCTAGTTGTTTCTAACAAAGCTAACAGTAGCTTGAATTTATTTCCAGTTCCGTACCGTGTCATCTTCTTCCATCCACTTCAAACAATAACAGCAGAGGAGCCGATGTTAACATAAAAACTTCCGTATTTCTCTTTTGCACAAACAGACGCTTGTGATGGTTTTGCATGAGAAGCAACACCTGGCTCGGGGAGAGAAATGAAGTGCATGAGGAGTTTTCCATCTGTGTGTGTCCAGGGAGTGTTTATGTCCAGAGTGAAAACTTTACGGCTTTGTCCGGGCTGCAGTTACGCTCCGTTGGCCGATTCTCAACAAACCATTTCAGGCTCCTAAAACACACGTTCGGATTTCCAATGAAGCGGCGGTGTTATTGATTAGCAGTGTGAGTTTTGCATACTTGATCATATTGAAGCAACAAAACAAACACAATATAAAATGATTGCTTTGGGACAATTAAAAGCTCTGATGTGGTTGCTATTGAAAGCTCACGTCCCAGAATGATGATAACTATTTTTGAAAAAATACAACTTTACTCCCCCCCACCTATATACAGTACCCATTACAATATTATCACTAAACTACTTCAACCAGCAGAGGTCGCTGTTGTAACAAAAAGAAACGTTTCACAAAGCCCGTGATTTCACAAAGACGGTGGGTGATTCATTCTCATTTCTTTTCCCCTCGCAATATTCTTAAATTCAATATGTGATGCTCTCAGCCATCCATTTTCGAGACTGCTCGTCCTTGTGAGGTTCGAGGGTGAGACAGGTTGGACGCTTAATATGCGCGTGAGCATCTGGGCGTGAGTTGTGGTCTAAAGCAGCTTTTAGTATGTCCGTACTAATTAATTTGCTTATAGCTACCCGTGATAATTGACGGTAGGATGATAGGGGTATCTTTCCCTGGACCCAAAAAGTTTCAGAAGCCCTGCTCTATGTAACGTCACATCAATATTCTAGTGGCTCAACTTTGGTAAACTCCCGCGGGAGCGAGCCATCTTTCTTCCCCCGCCGTATGTTTCGTCATGTTTACTGCAGCCTACAAGTGACACGATGAGGCTGTTGAGGGTAATCCAAAGCAACAATAGACAGAAACCGGCCGTATAAATCCCCATAAAACTGCTTTCATCCCAGGTAACAGTATCAACAGGATCACGTTGTCGTTCCGTCTCTTCCACATGTTGTGATATCCTCGTAACTCATCCCGCATATCATCTGTAGCTGACACCGCTCTAATATTTAGTTTCCCCTAAAGGTTTTGCTCAATTCCACCACCGGCCTTTATTATTCTCTTTGCCGCCCCCTTGTGCAGAACCAAACTTTGAACCATGATTCAACAAAAGAAACCGAGGCTATTTTATCTTCTGTCAAAGTTTGTGTGATGGCAATAAATAAATAAGTATCTCATCCTTTTACTTTCATCCCGCTTGCAGTGTCAGAGCGGGAAGACAATACGCCCGAGCAGCGTAAAAAGTGAAGTTAAGTCACAAAGAGTGAAAGACGCCCGATGGGGAACGCACTTTTTAGCGTGACAAAAACATGCCACGGGGGTAACCCAAACTCAAAGTCTTTAACCCTAAATAGGTCACATAGATTCCTTTTTGTACATGCTTACACAAGTCATACTTAGACTAATGATAGACAGATTTATTTTCCATTTAACGGCAACATTTAATTGAATTTTGAATTGACTTGTCACGTCGTGATGATCGATCTTTTCTGTTTTAGAAAAGCAATGCTCTAAAGTCGTAAAATGCGTGACTAAAGTCTGACTCAAGTCCCTTATTTATATTCTAGTCGAAATAATACACTCGCGCGCCTTCCAAAAAATGCCACCAAAATATAATCAATGCTTTCCAAAAAGTGGCAGCAAAAAAAATTGAAAGAGATGAATCACAAGAGAATGATTCACAGTGTGTGAAAGAGAGCTCATCGACGTGCTGTAAAGTTAGCGCCGGGCAATCTGGTCCAACAGTATTATCAGTGTGAGCTACTGCAGCCGCCTCCATCAATCTGTGATTATTTGGGATGAGCTGCCAAGTGGAGCAGGTAGAGGGAAGGAGATCAAGTACAACTTTGGCGCATAGGCATCCGCAGGCCCAACATTCGCTGGCTCGCTAGTTAGCCGCCAACTGGCTAACTGCCACAGTTATCCCATGTTCATTTCAAAAATGATCTGCTTGCTCCGTGCAAAGTGACAAATGTTGCTATACATGTCATCATTTGGGATCAAATAAAAGTATAGATTTTTATTATTATTAGATTATTTGGTTTGTCATGACTTGGGATCAAAGTATTGTGGAGTCGATCGCTAAGATTAGCTGCTCGGTGGCTAGCTTCCACCTTCTGGTTGCCTGCTATAAAAATCAACGTACGGGCAGTGAAGTCAAATGCTAACATTAGCTGCTTGGTAGTGAGCCACCATTTGGTTGGCTGCTATAATAGTCTTGACTTATTAAAGAAAGTGTTGCTAACATTAGCTGCCAGCGTTCAAACTCTGACTGGCTAGCGACTATAAAAGTCTTGTGAACATAATACAGGTAGTCAAATGCTGACATGCTAGCTTCTATATAAAATAATAACTTGACTTAGGGTCACGCTAGCTTACAATTTTTTGCTAAAGTTATGGTTTATGTTATTTACGACTGATTCTGGCAACACAGAGGCTGAAATCCCATCGGACTATAAAATCTAGTGTTGTGAAATGTGAAAACAAGAAAAACAAAAAACCCACACGAGGGTCTCTGATTTTACGTATGTGGGAGTGGGAGGGGTTGTGGCAACGTGCTGTCAAAAATCATCCAATCTCACTGCAAGAACAGCATAAATATTTCAGGGCCAGTCGGCTCCGATCCCTCCACTGCCACCGTGGCGTCTGACCTCCTTCGCTGGGGTCAAATAAGGCCCCCCGCCCCTCGTGACAGTTTGTCAGCGGCTGCTTTAAAAAGAAAAAAAAAAAAAACAGCAACTTGGAGACATTAAAAGAGCGCATTTGTTTTTCATTTTTAACATCCCTGCATTTCTTCTCCATAAAACCAAGAGTACACCTATGAAAGATGTTGTGTTGTTAAAGTCTTGCATAGTGAGGGGGGGGTCCAACCTGCCCCCCCCTTCCCACAAATCACTTTAGCAATAACTTTTAAACCAGAGAGGCGCAGCACTCATAAAACGTCTGTAGCCAGTTACATTTTCCTCACAGGGCAATTTTACTCTGAGATTAAAGATCCTCACTGGCAAGAAGTTTAATCTTAAAGGTAATGACTTTCATTACTTTTATGAGCTTTCACTTGGAGCCTTCCAAGTCTGCGTCCCGCATGACGAGGCTCAACTAAACCCAAATGTTCGCCGTCGAAGTTGTCAATACATTGTCAATTATGCATTCAAAATATTCCCAGCACTTCATCCATAATACAGAATGTAATGTAAGTCTTATTAAATAAAATATCACACGATACGATTTTGTGCAAATTGCAATACAGTGGCCGTCATATTAATCCGCCGCAGGGTGAAAAGAAATGAGCAAAAGTTACAGAATCACGATCAAGTTTCAAAGCAACAGATGATTTGTAGCCATCTCGTATGTTACCGATACCACGGGAAATCTGTCACGGGATGTTGGGGATACAATTCCCATCAATATGGCACAGATGTAACCAAACTCGGCTATTCATTTCAGCTTTTTTTTGACATTGGCAGCTTCTTTTGGTCATGAGGCTGGCAGCTATCAAATATTTTACAATTTACACATCAATTTTCAGATCAAAATGGATGTTGTGTTCACAATTAGTGATTATGTTGCCTCGTGTTTCATTTCATTCATTTGTCTAGACTGGGGCATTATCTCAATCAAGTATGTTTATTTCTCATTTCTAAAATTACATGCGTGTAATTGAGTTTTGTTAAAAGCTGCACAATCGCTAATTTGTCTCGCAAGGTGTCCCCGGCAGAGAAAGAAAGAGCAAGAGAGGGAGAGAGTCGATACGGAGCCACGCTTTTTACCCCGAGGTTCCAGCAGGTTTCCTGTTATCTCCGAATGAGCAATTAGTCTGTTATAGCCACAACAATTTGGGCTTCAATCAACAGGATGCAGTCAAGCAGAGTTAAGTGAGGACAGATGAGCGCCTTCGGGGGAATATAGGCTGCCACGTCCTGTTTTTATGGTGAACTCGCACACACCGCCGGGGTCAGACGTCTATCAAAATGTCAAGGCAAAGAATGCTTGAAATGCTGACTCATCAAAATGTGTATGTTGTATTTTAGATGATTGACAGTTAAGTTGTCAAAGTTGACCTCAATGCATGACTTGTGCAGTTAAAGACTTTATGATGCAGATGGGTTGAAATATTAATAACTGTTGTTTTGAAATGGGGAAAATGTGTACGATTGATCAATTGAAAGCAATTAGTGTCACATTGAGTGCATTTTAACTCCCCATGAATTTTTCAAATCGGGATGTTTGGCATATTGCAACCTCTTTTCAGTCCTGCGCATCTACGTGAGGGGTCATTATGAGTCAGGTCCAGGTTTAGTGAGTAAATACTGCCCTCTTGCGGCTGTCTACCGCCATTACATTGCTAACATGGTTCTACGTCGCATTCATTTTACAATTTGACATTTTAGGCTGCTGCATAGCTCATGAAACGTGTATGGAATCATTACCCACCAAAAATTCCAACGATAAACCAAAATGAAATACATTAATTACAATAATTAAGGATCAGTATGTCATGTTTATTTTTGTTGTCAAAATGCATATCACATCTAATTAATTATGTGTAATTATGAGGTTTGTTTCTTAACATTACCACTTAGCTTTTTTTATCTGCATTTTTTTGTCCAAATTCGTCCAATTAACATCAAATTTACAAGTTTTCCGCCCAGTTTTGTTGACTTTTTGTCTATTTTCTAATCTCGTGACTAATATGACATTTGTACACAAGTCTGAACATCATCAGTCATTTACAGAACAAATGCCATTGTGATTTTTTGAAAGGAACATTTTGTAAAACTGAACTCATAAAGGCTACATTAGAGCACAAACGACATTTACAAAAGGAATTTCGATTCCAAAATACGAGTAAACAATTTCCCCCCTCAATTACACAAAGTGTGTGAGCTTGGGAGGCGTCCTTCATCTTCATTGACCAGCATTTTGGTTATCCACGACACAAGTGTGCTTCTTAAATCCGTTCTTAAAATGAAATTGTTTCTGACACACGTCGCACTGGAACGGTTTCTCTCCAGTGTGTGTTCTCATGTGCACTGCGATGTACCATTTGGTCGTGAAGCCTTTCGCACACACCGGGCACGAGAAGTGCTCCCTACTTGAGTGTGACCTCATGTGTCTTTTCAACGCGTAGTGCCAAGTGAATTTCTTCTCGCAAAAGGAGCACTCAAACGGTTTCTCTCCGGTGTGTTTTGCCATGTGTCTGTTTAAACGGGCAAGCTTGGCAAATGTTTTCCCGCATTCTGAGCAGTCAAACTTTTGGTTGTCGGATAGGTTGATGTTGTGACGTCTTTTGTGCGATCGGAGGAGCCCTCTTGTCGGGAAACTTTCTGTGCACACGGAGCAGGGGAAAGTTTTCTGTACTTGGTGTGATTTCAGGTGTCTCTTCATATTTCCCTTGGAGGAGAATAATTTAGGACAGAATGAGCATCGGAAAGATTCCTCTTGTCCGTAATCACAATCATCTTCTATATCTGACAGTGGAGCGAAGATGCCATCCGGGTCCGGGCAACGTTGCTGAACGTTCAGTTCGTCGGGTGTTGTGAAAGTGATGTCAGCCTCCTCCTGTCCCACTTCCGCCACTTTTGGCCATTGAGGCTGCTCCCCATCCTGAGCGTCCCACACATCCTCCTCCTCTTCCTTTTTAATGACGGGGTGCTCCACTGCTGGCTCCGCTTGACTCTGCTGCGTGTCTGCACCACGCAAAGACAGCAGAACATCATCAAGTAACAGTATGTGCTCAGGTGGACAATATTTGATGACAGATATAGCCTAGATATGAAATTACAAGAGTCCACCAACCTGCCTGCTGTATGCCACCTAGAGACTTTAAAACGGAGCCCAGCAATTGGCTTTGTCGCTCTTTCTCCGCCTTGGTTCGACCAAGTTCTTCCTCGTACTCCATTATGGTTCTTTCAAAAAGTTGATATATTTCCTCCACGGCGAGGTTGAGTCGCTGCTTCATTAATTCTCTCAACATGGTGACTTTACACATTTTGCCACGATCGCGTAAGCTGTCTGCTTTGAGACGTGTTGCGAATTCGAGCCTGCCGCTAGTAAGCTAAGCTAATGTGAACGCCCGTTCGTTTTGATGAGTTTGAGCTCAACGCCGATACACTTTTGTCACACATCAGACGTGTGTGGTGTTGGAAAAACAAAAGCAAAAAGGGGAAGAGGTCCAAAACGATCGATTAGATTCGAACTAGGGGGCGCGCTCCCTCGCTCGGTGAGTGACTTCCGCATCTTTCTTCTTCTGGTGTTCAACTGCAAATAACGTTTAATGTACAACACCGCCACCTACTGGTGAAGATAGGGAGTCTGCTCAATCGACTGACTGGAAAATACAGCATAAAAACGTGATTTTTAATTAAACTATTTATATATCACTTCAACAATCAGAGCTGTGACAGGGTGCTAAAGAAAAACAAAAGACAATTAAAATAATACAATCACAAATTAAATATTTAAGTCCTGACCGTGCCCATTTACACATAGTGAAATGGCCTCGTAAATCAACTGTCTGCTAACAAAAATTAGCTGATCTGAAAACCGATTGTTTCTCAAAACCGTTACGTCTGAACTCAGCTGAAGACGTCATAACACAGTTGATCGTTCTCACTGAAATCAATCGCATCTCGTCAGCTCAACTTCCAGTGATCCAAGCTGAAAGGCTGAGGATGCTTTTCAGGGAATTGCGTAGCT
Source organism: Syngnathus acus (assembly GCF_901709675.1). NCBI lineage: Eukaryota > Metazoa > Chordata > Actinopteri > Syngnathiformes > Syngnathidae > Syngnathus > Syngnathus acus. Next base: position 2,195,095 of record NC_051090.1, on the reverse strand, counting down.
GCCAGCGAGTTGGGTGGCATTTCCAATCGCACCAAAGTACTGGGCCTGTTTCGGTCTCTGGATTGTTTTTTGGCCTCTGATCTTTCCTTTTCTTTCTCGAGATACTTTCTTCTTCTGTCCGGGTCAGCGTCACGACGTTGCCGATATCTCCTTTGTGTCTCGGCTGCTTTTGATGCCGTCCCTTGAAAAAGACAATTCAATAAGTTCCCTTCAACTCTTTAATTAGTGGTCCATCATACGGTATTTCTCTCTGAATCTTTTCCCGCTAAACGAGCACGTAAAAGTTTTTTTCAACCCCAACCTCCGCCTAAATAAATGCGTATTAGCATGTGTCGACTAGCGTAACTCTCGACGGAGAAGATTTTGTCGCAAACCGAGCAAGGAAACGGTTTCTCTCCGCCGTGTTTAATGCCGATGTTGTGTTGTATCACTTTTAGACTGCTCGTTAGTCTCCAGAGGTTCTCTGGTGTCATCACTACTGTGTCACAAGAGTGTGGCGTCATGTTTGAATCTGACAGTAAAGCAAAGTTACCTGCTCGTGAACGTCGTTGTTTAATTGCTTCTGTTGTCATGTGTTGTCTGTGCTTCTCACTTGGACCTTGATGAAGCCTTGTTGACTGACCTTCACCCTCTTCACTCTTTACATGGACACCAGTCAGTGCGATCGTGATCGTGTCAGCCTCTTCTAGCCGCGCCCCATTCGGACTGCTCCACATGTGCTTTGGTTCCTGCTTTACACTGGAAGTGCACTCCGGCTCTTTCTCATGATACACCAACATTTGCTGAAAACCTGGATGACATTCCTCCTTCTCCTCTTTAATATGGGAGGGCTCTGCTGGAGCCTCCTGGTGCTGCTCAGAGGGAACCTCTTCCTGACTCTCCCCCAACATCTTCTGCATGTCTGCACCACACAAGAAAACACACAGTACTAGAAGCAGTATATCAAAGGAACATGCTACCAAAAGGAGAATACATGTTAGGTCATGATTTCATGCTGGTTCGTGAAGAATGTTCCAATTAAAAATACTGAAGGGGGAATAACCATGCAAACCTGCTTCATGTGATGAAACGTGAAGATTGAAAACAGCATCATTCTCTTCTTTACCACGACAAAGTTCCTCTTGAAACTCCGCAATGTTCCTCTCAAGCAGTTCAAATATCTCCTCGATGGCCACGTCTAGTCGCTGCTTCACCAACCTTCTCAGAAGTCGGATTTTACACATTATTAATAGGATGACGTTTCCTCGCTGCTAAGCTAGCGTCTCCGTCCGTGTAGCTAAGCTACAATTTCAAAGTCCACGAGTTAATTTTGAAAGGATGCGAAAGTGTGACAAAGGACAAGTGTGCTAACGGAAGCAAAAAGTTAAAATGTCAGTGTTTTCGTTATAACACACTGCTCAGAGTCGGCAAAGTACTGCTCCTGAACTGCCCTTTCTACTTCTTGAGCTTGATTAGAAGATAGCAAACAGCTTTTGGGAGCATCACCGCCCCCTGTAGGACACAATTGAAATCACACGAAACCCAAAAAGTACACAACTTTTGTGTAGTGTTGTCTATGTGGTTTTTGATTGTTTTTGTGTGTCTTTGGTTTTACTTTTTCTCGTAGTCATTCACGGGGATTGTAGTTTTTCTGGTTGTGTGACGTAACCTTTGACTTGTGGTGTGATGCGATTTGATTGGTCAAAAGTTCATAGCGCACGTCTCTACTACGCCCTCCAGTCCGGATTAAAATTGTCAATGCGCGGTCCAGGTTCAGCGCAGACGTGAACGCAGTCAGAACACTTCTGTCGGGGTTGACCATCACAAGGGGACGACCACGAGCAACAGGTAAAATCATCCTTTAACATTTTAAAGTTCGGTTTCACTTATTTAAAACTGGTCTTTTAACATTGAGCAGCCATGTTGCTAAACTTGCTAAAGTGACGTCACGTGACTGAGTCCTAAATGTCTCACTTGTGTCAAATGTTAGCACTGTGTAAGAGATTGTGATGAATTGTTTTTGCTGAATAATGCTAAATGACATGTCTGACCTACGTACTAATTTTTACTGCGTTCGTCATCTAGGGTAAAGTTCGTCATCAACAAAGTGAAAGAAGTCAGCTGCCGAGTCACCAATACGGTAACACTGCGCCCTCTTTGGGGGGACTATTTGACGTACAAATGTGATGGAAGCGTTACCCGTGGGACTAATATAACATTTTTCTATTTATCCAGATGTATTTGAAGAGCAAATATGTACATAATTTATATTTTAACATATAGCATCTGTGGGTGTTCTGATTTTTTTTATGTACAATGATTGGTTGACTTGGTTCAATATCAATTGGGAAACAATAGTTTAGATAATGGACAGCATTTATGCTGTTTTTCAATATGACACTATACTTTACGACTGCAGGTATCAGTTCTTGCTGATATGCCAGTTGGCTCATAGATATCAAAGGTCATTATATCACCCCGTCTTTTTTTTGCGGCTCACTTAAAAAATATTTTTTCTAAAAGACCACAGAAACACTTAAGAGGTCAAATTTGGTTTCATTTGAGTTTGCTTGGCTGTAGTATTGTTGACATGAGCACGGTTTCTTTCAAATTCATTTCAAGGTAGTTTTATCAGGGAGTGTAATAAAACTTGTGATCACGCAGGGCCTGTTGAAACCCGTTGCTCAACCTAGATGTTGCAACAAAATAATGTTTTACTGTCATAGTGCACTTGGCGATGACAGCGACACCAAGCAATTTCACCTTTGACCACAATGACGGAGCGCAATCGCAATTTATGGGGTAATCGGGCACTTTTGACGTGGCACATTAGTTTACCGAGATGTTCCTATCTTAAGCAAAGCTGCTGTTATCAAATGATCACATATAGTAGTGGATGGCCGGAAGCTATTTACACCTATCACTTGTATGAATTACTCCAGCATTCTATGTCATGTTTTGTCATGTTATTAGATAACGTTTGATTGCAAACTGTTCCAGATTCATTTTTCTCGTCGATGAAATCAGGGAGTCGCAACAATGGCGGACCACGAGAAGACCAATGAGGCTGAAGCTGCAGCTAATGGGGAGCAACAGGTGAGGTGCACCGTGACCCAAAACAATTTAAGATGCCTCTGGCGCTCTCTAATAGTATTTTATTATTTTTAGAATGTTGTTCTCGTGTCAGCAACCTGCCACTGGTGAGTTCGGCTTGCGGCGCAGTCTGCAACGCTTACGCCAGCACCAAAGACAGCGTGCCCATGCTGAAGGGAGTGATGGATGTGGCCGAAAGCGGCGTTCGAACCCTCGGGGCGGCTGCCGCCACGGGATCCAAGCCTCTTTTGAACATCATCGAACCGCGCGTAGTCTAGAGTAAATCATAGGAATAAAAAAATAAAACCACAAATGTCACGTGTACTCTTCGCAGAGTGGCCACAGTGAATGAATACGCCATGAAAGGGCTGGACAAGGGTGGAGGAAGGTAAGCTGCCCATTCTTCCGCAGCCAGCAGGAAAAGGGTCACAACTAAGGAAGCCTTTTTTGGGATTGGTGTGGAATCTTCAAGGCTTCGTAGCGAGAACCCAACTTTTAAAATACCCTGTGTAATATCAAATCTTCTATCAGGTAGTGTCGGATACAACTCGGGATGGTGTGCCAGTCGCGGTGACGGTGCCAAAGACGCCGTGGTGGGGGCGGTGATGGGCAGCGTGGAGAAGACGCGGGCGGCTGTCAGCGGAGGCATCAGCACCGTGATGGGCACCGGCGTTGGCCAGATGGTCAGCAACGGCGTGGGTCTGGCCCTCACCCGCTCAGAGGACTGGGTGGAGCAGAACCTGCCGCTCACTGAGAGGGAGCTGGGTAGGTCACTCGAAAACCATCACTGAATGGATTCTGTCCATCCCTACGTTTGGTAATCTCCCTAAATCTTGTTTTTCAGCCGCTGTGGCCGAGCCCGCCACGTATCAGGTGACCGCCTCGTCAGCCACCCCCAGCTACTTTGTCCGTCTGGGCAACCTCTCTGCCAAAGTGCAGGAGCGAGCCCTCCAGCATTCTCTGGTGCGCGCGCGGCAAGCTCGAGACGCCACGCACGCGGCCGTGACCCAGATGACCAGTACTCTGGATTTGCTGGAGACCGCCCGCACTAGTATGACCTCAGGCAGCAACCAAATAGGGGGCGCCATAGAGCAGTTGCAGCAGCGCTGGACTGAGTGGAGTCAGAAGCAACCTGGAGGCGGCGGGCAAGCTGAATCCGAAGGAAGCCAGGATGAGGCCGAGGTTATTTACAATATTGAATCGATTGCCATCGAATGAATCGATAAAAATCAACACAGGTTGCCTTGTCCGCAGCGGTTGGAACTGCGCGTGCTCTCCATGGTGCGAGGTCTGAGCGAGCAGCTGCGCTCGGCAAGCTCCAACGTGGTGTCGAGCGCTCAGGGTCTGCCGGGGGCCGTGCAGGAGCAGCTAAGCAGAGCCCGGCGTTCGGCCGACGAGCTGCAGGCCTCTCTGTTGGACACCAGCGCCCTCACACCCCTCCTCCTGGAAAGGAGCCGCCACCACTTGACCCAAGTACCGGTTCCCCCGCGGCATCTGTTTATGACAGGCCGGACTGTGGCGTGTGTGAAATGTAATGGGAATATTTTTGTTTTGTAGGTTCAGCAGTCTCTGGATGGCGTCACAGAGTACTTGCTCAACAACACACCGCTCAACTGGCTGGTGGGACCCTTTGCCCCCACGGTCAGAGAGAGGATGGCGGGAGAGACGCAGCAGGCCGGAACGCCGCTCCAGCACATTTCAAATGCTTCTTAGTCATGTTTTTGCATTTTCAATCGTTGTATTCCATTTCTGCCTACTGCAAATAGGTGAAAAGACATTAGTTGTATAACAGCTATAATGTTGAATTGCCAGTATTAGTCAATTCTAAATGTACCCCAAGACATGGTAATAAGATTAACTGCCTTAAAATAATAGATGGATTTGCAATAAATGAATCGGGGTTGCAGAGATTACAGTGAAGTCTGCCTAATTCACAAACACCCCAAAATACCCTGACCAAAGATTTATAATTGCCTTATTACCAACTAAAGTTTGAGGAGCAGTGTGACATGCCAACTTGCTTGCTATGCACTGGATTTAGTGAATTCATTTGTAGATTTGTAGTCTTCAAATGTTGATAGTATTGCACTTTAGAAGTAAAAACATACTTTTCTGCTTTTGAATTTTAAGTGCCCTTGTAAGTTGATATAAGCACACTTTGTAACCTTGTTTTATGCTCTTTTTGATTTCAGTATTATGTTTATGATGTGAATAAATGTTGGTCAAGGAGCAGAATGTTTTTGCCGTGAAGTGTACGGTGGTTTACTTTAGTGTTGCTGGGGATGACGTCATGCTGGTCGTTTCCAATGTCGGGAGCTCGCGCACCTACCGTAGGAGGCCGCTCGGCGCACAACTTCATCCCAGACAAAATTCAACCCCAAGGTCTTCGACAGCACGCCGGTACCGTGACGCCCAGGTACCCGCAGTCCTTCTCGACCCGTACAACAAAGTAGTGGTTCGGCGTGACCGTTTGTTTGCTTGATACGTACCGCGGACCTTGATGAGATCTGGCCGCTTACATTAGCATCCGAGCTAACGCTAGCCAGCGGCTAACATTCGGCTTTTGTTCGATTTTCGACTCAAGGGGAATTTATTGAGATCGTTTTTCTTACTGTCCACCATTTATCCGCAATCAGACTCCAACCAAGTGACAGATGAGATTGAAAATGAGATTTTTTTTGGTTTGCGAGGCTTGTCTGCTTTGTGCTATGTTCCCCACAGCTCGACAATTGTTTTCTGCGCCGACTCAACTCAAAGCGCTCATTCACACTGCATCGTTTGAAAAAGCACATTTCATTTGTACCTTTTTCTTTTTTGCTCACTACCAATTTTAGAAGGCTGTTGAAAAAATGGCTGTGTTGCTTTGGCTGTTTTGTTTTCGAGCGCCCTAAAGCGACACCGTAAACAAGTTTCCCCCGAACAGACTCGCTGTTTTTTACGTTTTTAATGGTTAGACAGTGAAATCAAAACATCTTGAGGCGTTTACTTTAAGAAAACAGGACAGTATATGATTAATGATTCCTTATAAGCACTCGATTCATAGCTCCCAGATACCGAAACACTCAGAGTAACCGTGCCGTTTGAGTTCAAATAAGTGCACAAACTTTACACTTGAGTTTTGTTCTGTTAATGAAAATCACAACATTCCATTAAGAAATAATGACTCGCGAAATATTTAGCCAGTACCCGATAATACGAGCCCTGCACTCTTCAATTCGAGTCGATTTACGTTCCGTTTAATTCACGGCCCTTTTATTCGATCCTGAATCAGAAGGCTTTACTTTGTAGCGAGGCAACGACGTGCTCATTTCAGGCAGGTTCGAGTTTGCTCTCGGCTTAATAAACGCGCCGACTACCCCCCCCAAAAAACACCAACAACTCGTTGCGTGTTGGTGACGCCACTCGTTTAGTTTTTTACCTGCTTCGAGGCACTGTATGATAAAGCTACGGGGGGGCCCGGATGACACAGGGAACGATGTAAAGTGCGAACGTGTGTGAGTGAGCGAAACGGACCCTTGACGTCCCCTAGCACAGCCAGCCGCACAACAGCGTTCACATGCGTGTTGTGCACTGAGTGAGCCAGGGCATGTCAATAAGCAGTGCAAACCTCATCCTGGCATACATGTTGCCAAATTTGCATGGCTTGCGATGTAAACAGGGTCCAAGTGGAGAGTTTCACAATATAGAGACCCCCAAGCAAGCACACACACTAAGCCAAGTGGACTTTGGAGATGTTTGTGTTCGACAACTCCAAAGCCCACTCTCCTCATTCCTTCACTCAACCTTGAGCGTCTTGACCAACCCGCCGCCCTCTCTCAGGAAGATCCAGTCCCACCCCCCCTCACCCTCTCTGTTGGAGCATGGCTCAGGAGACCAATCAGACCCAGGTGCCCATGCTTTGCACGATGGGATGCGGTTTCTACGGTAACCCCCGCAACAACGGCATGTGCTCGGTCTGCTACAAGGAACACCTACAGAGACAACAGGGAGGGGGGAGATCCAGTCCTCCCGGGGAGAAAGGTAGGATGAATGCTAGGGAGGGGGGGGGGGCTTAAATGGGGAGTCAGCCCACAGCAGGGGTGTCAAACGTACAGGCCAGACCCAGCCTGTCATTTAGCTAATTTTGTCATCGTCACTTTGATGATATTTTCAGGAGGGAAAATGATATATCAAATGCTCTGCCACCTTTGCATTGCACCAGCTGGGACGTCGCCGTCGGGGATGCCCGGGGCCGGCGTGATGTCGTTCCAGAGAGCACAGTCCCGGTCCCTGGCGCGGAGGCGCCGACGCGGACGTCACCGTGACGAACCAACATCCAGGTACGAGCCACGTCACGGCCGCTAAGCATTTGAACGCACAGATTTCTACCTCTTAAATCATTTGCATTCAGTCGCCCATTCTACAGAACATGAGGATGGCGACCCTGAGCATACAAAAATAATTCCTGAACTTCACGAGCTGGAAATGCATCACATGCTCCAGAGTCTTACAAGGGTTGTCTTATTTTTTTTCCAAGACAAACATTGTGAGATTAAAATCAAAGGTTTAAAAAACGGCAGTCAGGGCATATTTAAGTCATACTAGCAATTAGATTGGTTTAATAGGACACCAAAATGCAAGTTGTGTGTCGTGTTGTGTTGTGTTCATGCAGCGTCAGTCCTGGCTCAGCCAGTCCAGTAACTCAACAGATGACGGCCATGAGCATCTCTCAGGACTCGGAGCCGTCGGACTCGGATCGAGTGGAGGCCGACGATGCCGAAGAGGAGGAATCTCCGGCACCTCAGGTACCAACGCCTAAGCGAGGTGGACGCGTGATGGCTCCAAGGTTGACATTTTGTCTTGACTCTCCGGAGTCATGACAATTGGCTTTTTGTTTTCAGAGCTAGCAGGAGAAGCTGCACAGACCTCCGACGGCGAGCAGACTCCTGATAAAAAACAAGAAAGAACCGCTGCTTTTCTGCCGGAAGAAAGTTGCCTCACCGGTAGACTGCACTTTTTTTTTTTTTTTGCACCAGGGAGGGGGAACGGAAAAAGGCCTCACCCTGTGCTTCTTCCGCAGCCTCGGTTTCGACTGCCGCTGCGGCAACCTGTTCTGTGCCATCCACCGTCTACGCGAAAGCATGACTGTCCCTACGATTACGGAGCGCCGCCGCTTGCCCGCATAGCCAAGGAGAACCCCATCGTGGTGCCGAAAAATCCAAAAGTTATGAAGACTCGAGGACCGACGATGCGCGCGCCACGCCTCTCTTGACAATTGGCAACACGGTTGACACCAGACATCACGGCTTCATCGTTCATGGTCGATCTTAAGCCAGGGAGGGGCGGGGCGATGCGCTCGCATATCCGCTGTCCCAGACACTTTCCCTCCCCTTAACTAGCATCTCCACTAGTGACTGAGTGTTTTCTGTACGATTGTGTTTGTATGCGAGTATGCGTGCGGGAGAAGAGCAGCGGGGGCCGGGACACGCTGCGGCGTGGTGGGAGGGGGGGCAGGTTTTCTCATGCACAACCTGGTGAAGAACAAAGATGGATCATGAGGTGGAATCCCCACTGCACGTGGAGATGGCGAAGGGCTTCAGAGTCGCATCTCCGCTCTTAGATATGATGTCAACTTCCCCGTCATCCCCCTTTCCCTTCCCGACTTTCTCAATCACCACATTTTGGACTTTGTCAGCAATTTCCAGCAGCGTCTCTCTCTTTGATATATTGACTTCTATCGGGTGCACTGAGGGGTAACTTGACTTAAGACCGAGTGATTTGAATATGTTTTTGTTTTTTTTTTCCTTCCTGTGTTTTAATGAGCGTATGACTTCAGAAGATCTATATTAATATATTGTAGTTAGCCTTGTGTGAATTGCTTCTATTATTTTTTATCATTTTGGTGGGTCGGCTGGAGATTGGGAGCAGGTGTGGGCGAATCGCAAAATTTTGAATTTAGAATTCTATTCTTAATTGACGGTATTGCAGGGGGGGGGGCATAAATCCATTGGTTATTGCGCAAAAAAAAAAAAGTAATGCGGGCTGAATTTGGAAATGGAAGTGACTTTTGGCCCTCTTCACACTTCTGCAACTTTATTTTGTACAACGGGCTGTTCTTTAAAATTCACAAACAGATGAACCATCAAACATTTACGGACATCGACTCCATGCCTTTCTGCGATTTGTCGACGAGTCACAGAAGACTAGACTGGACTGGAGGTGAAACAATCAATCAAAATAATGGATGATTTTTCATAATCTGTTAATTGTTTGGAATTTTCAGCTTGTCAACAGCAATATTGTCCCATCTCTGTCAATTTAAACAAAGATTAAAGATTAAAGTCCCAATGATCGTCACACACACACACCTGGGTGTGGTGAAATTGTCCTCTGCATTTAACCCATCCCCGTGTGTTTTAATCCATCCCCTGGGGGAGAGGGGAGCAGTGAGCAGCAGCGGTGCCGAGCTCGGGAATCAGTTGGTGATCTAACCCCCCAAATTCCACCCTTAATGCTGAGTGCCAAGCCAGGGAGGCAATGGGGTCCCATTTTTATAGTCTTTGGTATGACCCGGCCGGGGTTTGAACCCACAACCTTCCAGTCTCAGGGGCGGACACTCTCCACCATAGCCACTGAGCTGGTTAAATCAAATAAAACATTTGTTTTTACTCAGGCAAAAAAAAAAATCAAATTTTCTCTATAACATTAACTGGAATTTTTATTTGTTTTCTGCACTATCAATATTAAACTATTTTTGAATAGAGATGGAAAAGCATTTTTTTTTAATCAGATTCATTAACTTGACAAAATATCAACTGATTAAAAGAAAAATTGTCACAAATAAAAAAGAAACTCAATGCAGTACGTGTGAAAGAGGCATGTGGCGCACCTGCTCAGTTTTGTTCTGTGTCTGGGGTCGATTTCACTTTCAACTTGATTATATTATTAGTTTGTTTTTTTGGGTGAGCACTGCGTGAGCTCCCTGTCGCTCCAAGCACCAGCAGAACCACTGACACGTGCTGAATGAAAACTGACCCGGCTTGCAAAACAACAAAAAAAAGCTACAAATAGGCTACTCATGAAATGTTAGTGATCTTTAAAGTGGAATTTCAAACAAATCTAAAATGCACTCTGACCTTTATGGCATTGAGAAGCCTAAAAATATCAATTTTAAGATCCGCTCTAAAGGTTATGGTGCATTTTTTGCTTTCTTGTGGAGATTTCACCCGAGAGGCCTTCATATGCCAAAGTTTTTGTGAATAGTCTCCCGTGTGTGCTTGTCCAACCAAGTAGCCCCTCCCCCAAGCTGCTTCTTGAAAGATAGAAATAATAATCATGATAATATGCATGTGTGCTGCCTAACATACATGTTAGAGTTTTGTAGCTGCACAATGCATGGCTGCAAACTGGAGGTACCATTAACAACTGCCCCCCCCCCCCCCCCCCAAAGAAAATTGTAAATCCTCATGTAATTCCCGGATATTATCTCTCTTCTACAAAACAACAAATTACTTCCTACAGGCCACGTGATCCTTCATCCATGCTTTTACTCCATTTGTAGCTGAGGGATGGGGAAAAGGGGAATTGATTGAGGGGAGGGGGGGGGGCAGTTTTTCTAGACGAAATAACATTTGAGGGACCAGCCCAATCTGCTGTTGTTGGAGACAGGCTTTTTAATCATTATTCCCAGCAAAAGAGTCACATTTGGATTCCTTTTGGGGCCCCTTCCAAGTTAAGCTCTAGGAAACGCTTTCAACTGTGGTGGATGTTTTCTCCTTTTTTTTTCCCGCCCAAATAAAGAGTTGATTGAATGTATACCAACACAGTTTATAGCTGAATCATTCTAAGCGCTGATATCGACTGAGCAGAGTGACTGTTACTCTAGTTATTTTAAAATTGTATTCTAATGTCTTCATCACACAGCCGGCGTAAATTAGTGATAACAGAACGCGAGAACTGAGGACGCATGAAAATAACTCGATTTATTTTGCCTGATGGAAAAGAGCTGAACTAATGCGTTTTCCCAGAGTGCTAGTTGTCCCTTTTTTGGCACCCCAGCCAGAGCACCTTCCTCCCCCCTCCAGAAATACCACCAGGTATCTTTTCTTTTTTTTATTTGACAGATTTAGGATTGTGTGACTTGTTCAAGTACAAAACAATAAATCACAAAGTTTATTTTAAACGAGTTGTGATTGTTTTCATTGATGCTGCTTAAGTGTGCACTAGTTTCACAGATTTTTCTGCCGGTGTATTTGTCTTTTCAAACCAAATAGTACTAATTACGCATTTTTCCCTAAAAGTGCCTAATTTAAATCAGTTCATTAAAGTGTCGACATTTTAAAAAGTTAAAAGTACAATAAACATCAAATATTGAACCATTTAAATGATGTTGCTTTAAAATGGAATTATGAATTTACAATTTAAATATGACTTATTTTATTGACTGCAATTTTACATCATTTCAAATGTTCCCTTCGTATATCTTTTTATGCATATTTTGGGTGGGTTTAACGCGTATTGTCTTACGTCACATCCGGTCAGCTGTCATTTCCGGATGCGGCAAAACACGGCACGAACGTAGATGGATTAAAAACGCGAATTCCGAGACAGGAGGAGACGCCGGGGTTGCAAAGACATTCAACAAGACAGTGATACGCTTCGGATTCCCCGTTTTCGCCTGTTTTGACTTGTCTCCCCGGGAACATATTTTTGTACGTTTTAAACCGGTAGATTGTTTTCTTTTTTTTTTTTTTTGCTACTTAGCGCCGAGGTCGGTTAGCATTAGCTGGCACGAGGACAACAAATCAGCATTATCCGGGCTCCTCCATTGTGACGTCACCGGCGCGCAGGATCTAAAAATTACGCTGCTTTATTTGTCCAAACTTGAATTATTTCTTGAATTGTGGAACCCCGTTTAGTTCTCGACAAAATGGATGAGAGCAGCAGGACTTGAGTCCAACTCATGCGGTGAATAATTGTTTCCACGTCGTCTGTGTCGCTGAAGGGGAATTCGGGAAGGAGACGTCTCTTGTTTTCGGCATTATTTTTAATTTAGCTTATGCAAATAGACTCAACTGAACAGGTAAGTCCACATTTCCACCAGTGCCAAATAGACGGCTTTCATTAAAACACTTTATAGGTGGTACAATAAATACTTCATTCCTGTACTCAGTAGATTTGATCTGTTCGTGAGGGTTATTTTTTCTTACGGCTTACTTTTAATTCCTATATTTTATTAAACCACGTATTTTAGGGGCAGCGGTAAACCAGACACTAATAGGTCTTAAAATTGGCAAAAATGGTTCGATATTTTTTATTATTAATTGATGATCATAATGTTATTCTGGCAAATATTGGAAATGGCATTTGCCTTAAAAATCCGTATTGGCTAGAAGTAGTCAAATGCAAATATTTTTGTTGTCATAAGTACTCAAGAAGATATAAATACCAAGCACAAATACTTTTCTGTACTAGCTGCCTGATCTTGCATATTTGAGCCGAATCAAGTCCAAATCAGAACGCACGATAACGTCATGGTCAAAAGTTCAACTCTCCAAATTTGAAGTTGAGACAGCGGCGATGCGTTCTAACAATATTTCCCCACAGTGAAGGATGAATGGCCTCTCCGTCAGCGAACTGTGCGGTCTTTTTTGCTGCCCACCATGCCCCAGCCGCATCGCCGCCAAGCTGGCCTTCCTGCCGCCGGAGCCCACGTACGCCTTCATCCCCGATGCGGAGCAGAGCTCGGACGCGTCTGCGTCAGGCAGGACGTCCAGCCTGCGCACTCGCGGCGGCGGCGCCTCGGTGGCCGAGGGCGCCTCTCCGCCCTCATCTGAGAAAAAATGGCGGCTCCACCTGACAGAGCGTGCCGAGTTCCAGTACACACAGCGGGAGCTGGACAGCGTGGAGGTCACCTTCGCCCAATCAAGCCGAGGGAACAAAATCGGCTGCATGTACATCCGCTGCGTTCCTAATTCGAGGTGCGTTAAAGCAAAGCCTTGCCTGCACCTTTTGAACGAGCTCCGCTTTGATGGAGCCGTTTTCATCAGGTCTGATGTGGTGCCAGTTTTGTAACCAGGCGGCCGTTCGTTTTGCGCGGCAGGTTCACAGTGCTGTTTTCCCACGGCAACGCGGTGGACCTGGGCCAGATGAGTAGCTTCTACATCGGCTTGGGCACGCGCATCAACTGCAACATCTTTTCCTACGACTACTCGGGCTACGGCGTCAGCACTGGCAAGCCCACAGAGAAGGACCTCTACGCCGACATTGACGCCGCCTGGCAGACCCTTCGCAACGGGTAACGCTCAAACCCAAAGAAGGCCGCAGTGGCCGTCGGGAATTTCCAAAATATTGGGGGGGGGGGGGGGGGGGGGGGGGGGGGGGGGGCTTTTGCTACCAACTGTGCATCACGTGCGTGTCGTCTCTCAGGTACGGCGTGAACCCCGAGAGCATCATCCTGTACGGCCAGAGCATTGGTACGGTTCCCACCGTGGACCTGGCGTCCCGGTACGAGTGCGCCGCCGTGGTCCTACACTCGCCGCTCACATCGGGCATGAGGGTAGCCTTCCCTGACACCAAGAAGACTTATTGCTTCGACGCCTTCCTCAAGTGAGTCTCGACCGACACGCATTCTTTATCCTCTGCAATGAACAACTACGGGCAGAAGGTGGAGCATGATGTCCATTAAACTCGAGCATGAAATCATGACGCGGCAAAATTGCGCCGTGTGTTTCGGCAGCATCGAGAAAGTACCCAAAATCACGTCGCCCGTGCTGGTCATTCACGGCACCGAGGACGAGGTGATTGACTTCTCGCACGGCCTGACACTGTTCGAGCTGTGCCCCAAGGCCGTGGAGCCGCTGTGGGTGGAGGGGGCGGGGCACAACGACATCGAACTCTACTCTCAGTACCTGGAGCGCCTGCGACGCTTCATCGGACACGAGCTCGCCTGAGGCCGCCCCACTACCAGCTGCTGCTGCAAAAGGGACTATGCCAGTACCTTGACTTACCTGGTGTTAATTGATTTAGTTTTGTATTTTTTTTATTTTTTTTTCGCTTTCAAAACACAAATGCAAAATGATCATAGTACTCACCAACTTAATTTTTTATTTCAATTTGATGCGATGTTTAATTGGGACAAATTAGCCTCGTGAGTCAAGGTACCACTGTCTACACTTTTTTTTTAAGGGATTTTAACAAATAACAAGAACTGTTTTTCAAGAATATTGTTTAGTAAAATGACAAATATTTTCCTTGCTCAGGTTATCCTGTTTTTTGAAGATGTCAAATGGAAGTGTCTGGTCAGCTACTTGAGTGCTTCCCAACCTTTATTGAGCCAAGGTGCATATTTTACACGAGAAATATCTCACAACACTAAACCAGACACAAATTTCACAACAAAGGGAAAGTAAACAATGATCTCAATTTAGAAAATTACTGAAAGCTGCTCCAATATTATGAATGACAACAGATTGATACTGCCATCTAGCGGGAGAGCATTGAATTGTGGCACTATACGTCACTGGCATAAAGAGATGAACATGGTTTTGTGGCACATCGTGGTTGGGAATCATCGGTCTACCTCAAAGCCCTGTTTTTGTTTTTGAGTCTTATTCAAACCAAAAAAAAAAATTGTTTTCACTCTTTTCAAGTCGATGCGCTGTTTGATTTCATTTGCAAATGTGAATGAAGAAATTTCTGCACCACTTTGTCCACCCTTTGAATGTGCTGCTTGATTTGTTTGCAATATCTTGTACATATTCATTTTTTTTCTCTCCAGGCTTTCATTATGTATGAACCAAAGTTATGTTCTTCACTAATCCATTCACCTGACTAAACTTGATTCTTTTGGTTTGGCTAGAAACTTAATTCTATCGTGTCTGCTTTCCAACGTGAAGTTTAATAAATAAGCTAATGAAGGCTTCTCTTGATTCACTCTGCTACATTTCTTCCTCAATGCTTCAATATTTACATATAAATACGCGTTTTACAGACGAGAAGACTTTGGCTACGTGTACAACGTGTATATTGTTTCAGTCATCACCGTAGAACACACATTGAATTTTAACGTTACCATAATGTTGCGCTGCTACATACCTTGGCGTTGATGTTCTGGATCTTCGGATGATCCTCACAACTCCGGTTCCAAACGAGGAATAAAACCATTTATCCATAAGGTGGCCAAACAGCAGCAGCGTCCAACTTTGTCCTCAAGACGACACGAAAGTCGCTAAATCCGTGAGGTCCTCCACTTGCGCTTTTGTTTACTCCTTTCAAAATAAATATGAAATGAAACAGGGCCAAAACGTCCCTTTTCATCCTTGGAAAAATTTCCAAAATAGACCAAATATAACGAACACGCCCGTCGCCAACGGTCTAAAACTTTTTGCCTTATCCCACGAGCAACACCTGAGTTCCATCACCGCATCGATTATCTACTGTCGACCTTTGACAATTTGGCACCACAGCGCCCCCTCGTGGTATAAATTTTAAATCCAGGATTATTAGGAACAATATAACTCGGCTACTTTTGCCACCAAAGTCTGCTAAAAATATATATTGTGGCGTGCAAGGACTGGAGTCGGAGTGACAAACGACGGTGCCAACGGCAGTTGTTTTAATGACATTTATCTTTATTCTCGTTCAACAACGGGCAGACTCTTTTCCCTTCGAGATCCTAACACACACCAAACTCAACAGGAAATTCCCACACCTGTAAACTGTCCCACCGGAACTATGTAACGTGAATTTATGTTCCGGGTGAATTATGTCAACCCACTACAATATTACTGTTCTGACAGAAGACAAAAGAACACGTCTAATATTGATAATGAATAATTTATTTGTTCAGGTAGAGGTGGAGGCATCTTTGGCAATGATTTTGCATCCAAGTGCTGCATGGAGCTCAAAGGCAAGTCCAACTTTAAAACAGATTATATGCACTTGTCATTAATTGACGTTAATTTTTCTTCCACAGCAGCGCTTTGCAGTGTGAGCTTTAGTCATTTTATTCATGTGATTTGATTCCAATCTTTGACCTTTCCTGGCCTGGCAATGATTTGGAAATGTTTTTTTTTTTTTCCTGGAATTTTCTTGGCACGTCTGTCACAGTTTGATGTGCGCTGCTGTGGAGGTTTCAGAAAGGCATCACTTTTTTTTTTTTTTACTCCTAGCTAAAATCCTCCGTCGCCCTCTACGTGACTGGCGTTCCACCAAATTGACATAGAAAAAGCAAGAGTGACATGTTCATGTTGTCTTTTCACATCCCATCGGCATGTTGGCCCAAGTGACAAGTGCAACGCTGTGTGGTTCAGTTCAGAGCAAGAGTCCCGTTCGCACCCCAAGTGGGACAACCAATAAGAAGAGCACCCCAGGCGAACCAATCAGAATGCACGCTGGGCATTCGTCATGCGGCTCGCTATCTCGCTCACACACTAACACATGCATTCATTCAATGACTCTCACACATACACAATACTATACTCACACATTCAATAGCACACACACACACAAGGCCTACTCACATGAGGACTGGTGTAGGTCCAAGAAAATTCTACAATACTAATAATATTATTAACAATAATAATGCTGATGCTATGAGAATACTGTTGTTGGCGCTCAGGAGCTTTGGACAGGCCCCCTTTTTTTTTGATGTGCAAATATAACTTGCCATAAGACATAGAGGCCACTGGGGGTCGCTGTTTCCTCTTCTCTGCTCTAGGCAGGCGTCATTGGTCACAGCAGTCAGGCGGGCTGCCATTTTAGTTAGTCCACAGTCCTCAGCATGGAAAATAGAATGGAACTAACGCTTAGCATGAGGATATAATACGAACAAATGTTTTTTGGCACTTTGTCCATTTTGCGTTCCAGAGTAGTGTTGCGTTCACAGTGTGACTTTGCTGAGCCGGAGCGACAGGCTGGAGCGGTGGTGGTGCGTTCGGGGCAGCGTGGAGCTGCAGCGCACGCGCATCTGGACCGGCACGCCGGTCCGCGGCGTTGAACCGCGCACGCGCAGCAGGAAGTCAAAGTTGGCCGATGTGTTCATGGCGTAGAAGACGTTGGCGTTGTCTGGGATGATCAACTCTGGTGGAGAAAAAGAAAATAGACAGCAGGGACTTAAGGCTTTTTAAAAAAAGTAATTATGTTTTGCTCAGCTAGGAATATGAACGATGAGGATTAATGAGACGTGTTCTGATGACTACCTCGGTCGTCAGAGATGACCTGCACCAGCTCGTAACCATCCTCCGGTTCTTGCTCAAGGTTGTGTTTGGCCATGGCTCTGGAAATCACCGCCCTCGTCTTGTCTTGACTTGTTAGCTGGAAATAAATAAATAAAAATAACATAAATAACATTATTTCTGGTAAGATTATGACTGTTGAAAATCTAGGTTTTTTTCTCCTCAGAAAAGAACAATTTTGCTCTCCTAATGCTGTGAGGTGTTTACCAGTATGCTCTTGTAGAGGTTCCCGTTGCCCTGCTCCAGGCTGACTCTGATGATGCAAGCGTCCTGGGCCTGGGTGTTGTAAGCCGGCGTCTGGCCGGGGGACGAGGGCGACAAGGGCGTAAGGGACACGGAGCGTCGGTGGCTGCACGGGGGTCCCGGAAGCAAGGGGGACACGGGCGTCATGGAAACGCTGGTGGTGGATGAGCCCGTGTCCATGGAATGCAGCGACGTGCAAGATGATGACTCTGACAGCTGAAGATACACGCAAAGCCATGTTAAATTTTTTTAAAAATGATGATTTGGACTATTTTTAAAACAAGATCCCGGTGTTCACCTTGTTCTGGGGGTCTGTGCCGTGGGTGGGGGTGAGTCCCTCGCTGTCTGAGGGGCCGCTGGAGTCACTGGAGGAGACGCTAACCGAGTCCATGCTCTCCCCGGAGCTGCCGGTCGGTGGCGATCGCGGCATCTCCCGCACCGGAGAGCTGGAGCTAGACGCGCTGCTGTCTACACCCAGGAACAACCTGGAAACAACACAGCAGCCATCCTAATTATAATTATATATTCATAATTCAAATAAAACCAAAATTCACATTATAGTTCATAAATATTGAATGCAAAGGTTTTTGACTTGGTAGGTACATAAATAAATACAACTGAACTGTCCTAATAGGCAGTGGATTATTTTGCCTGCCACTAGAGGGAGCCCACGCACCACTAGTGAAAATACACCAGTATAGAAAATACAAAAGAATATGTGATTTTCTTTGCACGTGCTGAACATTTTGACCGGCATTATGTATGCTTATGTACTCACAGGCTGAGCCTCTTCACCATACTTTTCCTTGGCTTGGGTAACGTCGGGCTGCTATCGCCAAGGCCTTCAATTTCGCACGACAGGGCGTAGCTGCAATGGAAACATCAGAATTCATCAAGGTCATCAAGGGACTTCAATCAAGCCGCAATGCATCAGTACAAGTGCCACAAGAAGAATACGACATTGTGTGTGTGTGGACAATAGGAGCACTCAGCGATGACCTTGTGCACCACTTTCATTGTTCTCTAAGAGATTACGACAAAAGAGCTCAGTGGAGCGAAGACCTCCAGCAAGGCTCAACTGGTCAGAAAACAACATCTGCGGAGTGCCAGATTAAAAAAAAGAAATCTGTGTGGCCTATCATTCGCACTCCTGGTGGCTTGTGTTAACTCTCAATTACCTTTCCTCTTCGCTGAGCTGAGTCTGGCTCTTGAACCAGCGCAGGAACACCTGATCCCGAGTCAGGCAGTAGCTGTTACAGGCCGACTGCAGCAGCTTGATCTGAGCAATCACCTCAAACTCCTGCCAAAGTTAAACATCGGTTCAATGGCGGCGCTTTCAAGCAGGGCGGCGCGATAGATGTGGCGGCGCTTACCCTTCGTCTCTTCTCAAAGTTGATGAGACCACCCTGCGGAGGACACAAAGAGCGCGCTGTCAGGACCCCCGCACGTCACATACCGGCGGTCAGCTTAGGCAAACAACATGACGACGCACCGCTCGCGCAAAGCGGCTGACCGCAAATTCCTCACACTTGGAAAAATCACGCGGGCAAGCGCTCTGATCGGAGGTGCGCTCTCACGCTTAACAAAACAAACGCACAGACAATCGACACCTCCACTTTTGCAGAGGATAAAGAATCTATGCCTGTAAGTATTGTTATATTGTCTGTCTACGTGTGCTGCTCCTCAAGTATTGTTCCCTGTCAATGACGTTTTGCATTGTTTGTTAGCATTCAGCCATTCATGTTGCCTTTTCGACGAGCTCCCTAACTCCAGAATATTGTAAAGTGAGTCGAGTACCTCGCCGAGGTCAGGAAGTGCTGTGTCAAGCATGGTCAAGTCGGTCAGAAAGGTCCCCAAGTAAGGTATGGTTCCCTGCATGGCTCCCTATGGAGGAAAAACACATTGAAATGAAAGTCGGCGTTCCAAAATATCCCGTTTTAGCCGCCGTCATTTCCATCCTTTGTCTCACCATTTCCTTCTGCAGCTGGAGTCTCTTGTGGGTGCGTTTCTGATGCTCCTTGGCACAACTCTCCAGACTGGCAAACTTTGAAGTACCTTCCTGTGGGGGCCAAAATAGATTCGGTCACGGAAAGTTCTCGACGGAGGAAAATGTCCGCTCCGAGTCTCGTTTCGGTTTTTAAGTGCAAAAGGATCTACTTTATAGCGAGAGGCGAGTGATCGCTAAGTGAATGCTCTGTAAACAAAAAGGCTTTATGAAGACATAAAGAAGGTTTTTATTAGTCTCTTGAGGGAGGAATTTAAGATCGCACTGTTTATCGAGGACAATCATGCTGCATAAACTGAGAAGGCCCAAAATAAAATATTTATAGTAATTGTTAGGGGGGAAAAAAACCTCACCCTCATGAGCAGCTCTCTGCTGGTCAGGTAGTTGTTGTGGTCGGAAAAGATGTCCGACAGCTCCTCAAACGTCTGCATGCTGTCTCTGTCCGTCAAACAAGCAAAACATGAACGCTTGCCTTATTTGATTCCAAGCCAGTGTATGTTCGGCGCCTTACTTGTGCACGCAGTTCCACGCTCTCTTCAACCGGTACAGAGGGTTGGACTGCAGGGCCGACACGATGGCTCGCAGGGAGGAGAAATTCTTACGGATCCGGCATTCCTGTCAGAAGACAACCGGGATGACTTCTTGACACTGACTTAAATTGCTGATCACCCAAAAATGGAATTTAGTCTTTTTTTAAAATGATCCGCACTACTAGTATCGGTGCTTGGTATCGGTATCGTCAAGAATTGACGTTTTGTATTAAAAAAAAAAAAAAAGTGGTACACTTTTGCATGCTCCCACCTGAGCGATGTCGATCCAGCGCTGGATGACCCTGGCTCTGACGTGCGGCCGTATCTGTCGGTGCCTCAGCACGGTGCTGACCACGCAGGCGGCCACGGCGTTGAACTGCGTGATGGTGGCCCGCACGGTGGGGGCGCTGTGCTTGTTGTCTTTCTTGTCCCTCCGGGACCAAATGGAGCCCAGGCAGTGGTACGGGACGACTTTTTTGAACAGCAGCTGCGGCCGGAACAAAACAGGATGGCTTTACGCAGCTGTTTCCCTTTGAAAACACAACTCTGCGTCTGTTTGCTCAGCTCGCACTTACTGCGTCCATGTAGGTCAGCTGTTCCGCCACCAGGTCCGAGTCAAACGACAAGAAGTCCTCCTGGAGCTCCGTGTCCGCTTCATCCTCCTCGCCGAGGCAAAAGGAACTATTGCCGTGGAACCCGGCTGAGAATCAAACGTGTTTGGGTCAGGTGATTTTAAGAAAGCTAAAACGATTTTATAAAGTGAACGCCTGGCTTACCGTCAGGCTCGTCCAGGCTGGCCCGCGCCCGCAGCTGCTCCAGCAGGCCCTCGGCGCGTCGCAGGGCCTCGGAACCTGGCAGAGCCCCGCGTAGGTAGTCCGTCAGCCTGCGCAGGCAGGGGTAGTCTGGCGGCTCCTGGAAGTCTTCGGGACACTGGTCCAGCCAGGCACGCAGGATGGAGGCTAAGGCACTGAGGAGACCAGACAACTTTCAGACCCGTGAAAAGAGCGCAGAGTTCACGGCGAGTGGACAAAATCTCACTTTCTGATGGCTCCGTTGCTTTTTTTGGCACCTGGTTGGTTTTCTTCTGCGCTTCCATATCTGCAACGATAACACGACTGTGAATAAAAGTAGTGATCGCACGCTCGGGTTACATTCCGCGCCCCTCTGCGATAGCGAGCATACGCTCCCACTAAACAACTGCTGCGTTTAAACGACAAATCCAAACCCCAGCGCAGCGACGTACCTGTCAAGCAGCAGGTGCAGTACCGTCTGCGTGCTGGCGAAGGCTCGGTAGGTGGACAGGAAGATGGATGTGTACGTGAGGTCGTTGTCGCCGAACGCCGTCAGCAGCGTCTCCACCAGACGCTCCAGCGTCCCGGCGCGGATACTTCGGATCTTGCACGTCTCCAATTGGCTGACCGTGTGACCGGGAGGCAAGCGGTCGCCCTCCGCCTGAACACACGCGCAAACTTGTATGATTCGGTGTCGGCCACCTCGCCGTTTATTTTGGGAGCGCGACCGACGAGGCCGTTCCATTGAAAACAAGCAAATACGGCGGAACGGAAAGAGGGAGGAACAATCTTGACCTATATTTTCCCCGCTACTTATCCAGATGTGTCCTACTATTGTGACTTGAGGAGTTGCAGAACGACCGGGAGGGAAGAAGTGGCACAGACAAGACGGAGGGAAGGAGAAAGGGAAGGGGGGGGGCTGTGCGAGGTTAGCACACTACAGCAGGAAAGGCTCCAATCTGCTTTTAATCACAGACCCCTCCTCCTCTTTCTCCAAGCCCCCCCCTCCGATAACAACTCAAGAAAAACACATATCCGTCACTATGAGCTAGCCCGGGAGTTCAACAGGCAAAAATATCCAGCGCACATGCAAACAGCCCTTTAAACGCTTCCTCGGCACGCGGGAATGGCGCGAGATCTTGTGCGATGGCGAATAACTACGGAAATGCAAAAGTCAGGAAGACATTTTGTCTGTCTACATGTGTTGAGGCACCATTTGTGTTTCAAGGTTGCAACACTGTCACCATCAATGCCATGAGTTCAGTTCGGCCCTTCCACTAATGAGACAAAGAATTGAGTTTGTCGTGCAAACAGACATTTCTCAATTAATGCTTCAAAATGACGCGGCCAAGTCCCTCCCGCATAGCTCGCGGCGCTTTACCGATAAAAACTGCTGAGCGTGTCACAATGCCGAGTAAACAACAGCGTTAAAGAAACAAGAAGTGTCTTTTTTTTGTGTGTGTGTGTGTGTACGGCCGCGAAATGCGCAACTCAAGGAAAAGCCTTTAATGCCTTTTTAATGCCAGAACAGCATTTCATCAAACTGCTGCTGCAAAAGGCTGAGGGGAGAGAGAGAGAGAGAGAAAGAAAGAGTGGGATGGATGAGGAGAGGGAGGGGGCGAGCAGTTTGCTTGCCAAGCTGGGAAAGTCAGGAAATCACATGCTTTAGCTAAAAGAGAGAGAGGGAGAGAGAGAGAGGGGGGCGTCAGTGCAAGCTGCTGTTAAAGGTGACGTCCAGAGTGGGAGATTTATAACGCAAATGTTAAAACAACAATGCAGAGAGGCGCCAGCGTGCAAAACAATGGAGACGAGTTGAAGAAAGCGGATGTCTCCGTCCGTGACCACCACATGACGTTTCACTCGGAATGACTTGGCAGATTTGTCAGCAAGAAAAAGGCAACGCATTTCGTTGCGACAAAATGGATGTCTGTAAATATTGTCAGCCGTACCCCCAGCCATCTTGCGCCTTTGTTGGCCGCCTGCTGAATCTGAACCCTCTTCAGCGTCACGTTGTAGATGGCTCCTTCCTCCACTTCCTCCCCCCAGTCCTGCACCGAGCTCTGCAACAGAGAAAAAAAAAAAAAGAAGTCTGCATTAGAGGTTGAGTTCTCTTCACAGTCTCTTTGCTAGCCAGCAAAGTTCAAGAAGAAGTCGAGACATTTGGGATGTGATAAAAGCTGTGGGTTAGCTTCAAGCTAGTAACTGAACTCGCTCATATGCAGAAGATGACCTCAGCGCCGTTGACATTTTTTGACGGGGGCGTCATTTTTTTTTTAAACTTTATCAGTGAACGACGCAGCCGTCGGAATGACAAAAATCTGTTTGGCGCTTATCCAAAGTAGGATTGCTTGGCCTTTGTCTATCATGTCTACTGAAGCTGGGATGACCTCAGAGACTTTGGCTAAGCTCAGAAATATTCGCTCACTCCCTAATCAACATATGGGGATTTTTTTTCTATAGTGGATTTAGATAGTTTGCTACAATTTCTAATCAATGGAAGGTAGGAGTTCCTCAATGTGTCATTGAGCTCCAGAAGGAAAATAGGTAAGTCGTGTACATTAAGAAGGACACAAGTGCTGTACAGCGGTTCCCAACCCCCAACACTGCAGCATGCCAGTCCCCCCTCCTTCCCCCCCTTAAACTCCCCATCCATCTATTTTACTGTGTCCCCGTCTCGGCGGAGGTGAAGCCGGAGCTGCGCAACCTTCAGGGAGCCGTGAAAAGGTTGACGAGGACGCAACGGGAATGTGCGCCGACTCCCAAATGAGCCCCGATGCGACAAGTCTGCATGGGACTTTGATGGAGAGCGCGTCAGTCGAAATCGGCACGACCGTGCGAAATTGCTTACTTCTTCGGTTTGGACTATTAAGGTAGGAAGTTCGAAAGGCCTTGGGGAGGTCGGTACCTGACACACTGCAAGGGACCGTCATGACTGCCACACAACAGCGGCCATTAAACTAGCAAGGGGGAAGGTGAATGAATGACAACACACTTGAAAAAAAAAAACAAGGCGAGTGTGGAGCGTTGAAAGCCAGCAGTGAATTCTGCTGACACATCAACATGTGGAGACAAAAACAGAAGCGTCGACAGGAGACGGGCCAGAACCGAACACCACGCATGCAGCATGACGGCCAAGTCCACGCACGCACGCACGCACGAACACACTTGCAGCAGAGATTTGGATCACACGCTCGCAAATGGGAGTCGAGAAAAGGTCAAGTGGTAGCAACGTCACCACACGAACGGCGTGTCGTTCATTCTTTCCACTTTCAATTGGAAATGCTTTCATTATTTCAACAGACCAAAAAAAGAATGATTTCATAAAAAAATACAAGTCACCATTACGCAAAATTGTAGCTGCCGTAATTATCAGAAGTTTCTCTTCAACAATCTATCAAAATGTTTTCTTAACCAGAAAAAAAAACATATTGTATTAAAAAGAGGCTTTTTTTAGATTTCCAATTGAAAATAAAACAAATGACACACTGACTCCTGTAAATTTCGATGTAAGCACGACAGCTTTGGGACAGGACGCTCAATTGGACGGGACGGACAATCCCCCAAGCTCACGGGTCAGCAACACGTCTCCACGTCCAGCTGCAAAGACGGATCAGCCCATGAGTCATGCAGTCCGCATACTCCCAAAACAATAGACGGGGGGTCCGGCCCAGCCCGGCCTGGCCTGGCTGCACAAACACAGTGTGTGTGTGTTGATTCCCAAATCTCTCCAAGTCAGTCAGGCTTACATGGACACCAAAAGCCAGTCTTTTTTCAAATACACAATACACAAGTGTTATCAAAAGAGCCCTGAAATCTGCATTAATTCAATATCCTTGGTAGAGAAGCAAATAGGTCGAGTCCTGTTACTTGTCCAAAACAGTAGTTTTCCAAGTTTGTGTGCGACTGGTAGTGTGAGGAAAAAAGACTAATAACACTCAGTATTGTTCCTACCACTACTACTAACAAGTGCGTGTTACTCGTGCTGTGCACTAGTTGACAACAGTGTGCTAATAGCAGCTGTCGGTACATCACTAGCACAAGTAACACGTCGATGTGCGTGAAAAAACGACGAGTTTGCTGCATTGATTTACTGGCGAGTACATTCAAATTAACAGTCGACCCAAGGTAACAAGTGCTAACGCTTTTTGTGCCTTGAAGCATTGAGAAAAGACAATTGTCCAACCTTTCCTAACGTGCGTGTCCCAGAAACTAACGTTTTTGAAAGCATCATCTTCACGAGTTGGGGAAAAGTCCAGTAAACGTTTTACGTCTGGGGCCAACGCGAAATCAATCCCGACATGAAAGAGAGACCCCCCCCCCCCTTTCTTTATCTCCACTACTTTCCCAAGCTTACGACCTCCACCCCCCTCCTTCCGTCTTCAACCTCTTTCAACGTACTCTTCTTCCAAAACGTTCTTTTATTTATTATTGTTTTTACCATTTTACTCTTCCAGGCGAACTTCATGGCGAGTCCTTCTCTCATGGTCCGGGGACAGCATCAGAGACCACCAAAAAGTCCTTGCGAGGAAAGAGATGAAGATGGACCTTTTCAACTTTGGCTTCTTGTTTGTTTCTCCGTTTTTCTTCAAGCTCCACCACATGTGCTGGTGTCCAAACTGGAAAAGTCCAAATGTTCCGCTCCTCTCGGGTGAGCGAGCCTCTTGTGTTGAATGAGCTGCCTCCTCCTTCGCCCTCAAAACATGAATACGCAGCTCCTGACTCCTCCCCCCCAGCCGGCATTACCGTAAAACACCCAATAAAATGACCGGCGGATTTTTTTTTTTTCCGCTCAGAGCTTCCCCTAATCTAGTGTGTTTTTCAAGGAAATTAGAAACATTTCACAGCACACCACCACACAAAAATATCACTTGTGGGGAAAAAACATCATGAAATATAATGTAAAGAATTGAAGCTGATTTTGACACATTTTGATGTGTTGATGTTTAGAACTGTAAATATCAGTAAAAATATTTTTTTTACTTTTACATTGTACATTTCAAAGTCAGTACTTGCCTTGCCTTTACCTTTAATTAAGTACAAGCAATGAGTCAGTGTTACTTCAACCAGAGTAAACAATCGAGGGTGTCCTTTAATCAATGCATCGACGATAAAATACACCATTAAAGAAGCGAATGATGCGAAATGTTTTGGATCAGATGTATGCAAATGCTACGTCATTTTGTGAGGGAAGCAGCTGCTGCCTCGGGGCCTCCCGACGCGGGACAATACAAGGAAGGCGTTGCATGGCGTCATTGGCGCTGTGCATTGTCAATGCGCAAAGAGGAGAATGGGCTCGAGTGTGTGAAAAGGGCCCACACTGCTTCCACTGTTAATATCTGAAAAACTCCAACTCAAAAACGACCCACTGATGTGAATAAACGGGAAGATATGAATCAAGCCTCGGTTTCATTTGGGGACAAAAGTTGGATTGTAGATGTTTGGGAAGAAATTCGATGTTGCTTCCCAGTCAAAGTGATACTATGAAAAAAAATAAAACTTGAATGACGCTCAGTATAAAACTGCTTTGTCATCATTTTCTGTGGCTGCAACCCACTTTTTGTGTGCTGCCGAAACCACCGACGTCATCGAAAGCGTCACCGCGCCGTCAACCGCAACCTCACGAGGTCCTCACGTAAGAAGGTGAGGGCACGGCCCTCACATCTGGCTTCGCTCCAGTTCCCAGGCCGAGCCGCCCGGACCGAGTCTACACAGTGCTGGGAAGCCCGTGGGGTCAGTGGGAAGGTTATGACCCCGAAGACCCCCCCTTGAGACAGTGATGTCATCGCTGCCAGAAGACCAGGCGTCGGACGAATGCCACAAGATGGACGAGCTGATGTGGGGGTGTCTTTCAATGTGACTAAACATTGTACAGTTCCCCCACCTACGTAGTGATTCTCTATTTGCATTAAAACACCTTGGCATCAAATTCTCTAATGACCCAGCAGAAACAAAAAAAAAAAAAAATGGCTGATGTTCTTTTATGGGTTCCTGCTATTATTCCACTTCCTAAAAACGCTCATCTTTTATGTTAACGTGGTGCTACAGTAGACAAAAAAATAGGCGCCGCGTCACCGGTACCGTTATTGCACCACATGTTTGGGGGGGGGGGGGGGGGGTACATTCCAGGAAATCTCCCGCTTCCTGCCTCCAACCCCCTGACTCTGCTGTCCTCGTACCAGTGCTGCGAATTAACCAAGTACAAATACTTCATTAAAGTACTTAACAGTGCTATCTATTCGTGAGCCCATCAATGGTATTTTGCATTGTGTGTTAGAATTAAGCTAAGTATTTGTACCTTAGTACAAAGTGCGAGTACTTTTGCCACCTCTCCCTCATACCTGACTGGCTCGTCCAGAGCCTCTCCAATAAAGTCATAAAAGCAGAAGGAGGAGGGGCGAGGGATGATAAAATAGAGGCAAGAGTTGACTTTTGGGCAGTCCGCGTTGTTTACGTCCCAGATAAGACGATGGTCGTATATCAGGGAAAGTGTCGGAGATTAATTTGAAAGGGGACATTATCTCCACTCGGGGTCGAGTTCACGGTACAGGCAGAACCTGAGAAGACGCACACCGACCGGCTCATCTCATGTGGCGTGATGTAATCTCGTGTCAGCCTTGCGGAGAAAAATGACTCCATCAATCCACCCCCGCACGGACGAGTCCTACTTTGCCTTTTAGCGGTAAACAAGATCGCGGTATCACTTTGTTGGTGTGTCATGTTGGGAAAAAGAAAAAAAAAAAAATTCCCGTTGCTGTCAAAATGTCTGTTCTTGTTTTTGCCTCCCTCGGTTTCCGAGCAGCGGGTTTGTGTCAATGGATGTGGAAGGCAGAGTTCATAGCCGCAAGTCAGAAGTTGAGAGAATTACACATTTAAGTCACAACACAGTTTTGTTTTTTCAAAGTCTGCTAGCATCGCGCTAACGCATAATGCGAAACGCTACTGACAGGCTAACAACTAGCATTCATACTGGGATAGTGTTCAACCAAGATGTTCTTTAAAATCTATGTGCCAATGCAAGCTTAGGTTTTCGCCACTATGATGTCATTTTCAGTCGACGACACAAAACAAACATAATAAATCAATACTCACAGGCATATATTCTTTATCCTCAGAACTAATAGTACAGCCGCTGACAAAGCTTTGAAGAGACAGTCTTCTTTGTGTATTAATAAGAGTATATACTGCCCACTGGTGGCCAAAGAATGCACAGCAGGAGCAGCACAATATCAAGCAGTAGTGAAGCATGAAAAGATGACGCACAAACTGTTGAAAACCGATCGACGCGCTAGCTACCGTAACGCTTTCAACAATCCTAGCGGCCCTGCGGGGTCAACCATAACAACGAAATCAAGCTTGCTGGAAAGTGCGAGGCTGCTTAACTTGTTCCATATGAGCGGCGCTAAGACGACTCCAGTTGTGATTTGTGAGGCTGAGGGTTGGTTGACCGCGTCGACGTGCGGTGACAACGGGCCAAACACTTGCACAGCTGCGTTTGCCTTTGCCTCTCTCCGTTCAAGCGGAACTTTTGTTGGGACCACATGAAAGGCCGGCTCGCTCGCGGCCCCTCGCCATCGCTCATCTCTGATGTCACTCACAACTATTGTCCACCCTCTTTCTTTCTTTCGCTCTTTTTTTCTTTCTTATTCCACAAAGATGACATCACTTCCAGTAAAGGCCAGACTTTGGAGGTTTAATCCCCGCCCCCTTTCGGGTCCCACACGAGAATCACAGCTGACACAGCTGGGAGGAAAGTTTCTTGGGAATTTCATAACCACTTAAATTATGACAAATCACTTTTTTTTTTTTAACGTAGGGAGATCTTCATAACAGATTTTTTCCCCCCTCAGCTTCCTTTTGCGGGTCAGTAGTGAAAAAAACTGGGATGAATCCTCCTGACTTGGATTGTGTGCTGATTCTACTTTCAAGTGTTGGGCCTCGAAATTAGACACACACACACATCCCCCCCCCCCCCAGCCGCCTTCCAAGCTAAGCCAGGCTAAGCCTTGAATGAGTCAGTCTGGACCAGGTTGCTTGTCTGTCTGACCTGTCGCTAATAAGAGAAGGCCCATCTGTTAGCCGAGAGACCCACGCAAACCTCGACTTGTCACATATGCAACAAAAACAACACACACACCCTCGGCACAATCTGTGTATAGTTTATCCAGTCCATTCTGTCCCCCCTCCAAAAAAAAAACAAATGCTACATGAAATAGTTTTCTTTTGGCAACAGGTAACAATGGGAAATTTGCGCCCCCTTGTGGTGTCGCCCTTTGATCAAGCCACACAAATACAGTGGGCTCCCAACAAAGTCACACCTAACTGTGCATTTTAACTCGAGAACTCACACCAAAAGAGAGCCAGCTATTAAAAAAAAAAAAAAACTGCCGCAGTCTGTTGCTGTGTTAGGAAATGAAACCAAGTGAATGACGCACATAACACGCGCATCAAAAAAGTGAACAACACGAGCCGGAATATGCAAAAAAAAAAAAAAATGACATGTTCAAATCCGCCGTGTTGTGCTGACTGGGTGAGTGACTCACATTTTGAACTGGACGACCAACCGCAACACACACTCATGCAATTACACACATCGCAATGCCAGCTTGATCCCTGTCATGCGTCCAGGCTAATACTGCTAACTCTCCTTTCCCAACACCAAGTACCTCCATTACATCTCAGCTAAATTACTATGATTTTTTTTTTTTTTTTGGAGTCAGCTAGTCCCCCCCTCAAGCGTCTCCAGCAGGGACGGACGGACCAACAAGGGACAATAGCCGCACTTATTGACTTTTCACACCAGTCCCATTATGTGACCTAATTAGGCCGACAACAACACGGAGTTGTGCGGCGCCCCGGGCGGCCAGACAACCCGACGCATGCCGGGGGGGGGGTCGCTTGAGAGCGTAAACAGCATCTTAAGTGCTTGATTGAATAAAAGGAGTCGCAGGGACCTTATTTTGGAAGGTAAAAAGAAGCTTTGTTCATCTTAAAGTGGATCAAAGGTCATCTATTTTAGTTCCGAAGGACAACAGACTCTCTTTTGATTAAGTTGCTACACACAAACCAAAACTTTCTGTGGAATGATGGCACGTGATGGACAAATATGAAACGGGATGTCAAAAAAGGAGAAGTCGTCTTGCAGTTCAAAGTGTGTTGTCAAGTCATCAAAACGAGTTTGGGAAGGGAAACACTGAGACGTCACGGAGAACGAGCGGCACTTCTCTGTTCATAAAAGACGAAAGAGGAAGGAGGAGTGCTCAATCAGCTTTCCCATTTGTTTTTGTGTGTGTTGTTTTGTCAATGGGACGGACGCTCGGGTTACAGACCACATTGTGGAAATTCTTCGTCCTTTCCGCCCGCTTTCCCCGTCGACTACCACTTCCCCTTTTTCTAGCTGGTGACTTTTTCCAAGTTCACTGAACTTATCCAGCCGCCGGTGCCCGTACTTTAATTCCCGCTTAATGAACGGATCCGCCCGCGGCTTAATTGGATTGCTGCCACGGTAAGTAAAAGAGAGCAGGAGGATAAAAAGTCCATTGTTAGGTCAAAGTCGTAAAACGTAGCGCGGTAAACCGCTGAGATGTTTGCGCTTCTGTCACAAGGAGGTTTAAACTCGTTCAAGCTCTTTGTCAGCACGTGAACTCGGTGAACTTCAAGCGCTTGCTACCTGGGCCTTCAAATCCAATTCGAAATAAAAGGGCAGATTAGTTTGACATGGCGACGCACAGACGCTGAAATCTGATTGGACGAAAAAAAAAAAAACTTGGTAACAGAACAACTCGACGACAATCTGTACTTTTGCCGACTCGGCATTTTGACCCGTTTTGCAAAAACAGCATAGTGTGGCGGTCTCGTTATAATCAGCGGACACGTTGATAACGTTAGACAACTCAGTGCTCGTATCATTTCTGACCTGAACTTTTGGAACGGTGATTACAGTAATCAGGTCCGCCGCCAACTTTTTTGACATCCTTTCATAACAGGCGACTAACACAGTTCACCCAAAGGCCTTCAAATGCCCTTCTTGACTTTCTCAACTGGTTTTACAGTTTACATATCCAATATTTACACACTTAAGGGTTTATTGTTACATCATTTTAGTAGAGTCCTCCAGCTCTGCTTATAAACGCTTTTACTGCCCTCCAGCTGTTATGATACGGTAAAAGTCACAAGGTGCTGATGGATGCAGCAAGCGAGAGAGCGAGCGCTCCCTAAGCTCCCCCAAGGCCGGCAAACAATGGTCGGAAAGAGCCAGGATGTCGGACTAGCGACCGTCCGCGCCGAGCGCAAATACGCTGACAAGTGACGTCATACTTTGGAAAAAAAAAAGTCGCAAAGGTCGCCGATTGTACCTTTCAGTGCACAAATCCAAAGCCGCCTCGGACTAAATATGATTAGCGGCCGCTCGGCATTTCCTGTCAGCTAAAGCCTTCGAGCGGCCTCAGATAAAACGCAGACCTTGACATGCGTCGACAATTCTGATTTAGCCTGTGACACACATCAGGAGTCATTTCTGAGAGTCTGCAGTCACGGGGGACTTCTCTGTCAACTTGAGGTCGCCGCTCCTCCCCGGTTGAGTTACTCGAGGTCACCGTCGGGGTTTGTGTTTTTGGGATGCAAACAGAGGAAGGAAATGAAGGGCATGTGATGGCCAGCTCTGTTGTGTGAAAGGATTTCTAATCTTGAACTAGAGAAAGCAATGGAGCCAAGGCCAACATCTGCCGGCTTGTTTTAAAACACGACTGCGAGTACCTGCGACTGCTTCCAATGGAAACACACAGAACAGGGCAGACTAAACAATTGGGCAGCTGTTTTGCACCACAGTTGCTGAACGACCCCCCCGATGAACTCCTAGATGAAATTTGGAGTCCATTTGCCCAGTTGGACCCGAATAATCGAGAATCTCCACAAACATTGAGTCGAGCCATAGCCTTGTCTAAAGTACTCACCCAGTGTCGCGGGCTTCCTTCCGGGGAGCGGGCCTGGTACCTTTGCAGGGCCACCCCTCCGTCGCCCTCCAGGAGCAGAGTGCAGTCCAGGTCGGCGAGCGGCGGCCAGGGTAAGATGGTGGCCAGCGGGTAGTGGGAGATCATGCTGACCATTTGCTTCAGCCCTCCGGACGCCAGCACATACTCCAGCCTGGATGGAGTCCACGACAAGAAATGTATATTTTTTTTCTCGCCCTCCTGTTGCGCGTGGAAGCGGACTTGCCAGTACCACTGGAGCGCGTGAGTGATTAAAACTCTTGTTGTCTCTCCTTTTTTCCTCCCCCACCATTCATCCCAGTCAGAGGGGAGGAGAGAGGGAGGGAGGGAAGCGGAGGAGGAGGGGGAGGAGCCTTCGCAAAAACACTGGCGTGAACCACAAGACAGGAAAGCTGAGATAGACAGCAGGATGTTGTGCCAGAGCTTCGACGAATCCAAGACAATCGAGGCATATTTTCCTTTTTCCACTGACAGGGGGAAATTCATTAAGTACACTTACACAATCTAATGACAAAAATTCAACCTTTACAAAGCTGGGTCAAATTGTTCCCTGGTGAAATAAGTGATATCGAAATGTGGCTTTTCAACTGTATACAAGATTAATGATTATGTCAAGTGAATTCATTTGCATTTCAATTCATTGTACTGGTCTGAAGATAATTTTTAGGAAAATGTTTTGTTTCATTTTAAAATTTGTGTAAGTTGTAGAATGTGGATTTTTTTTAAATCAATTTCAGGGTTCCTAATGACACAATTAACCCCACAAAAATGATCATTTTTATCTTTGTAGAAGTACAAGTGACACTTAGCTTGCAAAGGCCAAACAATGACCCACATGATCAATGTGTAACATTTCTGCTGGGTGTGCGTGTGCACGCGTGTGAGCAAGTCATGTGTAAAACTCGGATTAGAGCAGAGCTGGTGCGCACCCTGCACGTAGAATCAGTAGTTAATGTTGTACAGTGCTTACCACACTTTTCAAGCTGCTTCCTAAAGTCAGACTGAGCATCCTGTTGTTTTAAGAGTAAATAAACAACCACGGGGTCAACACATACACATGTAACACCAACACACACACACACAGTGCTGCGGCATCAACTTGTGACTCACGACTGACTCAATCGGACAAAATTGCTTAATGCAAAGCATCTCTTCTTAAAATACATTTGTGTACATATAAAAGGAATGAGTCACGAGCTCTTAGGGAACATATCAATCATTAAAATGCCTCTGTAACGAGACGTGATAGCCCGGAGTGTGTGTGAAGACAAAAAGCAACTCACCCAGTAATGCCCAGGATGAAGTGTTCCCCTTCCTCCGCTTCCTGCGCCACTTTGAAAACATTACTGGATGGACATTCAACTTCCTGACATCCAATGAGGAATGCTGGAACATAGATGCACATGGAAAGTTTTGCGTCACCTGTAAATGTGAAAAATGATACCAATCGTAAAATATATAATTGTTATACAGCTACCCTGTCAAAGTAGGTTCAAGGGAAACTGTTACAATGGGGAAGAAGTTTACCCTGGGTTGTTGGTGGAAATTCCAGAATGTCTGATGTTTTCACCACGCTGAGTGGTTGTTAAAAGTTAAAGTGAACTAATGACAGCTATTTTTATAAGTTGCAAATGAGACACACCCGGATTTACGCTGGATTTTTTTCAAAATCAATATATATCTGTTAGTCAAAGTCAAAGTCAAAGTCAGCTTTATTAGTCATTAATTTTTAAGCACAAAATTATCAAATGAATGAAATGAAATTATATTGAGGTCGTCATGAAGTGTAAATTTCTGGTTTTATAGGAGTAATGCGTTTGATTATAAAAATAAAAAGGGCACGTGCGAATGTGGGGGGGCCCAATCGACCACAAATGAACAATTAGTTCAATAAACATTTCCCAACCGTGTTCCAGGCTGGAGCGTACGACGGGTACCTTCAATTGGAAGTTCTTCTCTCTATTAAGCAGAATTTAGCTCCATTTCATTACATTTTTACTTATTCTTACCATTTTCTTGTACTTCTGCGCATGCTAGATGAAGTGGAACTAACTTCCGGGATTGCGTGACGTAATTACCACCAGTGTTCAGCTTGACGATTTAAATGTGCCCCTAGTCTTTTAAATTATTCCCTCAGTGACAACAACATTCATTATTAGTTTAAATAATTTAAAAATTGTTATTTTTCAATTCTACTTCTATCTCATGAGCTAAGTAAAAGGAGTTGCTAATTTCCTGACGTAATCGTGACGTAATTGTCTCCACGAAAAAAAAGTGGAAGCTATTTAATTTAACTTTGTACGTTCAGCTCCAACATAAGATAAATTAGTCAAGAGGGAAAATTGAGAGGGTTTTAAGGGCACTGCTTGCTTCAACACGAGTCTATACTGTCCTCTTCTGGTTAAAATAAGAACACGAAGGGAAGTAAATCCAAAGTGACACAATATATCTTATGACCAGCAGATGGCAGCATAATACCGTCTAGGTTTCTCAGTCTTAAACCAGCACATGCTTTATCTCCTAATTTGCACCGTCAGAACTTCTTGCAGACAGGAAATGTAAAACAGTACGTGGTCCTCCCCCATAAACCCTAACCTCAAATTCATTATGAGGCCACACGTTCCCTTTCAAGTTGGAAATCTTTTTATGGCCCACGGTGATTGTTGTGAAACCCCACCGGCACCAGAGGCTGTCTGCAGCCCCTCTCCGGGAGGTCATGGGAAGAGTAGGCTACTCGAGTAGCTTGTTTGTGCTGACTGTGCACATCAATAAACACCCAAATATCCTTGGCTTAATGAGAGCTGGTTGATGATATTAGTTAATATCACTTGTATTTAAAATAAACTTAAATCTTGACAAAATATTAGTTTCATATATTTGGGGGAAAGAGTGACAACACAAATGAGGGAGGTGTTTTATTAGTTCATCAAGGGCACAAATCAGCCTGGACGTGGAGAAGAAACCAGTGTGTTTGTTGTACATAACTTGTCGAATCCGAAATTAATGTCAGCTTTTGGCTTGTTGCATGCGTGAGAGATGCTCTGCTAACAAGCAGGACCCGCCTGCTGCAGCGCCACTATACTTGTCTAACTTTGTATTGTCATGTGACAATCGTGAATGTGTGTTAAAAAAAAAAAAAAAGCTGACACACCCTTTTTTCCTTTTGAGGTCTGACTTGAACACCATAGTGGTCTTTTATTTACTCAACTGCACATGGGGGGAGGCAACAGACATTGACTTCAAATAGGCCCACTTTTAAATGTCCGTCGTTGTACATAATGTCTACTGTTTCTCATTTTTCCCCTAAATGAGAAAAAAAAGAAGCGTCTATTTGAGGAACGTATTTAATTTAGTTGGATGACGGCCACGATTTGAGGAAATGGGGTAGTACAAATGACCAAAAGAGGCACGCTGGGAATAAATTAAGGCACTTGCTCATCTTACGAATATACAGTATCTCCACTTCAAGTGTCTTTTCCAAAACCTTCACACTCGTTCCAAAACTCCCACCACTTCACAGTTCGTCCCGCGAGGTCCTGGCGGCGGGCAGCGGTGAGTCCCCCGTGACGCTGTTCTGGGCCACGCTCCGGATGCGGCCCTGCTGGGTGCTCTTGCGGGCGAGCCGCCGGTCCCAGTCGGTAGCCACGGCCTCGTCGTCCCAGATGGTGGAGGTCTCGGTGTCGCTGATGTAGCCCGGCTCGCCCGTGTAGTGCGTGGGGTAGATGAGCAGCGGTTCCACCGAGAAGGCTCGCAGGTCTCGCGGCTCGTAGTGGGACATGTAGTCCACGCTGAGGAGGAGAGACAGCAAGACGTTTCATGCTTGGCTACAAACAAGGCAGGCGGGTGGATGCTCATACTGCTAGCTTTATGCTAACACATCATGGGAAATGACATAGACAGGCTAGCGGATAGCATCCTTGCGGCAGGGTCATTAGATGTTAAATAACAGATATTTGAACACAAATGGTGCAGAAGCACACGTAGACCGACAATCAAACAATTGAAGCAAAAAGTCTGGACGTGCTTTGAACTTACCAAACTGTTTGTCATTGACGAATTTCTACAATACATTAAAACACACATGTCCCGTCATTCCCATTTCTTTCCCTATTGAGTGAGCGAATGGCTGTGAATACACACAGTGTATTTACAGAGTAATCTATACAGGGAACACTGGACACACATCCTTGTGTATTTGCATTAGTAACACACACACACGCATGCACGCACACACACACACACACACACAGCACGCATCCCTCGCCCCCCCTTGCCTCCAGGCCACTATCAATGGGAATCCTGTCCCCCTCTCCGAGCAGCAGGAAGAGCCTTGGCGGCCCGCATTCCTCAAAGAGAGGCAAGCGAGGCAGGAGGGGGGGGGGAGTGGGCGACATAGGGCGAGCGCACAAAGTCAAACCTTTGTTGGGGCTCTCGAGTCGTGCAGAAGGTGCAGAAAGAAAAAAAAAGATGCGAGGGCATGAGAGGTGTGACAGAGCCCTGAGGGACGCCGGAAGAAACTTCTGCTGCGAGTTGAAAATGTCGAAGCGACTTACTTGGGGTGTTTGTTGAACATGACGGGCAGGAACTCGTCGACGGGCAGCATTTTGCTGAAGCCTTTGGCGTTCAGCAGCTTGGTGGCTCCCTGCAGCGACAGCGCGTAGCCTAGCGTCCAGTACGAGTAGTCGGCCTCCACCAGGTTGTTGACGCCGTCCACGGAGCGCTCGGGCTGCTTCACTTGCATGCGCTTGCGCCCCACGTAGCTGACAAAGAAGATCCCAAATTACATTTCTAGACTGATGACCCAAAGGGAGTGGAAAAAAAGTCAAAGAACGTTTTAACGTGTTCTTACATGAGGTCCCAGTCCAGCTGGGCTTTATCCGTATCCTCCATAATGGCCTGGAGTCGTCGATTGAAGCGGGGCTCGAACCTCACGTCGTCCTCTAGAACAAGAACTTTGCGGAGGCCGCGCTCCACCACCTGCGGATAAAAAAAAACGGCTTGCTGAAACCGTACCGATCCCCAAATATTCGCTCTCACCTGGCTCCATATGGAGTGATGGCTAAGGAAGCAGCCGATCTCGCCTCGGGTCAGAATCCGGCCCGAGTACGGGTCCTTGTAGCTGGGCAGCATTTCGATCCCCAGCGCCTGCAGCCGGGACGTGTTGAGGGCTCTGAGAGGTTCCGAGAAGAAGTCACGCTAGGTCTCAAAAACACTTCGTGGCGGGAAAGGAACTCGAAGATGTTGACCTACTTGCCGTCCACGGCGTCCAAGAGCGTGACGTGCAGGCCCAGCGCCGACATGGTCTTCAACATCCGGCTTCTTCTGTCCAGCCGACGCTTCAGGTTGACGAGGAAGATCTAAAAGGAAACACATGACGCATTCTGTGCGTGCCCAGGCAGGGAAAAGACTCGAAGGGACAAAAAAACTCACGTCATCGAAAGTCATGGTGTCCCGCGGAGACGGCGGAACGTGAAGATGCTCAGAAGGCTCAAGACTGTGCTCAACTGTGCAGGAGAGAAACAGCAAGTCAAAATGTGGCCGTGATTTAGTTTTCCGAGTTGGGCTCTGCAGGACAGCGAGTG
The DNA here is from genome assembly GCF_901709675.1 of Syngnathus acus. Taxonomy (NCBI): domain Eukaryota; kingdom Metazoa; phylum Chordata; class Actinopteri; order Syngnathiformes; family Syngnathidae; genus Syngnathus; species Syngnathus acus. The sequence goes on along the minus strand of NC_051090.1, from coordinate 2,157,671 downwards.
GAGGAGGGCGGACAGAGAAGCAAGATGAAGCTGACAGGATGCAATCAGAGACGCCAGCGGAGGTCAAGGGGAACCGGGCGAGCCGACATCGTGAGGCGTGACAGATTGCTGGAAAGCGTGGGTCGGCTGCGCGTGTGCGCACTCACTCAAGGCCTCCGTGGTGGTGTGGATGAAACTCTCACGCTCATCCTCCACAGTCTGGTGTTGTTTGAGGGGGACGGGAAGGAACCCGTAGTGCTCTCTGTTACACACGTGCATCTGCACATCTGGAGGACACACACACACACACACGTTGACATTGCCACCACAACGCCGTGACCCTGCAAGGCAAATGTGTGATGCAACATACTGGCATGCAAATGCAACACATTCTTGTCAAGTGTATCAAATGGAAATCTCCAAGGTTGTGTTTGCACATTTAATATGCACACACCTAAAAATCAGCACACATGCTTTTGCTCATGGATCTGCTTTTACTTTTGCTACAAAGTCGTCTTTGTTAGGAACACAACAAACACACAAAGAAAAGCAGCTGAGTGTTGACGGCTGTACTCCCGTTTAAGAACTTTTGTTACTTGACCGGAGCCCGCCGTTAATGACAACTGACAAGCCGGGTCCAAATGTACTAGTTTGCCTGGAGCTTCCAACTCACCCGCTTGACGTGCGGAGAATGCAAACACCATGATGTCATCGAAGGACCAGCTGTAGTCGGGGTGAGGCGGGTAGAAGGCCAGATCTCGGCTGGACTCCCGTCTCAGGTCCAACAGGAAGGTGCTGTGCACCATGGGGACCGGGAAGCAGCCCAGACGCTTCCACTCACGGATGGGCTGGTAGTCTGGGGTCCTCTTGTAATAGCCCTGAAAGACACCACAGTGTGGTGATTGTTGTATTTATTTTTGTGTGGATGGATAAATGAATAAATAAATACATTTAAAAATAAATAATGTAAAAATACATACAAATAAATACATTTAAAAATAAATAAATGAACAGACCAAAAATATCATATTTATTTATTCATCCATCTCCATATTTATTTATTTGTCCATGGATGGATGGACGGACGTACCTGTGGGGTCATGGCGCACCAGTAGTTGGAGTACAAGGAGCGGGACTCCATCATGGGGGCGACCACGGTCAAGTTCTCGGCGATAAGCAGGTTGAGCACACGCGGGTTGGTGAGAAGGTTGTCACTGTCGACAAACTACAAAAAAAAGATTTTCATTTAAGGAGGGATGGAAGCAAATTATTTCAATGGGGAAGATTGATTGGACAAATGATTCAATGAAGAGCTGGCTCAAGCTTCTACTGCGCCCATGAGCTGTCATGCCGGTTGCCAGTGGATGCAACCGTTTTCCCACACTGACAGCAAATCAAATATTTTTCGGGCACGAGTCTTTCACATACCAGTATAAAGTCAGCCCATCGTTCCCTGGCCGCCTTGAGCGCCGCCTGCCTCAGCTTCATCACATGGTTGAACCTGGATGAACACCAGTCCTTGGGACCCCACTCGTCCGTGTAGAACCTTCACAGAGCACCGCTCATTAGTGAAGAAAGACTTTTCTTTTTTTATTGCGTCATTATAAGGTAAAGCTTTGTTTCCCTAACCGAACCTGTTCACTCAAAAAATGCTGACCTGGGCTCCTCCATGGGCCTCCACTCCACGTAATGGTAGAGACGCTGGGCGTTCATCAGCCATTCTCGCAACATGGCCGTGGTGTTGTCCACGTTGTGGTCGCTGGCGGCCCTGGAACGACACCGAGGACGCCCTTGCATCATCTGGACAATAGTATTGGGACGCTTGAGCATGGCATGACAGTCATGACATCTCTTGACGTTGTTAGGATGGATCCCATTTCCATTTATTTCTCGTTTTAATCATTATTTTGCATTTGTAAACCACTGTGGACTTCATACGCCAACAAAGCTTGCCTTGCCTTTTGCTTGTGGTGTGTTTATAGATATGCACGTCAAAACATGTACCAACACGCGTGTGTGTGATTATTCACACAGAAGGAAGCCTCCACGTGATGACTGTTGTTATTTCATTCTAGTTTATGGTGTCTCGTCAAAGTGGGGAACACCTGATGTTGGATGGTCGTAATGAGAAGAGACGCACATATTTACACGCTAAAATGCACATGGACCAGACATACATGTGCTGCAACAAGCCCGAGGAGTGTGTGACATGTCGCAGCTTCAGGCAATTCATGTAACATACATTTCAGCACTTCAGATTAATTATGATAGCTCAAATTTGAGAAGAAGAAAAACCCAACCCAAATTTTGCATTTCTGTAAAAATAATGTGATCCACGTGCGTGACTCCAAAATAGACTTTGGGGGAAAAGTGACAGCAAACTAGCAGTGGAAAAGTCCACCAAAGCAAAAGCCCGTTTACATGTTTGTGTGGGTGCAATTCCAGGTATGAAGCAGCTTGTCATTTGCTAATAGACGTGTTACTCTTTGGCATTGCCTGTAAATGACAGCGTCGGGAGCATCGTCTTTACTTTTGAATTCCAGGGGCTGTCATTTGGTTGTAAGTCATAAAATGTTATACTCAACATAAGTAAATAAATCAAGAAATAAGTTGGGAAATAAAAGTTTGCCTTCGAGAAGGAAATAACTCATTTTCCAGGGCGCAAAATAAAAGTATGGAAGCCTCAAAGAGTCAAAGAGCACATTAATGACTAACCAGCATATAAAGCAGGAACATAAATCAAATTTCTTCCTTTCAGCTTCGTATTGTTGATGTTTTTAAGAAGGTTGTTTTGACTGACGTTTGGGTGAAGCTTTTTTGTTTTGTTTTGTCTCTCCCATGTCTGGCTGGCTGTCTGCACGGTGCAGGGCCCTTCCTTCCCCTCTCAGCTCTCTTGAGCACAAGCTGTGACTTTCCACCATGACTAACACGATTACATCGCCCTGCTTCTTCAATGCTGCTTTTTGCATCTGTAATGAAGCATCACTGTAAAATGTAAAATATTCCACGGCTGAGGTTAGATCACAAGTGGACGCCATGTACTCAAGGCCACACAGATACTAAATTGGACAAAAATAGAGAAATGTTACAAAATCAAGAGAATGGAATGTCATGATGAATATTGAAGCCGATGTAACAGTATGACTGCTCTGCCTCGTTGTAAAAATTGATTGTATACTGCAGCCTCATTATTTTGCTCCCCGAAGGTGTTTTGTTACGTCCCTCTTTCCGTTGCTGTCTACGATGTCATCAACATCTGGACAACACATGCTTAACCTATACAGACGGCATCTAATACAACTATTGTGACCCTTTAAAGCTTAACCTTGGTAGAATGTGAACGGAAAATGAAAGAATATGAACGGAAGATTAAAGCAAATATATTTTGGCCATGATACACGTTCAGCCATGTGATTGGTAGGTGTGGTTTGAATACATTCAGAAGACACGCCCACATCATTTGGTAGTGGAGAGAACGACTTGATTTTTCATGATTTCGAGGGTACGTGCCAATTTTGTAATCATTCAAATTTGTCAGGTTTGTTTGCATCTGTAATGAAGCCAACTCTCATCTGTGGAGTGTCAAATTCATAAATTTCGCTTAACAGGGTGTTTAATGTTGTCGTCGCTATCCCGAATGTCAGCACAATATTGCAAATGCCGTGGATATTTGAACGTCTTTCCTGTGAAGGCCGAGAAGAAAAAGAGTGAGAAATTCCTCATGAGTCTCAACGTCAACAAAAAGTGGACTTGCGCTCAAGCGTGACATTCAGTAGTCACATTCAAGGTTACGTGGAGGCTTGCATCTTTGCCCCCATAACAAGATCGGACGCCCTGAAAACCATACGGCATAAGGCATCAGTCCGAATAAGACACAACTCTAAAATAATATTTCATGATCATAAAATCAAGATGCTCCTTGGTTTTTTCCCAACATGAATGGTGATGACATCTACATCTAGCAGGTGTGCCGACTCCCATGAATTAAAGTCAAAGTCTGCTTTAGCTTTATGATGAAAACAAAGAATAAAGCAAAGTGTCATAAAGGGGCAAACTGAAATGAACAGTTGTTAATCGTAAACTGAATAAAAAAAATGTACTTCTACTAGGCGTACCTAATAAAGTGACCTCCCCATTGACTTTCCAGCGCGAGTTTGTACACATTTCTTGACACGCATGACTTAGCCCTACTACTAATACTCCCTCTCTCCCTCCCTTCTCTTTTAATCCTGCTGTCAAAGCAATTTAATGTCTCCTTTCATGCACCCCCACCCTCGCGTTTTTATGATTAGTGAATCGGTTGAATTATGTGGAAGGAGTAGCAGGACTTTGATATAATAATAAAGTGAATGGTGTAGAATAACATAATAATAATACTGATAATAATAATAATAATCTACTGACCAGATTGCGATGCGCTCCTTGGGGTAGTCCAGCCTCTCGATGCATCCCAGGTAATGAGCGAGGCTGTGCGCCGCGTTGCGAGCCAGGATGGCGATCAGGACTTTGGGTCGGAGCAGGGCCGACTCTTCCGTGGGGCTCACATCCGCCTCCTGCACCAGCGTCACGGGCTCCGAGCCCACGGCACACAGCGCGGCCAACAGCAGCAGAGGCATCCGCATCTCGTCGGCTTTCCTTGGTTGTGCTGCTGCTGCTGGCTGGTGGAACCACCCGGACACACCGAAGTCCTGACTGAAAAGTGCGAGTGCGAGTGCGGGTGAGAGAGAAGGGGAGGGGGGGTGAGAATGAGACTCCTGTCACACCTTCCCTTTGAAAACAGTCAGCAACTTTTGAGCTACGTTATAATTGGGGGGTGGGGCTAAATATATTGACTATTATCTTTAAAGAGAGGGAAATGGCAGGGATAAAAAAATAAAAAAATAAAAAATCCCTGCTGTATTTGATTGTGCTGGTGTGTAACTGTAATTTGCCTGCAACGAGCGAGTGAGTGCATGAAGCTTCTCTTAATGACAGACGGCCACGCCGCTCTGTTTATTTGAGCTGGCATGTCGGCCATTTAGGAGAATGTTTTTTCCTCCTCGCTGAGGTCATGACAAATGATCTTTGTTAGTCACCGCATAGGAGGTGTCCGAAGCGTGCCTGAGCAAAAAAAGAAAATCACAGCAATTGAGTGCGGCCTAATATCACAGGTAGCAGGCATTATTTGAAAGCATTAGTTTTCATGACATTTGACTAAATGACTGTAATGCCCTCACACGTGGGAAAAGAGAGCCGCGGCTCCAAATGCACTTTAGTAATATAGTTTTTTAATCCATCTTATGCTAGCATTTTTGGGCCGTGTTTTCCAATAAACAGCCAAGGTTTTAAAATGTCTTTAAACGTGTTTAAATTATGCTGGACATTGAATAAAATATTAATGGATGCTCTATATCATGTGTTTCCGACTGTTTGACATTGCCCCGTATTTATAACAGTAAAGAAGGTTTAGTATTCGCCTGCACGAGATGGTGATAATAACCTGGTGCGTGTTGCCACCTGGTGGACAAATGGTGACATTGCAGGCAGCCAAAATAAATACGTTTGACCTTATGACCCTTTCATGTGAATGTTTTAGCGTTCATTTTTAATAGAACCATCTATCAAGCAACAAAATGTCTTACTTTGCTAAGAAATAAAACAAAATGAACAGGCGTGACGATTTTCAACACTCTTCTACCTAAGTGTGCGTGTTGCATTCGATTCAATTCATTTCAATGTGGGAAAATTGATTTGACAAGCATTATCAATAGTTTAACAACAGCAGACAGGAGAATCTTTGGGCGCTAGAGGGCGCTCTTGCTTCAGTCTTCAATCCAGCTCAATCTCACACACACACTCCCATATTCTCAGTCTCTGACACACACACACACACACACTTCTTCCATGAATTTGCACACACACAACCTGCACGTTGTAAACAGTGTACGGGCTAAATGCTGCCATCCTGTTGATTATGACAAGCCACGTCAGGCTGCACATTGATTGCAAACTGGACTCGTTCCAGCAACTCTGACTCAGCTAATGACAACAAGCCTTCAACCTTGGGAGTAAATCATCAACACTGACTGAGCACTGAGCACTCCCTTAGCCTTTTGCACTCAAGTCGCAGCAACGACGATGACGACGACAACAACATCTAGGTATGGTAAAAAGGGTGCAGTCGTTGAACGAATGCCAACGTGCGTTTACACAGAACGGTGGCGATTTCAAGTAGGTCATCCCTTTGTGGCTGTGCGGCGTGAATGCAAAATCGAATTGTAAAAGCTCGGGGGGGACCTCCCACTCGTGTGAGGAGGTAATCCACGCTGTGAAGAGGCTTTACATACAAATTTGGGGGTGTAGATGTGCACATTCAATTTGGTACAGGGGGGCCTTCAGTGGGCACTTCATGACAATTTTACAAAGCAATAGAAAAAAATGGAACTGCAAGAATAAAATACATGATAATCACCAGTCTTGCTGATTCTATAATGTACTCATGATTGCTACAAATAAGCTCTGAATAGTTTCATTCTGAGCATTAGTCAACGATGGTCAACGTGCTGGCCCGGTATGGAAGAATTTCAAATCTGATTGGTTGAAGAAACAATCCTGTCGTGACTATAAATAAAAGTTACATGGCCCGGCAGTGCCAATTTGAAATCTGATTGGACAAAAAAAAAAGGACAAAATTACAAAGAGGGAAAAAAAAAAAAACTGTTGAGAATACGTTGACACACTGATGGAAAAATGATTACAATTTAGGTTGTCAAGTGATGCGAGAGCTTCTGTTTAGGTCAGCAGAGGCCTTGCTCACTGAAACTACTCAGCACCACTAAATGGGAGCTACAGCATATTGCGGTTGGCGAAGGCAGCGTGCATGCTCAGCCCCCCCACCCTTCGCCTGTTGAGTCATCAGCTGTGTGGGGCAACAAGAACACACACACACACTGAGTCACATCTGTAAATAATGCCCCTTATGACCACAAGCTCCTGTTTTCAGCACACTCGGCGGACATTTACTGCACGACGACTTTCCCCTCTGCATTTGCACTATTTACACAAGGTTGATGTAAAAACACTGAAACAGGAGGTGGCGAGGATTTTGTGCTACTTGCGTCATCTTACTGGAAAGAGCATTTTCTTGGACGGGCAAGCGCCATCTCTTCTCGCTGTACTCCTCTACAACATATATTATAGGCCAACTATTATTGTGCCACTGGTTGGCCGCATTTCGAATGTTGCTAATCAACGTTGACATGATGGGGGGCCCTTAGGGTGCCCAAGCCCAGGAGAAGGAGGCTGAGTCAGCACTTCATTTATGAATGTAAAATCAATAGGAATTGTTGAAAAGAAAAAAAAAAAGCCCACTTGCAATCAGGTATTGATTGACTGTGAATCAACTCCGAATTGTTGCCCAAAAGTATGGGAACATTTAAATATTTTTGGATTGCTTGGAAACCCCCCCCCACACATCACACATACTCCCACATCTCACACTCTCTTACACACACACACGCTAAAAACTTTGCCCTCTTTATTTTAATAGAAAAAACATATACAAATAATATAACAAGGGTATCTCCGGTAAACAAAACAAGAAAAAAGCAACCACGCATTCTATTCATTCTCCCCATCCTCCCTCTTCAGTTTTGTGTTGCTACAGTGCCTGAGTGTGTGTAGACGCTAAAAAGGTGTGTGTGTGTGGGGGGGGGGGGGGGGGGGGGGGGCGGCGAGTGTCTTGAATGTTGAACTTTGTATGTGTGTGTTGAGGGAGGATGAGGCAGCAGTAACCTGCTCCATGTTGATAATTTACAAGTGTTCCAAAAAAAAAAGGGTGGGGGTGGAAAAAAAAAAAAAAAAAGGTAGCGGACTCCTGCCTCTTATTAAAATATCACAAAATCTTTCTGTCCAGCTTGTCCATCAATAAAGTTCCATTCCGTAACTCTTCTTCACCTCTGCGGGCCGCCACATTTGGGAATGTTCGCTCTGTCCTTTTCACTCGTCAGTGCACTCGGGGTGGAAAAATGTTCTTTTTGTCATTGACACTTAAAATACTTTTACGTCGCCGTAGCCCGTACACCCCCCGCTGGTAAAACACTGATTGGACGCCCTCACACACTCACACACTGTGAGGCTTTCAATTGGTGTGATGTCTGGGAGGGGCTGGTGCTGGGGGGCCTCTGTGCTATGTCGTCGTCGCCTCCTCCTCTTCTTCCTCCTCCTCCTCTGAGCAGTAGTCTCGCCCCTGGTAAATAAACCAAAAGATTTGTTTTCATTTAGGTTCAAAAGGACATTCAGGACAGTTGGAAGGTGCAAATATCTACGTACGTTCTTTATCCTCTGCAAAGACTATTATTAGTGCTGATGAATTGATGATGGCCCTCATTAACTCGAGACATTGACGTTTCTTTCGAATGCACGTCATCACCCCCCGCTACTTTCTTTCACCATGAGACAAACAAACGCAGCGCTCCCTCCCCTCCTCTCACCTTCTCAATCTTCTCATCCAGCATCCGGAAGAATTCCTGCTGGCTGTCTGACGTGTGAATGCTGGGCGAACGAGAGGAAGTTGGAGGATGAGGACCAAGAAGAGGAGGAGGAGGAGGCAGCAACAAATACATCATGAGAATTTTCCATTAGGCACCCCCCCCCCCCCCCCCCCCCCCGCCAGGCGAGCTCCCCGCTACGCACACACGCAATTCCTCGATACAGTGTGAGAACAGCTCAGCCTGGAAAGAATTTGAATATCCGTCTAGCAAAAATATTAGCCGACGCAACGTCAGAAAGGCAAGAAAGCTACGATATGACAACTAAAAATAGCAAAACACAAATTCACTTTGACCGTCCTTGATGAAGAGGACGGACGACTCAGCATTTTTCATGTCTTTTTCCATGACGCCGTTGTGCAGAAAAGGAAAGAAGCTCGGTTGGTGTGTGTCAAGAGCGCTGATGCGGAAGGAGGTGGCCGGCAGGGCTGCGGCTCTCGTGCATTTTTCAAATCAATCACCGTACCCATTCATCGGGTAAAATTGGATTTAGTCTTAGTAAACAACCAAATGCGCACGCGGGGGCACAGGTGATATAAAACGTCCGACTCTGAGCGAGCTTGGTCATGTTAACGGCTCCTCTCATCTGGCAAAAACCGGAACTCTTTTGGCCACTTACTTTGATTTAATATTTGCCGCCGTCTCTTTCTGCAACTTGCCCCTTTGCGGCACGTTATTTCTCTCCTGAAACACACAAATGACATTTATGAGCGTAACGAACATCCGCTAGCATAATACTAACATAGAATGCAATAGAGGTGCTAATGGAGTAGCAACACACACACAAAGAGTCTACCACAGAACTCATTAACGCTGAATCTCATCTGACGTGTTACTACACTGAAGGTGCAAAACTAAATTTGGACTTGTCTGATCGGAAAAAAAAAAAAAACCCTGCCCGACCTCCATTTTATACTAAACGTCTTTACAAAAGTGTGTCCTACACGGAGCAGAGGATAAGCGCTTCCTTCACGTTATAGCGAGTATCAGCGCGCTGATATAAAACAGTGGCTGCTTCTGTTTCGGCGAGATTTATGACTTACATTAGTTCTTGTTTATAGCCGAGCGGGACGGCAGGCGGACCCACCTGATTGGCTGCCACACACATGCGCTCCTCAACTTGGAAATGAAACGTTTCCAAAGCTTTAGCACACGTCATGGCTGATTTTTTTAAGCAATACTTCCTTATAGGGGGTTTTACATTATACACAAAAAAATAAATAATTCAGAGCAAGAGGCAGAGAAGGTCCCCAACGAAGTTCCAGTTGAGAATAAAAGTCATTTTATAGACAGCAGTTGTGTAAAAATATATATAATGCTAGCCTGTCAACTGCTAACATTACGCTAGCAAGCGAATTCTGTGTGTGTCTCACCAAGTTCTCCTGGTTGCGTACATTTACCCGGTTTTCTTCCCCTCTCATGTACTTCACCTCCTCCACCGCCTTCATCTTGTACTCATCTGGGAGAAAAATAGAAAGACGCACGATTAGAAAGGTATTAATGGGCGAGCCGTGCCACGGGAGAGTCACGCCCAATGTGTCCCTGAACGCTTCAAGACGCTGCAGATGAGCTCAGTGGCGCTGAGTGTGTCTAAATCATAAATAATATGACGCCGCGAGATGCAGCACACTTAGGAGCTAGCGTCGGCGGTCGGAGCGCCTCGCCTCACTTGGAGTGATTTACCTGTCGCGTTGAATGGAAACGGTCGGCCGCTTATTGACGTTGAGCTGTCGGTCGCCGTGGTTACCGTGCCCTTCATCACTCAACTGTCATTTATCGGTCAGAGTCGCCTCGTCTCGTCTCGCGTGCACAATATATTTTTTGGGAATAAATTTGTCATTGTGATCGTGACCTCGACCTCCCACTCCATTTGACCCCTCCCGGACGGGATTTCCACTCCCTCCTCTGTATCAGTTTCACACTTTTGCCCCCGCCAGCTACCAGCAGCGTTTATCCGTCCCATCTGTGCAACTTTGCACCCAGCTGATTGCTTCGCTCTGCCCAAGGGTGGGGGTGAGGAGGGGTCATGTCCGTGTTACACCGAGGATGGATTGGCGTGCGCTTCATATCATG